>NC_138136.1:19659196-20400413 GCF_964188305.1 Podarcis bocagei | reverse complement strand
TTTATGTATGCGACCACAGCTGCATAGATGTTATTGGCCCAGAGATGGAAAGAAGATAAAGTCCCTACCAGAAAAGAATGGCAGATTAAGTTGATGGATTATGCCGAAATGGCAAAAATGACCGGAAGAATCAGAAATCAGGAAGACCAAAATTGTAATAAGGATTGGGGAAAATTTATAATTTATATTAAAAATCATTGTAAACAGCTATTTTTTTTTTGTAGGATTGGAATAACACTTGTGTTACTGGAATAACACTTAGTGGTGAATTTTGGACATAATGCAGATGTAAAAGATTTGATTATCAAATAAATAAATTAATAAATGCAGGAGTAAATGATTTAACAGTAGGACCCACCAAGGGGAGGAGGGAAAGTCCAGGACATTCTTTGGAATCTGTTTTTATGTTGCATGTTGGCTATGTGATTGTAAAACTTTAATCTGAAAACACACACACACACACACACGAAAATACAGAAGAAAAACTGCTGGGGTGTCATATTCTACACGAGAAAGACACTTGTTTATAAAACTTCTAACCCCACATTCTGCCAAATATCTACCTTAAGCAGCATACAAAATGAAAACAGGCCACACAATACAGTGGTACCTTGGGTTACATACGCTTCAGGTTACAGACTCCGCTAACCCAGAAATAGTACCGCAGGCTAAGAACTTTGCTTCAGGATGAGAACAGAAATCGTGCAGTAGCGGTGCAGCGGCAGTGGGAAGCCCCATTAGCTAAAGCGGTGTGTCAGGGAACTGACATCGGAGCTAGAGGCGGAGGGAAGGCTCTCAAATGATGCTGGAGAAGGGCCCAGCAGGGAGAGAGGCAGCTCAGCAGATGGGGAAGCAAATCAGCGCAACACCAGGGATAAAGGGGGGCAGATGGGGGAATCGGCGAGAGGGCTCCAGGACTCTTCACCGGACACCAGCGGGGAGAGCACGGGTCCTCCGCTACCCACGCCCACCCTGCGCAGAAGACTTCCGCGCAGGGAGAGTAGGAGGAGACTTGGGGTCAAACAACTTTTATGTTGGAAAAGGTTTAAGAAACGCCCACTGACGGATTCTGCTAGCGACTAAGGGAGCCACAAAGTGAAGGGCTGTCCAGACAGAAAGGTTTAACCAGGCAACATAGCCAGGAGTGGCGGCAACTTACGCAAGAGCAACCCATACACATTACACGGTGCTTCAGGTTAAGAACAATTTCAGGTTAAGAATGGACCTCTGGAACGAATTAAGTACTTAACCCGAGGTACCACTGTACTTGGGGATATTTAGCGTCTGTTGCCGATTTGGCTAGGGAGGGATAGGTCCCTAACATGCAGACCACTGTGGTGGACTCGATACACTTCATGCACACATGTATGGTGGGTGTAGCAATCTATTAGATTCTCTAGAATTGTGAGATCAGCTGGTCGAACCCGGATAATACTAGACCTCCAATGAAGCTGAATGCTGGGATATTTAGGACAGATAAAAGGAAGTTATTCATGAAGCACATAGTTAAAAGCATGGCACTTGCTCCCACACAAGGCAGTGACAGCCACCAACTTGGATGGCTTTAAAAGAGGATTATAAATATCCGCAGAGGCCGCAGCTATAAAGAGAGAGCTATATCCCTTCACTGTTAGAAGCAGTCTGCCTCTGAATAAAAGGTAAAGGACCCCTGGACGGTTAAGTCCAGTCAAAGGCAAATATGCGGTTGCGGCGCTCATCTTGCTTTCAGGCCACGGGAGCCGGCGTTTGTCCGCAGACAGTTTTCCGGGTCATGTGGCCAGAATGACAACCGCTTCTGGTGCAACGAGACACTGTGATGAGTGCCAGAGTGCACAGAAACACCTTTACCTTCCCACCGCAGTGGTACCTATTTATTTATTTGTGTTGGTATGCTTTCAAGCTGCTAGGTTGGCAGGAGCTGGGACAGAGCAACAGGATCTCATCCCGTCACGGGGATTCGAACTGCCGACCTTCCGATTGGCAAGTCCAAGAGTCTCAGTGGTTTAGACCAGAGCGCCACCCGCGTCCTAGCCTCTGAATACCAGTTATTGGGAACCACTGGTGGGCAGAGTGTTGTTGCACTCGGGTCCTGCTTGCAGGCTTCTGGTTGACCTCTTGTGAGCATAGGAAGCTGGACTAGATGCGCCATTGGCCTGATCCAAAAGGCTCCCCTTATGTGCTTATGTAACTTAGCCACACATGTTAAAATTGGACTTTGAAGTGTCTGTAAATGCGCAGTAGGGTCCTCTAGTGTTTCATCAAAGTTAAAATGTAACTGCACCGTATTAAACAGGTACAAAATAAAAAGGAAGAGCTGAAATGCATTTAAATAATAATGGTTCTTAAGAGGAGCCGAAGATGGCATTTTTGAGAAAAACACCAAGTTTTATTAAACGTTTTCAACATAAAACATGATAAAAATCACACTAATCTAGAAGAGAAAAATAGAAAAAAACAAAAAGAAGGAAATGAATGAAAGAAGGAAAGAAGAAGAGAAAGAAGGAAAGGAAATTATGGCGCCCTCCATCCAAATTAAATCTTAACCTTTATTCCACACACAGAAGAGTGAATCCTACCAGCTCTCACCAAGTTTTCCCCAACCTCCCACCCTGAGAGATACTCTCTACCCTGCCCCTCACACAGGGGCCTTTGAAGATGAAATTTTTAGATTTAAGTTTCATATTCGGTGTCAACCTTTTTCTTCAACCTCTGTGAGTCCATTTCAGGATAATTCAATTAAGTACAGTACCAACCATTTCCCCTCAATCCCTAAGCACTTTGGACAAACCTGCAGCTATGAAATACAGAAGGACACCAGCTTACCTAGGAGAACTGCATGAAGCTGTTGAGCTTTTTCACCCATAGGACGAGGCTGATCTTTCAAACTGAGCATGGCTCATGGCAAGGCTCTATAGGAGAAAAATGGATGCTTTATGCTGCTCCCTGTCACCACACCATCAACTACCTAACTATGCGCGTTCTATGAGGAGAAGCTTTGAAACAGAGCAGATAAATCTTGGCCTCTCCACTTTAGGGATTTATAAAGAAAAACCAGTTGTGTGCGATATATCCTGCTCCGTTCTCCTTGCTCAACTTTCTGCAGTTTTGTGCAAACATGTTGAAAAGGAGCTTCCAACTAAAGTAATTACTTGCATTACATAGTGTGCTTAGTTTGCCCTTTCTCTTAGTATCATTTAACTAAGAACTATTTCACACATTGTCAGGGATGCGGGTGGCGCTGTGGGTAAAAGCCTCAGCACCTAGGGCTTGCCGGATCAAAAGGTCGGCGGTTTGAATCCCCGCGGTGGGGTGCACTCCTGTTGTTCAGTCCCAGCGCCTGACAACCTAGCAGTTCGAAAGCACCTCCGGGTGCAAGTAGATAAATAGGGACCGCTTACTAGCAGGAAGGTAAACGGCGTCTCCGTGTGCGGCTCTGGCTCGCCAGATGCAGCTTGTCATGCTGGCCACGTGACCCGGAAGTGTCTCCGGACAGTGCTGGCCCCCGGCCTCTTGAGTGAGATGGGCGCACAACCCTAGAGTCTGTCAAGACTGGCCAGTACGGGCAGGGGTACCTTTACCTTTATTTCACACATTATGTAGTTTCAGGTGTATTTGCATATTATACCGCGGCAAACCCAGATTTGCCGCTAACTACAGACACAAAATATGGTTTGAAGCTCAACATCAAAAAAACGAAGATCATGGCCACTGGTCCCTTCACCTTCTGGCAAATAGAAGGGGAAGAAATGGAGGCAGTGACAGATTTTACTTTCTTTGGCTCCATGATCACTGCAGATGGTGACAGCAGCCACGAAATTCTTGGGAGAAAAGCAATGACAAACCTAGACAGCATCTTAAAAAGCAGAGACATCACCTTGCCAACAAAGGTCCATATAGTTAAAGCCATGGTTTTCCCCGTAGTGATGTATGGAAGTGAGAGCTGGACCATAAATAAGGCTGATCGCCGAAGAATTGATGCTTTTGAATTATGGTGCTGGAGGAGACTCTTGAGAGTCCCATGGACTGCAAGAAGATCAAACCTATCCATTCTGAAGGAAATCAGCCCTGAGTGCTCACTGGAAGGACAGATCCTGAAGCTGAAGATCCAATACTTTGGCCACCTCATGAGAAGAGAAGACTCCCTGGAAAAGACCCTCATGTTGGGAAAGATGGAGGGCCCAAGGAGAAGGGGACGACAGAGGACGAGATGGTTGGACAGTGTTCTCGAAGCTATCAGTATGAGTTTGACCAAACTGCAGGAGGCAGTGGAAGACAGGAGTGCCTGGCGTGCTCTGGTCCATGGGGTCACAAAGAGTCGGACATGACTATACGACTAAACAACAACAACAACAGACACTTTTCCAGGAGCCACAGCCAATCAAAGCTCCCTGAGGAGTACAACATTTGTGTCTGCAAACATGCCTCTTCCATTAATGTTTCTAGTTGTGCACCTAGGATGTTTTAAGTGTGCATTTAAAACTGTAAAGTGCGAAGGAGCTCCAGCAGGAGTCTTTCTTTATGTAAGTGTGAGAAACGGAAAACAGATCAAACTCTTCACAGTTTGCCAGCTGCCTTCAGCTTAGCATAATTTCAGATACACCCGGGCCTACTGGGCTTGGGTGGCATTCCTGTAAAGTGACTAGAGAGAGCAGGTGTTTAGATGAAAAAAGCTCAGAGGTAGAAGAACCTGTGGCCCTCCAGGTGTTAAGACCATAGCCAACGGTAAACAGTGATGGGAGTTCTAGTCTAGTAACATCTAAAAAGCCACCAATTCCCTTTAGATTCCCTTCTAACACTCTACTATTCTCTATAAGGCACTATTCTACTATTATCACAGTATTCTCTGAAAGCCGCAGGTGACCTAGGCCCATTCCACTGTTCCAGAACCATCTTGGTGATAGTCTCAGGAAAGTGCAAAGTGACTTGCTAATGGTGTTCTGTACAAAAGAAATCCATTTCTGCTATATTACCCTCCTCATCAGATTGCAGCAGCTTCCTACCGACTTTATCTTAAAATAGGATCAACTGAAACGAATGGACCGGACTTAAAGACTTATCCACCAATTCTAATGTGTCTACTCTGTGTAAAACACAATTGAATACCACCCTTTGGCTTGAATACTGGAAGTGATATTTCGATGTAAAGTACAGGTGCTTTTCAAGAAAAAAAAGAGGGCAGAAGACAGGCATTTGGGTAAATCCTTGGGGGTTTTGTATACATAGTTGAAACATATTGCATTCTGTAAACACAGTAAATTTTAATGCTTTTAATCTAGATTTGAAGTCACTTGTCAGCCCTATTCAAACATTTTACTCACGAATTCGCAGTGTGCAAGCAACTACAGTGGTACCTCTAGTTGCGGACACAATCCGTTCTGGGGTGCCGTTTGCACCCCAAAAAGTCCGCCACTAGAGCGGCGCTTCTATGCAAGCGTGGAGCATGATACAGTGCTTCTGCGCATGTGCAAAGCACATAGAACGCTTCTGCACATGCAGCGAAACCCGGAAGTATACACTTCCGGGTTTGCCAACCGAAAAGACGCAACATGAACCTAACGCAACACGAGGTATGACTGTCACACTTCCAACATCACATGTGCCAATTAGCCTCTCTCCTGGTCCCCATGCAGACACCATGAACACATGTAGGGAATGGGTCTTTGCATGGGAGCTCACTCTCTGCAGATGTTTGCACTGTAAATGGTTGGGACTTACAAGCGTAATAAAGCTGGTTCCTAATGAAATGCATGCACACCTGTTGGAGCATAACTAGCCAGATGGTAACGCCCAGCCAACAGAAGTAAACTCTGGTAAAGATCAAAGGTATTATTCAAGGTTGTTATCATTCCTTTGGAAAATGTGAATCTATCAGTTGGTACAAGGCAGCTACTCTGTTAAAAACAAACAAACAACAATGAATTGAAAAAGGTATTTAAATATACCTTCCTGAAGAAACCAGAGGCCTTTCTCCTGGGCATAGTCGGCCAATTGGTGCCAAAAAAGGATAGTACTTTTTTTTTATGTATGCTACAACAGCAGCAAGAATACTCATCGCAAAGTATTGGAAGACACAAGATTTACCCACTCTGGAAGAATGGCAGATGAAGGTGATGGACTACATGGAATTGGCAGAAATGACTGGCAGAATCCGAGACCAGGGAGAAGAGTTGGTGAAAGAAGATTGGAAGAAATTCAAAGACTATTTACAGAAATATTGTAAAATTAATGAATGTTAGAATGATGTTGGATAGAAATTAAGTGGTTTCTAGCTGTAATGCTTTAAGAAACATGAAAAAAGGTTTATAAATGGTTAAAAGCTTAATGGTAAGGATTTGCAGAACTAATAAATTGAAGTGGAATACAAAAAAGGGAGGTATGAGGAGGTCCGGGGAAATAAGTGTAAGAAAAATATGCAATGGAAAATCAAGGTGTTTTTAACTGTTTTTATTTTGTATTTTTTTCTCTTGTATTTTTATTTTTTTTTTCCTTTTCATTTTTATTGCAATATTTTAAAAACTTTAATAAATATCTTATAAAATAATAAAAACAAAATAAAAACAAACAAACAAACAAAAAACTTTTGCATATTTTTCTTTAGGAATTGAGGAAAAAAAATAATTTGGATTTTTTTTTTTTTTAAAAAAAGAAAAACAACCTGCTAGCGGTTTCAGGCAGTTGAGAGAATGTTTATACTGCAATCCTATACAGTGGTACCTCGGGTTACATATGCTTCAGGTTACAGACACTTCAGGTTACAGACTCCGCTAACCCAGAAATAGTACTTCGGGTTAAGAACTTTGCTTCAGGATGAGAACAGAAATCGTGCGGTGGCGGCGCAACCAAAGGCACCACTGTACGTGCCTACTCAAAAAGTAAGTCACGTTGACTTTTCTGGGGCTAAAGTGAGCACAGAACTGCGCAACACAACCCTATGCATACAACGAAGTTCCAATATGTTCAATCCAAGGTATGTAGAGGATTGTGTTTTCAGAGGGTTTAGGATTGCAGTCTTTAGTAGGTTTAAGAACTGGGTTAGACAGCTTTCTGGTAGTTTCTATGCTCTTCCTTTCATGTATTTAAAAATTATTAGAGTTTATAAAGAAATTGTCTGTTTTCTTGACAGTCTAGAATTGTTGTAAATAAAACATTGTGCGTGTTTATACTGAGTGTTCCTTGTGACGTGGAGAGAATTTAAGTAAGAAGACTGTGTTGGCTGCATCTAGTCTAGAACTCACTCTCGCTGTGAACAGCTTAATGACAACAGCAGCAGCAAAGCAAAGCAGGACTGGTGCTATCTCCTATAACTGGTTTTTAGAATCTGGAGCAAAGCACACTGTCCTGAATATGGCTATTCCATTTCACCCACTACGGTCAAAACTTACTGACAAGAGTTACTGTCCACATGATTGTCTAATCATTTTTTTTAAAAAAAGAGCTTTCTAAGCTATTGACCACCACCACCACATCGTATAGCAACAAACTGTGCACGTTAATTGTGCATTAAACGAAGAATACGCCCTTTCGTTTGGAGCCTATTGTAAACCAGTTTCATTGGATAGCCTCTGGTGTTTTGCAAGATAATAGTTTCTACGGATTGCACTAACCCAATCATAATTTTATAACACTTCTCTTAAAAATAAATAGCAGGCTTTTCCTCCATAAATATATTTTTCCACCAGGGAGAAATGGTTTTCGGCGGGGAGACTGTAAAAAAAAATCTTATCCAGCTGTCGAAGATGGACCGTGGGCCAACACATCCATCTGGATCAAATGGTGATTCAGTGCTCCTCTTTGCAAAAGGGAACACTTAGACAGGTGCAAGGACAGCTGCAATACTTATCTCTGCCAGAACACTCCCATGCATGGTGCCATGGAATGTTGTACACAAGGCTCCAGAAGCATGAGAACTACCACAAAATGTAAGGGCTTTCTAGGTAAACACACTTGGGAACCGATTCCCTAGATCTGTCCAAACACTTCCCACTGAATGCAGCCAATGGACCCCCCCCCCCAGCCCTACACCCCCTGTTCCTGACGGGAAGCATTACAGCTTTAGAGTAAATATTGGATACAGTTAGTGAGGTAGTACTTTTGTTGATATGAAAATCAAACACCTCCTTTAAATCAAGTGTTCCTTTAAACAATGGCTGAATTCGGAGATCATGATAAACGATGGCCTAATGATAGATTTGAGTTTGTAGAAGAAAGTTAAAGAGAGGTTAAAATAAATTTAAAAATTGTCCAGTAGCACCTTAAAGACCAATTAAGTTTGTTCTGGGTATAAGCTTTTGTGTGCATGCACACTTCTTCAGATACACACAAAAGCCTATACCCAGAACCAACTTAGTTGGTCTCTAAGGTGCTCCTGGACAAATTTTTATTTTTTTTATTTCGACTGCATCAGTCCAACACGGCTACCTACCTGAATCTAAAGTGAGGTTAATATGTAAAAGTGAGGTTAATATAAAAAAACTCACTTTGGCTCATTCTTGTCATGGTAAACCAAGGTTTATCGTAATGAATGTCCAAACAACCATTGTCTAACATCGACAGCCTGAGGCTGTTTACTCTGCGCTTCAAGCAATGGGGCCTCTACTCTTTTACAGTGAGTCTAAATAACTCCAAAAACAGTAATTCTAGCAATAGCCAAGTTATTTGAAGAATATCTAAGGTATGTCTCCGATAAAAGAGCACAGCCAATAGTTGTAACTGACAAAAGCACACACGGCAGCTTCTAAGGCACACAGAAGACACACACACAAGCTTCTAGCATCTAGGTAGCCGGCAGTAACTTCTAAAGGTTCGTGCCTGGGCAAAGCACACACCCCTCGCCTGACGAAGTGTGGGCACACAAGCAGAGACTTCTTCTACACTGAAGTTGCCACTGTGCTTGCCTCTTCAAGACCCTCCTGGTACTAGGAGAAAGTGAGGATTCGGCTGCCTTAATGGCCTCTCCCTCTGCTTCTCACACATCTCGCCCCACTCCTGCATCTCTTGACTGCTCCAACCCTTCCCCTTCCTCCACCGTGGGCTTCTGCCCCTTGGGTGGCACAAAACCCCATAAACCACTGGTCCCCTCTCCTGGGTCAGCCTCTGGCCCCCCCTGCCTCCACCGCACTCTCGTTACAGCCCTGCCAGTCCCCAATATCTGACTTCTAAAAACCATACCTATCTCAACAAAACAGAAACACATTAGCAGCTCCAGTTTTCTGCCACCTGTTACCTGGGTTTTAGGGGTGCAGGAGATGTTGCAGTGAATGTCCATGGGCACAGAAGGAACCCATGGTGCTTGGAAGCTAGTTTACTGAATCAGTTGCAAATAGTAGTTACAGCATGCCAAATACGGTGTATAGAAACTTCCAGAAAGCAAATCACCTCAGCCGTGACTCCTACTGGATGGTTTTCTTGTCTCAAGTATCTTGGGCTGAATATTCAACTTCAAGTGAATACCCTAGTTAAAAATCAGATGGGACCGTAGGGAATTTATGGTCTGAACATTCATTTTTTAAAAAATTCAGAGCAGCTCCTGATAGTGGGTGTGAATCATGTGAGGACTATCGTACTTGGATAGGCGATTTAGCTATTTCTCCTCATGCCATTTCCCCTATAAATTATGATCCCACCAGCAAAAACTATTTGCCCATGAGGGGAAAACACATGGGCTCATATAGGTAATTCACACCTGGGAGGATTGTGACTCAAGAAGTGATGAAGAGGGAAGGGTTAAACCCTTCCTTCCACAGCACTGAGGCTCCAAGGTGATTCAGGGTGCCCTCTTAGTTTCTTATAATTTAACATACACACGGGAAATCCAATCATGGATTTCCCATCATCTTGTCTAATTGAGCTCAAAGACCTATAACAGTTCCTCTAATATTTATACCTCTTAAATCACACAGAACATTGATTAATCCTCGTCTGCATACGTAGCCATACAGAAAGGAGAAGAGAGGTTCTGTTATATAGTCTTAGATATTTTAGGAGGGTTAGTAGATAGTACAGTTCGTGCTGATCCTCTTCTTATTTTATTCCTTGTTCCAGGAATCAAATATGCAAGATATGTGGTATGCTTAATGGTTTCTTTGAACAAATATAGTTTCAAGCAGGAAATGTAAAGGCTGACAGAGATTCATGGCCTGCAGCTTTTGACAACCGATGTCAAAATGTAACTCAAAGCAAAAAAATATTGCAGCACATATTTCTCCCATCAATATCCTAAGAAATGGATGATCTGAAGTTTCGGATCCTGTGCAAAAATACTCTTTCTCAGGTGTGTACCCTTTACAATATCAGCTGGTAGAAGGGCAAAGAGACCATTTTCCTGTCAGCATTGCCCCTGTATTTCTATACAATACAGGTGAAGTCAAGAAGGTTCTTGCATCCCATTTACAATGAAGGTTGCAGTCAGAATCAATAGTCCAGATTTCTTAGCTCCCTGAGTTCTAACTTCTACCTGACAGTGCCATGTTTCAGATACTAAGACAGTGTCACATAGGCCAATGCAAACACTGCCTTCAACTATTCTTCACGTTTTTCAGTGAACTCCTATTGACATTATCGAGAGTGTTGATTTCTATGAAATACAATTTCCTTGCTAAATTTTGCTTGCTGACAAAACACATGTTATCTTTGTTCCTCAGCAGGAAGCATGAGGTTGGCAATCTGTTTTTGTGCATCAGTCATGCATGTAACCCAACCCAAAGAAGGTACTACTTTATATTAGATTTAGTTCCTGTGTCAACAATGCAAATTTGGGAAGTTGAAAGTTCATACTATAAATGTGTCAAAGTACCAGTAAATCCCTAGTCATCTTTAGACTCATTTTTTTTTGTGGGAAATGTGCACTGTTATTTTTTGCTGGGAAGCAGAATCTTTAATTTGTCCCTTAAGTCATTTCCATTCTTATCTGACACATTTTCTAAATAAAGCAAAATATATCCTAGCATAGTATGTCTCTCAGGAACAGCTGGTATCTTTAGTGAGCAATGCATGGCAACGGTGAAACAAGTAAACAATGCTGAATCCAATTAAAAATTATGGTAAAAGATCCTTAACCTAGATCAACCAAAACCCCTCATTTTGTGTGGAGAAGGCCCTGTTTGTTTGCATATGTATACTGCAACTGGACTTTGGACGTACCTATTAAAAGGGACAAAGAAGGTTGGAATGGTAGACTAAGAAAAAACATGAACTGGCTGGCTCTACAGGGACCTGGTCACTAGAGCACTCTCGTAATTCCACATAGCTCCAGATTTATCAGATGCTCTAGTCTGCCAACCAAGCAGTTCTTTGTAGCTTTATCTCATTACTGGTCAGACTCAACAATAATTTATTTGGATGTGATCTCATGACTGGTGTTTCCGGTTAGATGCACAATCATAGGGCCCAGTGCTATCCAACTGAAAAAGTAGTTTTGTGACATGAGTTGAGATGGGTTGGGACCACGTCCCAGACAACAACCCCAGCGACTGCAGCATCTTCTGATATTTTTGTTGATGGCCCAAATCAAGCACCGTGGCAATGAAAGCAAGTTCCGAAGGAATGGCTATTAATGGTCAACTTGAGTGTGGTGCCCACACAACAGTGTTTGAACAGCAAGGGGATCACTCTAAGTCAGCCTTTCTCAACCTGTGGGTCCCCAGATGTTGTTGAACTACAACTCCCATCACCTAGCTAGCAAGGCCAGAGCTCAGGGATGATGGGAGTTGTAGTCAAACAACATCCAGGGATCCACAGGTTGAGAACCGCTGCCTAAGTGTTCCTACAGCAAAAAAGATAAAAGCAGATGTAACCATTTCATTATGTGTTGCCTCAGAAGACCCAATATTTGTGTCTACTTGATCTGCTGTGGCACCTGCAGTGTTGGTGGTATTCCTCCCCACCCCGGTCAGTGCTCAGAATAGATGAATGTCCCATGCCAGGACACTTTCAATTCAATGTTCTAGGCCAGTTGTGTCACATTTTTACCTGGAACTGTAGATGCATAAAAGCAGTGAAGCTATAAAGAGTTGCCTTACACAAAGTCAAGACAGTGTCCCCTCTGGCTCAATACTGTCTGCTCTAATAGACAGCAAGTTTTGAAAGCAGCTCTCTGGAATCTGACATGCCATTTGCAAAGCTAAGCTGAGCAGGGTCCAGTACGGTTTTCAGATGAATGGGAGGCTGTGTGTTGAGATTCCTGCATTGAAGAGGGTTGGACTAGATAACGCTTGGGGTCCCTTATAACTCTAGGATTCTTTGCACCCTGTGGGAACTCCCATCATGCAATGTTTATGAACATATAAAGTTGTCCTATACCAAGTTAGATTAAAGATCCATGCAGGCCAGTGCTCTCCACTGAGATTGCCTGTGGTTGCCTAACATCTCAGGTCATCTGAGATTCTGTAAATAGTAGGAACTGAGCCTGGGATGTAATGCAAGGTATGTACTCCACCATTCACTGAGCTTTGCAGTAATCATGCAGAACTACTGACCCGCAGGGAGAGACAGTTTGGATGATCCCAGAGTGGTGTGAGAACATCTACACTATCCTAGATAAAGCACAATTGACCCAACGTGATCTTTGGAGAAAGAGAAAGAGCATAAGAGAACAGACACACATGTCTTATTATTGAACTCTGACCCCTTCTCCTAGCAATTTTGCAAAACATTTGCAAATGGTTGCAATGGATGTAAAATCCTTAACTGTATCTCCTCTCTTGCCGAAGATAAACAGAACAGATTACTGGATTGAACGGTTGCGTTGCCATAATGAATTCACAGACCCAAAGAGGGTTGGTTACACCATAATAAATTGCAGTTATTAAGGTGTTAAATGAATCAGATTTTAACTAAAAAGTTATAATCATAATGCGTCCAAATGACATATCTCTTCTCACAGGCATTAACTACAAGACGGAAAAAAACCTCGCTCTTTGCAAATTATCAGGCAATGAAAGGCTGGAAACAAGCAAATGTTTGAATTTCTTTATCCTGCTGTTCTGAGCCTTCTTTTTACAATATATAGAACCAGTTGTGCTGAATAAAACACAGTGGCCATATGCCCGTTATTTCTAAGCGCTGCCATCGTCGCAGATTTGTGGACCGCATTTGTTTTAATGTCTGTGCTTCACTTTTCAAACAGTGACTGAAGTTTCTACCTTAAGGGGAAGATGCAACTTGAAAGCTTTTGATTTCTAACTCACATCATCTGCAGCACACACTTTATTCTGCCACTCATAAAGTTCCAAGACTTGTTTCTTTCTATTGTCATCACGATACAGCTTTGAATCCAGATTTCTTAGATGTTTCAACTTCCTTATGCCGAGGAACCGCATGAAATCTGCTGCTGGAGATCAACTAGGCGCTGCAGAAGCAGAGACTAGAATTAACTCAATGAGTCAAATATTTCAAGTGCCAGGAAAAGTCAACGGGGTGAATTAATTTATATCTTTCAGACTTCTCCGCATAATTCCAACATATGACATAGTGACCTGGTTTGGATAGAATGCTAAACAATGATTTAGTGTTACGTGCATGTGCATCATGCTTGTTTCGTTCCTTCCGCTCTAGTATAGCTACAAGATTGGAAGCTTGAATTTCCATTTTCAAATAACCATGGTCCATACTTTTATGCTTTTGAATTATGGTGCTGGGGGAGACTCTTGAGAGTCCCATGGACTACAAGAAGATCAAACCTCTCCATTCTTAAGGAAATCAGCCCTGTGTGCTCACTGGAAGGACAGATTGTGAAGTTGAGGCTCCAATACTTTGGCCACCTCATGAGAAGAGAAGACTCCCTGGAAAAGACCCTGATGTTGGGAAAGATGGAGGGCATAAGGAGAAGGGGGCAACAGAGGACGAGGTGGTTGGACAGTGTTCTCGAAGCTACCAGCATGAGTTGGACCAAACTGCGGGAGGCAGTGGAAGACAGGAGTGCTTGGCGTGCTCTGGTCCATGGGGTCACGAAGAGTCGGACACGACTAAACGACTAAACAACAACAATACTTTTATGCAACCAGAGCGTGTCGGAGAGCAGTTCTGGCACCTCTCAGGTAGGCACCATCGTGAGCCGGCAATCCCTCCACCCGCTTCTTGCCTTTACATACTTCTGAGAAGCCCAAAACAAACATTTCAAGTCAAAATGTAAGCTGGCCAGTGTGTGCGAGTCAACATTATTTTTTAGATCTATGACTCCACCTAGCTCCTAGCTAGGGGGCAGGGGCAGGGCCAATTTGTATTTCCTTTACTCCATCTCCTGTGTAGCAGTGGCGGACTTTGAGCTTTCCAACCAGGCCTCTACCATTGCACATATATGTGTTAGTGCAAGCTGCCCTAGCCATCCGCCTGAATCGAAGAGAACGAGGGAGGCGAGGCACATTTATTTGACCTGCACCAGTGTTTGAGAGCCAGTGTGGTGTAGTGGTTAAGAGCGGTGGACTCGTAATCTGGTGAACCGGGTTCGCTTCCCCGCTCCTCCACATGCAGCTGCTGGGTGACCTTGGGCTAGTCACACTTCTCTGAAGTCTCTCCGCCCCACTCACCTCACAGAGTGTTTGTTGTGGGGGAGGAAAGGGAAAGGAGAATGTTAGCCGCTTTGAGACTCCTTCGGGTAGTGATAAAGTGGGATATCAAATCCAAACTCCTTTTCTTCTTCACCAAAACCAGGAACAATCCCCAAACCAGCAAGGGAGACAGCTTGCCGTAGTTTTTAGCACCTTTGGCTGCTGTCAAACTGGCATCTGTTCACAGCTGCCCCAAGTCGCCCAGACTTACTGTAACAACTTCATGGTGAGTTCTAGCACCTATTTTTATTGAAAAAAGCACTGACTGTGGTTTATTGTTATACGTAAACCTGTTGTTGATCCTAACTATGGTTTAATGAAAGAAGCCAAGATTGCAAAACTGTTTGATGTTGAATAGCTTCTTTAAACTACAGTTATGTCTAACTATAGTTTGTCTGGATTCCGACATAATGATAAACTACTGTTAGAAGCTTGTTCACTTTATGCTAAACCTGAACAAGAGGCCAGTGCAGTTGTTGAATTCCAGGGTAAAAAGACACCCAAAGCAGGAATATATATATATTTCACTCAAGATATCCCTCAAGTAATTAATGAACAAAAGAAGAAAAGGCACACTAACCTGGGAACTTCCTCTCTGCCCAGAACGTTGGAGGCTATACACCACACCCCCTCAACAGTATTTATAGGAACTCAAACACTGAGATCCTGCTCTGTTCTAGTAACAAGAAGCCGAAAGCACCAGCCTGAAGATGACGAGTGAGACCTCGTCGAAACGTCGCCTAGACACCCCAACTCTTACACGGGAAGACACCCGAAGACACCAAAACCTGCATTCCTGTACCTGTGAAAATCTACGAAAGCAAATATATATATATATATATATATATGGGAAAGAGAAGGCTTGGAAAGAGGTTCAGCAGCCATGTGCCTCAAGGCCAACAATAAACTGTGTTTCTAACGGGGACAAAATTTACAAAGGCATGAGCCAGAAGAGAAATTAATATGCATATACACATTTGTTCTGCCCTCAGACTCTGGCTTTATGAACGCCATTCTTACAGTCTAGCAACTTAAGCACCATTGCTAATTTTTTGTACTCCTGGGCTTTCTGCCAGCATTGCATGCCTGCCACTTCACCTCCACTTGGTAGGTTTCTCAATCTGCTGTCACACAAATAATTGTACTTTCTTTTCCACCATGAAAACATGCGCTGATATATTTTAAAGGAGTTACCCTGAACTTACAGTAACTCACCACCTGTCTCCCTCGGGAGGTTGTGGACTCTCCTTCTAGGCGGCTGGACTAGATGACCGATGGGTTCCTTCCAACTCGTAAGATTCTATGATTACTGTATTATCTTTGTACAGTGGTGCCTTGGGTTAAGAACTTAATTCGTTCCGGAGGTCTGTTCTTAACCTGAAACTGTTCTTAACCTGAGATACCACTTTAGTTAATGGGGCCTCCCTCTGCCGCTGCGCCACCGCCGCACAATTTCTGTTCTCATCCTGAAGCAAAGTTCTTAACCCGAGGTACTATTTCTGAGTTAGCGGAGTCTGTAACCTGAAGCGTCTGTAACCTGAAGCGTCTGTAACTTGAGGTACCACTGTAGTATCCTGGCTGCCTTGGGGGGTGGGGCGGAGAACCATGTGAGTACTGGCATTGATACATGAGCTCATCCTACACACACACACACACACACACACACACACACACACACTTTCAGTGCAGTGTATGGAAAGGCTGGGTATCACTTTCAGTGTTGGTAAGATCCAGAGGTAGGCATCAGGTTACTAAGATACCACAATGACCTCTCAAGACAAAAGGATGCTCTGATGCATTCACACCTTGCATCATTATACATAAAGCACTAAAAGGTGTCAGACATGTTAGCCTCAGGCGGCTGCCCAGTAAGGATGTTCCTTCCAAAGTAAACATTTTGTATATTTTGCGCCTTGCATATTTTGTGTCTGGAACAGAATGAAAGTAAGAAGAGGGTCGAAATTCCACATCCGTACAACTGCCCCATGGAAAGCGTTTGAAAAACAGGGCTCATTTCTACTGACTGGACCTTAATTGGAGGTGCTGCCGGGAGGGGTAATCTACCAGCCTTTTATAATCAAGGGGTATAAATGTTAGAGGAAGCGTATTAGCTTGTTACAGTTGCTTGAAGAAGCACGGCTGAATTGCAAGCGACACGAATCAAGAATATAATCTAACAGGGACCATTATCGCTGGGAAGTGAGATTTCACCAGATGTAATTGCCATTGTATTTTAACTACTATTTGCAAACAGATCCCGCAAACAAATGTGAAGTCCATTGGTGGTGTGTACAGTGCTCATCATGGTCACTAATTGCAAACGTCTCCTTCACCCCAAAGCACCAGGTAACAAGCTCTCTGTGCTTAAAGGAGTGCCAGAAAACAGTTGCAATTTCCCTACCCTTGGAGAGGTTACTAAAATATCTAATATTAGTACCAGAGCCACATTGAAAATAATTCCCCTTGCTTAACAAGAAAGCGCATAACACAATAAGACACAACTTTAGAACAGCTTATTTAGCTCTTGCAATGATGTCTTCATTACCTTGGGGGTGGGGAGACTTGCTGGTTTAAGAGATAAAAATAGGCCTATTGATTATTTGCGGGCTTCAATAAACCTCTGTCAAGATTCTGAATGGAATGAAGGAACAATGGCGGCAGCAATCACAGCCTTTTGACAAGGGAAATAACACCATCTTAAATACATGCTTGGCTGTTTCATCTCAGGCTTCTTTACATAAAACAGACACACTACAACAACATTAAGTCTTCCCAGTGCTAAATTTGCCTGGAAAATATCTGTACTAGTCAAATGACCTTCTATGTTCTCCTTTAGAACATGAAAAAAAAAAATGTTGCTTGTGTGCGTGCTTCAAAGATATACATAAAACATAACTATGGCTATCATATCTCATTTGTTTTAAATAAGAGCAAAGCAGGGAAACAGAAACTTGCTATATCTTTCAGGCTCTGTTCTCATTATAATCTCTTTAGTGTATTAAACACTTCAGGCCAATGTCCTCCCAGCTGGTCAGCACAAGCCTTCCGGTATTCATGTTGGTAGTTCTGCATATCTAGCTATTATCTCCAGAGCCTGAGTTTTATTTTAGGACTCTTAGGTGGCAGGATTCAACCATCAAGCTAGTGCCTCTGAGCATGTTCCGAGTTTCTTTTATCATTTGTGTAGCACAACTAGTCCTCGATATATTTGGGGTTAGGAAAAATTGCTTGCAGGCTGGAAGCTGCTAGTTCCATACTTGTTTGTCTCAGTACCTCTCATTTTATAATAATGGCTCCTCTCCAGCAAATTAAGAAATTACTGAATTTCCGTACCATAAACAATTTGGAGGTTCTATGGGGAAACTTTTCTGGAAACACCATTTGTGAAAAACAAAGAGTTTGCACATGGGTCTGGCACATGCACACTTTGGGAACATAGCCAAAAAACATTTTACATGTTTTGGCCATTTTTAAAGCTATATTCAATTTCTCAAAGTTAAATTCCAGAAATGCGATAGCTCTTGATTTTGTTTTGTTTTTAGAAGAGTACTTTGGATTTCCATTAAAAATGAATATAATGTAATGAACAAACAGAGAAATGCAAATCTTCACATTTAAGTCAATTGTTGAGTAATTACAGCACAGAGCCCATCTTGTTGCAATTACGGATACCTAATGTTGGCTTATGTTAGTGCAGTTTATTCAGAAAACTGGCTCATCAGCTTGCTTGATTTAGCTTGAAAGAAATAACTTTCTGTAGCACGCATTTCAAAAATAATCAGTGTTAGCTTACAAGTGATTGAAACTTTCCATGCATTACCACCACAGTCCAAAGAAAAAATAAAAAAGCTGATCAAAGCTATGCTAACAATCCAATTTTGAAATGTAAATCACAGCTTGATTAAGCCAATCACTCGCCCAATACACACCCTGGCCTTGCATTTTTTCTCATAGGAATGATGGCAACATTTTGAGAGGGCAGACCCAAAATCTACTCAAGTAGTGGCAATCTTGCCAATGACAAAAGTAAACTTCAGGCTCACATGCTATTGAAAGTTGCTCAGAAAAGCTAGGCGCAAAGGCAAGCTTCATGTAGGACACCTACATGAAAATAGATATATATGACATTCCTGTGGAAAGCAAGACAATTTATCAGGGTAATTTATGTAACTCCTGGTCGGCCAAGCAAACTGTTCTTGAAGAATTGTTTTTAACAAAAAATGTTCCCTTCCAAAGTTGTGAAATTTGTTTAGTGCGTAGTATCTATTCCGAGGAGTAGCAATAACAGAAAATAATGAAAAGTGGCATTGTCACTTGAATGAAAGGAAGCCGTAAGGCAATCTGTACATGCATGTAAGTTGAGAGTAATGACAAAAGTGAGAACGTAAAAGGATCTCAAAGGTCATGTGGTCCAAGCCTCCACAAATGCAGGAAATCCACTACAGTTGCGCTTCGGTTTTCGATCTGTTCCAGAAGACCGTTCAGCTTCCAAAACGTTCAAAAACTGCGGCGCAAAGGGAGAGTTTCAATTTCAATGGAGAAAACTGAAAAACACACAGCGAAGCCGTTCAACTTCCGAGGCGCGTTAGAAAATGGAAGCATTTACTTCTGGATTTTCAGCGTTCAACAACCGAAACATTCAACTTCCGAGACGCTCTAAAACCAAGCTACCACTGTACTGAAGCATCTCTGACACATGACCATCCAGCCTCTGCTTAAAAACATCTCATGAAGGACAGCCTGCTACTTTCTAAGGCAGTCTGCTCCACTGTCACACAGCTCTTGCAGTCAAGAAAGTTATCCCTAGTGCTTAAAAGGTAAAGGGACCCCTGACCATTAGGTCCAGTCGTGACCTGGGGTTGCGGCGCTCATCTCGATTTATTGGCCGAGGGAGCCGGTGTACAGCTTCCGGGTCATGTGGCCAGCATGACTAAACCGCTTCTGGCAAACCAGAGCAGCACACAGAAATGCCGTTTACCTTCCCGCTGGAGCGGTACCTATTTATCTACTTGCACTTTGACGTGCTTTCGAACTGCTAGGTTGGCAGGAGCTGGGACCAAGCAATGGGAGCTCACCCCGCTGCGGGGATTCGAACCACCAACCTTCTGATCAGCAAGTCCTAAGCTCTGTGGTTTAACCCACAGCGCCACTCGTGTCCCTCCCTAGTGCTTAGTCTAATACAATCCCAATGGCACAGGCCCATCCTACCCTCTTGGAGCGACAGAAAACAAATCTGTGTTGTTCTCCACCATCCTGGCAAGTGGCAGTGCTGGCAAAAGGGGAGAGTTGCTCCCTCTCCCAGTCACCACACATGAATGGCTGCAAACCTTTTACACACAAGGTGATCTAGCATGCAACCTCACAGACAGAGACCTGGAATTACTCCAGTGTTTCCCAACCTTTTTTGGGCAAAGGCACACTTGTTTGATGAAAAAAATCTCGAGGCACACCACCATTACAGCCCCGTGACGTCAGCGCGCAGCGTCACGCCGGGAGGGACGCACGAAAGTGTAAGTTTCAATTTTTTTCCCTCCCCCTTGCCGGGGAACCTCCAAGCTTTGGGGGTGGGGGGGGAGGAGGCAGCAAAGCGAGGCAGGAAGGAGAGCGCGGCTTGGCTGGGTGAGCTTTGGCAGGGGCAGGGAATGAGAGCCGCGAGGCGGGCGCTGCGGACGGAGGCGCTGCCCGCCGAGCTCGCAGGCAGCCAGGCAGGCAGACGGCGAGAGCCCCACGCTGGGCGGCCTCTCCTCGCCACCGCCGCCCCGCCTCTCGCCGCCCGACTCGCCCGCCTCCCTCCAGGCAACATCTCGCGGCACACCAGGCAACATCTCGCGGCACACTAGTGTGCCACGGAACAGTGGTTGGGAAACACTGAATTACTCAACTGCTTATTAACCCATGCAATTTCACCCTAAACGATAGCGTGAGCAAATGTGCCTTAAGGGAAGCTAGGAATAAAGATATGTCTAGGTGCATTATTAATGGCAATCTCCACTTTGGAAAGGTCTGGTTAAGAGCCTAAGTCTGCGGCAGTGAGCAGCATCTGAATACACGAATTGGCAATGATGGATGAGCTTACCTTTTTAGTAAGGAAAAGCTTCAAATACACGGAATAATTGGAAGAACAAGTCAATGACATTATTTTCCCCTGCAGAAAATATTCCCTTGCCCTTTCAACAACAGGCAAGGAGTCTCACAAAGAACATCAGTGAATGTCACCCCAGTGAGTTGGCAGAATGTTCCTAGGTAACATACAGAAGGACAAACTCAGCTATTTAAATTTTGCTTTTTTTCTGGGAACTCTAACGCTATTATAAGCTCGCACGGTAGACACACCCTGTGAGGACTCCTTAGAGACTGGAACAGAGGACATGCACCTTCTAAAGAAGGAAAGGGAAAGTTGCTTATGCTACCTTATTTAAATGTAACAACTCGAGGTCAACCTTTTTTTTGGCAAAGCAAAGCAAAGCAACAAACAGATTGCAGCACGCATGCAGCTCAAGCAACTGTCGTAGCCGTCAGAGCCGGGCAGCCGTGGGCAGGTGCCCAAGGAGATCCAGGAGCTGGAAGTCAGGAACCACTAGTAGTCAGATCTGATAAGCGAGTCAAGATTAAAGGATGGACTGGGAGGCAGGATTAAGTAGCAGGGCTGCTTGGGATCAAACGATGAGGAAATGGTGCTTTTCAACAGATAAGTTGACAACTCTACCTTAAACACAGGAGGACTTAAGAATGTGTGAATATAGTAAGGGAAGTCTTCAGTAATGTGTGATCCTTAGATGGGTGTTTCAGCGCACCCATTGTTTGCCTGATCTAGTATACAGTGGTACCTCAGGTTAAGAACTTAATTCATTCTGGAGGTCTGTTCTTAACCTGAAGTGTATGTAACCCGAGGTACCACTGTATTCTACTCTGAATGTAACACTGGAATAAATTTGCTGTTAAAGGGTACAGTGGTACCTCGGGTTACATACGCTTCAGGTTACAGACTCCGCTAACCCAGAAATAGTGCTTCAGGTTAAGAACTTTGCTTCAGGATGAGAACAGAAATTGTGCTCTGGCGGCGCAGCGGCAGCCCCCATTAGCTAAAGTGGTGCTTCAGGTTAAGAACAGTTTCAGGTTAAGAACGGACCTCTGGAACGAATTAAGTACTTAACCTGAGGTACCACTGTACTCGGTTCCGAGACTGATATATCAGGGTTCTTCCTGGTCTACTGGAACGGAGTCTACATGCAGGTCCTTCACAGAAGTGGAACTAATAAGAACACCACATCGGAATTTAAAGGCCAGAGCAAGCTGTTGAAACTGCTTTCCATATGCCAATTCTCTACACATGGCCCCCAAATTTACAAGGCTTTAAAGCATGGAATTTATCTCCCTCTATTTTGTTCTCTGCACATCACAGCTCCACATGGGCAATTTCCAAAGGGGGCAGGGAGATTCATAACAATAGTTGAGTTTCATGATGCTAGCATTTCTAAGTATCACAAGCTAAGTAAGAATTAGTTGCCATGAAAAGACATTTTTAGCAGCAACTCCCTTGGACTGCAATGAGGCTCTGGTCCTAATTTTGTTTCGTGCTGTTTGTTTTTCTGTAGTATATGTTTCCAAATTAATTAATTGGTCTATTGACTGAACACTGAAATTATACTTGTTAGCTGATTACACCTGTCTTGATTACACCTACTATAAGAGATTACACCTACACTAGGTGTAGGGTGGAAATCATTGCTGAAACTCAGCTTAGCAATTAGTTTTCAACATGTTATTTTGGTGTAGTCACTTTGTTGACTAATCTAAGCACTCTATTGACAGCTAGCTAATCCTCCTTGAAAGACATATTTGAGAGAATGAGGGGTAGGCGTAAATTGTTGATATAAAAATAAGAGACACCCACGGTGCTTCCAGAACAAAGAGGCTACAAACACTTTTCCAACAAGAAAAAAATATAATCTGGAGGATAGAAAAGGGAAGTGTTCAGATCTTGACTCTGCTATGGTTCCAAAATAATAAGAAAAGGTATCAGCAAACTTACTCTACAGAAATATTCTACTGAAACCTGACTGTTTGCCCAAGAGGGTGCATATAAAAATTACCACCTAGCTGATTTCATGATTCCAGCTCTGCTTCCCCCCCCCCTCAGCGGTCCAGCTTTGTAACCTTGCTTTCCCATGGTTTTCCAACACCAGATTTCCAGCTGTTTGGCTGCGTCCACTGTGTAAATTTGAAGCATGAAATGCTGGCTCATCCCTGTGTTATCTTTCCCCCCAACGCTTGTTGGCAACAGGAATGGGAAAAATTCCCCATGGTGAGAATTCCAGCTGTTTGGCTGTACCCATTTGGGATTCATATCTAACCCACCCACCCTTTTCGTGTCCATAGGTTTGCTCCTAGACTTATCTTGGACTGAGACTCCTTTGGCTTAACTCAGATATAAACCCCAAATCATAGTTTCCTGGTCTGAACAAGTCTACACCAGCCTCCCTTGCAGCCTTTATTTTTCACCAAACTGAGCTTCCCGTGATAGCCACACATTAGAAACTGTAGCTAGTTGAAACTAGCTAGTGAATAAACCCATAATCCGAGACCACTGCACTCCACTCCACTCCACTCCACTCCAAGGAACCATGGTTGGATTTTCATGCCTCCTCTGTTGTGAAAAAGGTGGGGGCAGTGCATGTCTAAGGCTTGCCATAGCTGTTCACATGGCAGATCTTCCTCCAAGTCCCATGTTTAGTACATGCTTTCATTTCCTCCAAGTCCCATGTTTAGTACATGGCCTTCATTTGGCTTCTGACACTGAGGAGCATGCCTGCTCTCAAGAGCCACAGCTGCCCCTTAATATTCACTTCAGCTGAAGCTTGTGAGAGATATGGAGTTTTGATTGTTGCTGCTGAAATTTCAGGAAGCCCAGCACTTTGCAACTGGGATTCTCTATTAAAATTTAAAACAGAGCGGAGCATTTAACACTGCTTTAGAGCAGTGTCATATTAAGGAGCCAGTCTTTTGTATGTGGTATTTATTTCTAAACCACTCTTCATCTATAAGGGTCCCAAAAAGGTGGACAGAATACTCATATTAAAACAGCATACAATAAAATGTAATTAAAACTCCAGAACCTTAACACAAGGTTCCAAATAGTACAGCAGACGGCAGCAGGCAGAGGGCCTACTCAACAGTGGCAACCTCGCTATAGAACGTCCTCCTGTCAGATGTCAAGGAGATCAATCATTGTACAACTTTTAGAAGACATCTGAAGGCAGGAGGTTTAAAAGGTTTGATGTTACATTATGTTTTTATATGTGTTGGAAGCTGCCCAGAGTGGCTAGGGCAGGCAGATGGGCAGGGTACAACAATAAAATTACTATTGTTATTAATAGTAACACCTGACTTGTAGTTGTCCGCAATATCCTAAAGTCCTGAAGCAGGGATAGGGAACCTGTGCCCTTCTAGATAGTGTTGAGCTACAACAGCCACCATTTGTCCGTCCCCCCCAATAATATTTATTATGTTTCATACAAATACAACACATACTATAAAACCAATGAAACAAAAAGAAAAGAAAAAGAAAAAAGAAATAAAACGAATATAACGAATAATAACAAAAGATATAACCACAGACACACAGAGAATAAAAATTAATTAATTAAACTTCCAACCTCATAAACATATTGCTTGACTTCCTCTAATCTCTTCCATCTGAATTTCCTTGTAACTAAATGTAGCAGTTTTCCAATATCATTATTCAAAAAAACAATATTCCGATTATAATCAAATTTCTCACAACACCCATCATTTGTGACCTTTGGACACGTTGGCTGGAAATGGAAGTCCAACAGCAGGAGCACCACCACCAGCCAGGAAAAAAACACAACTTCTCACCCGAGCATTTAACAACAACAACAAACTTATTTATATGCCACCCACCTGGCTGGGTGTCATGAACTGGCAGGACAACAGGGAGGAGGAAGAGGATCCCAGCAAGGGGTCTAGCCGGGACTGGGGCACACCAGGGCAAGAGGGATGGAGAAGGAAGTACTCACAGGATGATGAGGGGATGGGGGTCATGGCACAGGAACCAGAGCAGCAGGACCCATCGCCAGAGCCAGAGGGGCCCCTGCCCTGACTCTGGCAGGCTCTGAGGTGTAGGGAGCAGCAGGCAGGGGCCCACAGCCCAGCTCACTAGCTGGAGGCTTGCTAGCTTTGGAAAGAGAGGTGTGATTCCTCAGCTGCAGTAGGCTTGGAACAGGTGAGGGTCAGTTGCCTCATCAAGCCCAGGTGCTGCAATCAGCATGCAAAGTACCAAAGGGAAGCAGAGCTGAGGTGCTGTGTCTGCTCAACTGCCCATGTTTGACAGACCTTGCCTGGAAAGTTCCTAATATTGTTTCCCACACTGGGATTGTGTGGGTCCCTAGCCTGAAGGAAAAGCTGAGCTTTTGAGTTGACACCAGAAAGTTGTTAGCAAGGACGTTTCATACTGTGGGTGTGACAGCCTCCTGCCAGAACGAAAAACTCAGGAATTGCATCCGTATTCCGGGTGCCTGCCAACATAAATACACAGCACCCTTTTAACAAGTGCTGTGCGTTGATGCCACATAAAATGCAACAGTCACCTAGCTGGAAGCCATCGGCAATCTTTTCTTTTTTCACGTGGTGAATCCAATTATCATATGATAGCTAGGCAATTTGGAACTTCTATAAAGTGTTAGCTCCCCTACCCATTTGTTTGCTTCAACACTCTGCAGACAGTAGGCAGATAGATTTGCTTTTGGTGAGCTTAACATCGCACGCCATGCACCTAGGTGGCAGCCAAATTAGAAACCTATTTGATTAGCTGATTGAACTGGGTAGGTTTAATAAGACATTCCACAGCTCATGGCAGAGGTCTTTGCCACGAGTATAAGATCAGAAATAAACACATGGGTGGAGGGGGAAATCTTGCTAGCCCACAATAATATTCTACTCTGTAATCCCCTGTACAGCACAGAATGAGAAACAAGAGCTGCCATCTCTCCTCCCCTGTTCTACATAGAAAATTCATTTTGTTCAAGCATGTCTGCATGAAATATTCATATGAATTTTTAAGAAGCCTCATGAGATTTGCTCCAGACGATACATATTCAGATTGTGCTATCATAAAAGTCACACTGAAGGTCAACATTTGGCAATTTAGAATGGAAGGGAAAGGATTTATGAAATAACTTCTCCATCACCTCGGAACCACAGCCCCGTCGTCAGCTGCAGGTTTCCTACGGTTATATCTAATATGCCTAGTACGCATCCATAAGGTAAATCATTTTGGCAGCATGTCTATAATGATAACAACGCTTTCTCCTCCCTCAAGTCAATGCCTTCTGAAGAGGACTGGGAAGTGGAAAGCAGCTTACAGGTTGTGTGTTGAATACAGTTCATCCACTTGTATCACACTTATTTTGGGTTTTGCTTCTTCTGCAAGCCTTGGTCCCAAATTAAGATGACACAAAAAGGAGGGCAAAACACCAATTTGTACGAAAATAGTACATGCTGATTTATATGTATAGATGCACATTTTGAAATAAATACTATAAATTAAATAGAAATACATTACGCCTACACAAGGTGAAGACGACTGTGAGCAGCTGACCTTTACGCCCACTTATACTGCCCAGTTCCCAACTGTTGTGGGGCAAACTTACGGTTCTTCATCTTTAACCTGGAAATCCCTTAAAACAGACATGTCTCCTCTATATGATACAAGGTCACATAACATACACAGCCCCGCTATGCTGTGCAGAATGTCCCTTTTGGGTGTGCTATCATTTGTAGTTCCACCAAACCAGGGTTCCCATTCTTTTCACAGTGTGAAGAGTCTCCCTTTTGCTTCACTTTGCTGGGGGGAATCACTTTAGGGAAGGCTCAGTGGTCTGACTCTGTTCAAGGAAGTTTCCTATGTTCCTACCTGGGCAACCGTCAGTGGCAGAAAAGGTATCCTTACTTGTCTGGTGTGCATATTTCCCAGGGGCCCAAGGGGAACAAATGGTGCAAACTAGGGCAGTTGAGTTCAGGTCTCATTCTCCACAAAGCACTGAATGTAGCTGCCTCCCTCCTCTTTCCTCATTTTTTCAATCTCCACGCCTCCCTTTCTTCATTCCCTTTCTCTGAACACAGCTCTTCACGGCAGGAGCTGAATATGCAGCCCTCATCTCACAGGGAGAAGGTGTGGTGCCACAGTTTTCTGCCTGACTGGAAATGAATGCAGTGACAAAAAACTCATTTGTAACATCTGCCACTTCACTTTCCCCAAGTCACAGCCCTTTCTTGATTGCAATGCGTGTTTGGGGAAGTATAGAAAATCATATTGAGAAAGTGGACTATTGTGAAAGACGCCCGCTGCACTTTTTTAAAAGACAAAGGCAGACCTCATTCCAATCTCTTATTATTTTGTAGGTTTCCATTATGAGCTTAACAACAAATATTGAAATATGAGTTTTAACACAGCCTTCCCCGGTATAGTTTCTCAGGGTAAATTCAAGTAAGCAGACAATAGAAACAACAATTGCTTTTGTTGGAGTTGTGTTCAGTTTGTTAGCCACAAACCCCAGCCCAGCCCAGCTCTTGTGCCCCATGACATGCTTTTAGGGAGCAAAACCAGGAGGTTGTTGCTAATGTTAATCATATTCAGAGTAGATCCACTGAAATTAATGGACATGACTAACTCAGGCTCATTAATTTCAATGGGTCTACCCCAAATAGAACATAGTTGTATACAACCCAGGGGGTGGTATCCAACTAACTTGCTTCATCATTGCAAGTATTACTGCTTTTCCAAAATCTATTACGGAGGATTGGGTGAAAACCCAGAACAGATTTAGTGAATGCAAAGGGAGTTCTGTTGTGCGAGTGAAAATCCTTGCACTGATGATACGTGTTTTATGCACTCCGTATATGGCTGTCACACAGAACTAGTGACACGCTCCCAATTTAGCGGCATTCATTTATTCACGGCACAATCCTATGCCTGTTTACTCAGAAGTAAGTCTCACTACAGCCTGCCCAAAAGCTTATTCCCATAGCAGAGATGGGGAAGCTCTGGACCACAGGCTGAATGTGGCCCTCAAAAGATTCCCATTTGCCTTGATCTTGATAGGGGACCTGTGCCTACAGTTTGCAGTTGGAAAAAGAATCCTTGCTATTTGCTCCTATACACTGAATAGGATTGTAGCCTCTCCAACTGTTTTCTTCAAATTGGCTGGGCACTGCTAAAGAACTGTAAAGAGTGACCTTCTCACCACGCCAGACATTATAGTTCACCACTAAAAGACATTACTGTTAGGAGTGCAATGAAGCAACATCTGTTCATTCCATTTGCATGGGGCTATTAAAAAAAAAAGTGTCTTCCATGTTTCTAGCCTTTAAATAAAGGATCTCAAGTGCATCAGTGCTTGGTTGTTGTTTTTTACCTATTGCTGGATGTGTAACTAGAAAAGATAAATGAAACTAAAGAACTATCTTTCAAAATACTCTGTTTTAAATAAAACACCCCCTTACATAATTTTCACGCTTGTGAATGTTTTTAAAGACATGAGTACAATTTGATGAGAACAGCGTCACCATCTAATGAGGCAGCGTCATATAACCATGAACTTAGAAAAGGCACACAGTTCTATTTCCAAAGACATCTGCTCCTTTGAATCATTCATTTATAAACTAAAAGTGTTTTCAGAAGTGTGTTGAGATTTCAATCCCTAATATAGCTTCCTATCCATCTAGAGCTGTGGAAATTTAGTTGGAATTTGAGCTAGACCGTCTCAAAGATTTTGGGTCCATTACTGCACTAAAAAACTGCACTTGATCTTAGCTATAAGATGGCTTAGCAAAACTCATATTCATTTTGGTTAGGCTTACAATGAAGACATTCCTTTTTGCCTGCTGCTTCTGTAAAGTCTGTAACACAATTCTACTGCCAAGAATGAACAGTATCATTTAAAAATAAAATATGAATATACCTCAATCCGGAGTTCAACCCATTGAACTGGCACTCGTTACTAGTAAGGTTTGTGTGCCTGTATTCCATCATGAAACAGGTTTCATAGTAAGATATTCACTATATAAACACCATGATTCATTTATCTGAAAAATGCCAACTCATTACCATATTTTGCAAATTGCTAACGCGGGTGGCGCTGTGGGTTAAACCACAGAGCCTAGGACTTGCCGATCAGAAGGTCAGCAGTTTGAATTCCCACGATGGGGTGAGCTCCCTTTGTTCGGTCCCTGCTCCTGCCAACCTAGCAGTTCGAAAGCACGTCAAAAATGCAAGTAGATAAATAGGTACCACTCCGGCGGGAAGGCAAACAGCGTTTCCATGTGCTACTCTGGTTCGCCAGAAGCGACTTAGTCATGCTGGCCACATGACCTGGAAGCTGTACACCCGCTCACTCGGCCAGTAAAGCAAGATGAGCGCCGCAACCCCAGAGTCGTCTGCAACTGGACCTAACAGTCAGGGGTCCCTAGGTAAAGGTAATTAACTAGTCATAAAGTACTATACAAATTAGGTCTGCTGACAAGGTCTACATAAATACCAAGAAGAATGCTATTGGCTCATTATTCTGAACAGTTGTCATCAGAACCATAACTGGGTAAGTAAATCAATGAACATGTCAAAAACCAGACCTAGTGGCCATGTATGCAGCAAAAAATAATAATAATCAAAGAACGCTATTTCCATGCGCCTTTTAGAAATTAAGATGAACTTTTATTTATTTGTGTAAAATATTTCTTAACTGCCCTTCTTCAGAAGATTCCGACTGTGTACAAAAATGTGAAAAGAATTCATACAGCATCATTATGATATTTAAGAAACACAAAAGCCAATATTTAAAACAAGAGTGATAAGAAGTCAAGCTGAAAAACTTAAAACTAAGGAAGAGAATAAATTCTGACTAAAATTTTTATCTCAGATGCCTGAGCAAATAGGACCATCTTAACCTGGTGCCCAAAAGACCTTTATGCTGTCTGTTCAAGCAAGTTATTTTACGTTTATGATTAATACCTGAAAGTAAGAATCAGTAATAATTTTGTGGGCTCAGTCACAGAGCCACACCCTCCCTTTACAGGCACTATAGCTAAGGTGTAATGAACCAACTCAAGCAGACAGCAATCTGGGTTAATGGCCACTGCATTATTGATTCAGGTGTAAGTGGACTTTGGTTCAGGCACTGAGTGTATCTCCTGGTGGAGGGCTGAAACTTTTTAAGGGTCGTGCCAAAGATTATGGCCTCTCCAAGACATTGATCATTGAGGTGGCCATCCTCAGGCCACTGCAGAAAGTTTTATGGCACATCTGCCGCTGCATTTGGCTTCTGGACAGAGACTTCCACCAAGGCCCCTTTAATTGGGTACCCTAAATATGACAGCTGATGCATCACTTCTCCCGAACGGTTGATGCCTAGTATCTTCTTGGCAGTTACTTCAGCAACATGCAAGGACTACAGATAATTGGCTCAGGTACTTTATTCAGATAAGCTGCTTTGTTAGTCTGGATGCCAGAGAATTTCACATGGTCTGTATTTCCAAGCTTACTGACCTAATTTGCACTTCACAGACTTAACATGCAGATGAGAATGCAGTTTCCTTTTGGACAGCAAGCTACATATGTACAAATAAATGCATATTTTAGGAGAACAAGCAATACACATATTTCAGAGAGAAAATTTAAATGTGATTAGTGTTGTGCATTAAAAAAAAAATACCAAAGATTGCACAGAACAGATGTACTTTTGAACAAATGCACAACTGACACATACTGGAAGGAGAACCATCAGTCTATTCCCATTCGATGATGCATACAGTTTGCAGGTCAAACTTTGCAAATCTGGGCTCCACCTTCTTAATTTAAAAACATGTGTTTGTAATTTGCTGTTGCAGTGCACCTTTCGCCAGGATTTGACCTAGAAGTGTAAGTAAAGGTAAAGGGACCCCTGACCATTAGGTCCAGTCATGACTGACTCTGGGGTTGCAGTGCTCATCTCACTTTATTGGCCGAGGGAGCCGGCGTACAGCTTCCGGGTCATGGGGCCAGCATGACTAAGCCGCTTCTGGCGAACCACAGCAGCGCACGGAAATGCCGTTTACCTTCCTGCCGGAGCGGTACCTATTTATCTACTTGCACTGTGTGCTTTCGAACTGCTAGGTTGGCAGGAGCAGGGACCGAGCAACGGGAGCTCATCCTGTCACTGGGATTCGAACCGCCGACCTTCTGATCGGCAAGTCCTAGGCTCTGTGGTTTAACCCACAGCACCACCCACGTCCCTTGACCTAGAACTGTATCCTGACCCAAAAGCTTGAGATGAATGCTGCAGTCTGCCCACCAGTCAGATCTACTGGTTACGTATTTGGGGAGCTTAATGTGACTTTGCTTGGATGTAACTGGTATTAAAATGAATGGAACTTCTAAGTTAATGTTTTTAGAAGTGAAGAATCAAGAATTAGAATCTAAATGAGAAGCGTATTTACCTAAACCCAACCAATGAGAGGGGAGATATAAACTGTTGTAATGAATTTCCCTCCTCCCACACAACTATTCCGCTTCCCGCCAACAACATTTGATGGACAAAAGTTGGGGCAATCATTTTTACAGTAGGTAAATGAGGAGTTCCATACTAGCAGAGGTGAACAAAATAGGTTTGCAAGCAGTATGTGTGGGATCTGCTTCATGGTCTGCATGCCCCAAGTATTTGTGAAACATCAGTGCCAAAATATTTGTTTCTTTAAGGTTAGAAAATCAGATGTGCTTATTTGGACACGAACAGTCAGGCAGAGAAACAGTATCTCGCCTTCAAAAGATTATTAGAAACTGGTACATGCTGGCACAGTTGTGAAATTCAGTTTCCAGCATAGTCTTCTGCCAGGTAAACAGGGGAAAAAATTGTCAGAAAAGAAAATAATCAAAAAAGTTGCTACATATTCAGGAGACACCAGGAGCTAGCACACAGCGGTATGGGTACATAATTAACATAATTGATGTTTTCATTATTTTGCTTTTTTCCAGTAGAGGAAAGTGGAAAAACTTGTTCTTTGTTACAGTAAGAGTAATTTTTTTTCTGGTATGGTGTGTGTGTGTGTGTGTGTGTGTGTTTATTCCAGCACTAAATCTCCTAGGATCATATTGTTGTGTGAGTATATATACAAAACTTTGCTGCTGTCTCTGAAAAGCCCCTTGACACTAGAACATTTACTTTAGCAAACTATTCTAATCCTTTTGCTAAAAAACACACATTGTCTTAGAACACCAGAGAAAGCGTTAAAGTATGCTATGGCCATGTCACTCATTTTTCTTTAAAATCTTCAGCAGTTGAGAAGGATGAGGGTTTGTGATTTTATGCATATACTGAAGCATGTCTTAGTCAAACACCATTGGTATATATCTCCAAGTAATATGCTTTGTAGAAGAATTGCATTTCCAAAATTGGCCCGAATAGCTTACTATGATTTTGTGCCCTGGATGTTTCTTAACCACCTGTTATGCATATGACAAAATGACATTTGATTGGTGAACAGGGGTATGTGTCCATATGATCATCCTGGATTATGGGGTAACGGTCCTTTCTCATTCATCTTCACCACCTGTTTGCCACGTGGTTAGTGAATCAACATGCTCTGCAATTCTAATTTTGGCTGCTTGAAAATCCCATGGGAGCTTGTGAAACAGTGTGTGTTAAAGAAATCCATTGGTCACTCCTGTTATAGGTAAAATAATAACCAATGAGGTGCCCTCATTGTCCGACTACAACTGCCACCAGCCCCAGTCAGCATGGATAATGGTCAGGGATGGCTGATATCAAGTTAAGATTAACCAGTTAGGAGTTGGACATAATGCTAAACTAAAGGTAAAGGTAAAGGACCCTGGATGTCCAGTCAAAGGCGACTATGGGGTGTGGTGCTCATCTCGCTTTCAGGCCAAGGGAGTTAGTGTTTGTCCATAAACAGCTTTTCGGGTCATGTGGCCAGCATGACTAAACTGCTTCCAGCACAACAGGACACCATGATGGAAACCAGAGCGCACAGAAACGCTGTTTACCTTCCTGCCACAGTGGTACCTATTTATCTACTTGCACTGGCATGCTTTTACTTTATTGGCTCCATACCTTCTAATCCTCTAATCATAATCAAAAGATAGGCAAGCAACCAAGTCGATACAGCAACTGTTAACAGTCTAAAACAAAATTGACGTTACATTTTTTAAAAGGGAACCTGTGGCTAGTTTGCAGCCAAGGGCTGGTGGAGACTCGCCTTTGTGTCCTCAGTTTTTCAGATAATAACACCAAAGCATTGTGAGAGCCTTCTCTTATGATCCTGTGATCATATCTACCCTAAAAATTGATGGTTCAGTCTCTGCCTAATGCTGATGCCTGGACAGCTTCATCACATAGTAGCTTACACTACATTAAGTGTTCCTTACATAGATGGCTGAGCCTTTTATTTGAAAATTATTTCAGAAAACATAATGCCACATGCATTAAAGCTGGGTTTTGAACTGCAATTTGCATCATCCCTGACCACTGATCTTGCTAGCTAAGAATGATGGGAGTTGTAGTCCAAAAACAGCTGGAGACCCAAGCTGGGGAAACACTGCACCAAAGGATTACACTAAAGCATATCTAGCCCTACTGTGACATACAAGTTACTATTGGTTATAATTTTGGTGTCTTTATTATTTATGGTGTGTCAGCTGTGTGCTTGACACTGTATACGTATTGGGAGAAAGCAATAGAGACCCAGCTCTAAGGAAGATTATACCACCTAAAATAACTCAGTATGGCAGCTGTTGGCCATATGTAATCCCTATTGACTTTACTGAGAGTTAAATTTGAAGAAGAGTTGTAGAAGCGGTCTGTTCCATCCCGAGTATCAGAGCTTTCCAACTCCATTTGCTTCAACTGAGGACTGGGCTGTGAATCAGATGTGGGTTGCAGATGCCTCTTATTTAAAGGAAGAGCTGTTTATTTCAGAAGAAGAATATTGCATAGAACAGAGGTTCTCAGTAGTGGCTTCTTTCTTTCTTTTTAAACACTTTTAAACAACTCACTTTCAGTTTCACTATATGCACAGTGCACATCCATTTTGACTTGGGAAAGGTTAATGATAAGATTGCAGTCAAGATTTAAGGCTCCAAAGTCCTATCATACAAACTGAGTCTGTGGGGTTTACTCCCTGCCAACCTTCTTCAGGTGAAATTTCAGAGCAAGCACCTGCATTTTGTAGCCACAAATCATGGCCTCATTTTTGAAAGACACTGTTCCTCACAATGCATACCAAAATGATCAATTCTATCTTTCTACAGCACTGCCTGTGATACAGCAACTCTAGAGGAATAGTCCTTTTCAATCAATGCAACAGTCTGAAAAGGATGCTGTGGATCATTTATTTGAAAACATTCTTAAATAGAAAGTGTATGCATTAGGGAGATGTTTTGCTCTTGAGCGTTACAATGGCAACAGAAGCAAAACACACAAAAGTATAAAAGTACACACGTTCCATGTGCTGTGGGAACTTTAAAGAAAAGAATAATCAAACCTCAATGTACTTTCATTTTTTACACAGCTGCAGAGATTAATGTTCTCCATGCTTCCATCATAAACCAATGGTTTTCAGGAAGTTTTAACATCATATCTCAGCTGTTCCAAAGTGCACTGGACTGAAAAACTTTGGCAGCCTGCAAACGCAACTCTCTTCCAAAAAATTAACAAAATCTGTTAAGGTTTTGATTTTGATTTTTTAAAATAAATAACCCAGGGCCAACTGCACTGCAAAGTTTTAAGTCCCTTTGTAAACAGTTTTATGCCCTTAGAAATAATAATTTATATTTCAGAAATGAAACATATTGTGCCTTGTTTCAAATCTAGCCCGACTTTTATTACAGGAATTTTAAAACTTATCCTTGCTTTTTGGATGAGAGTTGTAATCAGCACCACACGCGAAATGCTTTGGGGGTTTTCTGACAGGAAAAAAAGTGAAATTGATACATAGCTTTTGAAAGTGATTACTTATTGCCCACAGGATTTTATTATTTCTCACATTATTGTTCACCTCCCGACATCAATTAATTTTTAACCAAGTTTCAATAGAACACCATTTTGCATCACTGGGGTGGCTTTTACCTTTACAAGTATTAACATGCTGTATCTGCATGTTATGGGTTGCATTCCAGTAGGAATTGACGTGTACAGCGCTAAAAATTCAGCCTGCTTCATAAAAACTTATTCTGAAGAATTCACCACAACACAATATTAGCAAAGATGCTTCTGAGAGGGTATCCCACATGAAGTATCTTACAGAATAACTCTGTGCTCATTATATGGTAAAGTCACAGAACATTTAAAAACCACTCCTTCGGTCTTGCAACAAAAACATCCAAGTTCAGTGTAGTAATAATAATAATAATAATAATTTTATTATCTGTGCCCCGCCCATCTGACTGGATTGTCCCAGCCACTCTGGGCAGCTTCCAACAGATATAAAAACATAATAAAACATTGAACGTTAAAAACTTCCCTGCACATGATGCTGCTATTCAAAATGTGGCTATATGTGCATGAAAAGCTCAGCCTGCCACAGAAAATGCAATTTTACTGACAAGAACAAAATTTACTACTGAGTAACTTGTGGATCAAGGGGCGTGGGTGGCGCTGTGGGTTAAACCACAGAGCCTAGGACTTGCTGATCAGAAGGTCGGCGGTTCGAATCCCTGCGACGGGGTGAGCTCCCTTTGCTCGGTCCCTGTTCCTGCCAACCTAGCAGTTTGAAAGCACCTCAAAGTGCAAGTAGATAAATAGGTACCACTCCGGCGGGAAGGTAAACGGCATTTCTGTGCGCTGCTTTGGTTCGCCAGAAGTGGCTTAGTCATGCTGGCCACATGACCCGGAAGCTGTACGCCGGCTCCCTTGGCCAATAAAGCGGGATGAGCGTCGCAACCCCAGAGTCGTCCGCAACTGGACCTAATGGTCAGGTGTCCCTTTACCTTTTTTAACTTGTGGATCAAATCCTGCAACATCCCCCCCCCCTAAAAAAATCTTATTTATAATTTAATAGCTGGATACCTTGTTAATCCCTGGGGAAACAGAGTTCTTCCCCAGGACCTCTGTGTTTCCTGTGCTGCAGTTTCTAAATCAGAACCTATTGACTGTCAGCAGAAAGAGGGGCATGTGTGATTTGACTAGTGAAGGAAAAGGGAACATTGTCCTAAGATTCCACCTTTCATGCAAGTCAGCTCCATTTATTGCAAAATGCGAGACGATGAATGTGCACTCACTCCAAGTTACAATAAGGTCGCCTTGAAACACACACCCCCCCCCATTTATTTCACACATACCCCTGACTGCCAAATACGTTGTGAGGACATTTATTTTAAACAATGCCAGGAACAAATGTTGACAGGCGAACTAAAACATTTGCTGGTTATTTAAAATGTGTTTTTTTAAAGAAAGAAAAGAGAGATAGAAGAAACACACGCACACACAGAGACCACCTCTGGCAAGGTCCCAAAGACATCTCCTCTTAAAAAGCTCTGTGAGGCTCTGTTTCCTTCAAGGTATTACACTGTCAACAGCAAGATGCTCCCGGCAGTGAAACAGTAACTGCACAATGCAGGCAGCTACTGAATGGCTGGAGAGCTTTCTATATACATACATACAGGCATGGTGTGAGAAAAACCTGGTGTTCTTTTGTGCCTCACAAAGCCTGTTCTTTGCTGACTCCAAGTTCAAATCCCAGGGGCTATTATTAGAGGGAAGAAGAAGAGCAGCCCATTAGCATACATGACAAGAAAGGAATATGCGACATTCTGGAAGCCAAATGTGGGTTTGGAGCCATGCTACTTCCTTGGCTCAACGCCAGGAGCAGCTTTTATGTCAATTGTAATGGAGGTATTTCAGCAAATAGAGATTGACAGTATGTAACAATACCTCTCCGTGCCAAACATGCTGAAGGAAAGGGGAAGTATTTTCCAGAAGAGGTAAAAAGCAAAGGCTTTCTTCTTCTTCTTCTTCTTCTTCTTCTTCTTCTTCTTCTTCTTCTTCTTCTTCTTCTTCTTCTTCTTCCCTTCGCGCAACCCCGGAGGTAAATGCGAAACTTTTCCCCCTCCAACACTCTCCCTCAAATAATATATAATAGTCCTGGTGGGGCACTGGAAAAGTCATATTACAACTGTACAGCACAAAATTAGCGGGAGGTTGGAATAATTTTTGCCCTGACAGAAAAGCTAGGCAGAGTGGGGGGGGGTGTGGGATCGTGGCCTGGCCATTGCTTATTGTGGCAATTTGAAAAGTGACGAAAACTATGGCCTTGCAAAATGTGCAGGTTCCTGATTGTGCGTTAAGATTCTTACAGCCCCAAACAAGTGATACGGGAAAGTGTCAATCTAATTCTGCTACCTGTTAAACTTCTTGCACTGTTTCCAAAACATTTTCAGGTTGGGCCATGGTGGACCTTTGTGGGAAATGAAGTTCTGTAGCTGTGACACAGCCAGAAGTCTTCTATTTATACTCTTTATTCATCTGAGGAACACAGATGGAACCATCAAGAGTGTGTTCCTGGTAAATGTCAAAGGCTGAAATGTACTTTACAGCCAGAGAGGAAAAAACTCACATTCCTTGAAGTGTCCAGAAAGCATCTACTGTACAAGTAATTTCCATCTGTGAAACACTGCTGTAATTAGGAAGTGAGCCACTTAATTCAAGACTCACTGCAATTAACAAGAACAAATCAAACCTAGCCCAGCCTCCTGGTTATGAAGGCATGAATTAGGGTCACAGACTAGGTCCAAATTTCTCTCCAGGTGAATGTGATAAAAGCTCTGTCGCTATTGTTCATTGAAGTTTGATGGGTCTACAAAGAGCACACCAGAGTTGTCAGTGTGATGAAACAGTGGAGTCTAATCTCTAGCAGTGGCAGACGTTCATTGCCAGTCAAAAGTTTCAGAGTCTACTGACCATTATTACTTCAGACTTCTCCGGACTGAGCTTAGATATGGGAATTGGCTTCACTGCTTACTTTCTAAAACCAGGAGATTTCATTGGTCTAAGCCACTGAGAATTTGTTCCTTGTAGACAGGAAGAACTTTCTCCTAATTTCTAACATGGAAGTAGTTATTTGTAGAGAGGCTATTCATTTCCAATGTGTGTGGGCTAAATTCTGACACTAAAAAAGGCTAGCCACTGCTGAGTCCAAAAGGTGCAATCCTGTGTACTAGGTAGAAGAAGCAGGGCTCTTTTTTCAGCTGGAACTCAGTTCTAGCACCTCTCAGGTGGGCACCATTGCCATTATAATAGAACAAAGGAGGCCTTCAAGGTGAATTCTGGCAGGTCCTTTTCTAGAGAAATAGCACTGGGTAGAAGAATAGTTGGACTTCTGAGTAAACATGAATAGGATTGCACTGCACAGGAGAGGATTCAATGGAAGCCATCAGAATTGCACAGAGTACCTCTTTAGGAAATGATGTGCAGTTTCCTATAATTCTTACTCCTGCAGCTGAGAACAAGTAAAACCACTTGAGAGTGCTCCTGGGAATGTCTGTCAAATCATACAGTTACAAAGCCAACACTTCGCAATCAGCACTATCAAAGGCAGCCGAAAGGACCAGCAGGATAAGCAAGGTATAATTTACACCATGACTCTTCAGGCAGGGATCTTCTGCCAAAGCTACGGTGCAGGCATAATGCCAGAACCAACATTTCAGGAACACAGAAAACCAGCACTGTCCACATGTGCCTGGATCTGTTCAACAGCCTGTATGGCAATCAAAAACGTACAGTGGTACCTCAGGTTACAGACACTTCAGGTTACAGACGCTTTAGGTTACAGACTCCGCTAACCCAGGAATAGTACCTCAGGTTAAGAACTTTGCTTCAGGATGAGAACAGAAATAGCGCAGCGGCAGTGGGAGGCCCCATTAGCTAAAGTGGTTCTTCAGATTAAGAACAGTTTCAGCATTTTTAGAGAAACCAAAGACTGGAACTGAGGGAAGTTGAGGGGTGGGGTTTTGTGGGGGGGGGGGAGGAAAAATGGGGGGGAGTAAGGATGATATGTTTTTGGATAATATGTCTTGTTATAATTTTGAATTAAAAAAAAACACAGATTAAGAACAGTTTCAGGTTAAGAATGGACCTCCAGGTTCTTAACCTGAGGTACCACTGTATTTTCAAGCATTTTGGTGCCTTACTGAAACAGCCATATCAAACATCAGGGCTGTGGGGGTTTTTTGTGTGCAGCAGCTGAAAAAAGAATCAGCTGCACCCCACATTCCCCAAGGAAGGCATTGACTAGCCAAGGAAAGCGATGCCCCCATTCTTACAGATGGCACTCATTTTGCAACTAACTGGTTACCTCCAGTGCTCACTCCCCTGCTTTGGATACCAACTGATCTCAATAAACAGGACGGGCTAATGGGTAATTTATTTCCAAAATGGTAAAAGCTGAGGCATGATTATTTTACTACCTTATTTTCACCAGGGAACCATTTGCATGAACCAGCACACCCTGTCACATTAGCTTTTCTGTTTTCCACATGGGGGCTGCTTAGCAGCAGCATAATTATTAATTGGAACAACAACAACAATAATTAGCCGTAGTACTTAAGTAATAGCAGCAAAATATTTCAAACATCTATATTCCGTTTCATATAAATGGCTCCCACACATGAGAATTAATTACTAAATCAGTTGGTGTGGGCATTACCACCTCGGAAGCAATCTTATGAGTCAGCCTCAGCTTTGAGTGTCAAGCTGGTAGTGATGCTAGGTTCGTGCCACAAAACCATATGACTGGCTCTGATATGGGAATAGCAGATACTTACCTATATATTTAACTACCCACTATAGACCCCCTGCATGGTACACTGATGATGATGCGTCAGTGGAAGACAACTATTATTTTGTACCTCTTCGCTTCCATTCTTTGCCCATGTCCACAATCCTTCTGTTGTTTTTCTAAGCTAAGGGAGACTTTGCCGATATAGGCCGGAACTAAAAGGAGGCTGCCAGTAATGCAATGGCGCAGAAGACAGAATTAGGATTCAGGATGATCTTAACCGATTTGAGAACTGGGCCCAAACTAACAGAATCAATATCAATAGGGAGAAATGTAAGGTTCTGCACTTAGGCACAAATATAAGACGGGGGACGCATGGCTTGCCAGAAGTACATGTGAAAAGGATCTAGAGAGTCTTAGTAGACCACAGGCTTAACAGTGTGAGGTGCAGCAGTAAAAAAAGGCTAATTCTGCATCAACCGAAGTAGAGTGTTCAGATCAAGGGAAGTAATAATATCATTCTATTCTGCCTTGGTCAGACCACACGTGTCCAGTTCTTGATGCCACAATTTAAGAAGGATATTGACAAGCTAGAATGTGTGCAGAAAAGGGTGATCAAGGGTCCGGAAACAAAGCCTTAAGAGGAATGGCTGAGGGAGTTGGGTATGTTTAGCCTGGATAAGAGGAGACTGAGAGAAGATATGATAGCCATATTCAAATATCTAAAGGGCTGTGACATGGAAGATGGAGCAAGATTGTTTTCTCCTGCTCCGGAGGTAGGACCCGAACCAATGGATTCAATTAGAAGAAAGGAGATTCAGACTAGACATCAGAGAGAACTTTCTAATGGTAAGAGCTGTTTGGTGGTGGAATGGACTCCCTTGGAAGGTGGTTTTTAAGCAGAGGTTGGATGCCCATCTGCCATGGGTGGTTTACCTGAAATTCCTTCATTGCAAGGGCCTGGACTAGATGATCCTCAGGGTACCTTCCAACTCTACAATTCTATGATTCTTCTTTGGGTTTTAATGATCCCACTTTACACTGCTGTCTCTGCTTCTGAACCATGCATGTAAGGTCTAGACTGGCATGGCCAAACTTGGCCCTTCATCTGTTTTGGGACTACAGTTCCCATCATCCCTTACCACTGGTCCTGTTAGCTTGGGATGATGGGAGTTGTAGTCCGAAAACAGCTGGAGGGCCATGCCTGGTCTAGGAGAAAGATGCCATTGGAGTTTGCTCAACTTGCGTCAGTTCACTGTCTTCTAGAAAGAGATGGCGGCAAAGCAGACCCTGTCTTCCAGGTCAGCTATCAACTTCCCATTTTTATTTTCCTGGCCACTGTAAGGTTTCCTCAATGTTTAAACATATGAGAATGTAGCATGTTGTTGTTGTTTATTGCACTTACTAGTTGCTTTTATTTCAAAAATTCAAAATGACTTACAAATAATACAAAGATTAAAAGCAGTAGCTATCAATCTGTATCCTAAAACCACATATACACCTATAAAAGGCAGGTTCAACACTTCCCACCCACTTAAAAAGATGCCACAATTGCAGCCTTTTTATAAGTCACTTAAGAAAAGTGCAATTTAAGAAATAATAATAATAATAATAATAATAATGCAGTATCCTAATTTTTCATTTGTGTCTGTTCAGTCTCTTGCAGGCCGAAGGCTACTATTTACCCATTTTGTCTCTAAATCCAGGGCAGAATCCCTTTGCAAACACAATTTCCAATACTAAAGTGGAGTCAATATCAGAATGTTTACTATAGCTATGAGAGATTAAACATTTCACTCCGACAGTGACTTGTAAGTACACTACCTTATCTATCCTCTAATGAATCTTAGATTAGATAACTGGCTATAAGAAGGAACTTTCCACTTTGGTCAACTGAAGAAGGGGCTTGGTCCATATGAATACCCTTAAGAATGTTGATTCAAAACAGCAAACCTCACAAACCCTTGAACTACATCCTAGCATTACCGACTAGCCTTAATGGAGGAATTAATACCTTGCTCAGTATGACGTACCAGTTCTACAACTAGAAAAATGTGTTTGCACTCCATTGTGTTTGTACATATTATTCTGAGGAAATAAATCTGAGCCATATATATCGGGCAGGCACAAAAGCGGGATGGTCTTTCATGACTTGCTACATGTAGGATGCTGCAATCATAATTTCAGAACAAGCAACAGTTGCGTCACTTGCACGGTTCACAGTTGATGTACAGCGGTACCTCGGGTTACAGGCGCTTCAGGTTACATACGCTTCAGGTTACAGACTCTGTTAACCCAGAAATAGTACCTCGGGTTAAGAACTTTGCTTCAGGATGAGAACAGAAATTGTGCTCTGGTGTCGCGGCAGCAGCAGAAGGTCTCATTAGCTAAAATGGTGCTTCAGGTTAAGAACAGTTTCAGGTTAAGAACAGACCTCCGGAACGAATTAAGTACTTAACCCGAAGTACCAGTGTACTGATCTGATCAATTTTCTTCTCAAAATCCGTCTAATATTTTTTCTCTAAATCAAGACAATGTAGTCCCAGTGTTTCCCAACCAGGATATTCCAAAGGGAACCACAAGTGAAAATCACCTAAGGGGGGGGGGGACAGGGGATGGCATGAGACTAGGGGGTCACAGAGGGAAGTGAGAAGTGAAGAAAACAGAGACGTGACCTAGAAAAGAAAACAGAAAAGTGAAGAAAATAGAAAACAGAGAATTAGAGTTAACAGAGAAGTTCCTGTGCTTCTCAGTGGATAGAGCACCACGTGGCCTGTGGCCAAGCTGTTTGCATGTTGTTTGTCACAGGCAAGGTGCATGGCTGCAGCAGTGTTAGTGTGCAGGGTGCTGTTTCTTTGTGCAAGAATTACTGCAAAAGGACATGCGTTGCTGCATGCAATGGTTACTCAGCCTAACGTGGAATCGCCTTAACATAATGGGCAGAGGTGATCTTTGGTTATCCCTCAAAGCAAAAAAGGGTAAAGGTAAAGGGACCCCTGACCATTAGGTCCAGTCGTGGCCGACTCTGGGGTTGCGGCGCTCATCTCGCTTTTTTGGCTGAGGGAGCCGGCGTACAGCTTCCAGGTCATGTGGCCAGCATGACTAAGCCGCTTCTGGCAAAGCAGAGCAGCGCACGGAAACGCCGTTTACCTTCCCGCCAGAGTGATACCTGTTTATCTACTTGCACTTTGACGTGCTTTCGAACTGCTAGGTTGGCAGGAGCAGAGACCGAGCAATGGGAGCTAACCCCGTCGTGGGGATTCGAACCACCGACCTTCTGATCGGCAAGTCCTAGGCTCTGTGGTTTAACCCACAGCGCCACCTGCGTCCCTCTCAAAGCAAAAGAACTGGATATAAAAAAGCTTGTTTCTGGTCATCAAGCACAAAGGTCACATTGATCGAGAAATACTTAAAAGTATAAATTTTTATGTAATTGTTTTTTTGTACAGAATATAAAAATTATAAATAAAACATGTTCTATTTACAAACAAAACATTTAAATAGCTACCTTTCTACTGGTAGGATGGGGAGGGCACAGGAAGGAAACAGGGTCGGAAGGGGCCCACAGTTGGGAAAACAGTTGAGAAATGCTGGTGCAGTCTATTAAAATGTCTATTAAGATGAGTTACTCCAAACTTTGAGGTTCAAAGTAAATGCCCAAGGAATGTTTAGCAAACTTCAAAAACAATGAAAGCAAACTTCTGTTCTTCAAATGCTTATCCTGTTTTCATTTTGTACACTGATGTGGAAAAATATATGATTTGGGTTCTGCTTCCAAAACATTAACCCATAAAAAACCCTTCAGATATAGTCTAGCCTAAATCCTCAGGCATTTTGGTTACCTTCCTCACCTCACCACTGGCACCCATTGCTCTCCCCTTTCTCCACAATATGTGAATCCGTAAGGAAAGACGAGAAGGAGCAAACAGAATAAACTACCGGTCTAGTTCTCCTCTCAAACCATTTCATAACTGGTGAAAATAGGCAAAGAGGAGCTAAAAACATTTAGGGTCAGAATTTTACACCACCACAAGTTGAGTCTTTAGAAAGTGTAAAAATTTTCCTCACAGGGTCCCAATAAAACACATGGGAGGTATTCAACTCAATTTTCCTCCAAGTAGACGCACTGAAATTAAAGACGTAACTTAGTAATGTTCATTAATTTCAATGGGTCTATTCTAAGTAATCCCATAGTTGAATGACATCCGTGGTTTGGTCCTGAATTCCCCACTTAGTGTCTTTCGGTAGTTACTCCACTTACTTTAGTATAGATTGTTATGTGCACCTTATTTTTAAAATTCCCCTGTTTTCAAAATGTTAATCTGACATTCCTACTAAGAAGGAAACAGCAGAACTGCAGCAACACCTAATTAGTTCCTGCTTGCATATTTTTTATTTCTCCTAAAAATAATCCACATTCATTACCCCTATCTTAACATTCCTGCTTTTCGCCTCAACTGTCTTCTTTTCTCGAATGAGGAACAAAAATGAACAAAAACAAAATCCTACAAACAATGATGAAAGGTAAGGTAAAGGTAAAGGACCCCTGGACAGTTAAGTCCAGTCAAATGTGACTATGGGGTTGCGGTGCTCATCTTGCTTTCAGGCCGAGGGAGCCAGCGTTTGTCCACAGACAGCTTTCCGGGTCATGTGGCCAGTATGACTAAATCGCTTCTGGCACAACAGGACACCGTGATGGAAACCAGAATGCACGGAAATGCAGTTTACCTTCCTGCCGCAGTAGTACCTACTTATCTACTTGCACTGGCGTGCTTTTGAACTGCTAGGTTGGCAGGAGCTGGGACATAGCAATGGGAGCTCACTCCGTCGCGGGGATTCGAACCGCCGACCTTCCGATCGGCAAGCCCAAGAGGCTCAGTGGTTTAGACCACAGCGCCACTCGTGCCACCATTAATAACCAACCAGTGTCCTTGGAGGGTCTTTTGATCCAATGGGAGGCAACTGATCATGGAAGAGGGAAGACCATTTTTAACAATTCTCCCTTCCCTGGCAGCCCCAATTTTCCTTTAAAAAATAAGTGTTATGGAGGGTTGGGGGACAGAACAGATTTAGAGGGTGCCAGTGGCGTAGCGTGGGTTGTCAGCACCCGGGGCAAGGCAAGTAATTTGTGCCCCCTAACCCATGGATTTGCGCCCCCTAACCCGTGGATTTGCGCCCCCTAACCCTAACCCCCAGATGTTGCGCCCGGTGCGGCCGGGCCCCCCCTGCACCCCCCACGCTACGCCACTGGAGGGTGCTACAAGAGGGAGAAGCAGCAAAAAAAAATTGACTCTCTTCATCTTCTGTGTGTGGATGCCTAGTGCTAAAGCACCAAGAACTCTAATTGGTTATCACCCACACAGTTTAAATAGTTTCGCTCAGAGCTGCACGGTCAAAATGTGGACATATTCTCTCCTCCCTCCCCCTCCCCCCCCGAAAAAAAACCCGCCCTGAAGAAGTATTCAGCTTAGTTCTGTGTTTTTAATCTTTTAACCTTCCAAGATTAAAGGTTTATGGAAACCACAAATATTATAACTTCGGCTCATTTCTGTTTACATGCTTCTTCTCTCTGCTTGTAATTAATGATAGGCATGTTAGAGCAAGCTAGTAAAAGTGAGCTCTCGTATATTAAGACAGTGAAAGGAGATAAGTTTCAGGTAGACAGCATTTCAAGAAAAGTTGGGTAGACAAAACAAAAGAGAGGCATACATCTCCATCTTTTAGCAAATGGGCTATAAATTGTTCCCTTTCAAAGGCAATGGAAGTGATGACAGGTTTGACTAAGTGTCTGCTGTAACTGGAGCACCTTTATGGAGTAAAACCTCTTTTCTCCTTCAGAGCTGTTTTGTAGGTGCATACCTTGTTAACATACTGAAAGGCTTTCCTTCCTTTAGCCATGTTTAGTGAAATTCCCATGAAATTTGTTCAGCAAAAGAAGGGGAAAGAAGATTACTTCCCCACATTTCTCCTCTCACGTTGCTGCATAGTCCTCTCTCCTCATTTTTATAGGATTATTTTCAATCATGAAATTACATCTAGCATTTCATTCTGATGCTATCTTTGGTTTCAACGAAAATCAATATGCCACTTCCAGCTGTGTTCTTTCTTACGTCAATGGTTAGATAAAATAAAAGACTGAAAGTTGTGTAGCAACTCATGCTATCCAGAAGACAAACCTCTTGATAAAGCAATAGTTTTGAATAAATCTCTTTTTTTAAAAAAAAGCCTTGTTTGGAGGAGAAAAGATGGCTCCATTCACGGCAACGGGAGTTTTGCCAAACACTTTAGTCATGTCAGAGTAATAATTCCTCTCGGGTCAGAAAGTTTCAACTGTCCGATTATATGACATGATTTATTGCTACAATGTTGGCAGGAATAGGATGAGCAAAACAGAGAGAGACAGAGCAGATAAAAACAATATTTCATAGTACCATCTCAGTCAGAGGTGCCATGGATTTTTCTTTGCCTTCTTAAGAGATCAAGCAAGCTAAAACTGCTGTGTATCAGGCAGGATTTAGATAATCGAAAAATGGGGTGGAAAAGCAAATTAAAATTAACCACAGATAGATCTATTAACTGATAGGTGCAAGATTAGACAAGACTAGCCAGATGGTCAGAAGGTTGAGGTAATTTTAATCTGTTTTAGTACAGTATTTAATTTTTTTAAAGTGGGTTTGTGGATTTTTTTCGATTTTGTAAACTGCTTTGAGGTGTTTTTTGTTTTTTGTTACAATCAAACAGTGCATAAATTCCATGAAATAAGTAAATAAATAAGATTATCTCCAGTGCCGGTGACCAAAGGTACAATCATGATTTTTCTTTTGGGGAGGAGATGGGGCTTCCATGTTTGGTGGCATTTGGAAATGCCATGAGAAGTCCTGTCATTTTGTGTAAGAACAGTCTTCCATTATAGTCACTTCCAATGACCAGAGTCCCTAATTCCTTGAGAACAGCAGACAACACCATTTTCAGACAATAGCTTCCATAAATTCAGCAAGATCCTGTTAGAAATACAAGTCGAGAAATTTCTTTGCTCCTCTATTAATACTGTTTGATCTCCCTCTTTCTCTAAGATTTGGAGTGCAAATAAGGGGACGGTAGGCCTGCCAGCTTGGAAGGCCAACGGGGAGCCCAGGAATAAGAAGGAAGGAAGGAGATTCGTGGTGACACAATGGGTCAGTGCATCTAGCTGTTAAACAGAAGGTTGGTGGTTCGAGCCTACTCAGGGACATCTGTGGGCAGGATTCTCTACAATTCTATGAAGAACATTAATTCTAATGACATTCAATATGGGTAAGGAAGGCATGAGGAAGATAGCAGACCATGGGAAAAAGAAATGCCTCTGGGGAGAATATGATTGGGACGTGGAGGGAAGTAGATAAGAGTGAACTAAAATGTTAATTTGGTGTCAGAACCTGGGCAAGTTCATATCTAAGACTATATTTACTACATAAAAAACATCCTTCCTTGCTGCAGAGAACCATGGCTAATATTTGCTCTGTTAAGGTTCTGAACACATGAATTCCATTTAATCCCAATCATGTAGCATGCTGCATGTGGATTGTGAGTGAAATAGTTGCAGTTTTGTTTTCCACTTATGCAGGGCAAATTACTTTTATAAAAGAACTGCTCTACCCGATACCGCTGCAAGAATGGAATCTGATCAATACTTGTATCCTTCTTCAGAAAGCACAGAGTAGCTTCTAAGGCACTCCCATTGATCTCTCGTCTTCCCCCCCATAAAGACTGATCAACATAAGACGCTTCCAGACCACCCACCTGCAATTATATATACTGCACCATCACATAAATGTAAAAACTTGTGCGCTACTTTATATATGCACCTCTGCATTCTTCTTATATGGCTATTGTTCATTAAGGACACCTAATTACTTTTGCAATCACGCATTCACCCGCCAGCTTCTAAGTAGTGCATATCTCTTTTTTACAACTTGAACAATGGACTTAACAACCTGATGTTTACGTATTAACAAAAACGTATTTAACTTTACTGCTGTAATAGAAGAATAGAGGGGAGTAAAATAAAGTACTCTGCTAACAACTGCATAAGCCTCTGCTGGACTGAAGCCAAGGTGATCCACCCTAGTTTACACAGGTGGTCGCTGCTAGAAAGGAAATCTAATCTACAAAGTCTTAGTATCTTAGCCACCAAATAATCTCGAATTTTCTTCTAACTGGCTTGCAATATTCTCACTCCCAAGGCATCTGTATGCATACTATGAATCACCACACATGCCTTATCTCAGCTATAGGCTAGGTGGAAAGTCTGTGGCCAGATGTCCTGCTGTTTTGATTTTTCTTTAGAAAAAGATACTAGGGGAGAGCTCCAAATTGGATCAGAGCATCATACTAGGAGAGGAAGGTATCTCTTTTCCCCATGCCAGCTTGCTAATTGCAATTAGACTAAGTAAAAAACAACAACACCTGTCTCTGCTCCTTCCCCAAGACGTCAATAGCAGCTTTACAGTGTATTCCCTTACATGTTTACTTAGGAGTAGGTTCCATTATGTTCAATGAGGCTTACTCTAAGGTAAGTCTGCAACCTTAGAACAAGGGATGGCATGGGATCAGCCTCACCTGTCTCCAGAACTTCTGCTTTGATTCAGTTTGGAAGGGTTCTTAGCGGCTTCTTTTAAGTAAAGATCCAAAGACAGGGAGACCAAACAAGTTAGGTAGGAAATCTGTGATCTGTGTCCGACTCCATGGACCAGAGCATGCCAGGCACTCCTGTCTTCCACTGCTTCCCACAGCTTCGTCAAACTCATGTTGGTAGCTTCGAGAACACTGTCCAACCATCTCATCCTCTGTCGTCCCCTTCTCCTTGGGCCCTCCATCTTTCCCAACATCAGGGTCTTTTCCAGAGAGTCTTCTCTTCTCATGAGGTGGCCAAAGTATTGGAGCCTCAGCTTCAGGATCTGTCCTTCCAGTGAGCACTCAGGGTTGATTTCCTTCAGAATGGATAGGTTTGATCTTCGCTTAGCTGTGTTCTATGGCAGGCCTCTTGCAATCAGTTTCCAGTGCTGTCTTCAATGCCAGGGAGAGAGCAACAATCTCAACCCAGAGAAAGTTCACAGTATCACTGCTATAGGCCATCCACACAGAATGGGCAGAGAACAGAGCTTAGCAGGACACAATCAATTGGCATTTGAAATTTGGTCTAGAAAGAATCAAGAGTTGGAAGGGACCACAAAGGTGATCTAGTACAACTCTTGCCAATGCAATCCAGTATCGGAACATCTCTGGTGGTCACCCAAGCTCTGTTTTAAACTCTAAGAAAGAAGATCTCATTGCCTTCTAGGCCACCTGTTCCCCTGCCAACCAGGAAGTTGAGATTAAATCCCTTTTCTTGTAGTTTTACAACCCAGTCAGATGGATGAAGTACAAATAATAAAATTATGATGATGATTTTAACCCATTGGTTTTAGTCCTACTCACTGGTGCAAAAGAGAACATAGTTGCTGCACCATCTATGGAACAACACTTCAAATCATACCGCCTCTTAAATTGTCTCTTCTTCAGTTCAAATATTCCCTATTTCCGACTTTCCTAACAGCATTTAATTTCCACAGGCCTCCCCATCTTTGTTGCCCTCCTCTGGACACATTTCACTGTCGATATCATCCTCAAACTGCTAGAGACAGACAGCACACAAGAATCTTAAGAGCATAAGAGCTGGAATGTAGCAAAGTGGCTAAGAGACTGGGATACAAATCAGGAATTCCTCAGTTCAAATCTCACCTGTGGCATAAACTCACAAGGTGGTCACTCTCAGTCTCAGTTTCCTCATCTGCAATAGGGGTGATAACATTAGCTTGGATCCAAAGATGCCTTGTGCAAGCAGAAAAGCAATTCTACCTGTGTGAGGAAGGCCTGCCAAATTGTTAACATTTACCCATCTTGCTGCGGGCCCCTTTGACCCACCCTACACTGTTCCAGAGGCCCCACCAAGAAGCCAGCAGAGGCCTTTTGTGACACCCAAATCCTGCTAATAATAATAATAATAATAATAATAATAATAATAATAATAATAATAATAATTTTGTTATTTATATGCCATCCATCTGACTGGGTTGCCCAAGCCAATTTGGGCAGCTCCCAACAAAATATTAAAAACACAGTAAAACCTCAACATTGGTTAGAGTATGGTACTGATAACGCCAAGGTTGCTGGTTCAATCCCTGTATGGGACAGCTGCATATTCATGCCCCGCAGGGGGTTGGACTAGATGATCCTCAGGATCCCTTCCAACTCTACAATTCTATGATTCAAAAACTTCATTGTCTCAATCCAACCCACTAGTTTTCCTTTCCTGTAAAGACGGTGACTAGCTAATGCACATGGAGCGCTTTGAACACTTGAAATCACTATATAAATGCATTCTTATTAAGAGGCTGTCGCTGAGAATCTCCCCCTTTCCCCCTGTCACACCACTGACAGCTCAGGAGAGGAAACATGCACACCAACTTCTTAAATCATTGCTGGCAAATGCTTATTTAATTGACTGCTTTTTCAGAAGACAATACTGTAGAAAAATACTGACAAAAGCTAGATGCGTTCCATCAAAGAGAACAATCTCCCTTGCAAAAGCCACTCTGCATGATAAGTTGGCTGAGATAGCAGGTAAGTAACTAGCCTCTTGTACCTGGCTTTCCTGTTCACCTTTCCTCCCACTTGTGGTGATTTAAAGCACTCTATTTAAACTTTTTTCATTTTATTTTACTATCAGCCAACAAAATGACACGCAGACACCTGAAAGCTGTTTTGTTCCCCTTGTTCCTTTCATTCTGAACGTGTTTTCAACATGGCACGAAAGCACTTGCTGATAAACAAAGTCAAGATCCTTTTCCAGAGTACCTGCTGTCGTACCCTGTGATAAGGAAAAGTTAATCCAAACAGCTGCTTAATCTAGGGTATTTCCTCCTATCGCATGCAGTCAGCAGAGTCTACAATCTCTGTTTATCTTCATAGGACTATGGCTCCAGTCATATCATCTATACATTCTGCTCCCTATTGTGCTGGCAATGTTTTCTAAGGCATGTCAAGTTTGAATTTTAACTCAGTCGTGTTCCTAGCCAATTGGTGATAGCAGTAAATATCCGAAGCACGCTAACTAATGAGTTAAACACCAATGGGTTTTCTTGTGTAAAAGATAGTTGATAAAAGAAGACTGGTGTAGTTTGGACTACATATTCCATTTTTCTTCATATTTCATTTATTTTTAAGCGTTCTATTTTTAAACCATCTTTCTTCCATGTCTGTCCCAGATGTGTCCTTATAAAAACCCAGCAAAAAAATGGAACATTTAAAAACAAATTAAAGAATAAAAATAGAGTTGGTAAAAAGCAGCATAATATCAAACACAACGAACAGTTTTAAAAGCATCCTGCAAAATTCCAAATGATCCCAGGGAGAAAGTTTCATGTTTCCCATAAAACCACTGACTTGACGACGCCTTACATTGCATGTAACAATGATCATAACCAGCATAAAACCAAGACAATTAGCAGCAAAACAAACACAGGCAGACTAGAGATGAAGCAGCAATGACCTGTACCAAGTAAATGACCTGTACCGTGTCTTAACTTGGCACTGGAAAGAGAACATCACTGGCATCAAGCGGGCCTTCAAAGGGAGGGCATTCTATACCTGGAGCACAATAGCAGAGAAAGCCCTTGCCCTCTCCTGTGCTTCCACATAACGCATGGCTCCCACTGGAGGGACAACAAAGGAGAGCAAATCTTAACACCTGAGCAAGGGCATATTTTCAAGGATTGAGGTCCAAAATCATTCAGACATTTAAATGTCACCATTAACACATTGGCACTGGAATGGAAACATACTGACAGCCAGTGCAGTTCCTTTAGGACCATGTTATATGGTTCCTATATTATGTTCCCAACATGGAACTTCCCTTAAGATGTTGTAGAAGCTGCAGGCAACATAACATAGCTGCTGGATTCTGCTCCAGCTCCAGCTTCCACAACATCTTAAGGGAAGTTCCACACAGAGCACCCTTCAGTAGTCTAGCCAGCATGGTTACCAACATGGACTATTGTGGCCAACTCTGTCCAGGACAAGTGACAGCAAGTTAGCGACCAGAACCACTCCATCCCATCGCAGCGGAGTCTTCTGCAGCCAGTCTGAATCTAGGAGAACCCCAGGACTGTGTACTTGGTCCTAAAGGCAGTACACAACCACATCTAGGGCAGGATGCCTACCTAAATCCTTAACCTGGGAACCAACAACCTCCGGAGCCTCCATCTTTATCAAGATTCAGTTCTGGTTTACAGACCCTCATTCATCCCATTACAGCATCCAGGCATCGGCCCAACGCTTGCACTGGGAGATAGAGCTGGGAGGCTTCAGCATACGGATGACTTCTCACAGCAGCTTCATATCACTGTTTGAAACATGGCAGCCCAATTCAACAGAACAGGAGCCTGAGAACACCACATCTTAATTGCCATAGAGCAGGCATGTCCAAAGTCCGGCCTGAGGGCCAAATCCGGCCTGCCGGTTGCTTTAATCTGGCCCCACAAGCACTGGGGCTTGCTCACCCGCTCACCGGTTGGCTCTTTCCGCCGCTCGCCATGCAGCTCCTGGAGCCGTCCACTTGTCTGCTTGCACATGTGCCCGGCTCTTTGTTGGGCGACTCGTGCATGTGCCCTGCATGCGGCTCTAGGTCCTGCCCTCCCGTCAGCTCTTGCATGCATCCTTTGTATCCCAGCCGTCGGCTGTATCGCACTGGCAGCCGGCTTTTGACCCGCCATTTGGCTCGCGCTGCCTCCCGTTGGTCATCTGTGACTCCTGCCAGCCGCTCATCTTGCTCTGTGCTGCCTGTGATTTTTTTTTCTTCCCCTTATGAAGAAGAGTTTGGATTTGATATCCTGCTTTATCACTCCCCTTCAGGAGTCTCAAAGCGGCTAACATTCTCCTTTCCCTTCCTCCCCCACAACAAACACTCTGTGAGGTGAGTGGGGCTGAGAGACTTCACAGAAGTGTGACTAGCCCAAGGTCACCCAGCAGCTGCATGTGGAGGAGCGGAGACGCGAACCCGGTTCCCCAGATTACGAGTCCACTGCTCTTAACCACTACACCACACTGGCTACCTGCTGCCTGTGATCTGATCCAAAAGGCAGTTCAGTATTCTGTGACTTTTCCCAACAAAAGGTGAGCAATTTTGTGCTGATTAATCCAAAAAAATCACATAAAAAGGTCATAAACTAAACTCTTCAATCCTAAAAAAAAGCTCAACAACTTTGGTCAGCCCTCACGCATGTTCACTTCATCAAATCCGGCCCTCTTTGTAAAAAGTTTGATCACCCCTGCCATAAGCAAGTAGGTGGGGGTGCATTTTATTAAAATATTCCCCCCAGCTCCTGTCCCACAGAATTGGTCCAGTAAGATACCATGGTTGATGGTATCAAAAGCCATTAAGACGTTCAGGAGAATTTAGAAGGTTGTGTTCTCCCTGTCTCTCATCAGGTTTCAATCTGAAGCCAATATAGGGTTGTATCCGCACCAAACACTTAATGCGCGCACACACACCCATCCGCCAAATGCTGGGAACTGTTGTTTGTCAGGGTGTGCTGGGAATCACAGCTCTGTGAGATTTACACTACCATTTCCAGAATTTGAGGTGTGTGTGAACTTTAAATGTATGGTGTATTCACAGCCTCAAATCTGAGGTTTGGGGACCCTCTGAACAAGATGAGACAGGATGCAGGGACTACAACGGACAGGGGGAATTGGTTTGCAGAACAAACCTTCGAATCCAAGCCATGTCTGGTATGTTAAATGTTTGCTTTCAGAGCGTTTTGCATTTGCTTGCTTTGTCATTCAAGCATCCAGAATTGGTTACAGCAGAAACATGGCTGGGAGGACTATTCACTCTGCCTTAGCTTGGTTGAATGAGAGCTCCCCTGGGTGCTACTAGGTAAGTTATTTAGGCAATTTGGGAGTTTAAGACAGACTGTGCATATTAGTGTTAATTTGGTTGGCGTTTTCACTCCTCTCAAGTTACTGGTGATATTTTGAGGGGAAGTCGGCTCAGGGCAACTATCCTTAATAACTGGTTTAACGTGAATATTTGCTAAATGTGTCTCCAACTCCATGCAGCGGGGGCTGGGGTGGGGACATTAAATATACAGCAGCACCTAAAGCAAATACGAAATGTCACAGATGAGCTGCTTGGAAAGGGGTATGGGGACTAGATTCTGTTACCATCCCGCTGTGCCTTCTTCATAAACTTCTGACTGTGAAGTTTCAGCTTTTTTTGAACTTGCTTACTGTGTAAACTAAACATGGAAACATTTTTTTATCCTTACATCTTTGCTCCATCTTCTGCTGCCTTTTCAGACAAGAGCAGGTGTCAGATAATTTTAAAACTGTTACTCTCCCTCCCTCACCCTGCTGCCAAAGTATGGTATAGCTACTGAGTCACCCTCATCTCTTTACATTCTTTTTCTTGAATCAGTGATCATTCTTTTGAGATGCGGCAAAAATTCCATTCAACTATCCTCATGCCTTTGGGGGCTTTCCTTCTAAATATTCCCATAAATCAGTTCACTGGCTTGTGTGTTGGAACAAGAAAAGTGTATTTTAAGTGAATTTTTGAGGATTCTTTCTTTCCACATGGGAAACAGTGCAAGAATCATGTGTAGCTCTGGAAGGTTTCACCGCCAATATAAATCACCACTAGGTTTCTACTCTGGAGCAACCATAGGTGAGTATTACTACAAATGATAATATTTTTTGCTCTTCTCCCCCCCCCCCCAATACATATATATTTCCAAATCTATGGAAACTGTTTCCAGCTTATTTGTTTTAGGATTTTTACCCTGCTGTACGCCTTCAGGGTGGCTTATGGCATAATAAAAACGGCATTCAATAAAACAAATTAAAATACATCATCCAAAAAAACACAAGCAGGCACGATCTTAAACAACAAAACATCATAAAACTGTGCACTGTTGCCAATACAGCAGTCACACACACACACACACACACACGCACACACACTGTTGATGAAATAAATAAATGCATATTGAAAATTAATTTTCCTAAACGTTGCAACAAAGTTTAACTCCTAGAATTCCCTGTTGTTTTTATCAGGATAGAGTCAGGAATCTCCTGTGTCTGTTTTGTTCTTCTTTAAGAGAAATGATCAAGTTATTGCGTACTTCACTAATTTATGCATCCTCTAAGCCTTCCTAACGAGCCCCAAGCGATACTCTGGCGATTTCAGGAGAAGTGGAACCTCATCGAGAACAGGAGAAAAATCAACTGCCAAGTCAATCAAACCATCTGCCTGCTACCATTGATGGCATCCTTTTTTCTCCCTGTACTGATCTTCAGTCTGGTCCATCACTGTTCTCAAGGCTTCTTTATCCCTGGTTATGATCCCATACATGCCGGTGCCCAATAACGTCTTGAATCTTACCTCAATTTCATTTTTTAAAATGTGTTCTAATAAGCCGAGTGCCATAAAAGATGCTCCATAGGGTTTGCAGGCTAAGAAGGACTTGCTCGCAAATTTATTGACAGCTTCATGAGTTATGATAGCTAGGAAGTGGAAGGGGCAAGGTGAATATAAAATGGAAGAAAGGTATAAAGAGGTGTGGGATATACTATTAATGATAAATTAACATGTGCTATTAAGGTAAGACAGGGAATATGCAGGAGAAACGATTTTGAGGAGATATGGAAGGTATTTGTAGAATTTGTACTGTTAAAACAGAAAGAGGTGTTGAAATTTTGGGAGGTTGGCTAATTACAATGGAATGGTCTCGGTGGTGGGGTGCACATTTTTATATTTATATTTATTATTACTTCGTTAAAATAATAGTAATAAAAAAAGGTGCTCCAACAGACTTGGATTCTGAAAACCTGGAGGGTGACTCCAACTGCTTTCATTGACTATGGCAGTGAAAGCTTTACTAACTGTACAAGGTCAAACATTCCATTTGGTGCTTGTGAAATAAAGTGCAATACTACCGGGCATAATATCGTTCATATAATATAATCTGTTGACTATTCTTCAAGGGATCACTTGCGTTAGATCTCTACGTTTCTCACTGTGGTGGAATAGAATACACACAGTAACACCAAATCTTGTATTCTTTTACCAAGTCAGACTGGTCCAATAAAAAGTATTACCTTACCAAACTAGGGTCTCCTATTTTTGTCATGTATGAAAACTGCATTTTGTAGCCTGTAAAGCAGTAGGATGAACTACAATAGTAACTAGAGTTAGTTCTGGATATAAATTTAATATGGCTGCAACTGCAATGTCTTCATACATATAGTGCACTGAGTTAACTCTGGCGACTGTGATTTTGGCTTAACATGCTTAAAAGTAGATGTGACAGCATGTTACATGAAAGCTTCTTTTTCATTGGCTAACCAGGTATCAGCAGATACATGTTCTTTGTGTATCATGTGAGTGGTAGAGGAGCACCATGCATACGGAAAAACACACGTATCATGTACAGCCCACTCAAATAGGTATTTACTCAAAAATAAGTGTCACTAAGTTCAGAGAAGCACAGTCCCAAGTAAATTTACAGCTCGATAAACTTGTGGGTCTCATGCAGTCACCAAGGGGGTCATGTAGAGCTGCTGATATATCTCATGATGACAGAGCCAGGATTGAGTATAGGCACTGACTGCACGATCCCACACTTTCCTATGTTACCTGCTTATGAAGTATCTGCATTTTGCACCCTGGCTCATGAGAGATGATCGTGTGGGGTCTACCAAGTATCCGATCCCACCTGACTCAAAAAATATGTTCAGTAACACAGGTACACAAAGAGATCCATACGGCGGTTTACTAAGCCTTGTTTAAAATCCCGTTTTACATTTTGTACTATATGCTCCTCCTCATTTTTGGAAGAGCCTCATCTTTCTATTTAATAGAAAGAAAAGAAAAGAAAAGAAAAGAAAAAAGAAAAGAAAAGAAAAGAAAAGAAAAGAAAAGAAAAGAAAAGAAAAGAAAATTACCTGCCCTTTACCCTAAGGTCGCAGAGTGGGTTCCAATCTAAAATACAACATTATGCCACCATGCTGTCTGATCCTTTTCACGATTATGTGGAAATAGTTTTCACCATATTCAAAGTGTACACAGGACTGCAGACTGAATCCTTTCCTTCAAACCACAACACAAGCCCCGCTTCTTCTGAAGTGCTTCTCATGAGCTAACACAGTCATAGCTTATCTGAAAATTCGACTAGCCATTACTCCTTTCTTGCTACATCATTATCAACCCTGACCTTGCATGCAATTGCCAATTTTGTTGTTGTTGTTGTTCCTGTGCCACTACCACCTGCATAATGCCATCCCTTCAGCAGGCAAAACTATTGTAAATACTGCAGCTTCCATGCCGACAGCTTAAGTCCTGCCCATCGTTGAGCTGTTATAGAAAGCAAGTTGCCAACCTTACTGTCACCCTCTGTGGGTGACCTCTAACTTACCAAGTGGGCAGCCTTTGAACACACTTAAGAGAACAATCCTGTGTGTGTGTCCGCAGAAGTCTTCAATGAAAAAGCATTTTTAGGGATTACAGAAGGAATGGCTAACTTGTAGCCTCCAAACTGTTAGTAAACAACTCCCATCAGGTCCAAGCAACATGGCCAATGCTCAGGATGTCCAACAACATCTGGAGAGCCATAGGTTCCCTGTCCCTGTACTGGGGATGGGGATTGAGATTAAACCCCAATGGATTTAGTAGAACTTATTCCTAAATAGGGACACGGGTGGCGCTGTGGGTTAAACCAAAGAGCCTAGGACTTGCTGATCAGAAGATCAACGGTTCGAATCCCTGTGATGGGGTGAGTTCCTGTTGCTCGGTCCCTGCTCCTGCCAACCTAGCAGTTCGAAAGCATGTCAAAGTGCAAGTAGATAAATAGGTACCGCTCCGGTGGGAAGGTAAACAGCGTTTCCATGCGCTGCTCTGGTTCGCCAGAAGCGGCTTAGTCATGCTGGCCACATGACCCGGAAGCTGTATGCCAGCTCCCTCGGCCAATAAAGCGAGATGAGCGCCGCAACCCCAGAGTCGGTCACGACTGGACCAAATGGTCAGGGGTCCCTTTACCTTTACCTTTTATTCCTAAGTAAGCATGTATATTATCCCCTAGTAAATATGAATGAGCCCTCTAGAAATAAAATACGCCAATATTTTATGTACAATGTGTAGCATACTATATAAAAATGTAGAGCTAGTTATGGTGGTAACTGCAGCAGTAGTGACTGGGTTAGATCCAGAGTAAAATGGCTGTAGTGCCAATGAAATGAATGTGATTTCAATTTTAACTAAATGCAGAAATTTAGGTTTCAGCTGGGGAGAGTGATGGTGCATGAACACAGGTCCTTCCATTAGTATATCAAAGCAAGCCATTCATGGACCACTGAACATGACAGCATGAGGCAAGTTCCATGATTAGGAATCCTGATAGAGCTCAGGACTGCCCACTTGGACCCCCTGAATTAAATCCTATAGACGTCTATTCAGAAGCTAGCTGCACTGACTCAATGTCTCACTGAAGTAAGCCACACTTTGAGTATATGATGTACTGTACTATTACGCCAGATCCAACCCATCATAATGTAATTCCCAATAGAAAGTGAAATGAAAGCTATTTATTCCACTTATTTTATTTTTGCTTGGTATGTTGAGTTTGCACCTGTTTAATGAAATGGCTTTCTAAAAGGCAAACAGAGCATTTTCTCTACTGCACTTCCAGCAGCTGACTCACAAACAATACTTTGAAGGGGGGGGAGAGATATGTTCTATGTTATCAAACTATGCCGGTATTAAAACACTTAAGTTTCACAAAGGGTTTGGCTCACTAGAGCCTCAGATCTCTACAACAGTCTTGTATCCGACAATCAAGGAGTGATGAAACAAAGGTGTAATCTCCTGGCAAACATTTATTGCTCAAGAGATGCTTATTGGCAGGTGAACTAAATAAATATTTTTTCTAGATAAGTTTCAGAGTACCTTTGCAAAAGGGAGTCATGGCCAGAAAATGCAAGAACCTACAGGCATGCAACTTAAGTTTTGACATAATTTCAACACTTTCCTGGTTTTATTTTTTTTACCTGACACCCTAACCGAAGTTGCTCTACTGACACAGTTAAGTAGCATTTGAATACTGCTGACACATGAGCACGGATTTAAGTGGAGTCAAGTGAAGCTGTGATATGATCTGAAGTTCTACTGGTATTGCAACTAATAATCATGTCTTTGAAACAGGGATATTGTTGTCTTTTGTACTGAGGTGTTGGAACGGCATATATGAATGCAATACAGTGGTGCCCCGCAAGACGAATGCCTCGCAAGACGGAAAACCTGCTAGACGAAAGGGTTTTCCGTTTTTGAGCTGCTTCGCAAGATGAATCTCCCTATGGGCTTGCTTTGCAAGACGAAAACGTCTTGCGAGTGTTCCAATTTTTCCCCGCTTCCCCCCCTTTTCCTAAGCCGCTAAGCCGCTAATAGCCTTTTAGCTGCTAAGCCGCTAAGCCTTTAATAGCCGCTAATCCGCTAAACCACTAATCCGCTAATAGGGTTGCTTCGCAAGACGAAAAAACCGCTAGACAAAGAGACTCGCGGAACGGATTATTTTCGTCTTGCGAGGCACCACTGTAGCTGTGATTCTTCCTGATCCAAAGGGTTTTCAGGATAATAAACAGATAAAGAAACCGGAGGGAGAACAAAGGAATACATTAATCACCATAGTATATTATGTTGTTACTATTAGGTTAAAAAATGAGAATCTGAATAAGATCAACACTAGGTAGGTTCAGTGGAAGGACTTAATAACTAATTAGTACTTGTACAAATGTATCTTCTGGGAGACAGTTTCCAGAATGGAGGTGCTATAAATAGAAAGATGAAAATGAAAGAGGAATCCCTGAATGTGAATCATACAATTGTAGAGTTGGAAGGAACCCTGGGGGTCATCTAGTCCAACCCCCTGCGAGGCAGGAGTCTCAACTAAATCATACTTGGCAGAAGGCCATCTAACCTTTGCTTAAAAGCCTCCAACGAAGGAGATTCCACCACCTCTTGTGGTGGGAGTCTGTTCCACTGTCAAACATATTTAGTTGGAATCTCCTTTCTTGCAACTTGAATTCATTGGTTTGGATCCTAGCCTCCAGAGTAGGAGAAAACAAGCTTACTCCAACCTCCATGTGACAGCCCTTTCGATATTTGAAGGTGGCTATCATCCTCGTTGCTGTATGCATGGAAATATTCTGAAAAGGCCTACTCAGACATTCCAAAGGGGAAATGGTCTCAAGTATCAATAAATATTCATTGCATTCCAAGGCGTTTTGTTTTCTGTAAAGGTATGTAGCTATGCCTTCACCTATATTTCAAATCATGACATTTCAATTCATGACCTCAGTTCTGCACATTTCATTTTCTAAATCTGTTTCACAGTAGTATCTGAAAGTACAGATGGCACGCACATTCAGAGGTTCGCCATTAAAAGCCACTGATTTGATTGGATTTGATGGTCTCTTTCAATATTCTATTCAATTGTACTTTGAAGACTGCTACTGGGGTGTTTTTTTGTTGGTATCGCTTTGAACAGCGAATATCTATGTGGCCAGTAATGAACATGCAGTCAGAAAGCTTACAACATTTTAAACAACTACTTGCAACCCTATACACACTTGACAGAGAGTATACCCCTTGAAGCCCAATGAGTACACATGTATAAGCTTCAGCCTTGGCCTACTTAAAAAAGGTATAAGCCTACCTGTGGTAAGTCGCTTCTCTGATCAAATAGGCTGCTGAGAAGACACCAAGCAATGGGAGACCTCAGAAGGATACACAACCGCATTCTAGAGGTGGGATTTCATGCAAATGATATAACTCCACTAGGTTTTTACAAGTCCATCTCTTTCCTGCATGACATGCTGCATATAAATTGCTTACATATAATTAAGCCACATACTTCTATCTAATCCATACAAAGAGAGATTATCTACCCACATTTCCATTTTGCTTTACAAGGTCTGTATCAGTTTTGACACACGCTGAATGTTAATGAGATGCTGGGAAGTAATCAGATGCTACAGGATAACACACATCCATCTTTCGTTTTAACACCTTTTCTGGATGTATTTTCATATCCGCTTCTAGCGGTAGATTCCTAATGCCAATTCCATATATTGTTGTCACCACCATCACACAGCAAGTGAAACAGCAATGAACTACAATGAGATAGGAAGGTTGGCTATAAATTTTTACAATGTCAGCAATCTTCAGATGGATTGCAGAAAGGTCACAGAAATAATTTTCATTTGAAATGTTACTTGATACTATTAGAGCTTTATTGTTCCAGGACTGGGATCTAAAATAAGCACCAGGTCAAAAATTGCCTTCGCTAATAATATTTTGCTGCACAGAGGAAAGCAAGACTGGCAGGATTTTGTTACCAATGTGGCTCCTGGGTTCTCTCAATCTTCTCCCTGTCAGATCTGCCAACCTAAAAAGAACTTAAGGTAGCATTACTGTGTTTTTCCATTCAATCAGTTTGCCAGATGTTTATTTTTCATTTTTTAGAAATGCATCTGTTTTGCTATAGAATTAGAAAAGTACATCATGAGTGGACCTGTCTAATGAAAACAAGAATACACTCCAACTACCACTGTTTTCAATGGAAATCATCACATTCACTTTAAAATAGCAGGGTTGCACTGATAAAGCTGTGATTATATGAATACATAGTCAAAAGTTCCATTACAATCAATGAGACTTAAGAGTGCATTCATACATAGTGGCAGACCATGGTTTCCCATTAGAAGCACAATCAGACACACGCCTCAGACTTGTGTCTCCTTTCTCATGACTTCACTCACAAGGGTAGGAGATGGAAGCTTCTGATAGCGGTTTGCAGCTTCTGTTTTATCCAAACTTGGAGAACTATGATTTGAACAAAGCATCATTTACACAGAACCGGGATCAAAACCTAGTGTGAGATCCCTGTTTGCAGACAAGCTATGATTCAGTATTATTATTATCATTATCATTATGTACACCATGAAATGCTTTTGGTGACAGTTTGTGGACCAGCTACATTTTCCCAGGTTCCTATTCAGCAGCAAACTAAGATTTACTGCAGACAAATTCCTAGGTTCTGCTAAAGCAACAAACAAGTATCTTCCCCTCATGCACAGACGAAGGAGACAAATGAAGCAGCAAGCCTGAGATTTCTTGTGCTTGTAATGTCAAACCATGGTTTTCTGTTTTAACTCCATGAAGTCTTAGGCTCTAAATAAGTGTGGCAGTTCCTGAAAGGCATGAAAACCACTTTAAGTCACTTGCCAGTACTGTATTGTTGTTTCACTCTGTGTATATAATATTGAAAAGACTCCTAGCTCATTGTCTGACCCATACATGTGCAGGATGTATACTAGCGCAGACACCACATGAAACACTGGTATGCAGCATATGGAACACTGCATCCATATGGTCTGCACATGGACCAACAATGTTGTAAAGCGACATCCTTTACACTGTATGCCTACACCATGAATTGCATTGGTGACCTCCATAGGGGGCTACGCTATGGGCAGATGGATCTCGTCAACCTCGGAAGGTAACCCACCTAGAAGCTAAACTCTGTCCCCTGCCTTGAGGACATACACATGCATGAGAAAGGCTTCGGGGGTAAGCCCTGAGGAACAATCCATACCCCCGTTGCCTTGTGAGACATCTTCGGGAGAAGAAAAAGCTAAAGAGTAAACCCTACACAAATCCAGAGTGGAGTCACTAAGGTGGTTTGGATGGCATCTTGTATGCCTCCTTCCAGCAAGTCCTGTAGCCAAGCTGGTGCCAAATGTATTGCTTTCCTTTCCTTTGGACCACATCAGCGAGGCGAAGACAGTGGAAAGAGCAAGATCTGTACTTGCACCATACTAGTAGCTACCTGTCGGTGAAAGCTGCAAACTGACGTTCCGCAGGCCATGCCTGGCTCGCTGCCTGACCTGCACACAGATTCCAGTTGCCAAGCCTTTCCATGTGCCTCTATATGGGCTCTTGGATACCCCATAAGGGAAAAGAGCATATTTTTATTTACAACACCATTCCCATCATCCCTGACCACTGGTCCTGTTAGCTAGGGATGATGGGAGTTTTAGTCCCAAAGTCTTGTTGTCTGGGCAGCTCAGGACCTCCATACACGCTGCCCAGGTTTGCATCCCAGACAGGTCACTTTGTTGCTGCAAACACATACAGTTGCTGCAATGTTCAAACTGACCCTTTTACTTCCACGGGAAAGTGTGCCATTTCCGTTACTGCCTGTGGAAAGAGCAAGATCTGTACTTGCACCATACTAGTCGTTACCTGTCGGTGAAAGCTGCAAACTGATGTTCCCCAGGCCATGCCTGGCTCGCTGCCTGACCTGCACACAGATTCCAGTTGCCAAGCCTCTCCATGTGCCTCTACACTGCATCCTGCAATAGCTCTTTGCCCTTGTCTGGGGCTGATGAAAGAAAAGGAGATGGAAGAAAGGAATGGTGGGAGCATTCTCAGCTAGCCGTTTGTGTATTTGGCTTCATCCTTGCAATAGTCCAGGGAGACAGTGACTCATATGGCCAAGAAGCCCTTGTTCTCTTTGTTGTAGGCAGCACAAAAGGAAGAGGTGGTGATAGCTCGATTTGTCGGCTGGCATGGTGGCATTACCCCCGGTCCATTAAGTAGAGCACCAGCAAAGTTAAATACTGACCAGTGTGTGTGTAACTATTTTTTTAAAAATATATTTTAATTAGTGTTTTTAATATATATTTTCCAAACAAAACATAACATCTCTTCTCATCTTATACAACATTTTGGCTATAAGCCTAGGACTTCCATCAACCACGTCTGTGTGTAACTATTTAAGGAAATGGAGAGAAAATTGTTTTCAACCAGGCACTGTCTTTCAAGTCCCAAAATGGCAGATGTTAAGCTTGGTGTAACAGGATTAAAATTTCATCATGAAATTTGGGTCCAGAGAATTTGAGAGGAAATATCCCTGCATCTTCATGACAAAGGAGGAATCATTTCTCAGGTAGTGCAATTTCTTTTTGTTTTAATGGGTGACATTTGCATCTGTGAGAGGGTTAGAACATTATAAGAAATCCCAGGGAGATGGATTAGTGGGCAAAGTGCAGGTGAGTTGGGCACAGGTGCCTAATAACCCCTATTTATCACACAGACATCTTTACAAGGTTTGCGGTGTAGTTAAAAAATTACAGCAAGCTGCTGACCACGTACGATTTCATCCCAAAAATATTGTTTGGGCTGGATCTCAGCAGAGGACTTAATGAGCTGCTGCATTTATAATGGGGCTTACAATGAAGCCAATTGTGGTGCTAACAAATTAGTAGTCAGTCCCCTCCCGGATGCCACACACATGCAACAAATACTCGTCAGCAGCCTTCCACCTAGACCACCCTGGTACTCCACACAAGACCAAAAAGTCACAATCAGAATGGGAAAGAAAGGTGTTCCTAGCATCAGTTGCATTCCAGCTTCTGTTTAAACACAGTCCATTTCAGTAAAACTTAAAACATGCGGGGTTGGTTGTAGGACTGCACTTTTTTGTTACGACAACGCACTAGCACATAAACACGATGTCTCCAGCCTCTGCTAAATATTAAGATCAAAGTCTTAAAAGATGCAAATTGCACAGCAGCAGCAATAAACAGGGCAGCAGGGAAATCTGTTCTAATGAAGTGAAAATTCAGCCACACGTTGTCCTATAAAACTAGATTTGGCTTCTTAGTGGAAGGACAAAACAATGGGTTTAATAGCATACAATGCTAGCAATTGAGAATGTTCTGGCTCTTTTAATCGGGGCAGCTTTCCACAGGATAGGGGGAGAGATGGGGAGACTGGCCCAGACTGGGGAAAGACAAGGTCCTTACATTCTGAATGCTGTCACGTTCCACAGAGCACTGCTGCATGAATACACCAATTCAGGCATGGGTCACAAACACCCCACACCCCCTTTATAAAATATGTATGGACTCTTGCGCATGCATATAGATTATATATGGCTTTGTGATTTACAGACACAAACAGCCTGCAATCAGATCAGAATCTGGCACACGGTACACACATCGTAAGCCAAGCCAGGTTTTAGCACTTGCTCTTGACCGATCCTAAAAAACATTTACAAAGAACCCCAGGAAATGAAAAGAGAGTTTGTTTGATGCAAAAGTTCCATCTTGGGACACAGTCCAAGACATTCAGCATTTTAAAGCCCAGTTTGTATTAGTTCAGGATGTTGAAAAACTGCCCCTCATTTTTAGAAAAAGGTGGGTGGGGAATCTGCAACTTGTTATCAACAAATTACAGTCATAAGAGTAACATTAACATTTTGTTCTTAATATCAAAGCAGAGTTTAATCTTTTTTTTTCTGGAGAAGTCAATACAGAACCTAAATATGTAAGGTCATAATTCCATTGTAGTTTTGCAGTGGAAACCGTGGTCACAGTGTTGCTACAGTAAAGGCAACAGTTACTTTGCAAAAAATAACAATCTATCCCCAAAATGCTGGATTTATACTTCTATGTTCAGTACAAGAAGCTAAATATTTATGGTCATAATTCAATTGTAGTTTTGCTTTGGAAACTGTGGTTACAATGTTGTTACAACAGTAGGCTAAAAAAAAAAAAAAATCAAGAAAAATGCCAGATTTCTAGTTCTCTGTACATCTGAGAACAGAAACAACCAAGTCAGCATAAAAATGCTAACTTGTCTAGACGGGCAACAGCAATATATTCACTGCAGTGAACAAGAGAGTAAAAAAATAAATAAATCAAAATCTATTTCTTGCTTTTACTATTCCTGGAAAGAAATTATTATGAAATGTACATCTGCTTCCTACAGACCAGTTAAAGACTTGGATTCAATCCAGTTTGACTCTTTAGTACAGTACCGAATTTCTATTATTAAAAATATAACTCTTCTGTGGAAATACATCTTTCCATCAGCCTCCAGTAACTCTCAGCATTAAAAGCCATTAGGTGATTAATAAGAGGGCAAAGCCAAAAGAAGATGGCTAAAATAATGGTTAGGATTCTTTGAACTTTAAGTCTAAATCCTAAATTCAAACTAGATGACATGGGCATGCAAGTCATCTGCCAACTAACATCTTCAACCCAAGTATCCCACCGGCATCTTCCCAAGAACAACTGTTAAACGCTTATGTGTGATAAGATGCGTCAATTGTACTAATTCCTGGACCTGTCTCCTCCAAGCTGCAGCCACTGAAATGGAGAAGGGTGAAGGAAACTCTAAATGCAACCTTGCTGTGTCACCTCCTGCCTCTCACTAGAACCATAGACATGCAGGCCAGTGATAGACGTCTAGACTGCACTGTAGAATTCTAAACATCCTTTGGAAAGTGTGTGCTATCAATGGTTTAAGACTCTACTCCTTTAGTTACAGTCACCCAGTGAGCTTCACAGCTAAATGGGGATTTGAACATGGATCTCCCCACTCTTAGTCCATGGCTAAGTGAAAATTTGAATCCTGGTCTGATACAGAAGCCAATACACCACATACTGGCTCTCAGTTCAACTCCTGAACACACTATCGCTTCTACATTGCTTGGTGTCAAGGTGCCTTTGAAGATCTTCATTGGTGTCCCTGGGAAGAAACCAAAATGCTGCACCAACGAGCACAAAACAACCCCTCTGCAGCGCCACAAATCCAACTCAATGGTGTAACGTTGGAAAGTGTCAATCACTTTTCCTACCTGGGCAGTTTTATTTCCACAAGGGCAGACACTGATGCCGAAATCCAGCATTGCCTAAGCTCTGCAAGTGCAGCCTTCTCCTAATTGAACTGCAGAGTGTTTGAGGACCGGGACATTCGCAGGGAAACCAAAATGCTTGTTTACCAAGCTATTGTACTACCAACCTTACTGTATGCTTGTGAAACATGGGCAACTTATAAATGCCATATCCTTGAAAGATTCCATCAACGGTGTCTCTGAAATTTTTAATACATCACTTGGGAAGACAGGCGAACTAATGCCAGTGTACTGGAAGAAGCAATCACCAGTGTCGAAGCAATGATTCTTCAACATCAACTTCGTTGGACTGGTCATGTTCAGATGCCTGATTATCATCTTCCAAAGCAACTACTCTATTCCAAACTTAAAAATGGAAAGCGTAATGTTGCTGGTCGACAAAAGAGGTTTAAAGACTCTCAAGACAAATCTTTAAAAATGTAGTATTATCACCGACACATCGGAAACACTGGCCTGCAAGGTCTCCAATTGGAAATAGCCTTTACCAAAGGTGTTGGGGACTTTGAAGACGCTTGAACTCAGGGCAAAAGGGGAAAACGTACCAAGAGGAAGGCACGTTTGGCAAACCCTCACCATGATCAACTCCCACCTGGAAACCTATGTCTCCACTGTGAAAGGACTTGTGGATCCAGAATTGGCCTCCACAATCACTTACGGACTCAGTTAAGACTGTGTTCATGGAAGACAATCTTATTCAGCTACGAGTGATGGCCAAAGAAGATGAACACTGCTTGATGCCAAGGTGCCTTTGAAGATCTGAAGGCCCCAGGCTCTTAATTTTATTTAAATAAAATATATAATCTATATAGCCATTCTGGAACATAGGAAGGTGCCAAGGCTATTTGCTCATATAGCTTAGTCTATTTTGATTGGTGGCAGCTCTCCAATCCCACATCTTTCCCATCACCTGCTGATTCTTTTCATTGGAGAGGCCATCAGTTGAACGTGAGACCTTCTGTGTATGTTCTTTCACTGATTTATGATTCTTCCCTATTTGTTACAACATCTCTGAGCAATTGCAAGGTCTGAAAGACAGGCTTGGTGTATGATAAGGGAGATAGTGGCTGATATTGGTGATATTTGGACTTCATGTATTTCTTGTACCCAATCTGTTGTCAACTTACATCTTCATCTGATGCCTCTCACTTCCTAGGCTAGTGACGTTACCAAGTGGTTCAACAGGACACACTAGGGTTGCCTATGGCTACAGAGTAGAGGGTTAGAAAGGCTTTTGTTGGCACAGGGACATGTTGCAGACTGTATAATTACTGTTCTTAAGATTTCTTATGTGCTGAGATTATTAATTAACACATCTTTCAGATGTAAACAAATGAACTGCTTGACTGGAAAGTCTGGTTTCCAGGCAGGTAGAAGGACAGAGTGAAGAAACTAGCCCGATTTTCAGAAACAGATCCAAATATATGTATTTGCTCTGGGGCACAATAAAAGCTCTCGTGGGGTTGGCATAACTGTGATACCATCCTTTAATGCAAAGCTGCCCCAAGCACACAACAGTTTAAAGAAACATCTGCAAATAATCTTCCAATATCAGTAGAGTCTCTCACAAAAAAACCCCAGTAAGTATAACCAGAAAATGCTTCAAGATTATTTTCCATAGGTAATTTTCACAAAATGTTTTATAATTTTCCTCTTGTTTGTTTTCATAACTAACCCTATGAGGCTGGATAGGTTGAAAAGAAGATCGGTCCACGGTCACTGAGCCAAACAGAGATTTTAACTTGTCTCTCTCTTGTTGAGTTCCAAATACAGCTCTTTCCACTGACCTGCACAAGAGTAGCTTTTCCTAATTAGCAGTTGTCAAATGATGGTTTCAATTATCCACCAGCATTCTTTATTTCTTTATTACATTTCTTATCTGACCTTTACCATAAGGTCCCAGAGTGGGTTGAAACAATAAAATATGCTATTAGAAAACAAATTAGCAACTGCAACCATAAAATGAGAAAAGCGTAAAAACAGTTCCATATAGCATACAATCAAAAACAATTCCAGGAACAAGTGTTCCTGGATGACACAGATTATCTCTTTAATCCACTGGGTGGTTTTGGAACTGAATCAACCTTGGCCAACATGATGGATGGATGGCCTTTGCTGAAAGAGGGATGAGAACACAATCCTGTTACTCTTACCTGATCTCTCAGTGGCGTTTGAAACCATTGACCATGATATCTTCCTGAACTGACCGTGTGGTATTGGGGGCACTATACTACTAATGTTCTGGTCTTAGCTGTGCAGCTGAGACCTAAGAACATGTGGGTGGAATGCTCATTGTCCTCCCAGCATCTGTGCTATGGAGTTGCACAGGGCAGTATTCTGCTTCCAACGCTATTTAACATGAAGCCACTAAAAGCAGTCATTAGGCGTTTTGGAGCAGAGATCCTTCTGTACGCTGATAACACGCAGCTCTCTTCCTCCTTAGCGTGGCCAGCGTGACTAAGCTGCTTCTGGCGAACCAGAGCAGCGCACGGAAACGCTGTTTACCTTCCCACAAGAGTGGTACCTATTTATCTACTTACACTTTGATGTGCTTTCGAACTGCTAGGTTGGCAGGAGCAGGGACTGAGCAATGGGAGCTCACTCCGTTGCAGGGATTTGAACCAACGACCTTCTGATCGGCAAGTCCTAGGCTCTGTGGTTTAACCCACAACGCCATCCACATCCTTAAGTTGTTGATAGCCAGGTGCAAAATGTGCCTGGCAAATTTTGAATGCTGGTTACAAGCGAAATTTTTAGTTCTTCCAGCCTTGAAAGCTACAGCACATTTGAGTAAGAGGGAAAATTGGGTTCCCTCTGCCCCCATAAACTGTTCAGGATGCTAGAGAAGATACTTTCACCCTTAGGTCTACCAAAAGGATTGTTATTTGAAGGCTGTGCAAGCTTTCTCTTGCTATCATTCTTTAATGGAAAACTATTTTGAATTTGACTGAATTTAATCTTCTGTTTTTCGTTAGAATTACAGAAGAAATAGTATTTGAAAATATTCTGTGCAGTATTACTATTACAGTAGTGTTATTGTGAGAGAATCACGTGAAAGTTATAATAGGCAATAAAAGCTTCTATTTTGTGCATGTGAACACATGCATAGCCTAACATTTTGCTCAAAAAACTGTAAAGTGCTTTCAATATCATAAACATCACAATTACATATTGCAAAAGCCCCACTTTTTAGCAGTTTCCTTATTTCAGCTGCTTCACTAAACAGCTGGCTGGTAAGAGTAGTTGCAATGAGATTGATTATCACGAGAGGGCAGACTAGAGAAAGAAAGGGAAAATGGGAAAAAAGTAGGATATAAAGGAAGTTTTATGCAAAAACTGGACATGATGCCATAGAATCTGAGGCATTTATGCAGATACATTAAGATGATTATTTGCATGTCCTTTTATGGGACAATGCTCCCTGAACAAAATTCCAGAAGCCTGCTATAAAAATATATTTTTAAATCTCAAGCATGCCACTCTATACATGTTTACTCAGAAGGAAGACCCATTGAATTAAATGGGGCTTACTCCTAGGTAAGTGCGTACAGGATTGCAATGTATAGCAGAAATCTTTGTATCTTATTGTATTGTACAATACAATATTGTATTGAATGGTACAATTTGTATTGTATATTGTGATTGCCTCAACCAACTTGGGGGGAGGGATACTAATAAGAGCAGAGAACTCATCCTTCTCCCCATGTAATCATTAAAGCTACAGTGGCACTGTGGGTTAAACCACAGAGCCTAGAACTTGCCGATCACAAGGTCGGCAGTTTGAATCCCCGCGACGGGGTGAGCTCCCGTTGCTCGGTCCCTGCTCCTGCCAACCTAGCAGTTCGAAAGCACGTCAAAGTGCAAGTAGATAAATAGGTACCGCTCTGGCAGGAAGGTAAACGGCGTTTCCGTGCGCTGCTCTGGTTCTCCAGAAGTGGCTTAGTCATGCTGGCCACATGACCCGGAAGCTGTACACCGGCTTCCTCGGCCAATAAAGCGAGATGAGCGCCGCAACCCCAGAGTCAGCCACGACTGGACCTAATGGTCAGGGGTCCCTTTACCTTTACAGAAGTATCTACTCAAGTTCACACATACTAAAATGAGTCACTTTTGCTAGCACTTGAAATTACACAGGGGGACACAACTTCTATACATTTAAAGCACACACCCCGAAGTCTGGTAACTGCAGTTTAGCCTTCACAGAGCTACAACTTCCAGCAAAACCACGACCCTTGTGACCAGTCTCAAGTCCTGCTAACCCAGCACAGCAACTCACAGCACATCGCCCTTCTGCGTGTCACAGGCCCCTTAATAATATTTATCTATTTAGAAATTTTATTCACTTCTCTTCATCATGCAACCTATCACAGAATGCTTTCCAACATAATATAAATGCATCTCATAGCACGGACAACAATTAAAACACAACCATAGTAAAACAGAGAAGCGTAAAATAAGGAAAGGCTGAGATCCTCTCTTTGGTAATTTCCCCAGAATTTACTTTTTCACTATTATTTTTATTTCTTCAATTTCTTCATCCGCAGCTCTCAGGGCTGTTCACCAAAAAATTGACAATATAAAAACCGCAAAATACATAGTAAAAATAAGAACAACAACAAACCAATAACCCCCCTCCCACAACACATTTAAATGGGCCAGGTGTACAGATCGGTTTCTACTTGGCCAATGAAGATTTCATTATCTACACATCTGGGTGGCTAGTGAAGTTCCACAGCTAAGGCGCCACAACAAAAAAGGCCCTGCCCCATGTCACCACATGAGCTATGTTTGCTGGTGGCACAATGGCACCCCCACTCTATGCTGCTGACTGTAGTGTCTGGGCAGGCTGATAGGGCAGGAGGAGCTCCAACAAATAGCTGTCATAGCAGTTACATTACAGCATGCATTTTATCTGTGTAGCTGATGTCAAGGCTCCTTATAAATCCCACACTGTCCATCACTGTCTCAGTATAAAACCCACATCAATTTTCAGTGCCATGTCACCCACAATAAGGAGCCAGCTTGAAGTATTGCAATTTCTCTAGCACAAACAACACTTGGGCGAGGTGCTATTTATATTTTCGCAAGTGATGTCACCTTCAGCACTTCACTCATACGAGAATGGATAAAAATATCTATTGCAAAAATATATGGCAGTAACAAATTTAAAGCGCTTGCTAAAGATGAAGTAATACTCTCTGAGTCTGAGAATGCAGTCTTATTATTAAAGGGCTAAATACATTTTATGTGCAAAACTTGTCTCAGCTATATGGTTGGAGTCAGCGGCGTAGCGTGAGTTGTCAGCACCCGGGGCAACGCAAGTAATTTGCGCCCCCTAACCCGGGGCAAGGCACGTAATTTGCGCCCCCCCAACCCCTAACCTGCGAGTTGCCGCTGGCGCTGCTGCCCAAACGACGCCGCTTGCCCGGAGGAGGAGGGGGGCAGAGAGGCGAGGAAAATGCAACGGCCCAGCAGCTGCAGCGGCGGGGCTGTGAGGAGGGGCTGCCTGGCGCGTCCTCCGCAGCGAGCGCTGAGAGCCGCTGCCTGCCAGGCGCCTTCAGCTGGGCGCCGCGAGACATGCGGCTCTGCTACAGCCTGCGCCCGAGGCTCTTCGGCGACTCCGGAGGCAGCGAGCGCGCCCCCCCCAGATGTTGCGCCCGGTGCGGCTTGCACCCCTTGCACCCCCCACGCTACGCCACTGGTTGGAGTTTTAAACTAAAGAAATCCATCTGCTTTTCCTGTCTAAACTTATTATGGACTTGCAACTTCAACAGGACTCTCTTCTTTCACTGAAATAATAATAATAATAATAATAATAATAATAATAATAATAATAATAATAATAATAATAATACAAATTTATATGTCGCCCATCTGACTGGGTTGCCCCAGCCACTCTGGGCTGCTTCCAACACATTCAAATGTAATGCACAGTAAAACATCAAACATTAAAAACTTCCCTAAACAGCTGCTGGGCACATAGGAAAGTAGAAGTGAAGCTTTTCCTGGCAAGAAGATAAAAGTGATGAACAAACTCTGACTTTTCGTCTGTCAAAAACATAGGTGCAAGAGTGCAACAACAAAGCCTGTGCACACTCTAATTCATTTGGGGGGGGGATGAAAATTTTGCTTTCAGTCTAGATACGTTCTAGATCCTGCTATTCACCTGTGGTGCGGTTACTTGATGTTTGAAAACACTCCCCCCAATTCTGTTATCTGTGGCTTTTCTGCCCTGCACATGTAATGAAGGGGGAAATGGAGATTGTGATCTTGGAATATGCCCACCCACAACATCAGTGAGCAGGTATGAATACACCCCCCGCAACTGCTGGGACAACTTCCATGTGTTTTCAAATGGACACACTGAGCGGTAATGCAGTATCTCAATATGTATTTTCTGGGGCAAAAAAATATGCAGTAGGTCTAGATTGTGTGTGGATTAGGTAGAAAAAGCAAGTACTCAGTCTCTCTCAATTCTAAAATAAAACTATGTTTGTGTGAAGCCTAAGTCTTAGATGTGATTATGGGGCTTCCTGGTCATCTGCCTTTCTGTATTTTCCAAACTTGTTCGGGTTACTGTGACATTGAAAGTATTTTGTGTTTCCCAGGCAGGGGAAATGTTAAAGTTCTAGCTGAGAAGTAGAAAGTTTCACGTGGGAGTAAAGTTCTACATGGGAGAAACAGGAAGCTGAAAGGATTTGAACTTCCTGTCCCCTTCACAAAGTTGCCAGATCCAAGAGAGTTATCCAAGTTATTTGCGAGTTATCCCATTCGATCTTCAGAAAACCTTCAGGTTGTTTAATGATGGATTTTGGAACTCCCCTTTTTACCAAAGAACAACGTGATCATGGGAAAGGAAATGTTCTGGCAATATGTCTGGGCTTTATGTTGAGAGTAAGGTGAAAGGTGAAGAAGACAACACCTTATATCACATGTTTCCTCTAAGGATGTAAAAGTTACGCAGCCAAACACGCTCAACTTCCCCTTCATCAAAACAAAAAGGAAACACCTTGCAGATAATAAAATGACTGCAAGAGCTTATGCAACAGCTTTTCCCACTGCCAGAACAGCTTTTAAAAGGACTTGTGCAACAGCCCTTGTTTTGGGGAAGAAAAAACCTGATGGAATTTTAATGCTAGCCTTGGACAGAACTTCATATTCTGAGACAAACATGGAGCGTCAAATCATGAACTTACCTGGTAACACAAATATAGTGACAGAAGAGAGGTATCTGCAGAGGAGACTTTGAAGTCAGGAAGAGATGCATAACCTTTTCCCCAGCATGCTATTTCACCCTTACAAGTTCTCCTGTCCATTTTTAATATTTCCCCCCATCTGGGCTCAAAATTAGCCCACGGAGACAGTTTAAGGGTGCAGATCAGCAAGTGCCAAAAATATAAAGAATTCCTTCTCTCGCCCACCAATTATTGCCTATAAATATCCCCTCCACACCCCACACTCATCTTACCTTGGCAAATAGTTTGGCAACACATGGGTAAATCCAGGCTAAGTTAGTTGAACTTAGTTCCCACTGAAACCGATTAGACTTATGATTAACTAAGGAAAGCCACAACCATTAAGTACAGTAATTTTATTCACTGAACTTGTAAATGCTTGTATGCATTACTATGTATTTAAATTCGATTGGTTGGTAACTGAATTCTAGAGAGTTCTCTAGTAGTTCTCATGCGATTAGCTAACGTTGGTCTCGTGTGAGGTATCTAGTTAAGGAGAAACTCCATTTTATGTGGTGCAAGATGACTGTGTTTTAGACTCCACAGTGAACACTGCTAAGTTGAATGCTTCTTCTGCGCTCTGAAAGAAAGAACAGAGCTGCAGGAGAAGGCAAAAGTGGAAATCTGTTACAGGAGCTGAAAGACATAGCCTAACTGAGAGAGAGATGGCTGAGTGCTGAGCTCTGGAAAGAAAATAAAATACAGTTGTTCATAAGCTAGAAGAAGAGACTGTACTACCATGTTTGGAGAAGTGTGTGGCTATAAATATTATGTTTCTGCAAGTAAAGTTTTTGAATGTTAAAAGTCTGGACATGGGTTTAATTTCCAAAGAAGGGTGTTAGTCATATATATGATCTAAGCTTCTTAGGTGTGTTTTTGCCATTCTCACTTCAACAACCCAAACTACCCCCTCCTGCTAGCGTGGTTTGGCAGAGCGGCAAAGCCACTGCCACATCCATAGCCCTACTGTGCTCATGTCATCTGCTGCAGAAAGTGGGCAGGACAATTGGCTCCAAAGGCATAGCAACAGGCCCAAAATTGTGCCTGGTGTCATTGCGTGAAAGGAGTTGGACCATCTCAGCCCTACTTGCTCCCCACCCTCAGAGTACATCATTTTTGGGGCTTTCCAATGGTTCCTGCTCACACATTTGGTGTGCATGGAAGAGGGAGCTCAGTCATGGCTGGTGGGAAAGTGGCTGAGCTGGAAAGGGGGACGCATCCATCTAATCCAAACATAGTCTTGGGTCAGGTAAAAAGTGGGGTGGTTTGGATTGCTCTGTTAGTCTAGAATAGATCCAACCCACAGTAATTTGTAGATTTCCCATTTCTCTAGCTCAGACCTAGACCCAAAGAGATACACCAAAAATATTATATCTTTTTATTGCTGTTCTAAGAACTAGATTTATTTTCTCGTTTTATTCGAATCCCTGCCTGAAAAAATACAGTAAGAATTTATTTGCATGAAAGGCCATTTTTGCTCGATGGGATACAGTTCTGGAGTTATGTTACATTATCACTTTCCTAGAACACATTACCGCGAATATTAAATCAATTTAATTTAGGTAATTTCTCATTAAGATGGTTAAAGATCAATAAGTCTGAACTGCAAAAGCTCACCATTTATAATTAATAAGTACAAATTATTCTACTACACCACCAGTGAGCTGAATACAACCAGAGCTTTATTTAAGATACATGATCATCATCTTTTAAAAATCCTAATGTAAAAATGGTTTTAATATGATGCATTGCACATTTATTAAGAAATCTGTTCTTCAAGTGATATGAAATGCATTTCAAGTAAGTAATGTTTTGAAGAACAAATGGAAAGCGAAGTGAATCAAATACTGAGACAGTTCGATAATAACATCTCCAAACTGCAATATCATAGGCACATTTTCCGGGAAGTATATTTCTGAATAAATATACATGATAAGGTTGCTTTGCATTTGTAAAAAATATATATACTTGTGTTATATTCCTCTGAAAAGTTCATTAAATTTTGTGCACACTTACAAGAGGTACAGGGCCAATTTAAACATAGGTGAAACGGTACAGTCCTCACCTGAGATTGTGTCTATATATACTCAAAATAGGCAAATAAAAACATTAAAAATGGGCAAATTCATTCCTGAAAAGGAGTACACTTAAAATCCTTAACTCTATGTACTATACGGATGGATGTGGACATGTCTGAAGTCTTTAATTCAACCTGTAGAATAGTTCTATATTGGAAGTTAGCCAAAGTAGAATCCTCTTTTGGCAGGTTCCAACTACGTCTGCACATGAAACAATTTAACTGTGATACTTTCTTCTGGCTTTGTCTTGTTGATCCTGGCCATAATCTCATCCCATCATAATGTACAACATACAACATATGCTATATGTCTCAACTGACTGATTTTACAATGATTCAACCAGGTTTGAGCTTACACAACGGTTTAATCTTAGGCCAGCCTAAATGCTAGACAGTGGAAAATCTAAAAGTGTGTAAATATTTAAATAAATTTACATATGCAAATATGTTGTGGCCAGAAGTAAGATTGTGAGGTTGAGTCAAGGACTTGACAGACCTTGCTTGCCTTGCAGACCTGGAGGCCTAAGTTCAACAGCATCTTAAAGAACTAGAAAGGGTTCAGAAACTTTATGCTGTCCAAGCATAGATGTCAACCGTCCCTTATTTGGCGGGAAACTCCCTTATCCCAGCGCCGTGTCCTGCCGCTGTCCCGGATTGATGATGTCCCTTAAATTTTCCAGGTTTCAAAGGAAGCAGCTCCTCTCCCTCCCTCCCTGCTGGCCAGGGAGGAGGGAGGCTCCAACTGTGTTGCTTGGCTGCTCACCCAATAAGGAGTCTAAGAACGACTGGGGGGTGGAGCTTGCATGCCTTGCGCCCGGCCGCGTTGCCTGGGGACTCGCCTTTGCTCAGCGCTTCCCAGTGAAGAGGTGACGGTGGTTTTCCTTGCTGCATCCCCTTTGCCGGGTTGCTGCGCTGTGTTAACCACCGCTTGAGGCTTCGTTTGGCTGCTGGCTGGGCTTTCTGCCTTTGGCTCGGAGGGGCTCAGAAGTCGAACATACCTGTGCCCGGAAAATCCCTTATTTTGGCTGCTGATTCCTTATTTTCGAGGCTGCTGGTCCCTTATTTTCAAATCTGTAAGTTGACAGCTATGTGACCAAGGCATCACAGCCACAAATACACAAAGCCCAAAATCTAGATTACATGTTGTGGTATGAGCCAAAGTCACCAAATAATACTAACAAAAAAACACGATTTGCTAATATCATACATATGATTGTTATGCAATACAGACAGAGACCATTTGCCATGCATCCAACTGGTACACGGGTTGTTGGGGAGCCAGAAGAGGGCAGGATGGAGCAGGCTTATGCGCACTCCAACAATGCACGTGGGGGCCAGGAACAGAACCCCCATGCAAAATGGCTGCCGCCTGTGCTTACTTTGTGCTACACTCTAGAGCAACCACACCACAGAATGCCCAATGCATGTGCCTAAAAGCGTCATTTTAAAAAGTTTTTTAACTGGATTTTAAAATATTTAAATAGTCTTGGATCCCCATTTTTTGGTAGTAATATAATCAAGTCCTTAATCTTCTTTTGCAGATAAATCATAACTGGAAAACACCAGGTTAAACATAAATGTTAAACCCCACATTATGCGCTACCTTTTATACAAGAGATGCGAACTGTCTTAAAAGAGCTTGGTTGTGTCCCTATCTAACTTGACTAACCCAGAACAACTTCTGGGAACACAAATGAATTTGTTTAAGATACCTTTTCAGCCTTGGATCTATGATAAAAGGTAAAGGGACCCCTGACCATTAGGTCCAGTCGTGACCAACTCTGGGGTTGCGGCGCTCATCTCGCTTTATTGGCCAAGGGAGCTGGCGTACAGCTTCTGGGTCATGTGGCCAGTGTGACTAAGCCGCTTCTGGCGAACCAGAGCAGCGCACGGAAACGCCATTTACCTTCCTGCCGGAGCAGTACCTATTTATCTACTTGCACTTTGATGTGCTTTCGAACTGCTATTGTAAACAGATGCCTCACTAGGTTGGCAGGAGCAGGGACTGAGCAACGGGAGCTCACCCCGTCGTGGGGATTTGAACTGCCAACCCTCTGATCGGCAAGTCCTAGGCTCTGTGGTTTAACCCACAGCGCCACCTGCATCCCTTGGGTCTATGATATGCCTTCCCTAGTATCACTTTTCCCTTGAAACAAACCAGCTTCCACCCAAATGAGTATTGTACTGTGATCAGGACATCTATTGTCACTGTCAAACAACTGAGCCATCACAAGATTATATAGATTAACTGACATGCTCTTTACTTAGTGAGAAATGATTCCAGAATCTCGTTGTGATGCCCTTAGGAAAAAATATATGGTTGTTATGAGTTGGAGCAGGGGGAAGTAGGCTGTATGCAAGATTTTTCTAATCCCTGGATCTAACAGGTGTTAAAATATAAGACAGGTTAGCATTGTGGTGTTGAGGTGATTGCCTGGGTGATGGGCCATTAATAGAACAAAGAAAAGGGAGCTCTGTTTGAAACAGTAAATGGGTGTAATCCCTCCCTCAACTGAGATATGGTTAGAAGGTCAAAGCCTTAGTTTAGAGTGGCAGCGATGTGAGTTAGAAGGAAAGCAGCAAGCTGAAGTCAGAGCAACGTCCGAGAGCAATATTTGACTTCTGTATGAATCCAAGACTGTGGCTATGGGAGAAACAAGGCCCTTTTTGGGTGTTAATGCTGTGAACCCCTCCATCATGGGCTCAGGTTGTATACCTGCATAAATAAACCATATATCCTAAAGACACATGAACCCCAGATAAGTGCCTGGAACCCCAGAATCTCGCACCGCTTGGAGATTGGGGCACAACAATATATTTCATTTCCAAACTCCTGTGCCATCACAAGAGCAAAGGTTTACAACTAGAGCTCCTGATCCCCAGAAACTTGACACATCTAGCATCATATAAACACTTATCCTTTTATCTATTTCATGTTATGAAACCTCAATCAGAAACTACTTCAGAGGAGGCAATAGTTGATAGTCTGCAAAAGCGTGTTATTCAGGCTGCTGAAATGACATGCTTGAAGTTCTGATATTCATCCCTGAATGAAAAGTAGCTTATTTATAATTTCAAATGTCACTATGTCTTCAGACAGGTTCCACATCTGACAAACTTACAAGCAGCACATAATCCCCTGGTATAGCTTTGACTAAAATGGTTTGCTTAATATAAAACTGTTTTCCCCCAATGTTATTTTCTTGAACATTAAATGCTTCTTAAAATTTATCAAATTAATCTTATTGAAGCTGCTGGAAAAGTTCATAGCTGGGTCCCACATGTTTCAGAGAGGGAATCTTTCCTTATATTCCTCCTGTACTAGCTTAGATCATCCTCAGACTGTGCTTCAAAGTCCAACTCCGTGGAATGCAAGAACGGTTCTGGTGAGAAGCAGTTCTTACATCAAGCACCTCTGGACTCCCTGCCCCAATAGCCCAAATCCCCCTTTCTCTATTGGTCTTGGGAGTGGTGCAAAAAATGCATCTATTCCATTTGGCCTCTGATTCAGTTGGCTTGATCTGCTGATTTCGGTTTGCTTGCTCATTTTGTTGAATTTGTTTTGTTATGGTATGGCACTCTGAATGCTGGGGAAAGTAGCCAACAAATGGTTTTTAAAAATAAATGAATGCATTTGTCTCTGGGGGAAGTCGATTACAATCCCACAGTGAACTGGAGTGGCAGGTGAAAAAGAAGACAGGACTCTTCCACTTTCTACACCACTGTGTGAAAAATTCAGATGTAGCCTGCTGAAGCTATACCTGTTGAAATCGTGTCTTCTATTCAACTATTTTTATTACACTGCATTGCATTGATATCCCATCTTTTTCTCCAAGGAGCTCAAGGTAAGTGCACATGCTTCTCCCACTTCTCATTTAATCCGCACAACCACCATGTGAGGTAGGTTAGGCTGGGAGGTAATGACTGGCTCAAGGTCACCCAAAGAGCTTCACGGCCCAGTCTGACACTCTAACCACTAAACCACACTGCCTCTCTACAGGTGCCCTGTCCTCTTTTGCATCTGGGTGACTACCCTAAACCGGAACCTGCTCATGCTAACACTCCAATGAGAAGAGCAGGTCCACCACAACTTCTCCAGTGACAAAACTCTACAATATTTTTGAAAAACCTTATGTAGAAGGATGCCGTACACGCACCACCCTTCGTGATATTAAAATTTAGCCAACAATCCTATGGACACTTGCTTGGAAGCAAGTTTCATTGAACTCAATGGAGATTCCTTCAGAGAAGGCGCACATAGGACTGCACTGTGAATGTTTTATCAGCTCAGTTGGTAGAGCAGGCATAGGCAAACTCTGGCCCTCCAGACGTTTGGGACTACAATTCCCATCATCCCTGACCACTGGTCCTGTTAGCTATGGATGGTGGGAATTGTAGTCTCAAACATCTGGAGGGCCAGGGTTTGCCTATGTCTGCGGTAGAGAAAGAGACTCTAAATTTCAGGGTTGTGAGTTCAAGCCCCATGTTGTCCTGTATTGCAGGGGATTAGACTCGATGGCCCTTGGGGTCCCTTCCAACTCTACAATTCTATGATTATGGTGTAATCAAGGTGAAGTTAGACAGGCCCATTTCATACAGAGTTGTGGGGGTGGTGGTCCAATTTTAACAATAAAAGGAGCATGACAATATACCCTCCCTGGACCTGCTACTTACCTCCACATAACTCCTCACCCTACCAGCACTTTTAATCCTGCCAAGTTCACTTCTGATACTGGGACCTTGCTGAAGAGCAAGGTGTTCAAAGGGAGGCTCTGCAGAGAGGCAAGCTATGTATGGAAGGAGAAGGTGGACAGAATCCCTTTTGCTGCCAGAATTGGATCTCACCACCCTGCTTTCTACATGACCGGATCGGCTATGTGTAGAAACTCATGGAATTGCTATTGTCCAGTGTGATTTGACTTCTACTGAAATTTGCATCAAGAAAATCTGCTGCTTGCTCTAAGTTCAGGGATGACTGCCTTGTGTTTTAGTCCCTCAAGTTGATTAGCATTTTTTCTGAGAAGCTAGTCATTGTTCTCGCATGTATATATTTTCCTAGGAAGACATAACTCTGCATTTATAAACATTTAAGTGTAAAACTTGAGAACAAAAACACTGAAAAGGGTGGATGGATGAACAGGTAATGTTTCCAATCAACGTGAAATGGCTATGGTTCTTTGGATAACCAAACTTCAGTTTTCCTTTATTTCAAGCTCAACACATGAAATAGCTAGTTTTCAGACACAAAAGTTCATCAGCTTGCAATCACAATTAAAGAAAAGTTAATATCAGCTTGAGAATGGCAAGTACAAAATATGGCTTTATCAAAAACATAACATCATGCCATGTGCAGCTAAGAACCAAAAAATTACCTGTATTGCCAAATGCCCTAATTTTCTCAACCATTCATCAACAGAAAACCCTTTCCTTTCCTTGCAGTAGATAAAAGCAGCCATTAGTCTCTGAACTGCAAGTTCTTGGGTGTGTTTTTTTCCCCAGGAAGAAGAAAATCCTGGAGAAAATATCAGCTGGGTGTGAACATAACAAGGTCCAGAGAGACACATCCAGAAGTTTCCTCTTATGTTGAAATTATGTTGGAGCTGTTTTCTGTTCTTTCAGAGCTATGCAAGTGCCAGAATAACTGCAAGGCTTGCAAGTCCTAGTATATCTCAAGCCTTTCCCAAGGCACCCCAACACTATCTGAGGCACTGAAACTATGGCAACCGAATAAGAAAGCAGCTTCCATGATTAATAGATGAAGAGGCCAAGGACAGTGTCAAGCTAGGCCATAACTCAAGAATGGGAAAGGAATTAGCACAGAACCATGTCAGACTGGCACTAAACAGAAGATGTTGACAGGTATCAATGGTTTTCATTTTATTAAAAAACTCATAAAATGCAGCAAATTATCTGCTTCCTCTTTTCTCTTTTCCTGAAAACATGTATCCCATTCAAGTAGCGAGAGAGAGAAATCCTCTATAATGAAGCACGGTTGGCTACTTAAAAGAGATTATCTGCTATTTTACCAGAAACTTTTCCTGGAGTTAAGATGTAGATTTTGCTAGAGAGTCAGAAACAAGACTTCACTTTCACTAGCTGCATAAGGAGATGCTCTCCTTTTAATTACTGAAAGATTCTTGTGAGGTTTTTGTGGCTAAGCAATATTGACAAAAAGCACATGGTATAAATACTGGGAGGGGAAAGTGCATAATCAATATGGCAATCACAATCCCACTCCAGGAAAATGTCTAGCTTTTATACGCTGGGCCCAGACTATGGCTGAATTCCATGTCATAAAATCATCCATTTGCTCCTGATGCCATGAGTATTTGGTTTCCATTGAAGGCAGCTGGATATAGAATCCATAGGCGTAATGGAGTATTTCCCCGCCCCCCCCAAACAACTTTTGCCAACAGCTTCATCCTGCAGTCTAGGATGTAGGCAAAAATAAAAATACCACAGATTTCAACATAGTATGCCTGATTCCTTTCTGTACATGTTTTGCTCGGTAGCTACAGAATAGAATTGTGAGGACCAATATATTCACAGCGAATTCCAAGTCTCTGCACTAAAACACTGTATATAGTAATTGCTATTATTAAAAAAAAATACTTTTAAAGGGAAAGGTCAGTACTGAACGTAGTGAGTTACCATATGTCTTCCCTCTTGAGATGCGGCAACTGGCAGTTCTGTTAATAGCTGGCTTATCATTTTCCATCCATGCTTCAGTCTCTACAGATACACTTTGGGATTTTATTTTGAAAAGCCCATTCAGACAAAAAGGAACTTGTAGTCTTTTTATACACTGAACAAATACTTTCGTGGAGTTGGTAACATTCAGAAACAAAATAACATAACATGATTCCATATGGCAGCATCCCAATACGCTTAACATAAGAGCTGATTAAACTTTAAGGGTAAAGGGAATCCTGACCATTAGGTCCAGTCATGACCGACTCTGGGGTTGCACGCTCATCTCGCTCTATAGGCCGAGGGAGCCGGCATTTGTCCACAGACAGCTTCCAGGTCATGTGGCCAGCATGACTAAGTCGCTTCTGGCGAACCAGAGCAGCGCACGGAAACGCCGTTTACCTTTCCGCTGGAGCGGTACCTATTTATCTACTTGCACTCTGAGGTACTTTCGAACTGCTAGGTTGGCTCAGGAGCAGGGACTGAGCAACGGGAGCTCATCCTGTTGCGGGGATTCAAACCGCTGACTTTCTGATCAGCAAGTCCTAGGCTCTGTGGTTTAACCCACAGCACCACCCGCGTCCCTTTTGATTAAACCTTGAATCAAATTTTAGACATGAATATATTTTACTTAGAAACTTCATTTTTTGTTATCGATTACATGCATTTACTGATATGCAGTGAGGTGAGATTTGTTTGTTTGTTTGCTGTACAATTTCTTCCCGTTCATCCTATGCCTCTCTATTTAACATTAGCTGCTTTTATGCTTCTTAACTGTCATGAATAGTAAACAGTTTCTATATATATTTATTTAAAATAAGCTATTCTCTGGCAGCCTAAATATTTAAAATGTTTAATTCCACCAATGTAATTTTCAGTTTCCCACAGCAGGTTTTGGAAGCTTAGAACCACTGTTTAATGGCTTGGTTTAATTGAGGTGGAAAATCTAACTCTGGTCTGTTACTACTTCAATCGTGGGAGTTCCTGAATGCTTGCTTCTTCCTACAGAACAAAAACCCTGCAGAAAACTAGATGGAAGGGAAAATGCTTTTCCTTGACTGCTATGTTACTATTCTCACTGGCATTCAAAATATTGGTAAGTACTCAAATCATGAGGCTGTGTCCCCTGCAGTTCAGGCGCCAATCTATCAGGCTCATACTATAGCTCTGTGACTGTAACAAATGTTTGCTTTGGGTGTCAACTTTGGCTTCAAGGGAGGATATAAATAAAATAGCAACATACTAGTATTCGTCTAGTACAGTGGTACCTTGGTTTGCAACCGTTTTGGATTACAACCATGTCAAACCCGGAAGTGCGTGTCCCTTTTTTTGGATTACAACTCATTTTTTTGGAGGCCCCATTGGCGAAAGCACATCTTGGGTTACAACCTGTTTTGGTTTACAACCGGACCTCCGGAATAGATTATGGTTGTAAACCAAGGTACCACTGTACACTACAGATAATTCAGAAGAGGGTATCATTGTATTTAAGGAGTTAAATGTAATAACTCACAAAAGTTGGGCAGGATTCCACTGGATAACTACACAGAACTCTATGCAAATAGATTAAAAACCAAAACAAAACTACTGGAAATTCTCATTCAAGATTCCATAAATTTGTCTCATTTTCTCACCTCAAGACTGGCTTAACCATAATAAAAGTAGAGGTGTTAATTCATGGTTCAGGACAAATTCCGGATCAAGTAATTAAGTACTCATGACCTATCTTTCAGCACAAGCTGCCAAAGTTCTTGGATTTAAGCCAAGTTAGTCCCTCTGAAATTGACTGTACTAACTCTTCTTAAAGCCAGTTATTTTAGCTTATTTTATGAAGCATTAAGTCGACCTATCAATTGAGCAAATTTAGTTATGCTAACTGAATTGACATCAAATAGCCAGCCTGTGAAAAGTTTGCATAAAGCCAACTCTGAGCACTACCAATGTGATTAGAATCTTCTCCAGTGTCCCAAGGTGAGATCACAACACATGAACTTTCTTAGCTACCGACAATGCCGTTTGTTTTTTATCCCATGCTTGTCCACAAAGATGCAATAGTCCATTGCTTACCAGGCAATGGAAGCTATTAGAAATCCACAAATGCCACACACTGCTGAGCTTAGTCAGTACCAAATGGGCGAGTCTGCAGTAGTCATGATGTAAGCCACTGGCCATGCAACTCCTCAGTTCAAAACCTTAGTCTGAGGCTAGGGGAGACAGGCTAATAGCATATTTAGGTGCAATATTCAAACCAAATGTTTATGATTATGGGCAGTGACCAGTCAAGTGCTATCTTAAGTATAATTGCTCATGGGTTTGCATCCAACAAAGTCATTGTGCTCTCAGAATAACTTAAGTTCACACAATGGCACTATCCTACTCTTCTTCTCCTTTGTTGCTGTTGTTGTTTAGTCGTGTCTGACTCTTCGTGACCCCATGGACCAGAGCACGCCTCCCACAGTTTGGTCAAACTCATGTTGTTAGCAGCTTCGAGAACACTGTCCAACCATCTCGTCCTCTGTCATCCCCTTCTCCTTGTGCCCGCCATCTTTCCCAACATCAGGGTCTTTTCCAGGGAGTCAAGTCTTCTCATGAGGTGGCCAAAGTACTGGAGCCTCAGCTTCAGGATCTGTCCTTCCAGTAAGCACTCAGGGCTGATTTCCTTAAGAATGGATTATTCTCCAAGAATAGATTATTCTCCTACCACCCCCCAGAATTTGCTGCAGAGGCTTGGGTGAATCCCAGCAGCAGTTGGGGGGCATATGGGAGAGAAGATAGCAGGGATGTTCTGCACAAGCACGACTTCACAGGAGATAATTAAAACTTGCTCTCTCATAATTGTGCTTGGGATTGCAAGTTTAGTTGCAAATTGCTTTGGGAAAGGGCTCATTGACAAAATAACACCACATTTGCTTTGTGGCATTTAACTGCACACACAAAAAGGCAAGGCACATGGGTCACTATTTTAGAACCTGCCAAGTTGAGGTTTCAGGATGGATATGGAAAATGGTACCAGCTAAGAACTGGTAAAAGTGTTGAAAGCAAGGCGTTGAAAACACATTGGAATAAAAACATATTAAAGACAGAATCCAGGCAGCTACAAGTTCTAGGCTTACAAACCGGATTCCTGTTGCTACTGTCCTATTGCGACCGTGGAGTGAAAACAGCAGCTGCCAACCCACAGACAGCAGCATCCTCTCTGTCAGGTGACCTGATCGCTGTATATCTCTTACCCATCTAACTGTGATGCTTTGAAATGTACTTAGTTAATTACAAGAGGCACTTCACGACCACCAATTAAGACATTACAGAAGAAATACTAGCTTCTGGCTTGCTTCTCTGGGATGGAGGAAACACTGGAAACCACTTGGAAGAAGATGCAGATGTAAAGTCTGGAGAAAAGAGTCGAATTAAAAGTTGGGCGAGATCTTCTGTAATCAGTGTTCTGGGTTGAGCATCAATCTCACCAATGACAATGACAAGTCTTGTCAGTGTAGACTTGACTAAATAATTACATGAGTATGCAGACACCCACAAATTGAGCCTTTGTCATTCCCTCTTCTTAAGGTTTTTTCAGCTACAGAAAAAGTTACGTTCTATGTTCTGAAAAGGCTACCAATTTTCTGAATTACATTAGTGCCATGAACAGCAAAAGTTACGTTTCCCTAGCCAGGTGATGAGGCGGAAACTATGTCCTGAGCTGCAAATAATTGTGAAGTCGTCCACTCCACAGAGAAGGGCATTTACATTAGAAGTCCTTCTTTGGCTGAGATCATATCCAATAGGTTACTTAACATGTTTTACTCATGCCTGGTTGGTTTTAATTAACTATGTGGTTACTTTTACCAAGATTGCATTGGGGTTGGAATACTCAGAATATACGAGTTGTCAGTTTTTCCTCCAGTGTGGTGTAGTGGTTAAGAGCGGTAGTCTCGTAATCTGGGGAACCGCGTTCGCGTCTCCGCTCCTCCACATGCAGCTGCTGGGTGACCTTGGGCTAGTCACACTTCTCTGAAGTCTCTCAGCCCCACTCACCTCACAGAGTGTTTGTTGTAGGGGAGGAAGGGAAAGGAGAATGTTAGCCGCTTTGAGACTCCTGAAGGGGAGTGAAAGGCGGGATATCAAATCCAAACTCTTCTTCTTCTTCTTCTTCTTCTTCTTCTTCTTCTTCTTCTTCTTCTTCTTCTCCATGATATGATCCACTAAATATCAGCATTCTCTGACTCAACATATGTCAGGGATGAGGAACCTATGGTCCTCCTGGTGTTGCTGGACCGGCCTACAGTCAAGGATGATGCAAGTTATCTGAAAGGCAACAGGTTCCCCATTGTTTCTACCTTGGAAGTAGAATGGAATCTGTTCTGGAATTTAATTCGACTTCCAAAACGTTTGAAAACCAAAGCACAGCTTATTACTGGCTGCAGGACGCTCCTGTAGCCAATCAGAAGCCGCAGAAACCCCGTCGGACGTTTGGCTTCCAAAAGAATGTTAAAAAACCAGAACACTCATTTCCGGGTCTCGATTGTTCGGGAGTCAAGGCGTTTGAGATCCAAGGTAAGACTGTATATGAATGCATTTACTGAAGCCCTAAATTGTGCAGATTTTGTCTTATTTCAACCAAATTAACTTTGTTGAATAATCCCATCTGTTTTGGTCTTTGAGATATTGAATTATGTCATATAGAAAAAGAGGTAATAAAGGCACCACTTTTGTTCCTATGCCATGTTCTCCTCCCTCTAACAGCATATAATCCGCCTCAAGAATTTAAAACGTTGGTGAGTGCACTTGAAATCCCATTGTCTAACTGCTCTTGGTCTGTAACCTGTCAGGTTAATGAGTGATAGATTTCTACAGAACACACCGGACATTCCTCTAGATCAGTGTTTCCCAACCACTGTTCCGCGGCACACTAGTGTGCCGCGAGATGTTGCCTGGTGTGCCGCGGGAAAAATTAAAAAATCCGAAAGATTTTTTTTTTTAAAAGTCAAATTTTCGATTGGGGCGCCGTCACTAGATGACCCCTGGGGTTCCCTCCCTCCCTCCCGCTCTGCGCCTCCCTCCTCCTCCTCCTCCTCCTCCGGGGAGGCCCTTCCTGGCTCTCGGCCAAGGCTTGGCGGCTGCCACTCACTCGCTCACCCACCCGTCCCTCCATCCCTGCACCCGGCCTCTCCCCCTCCGTCCCCGGCGCGGGGGCTGCCGGGATCCGTAGTCCCCTCGCCCTTGGGCTCCGCGCCCGCGCGGGGTGCGCGAACTACGTTTCCCAGCGTGGCCTGGCGGGCCGGGCGTTTTGTTTGAAGCGCTCTTCTCCCGGCCATGGAATGAGCGCAGCGGCGGCGGGCGGGCGGGCGGGCAGGGGCTCTTCCGCGCAGACCCCGCGCAGCCTGCCTGTGCCCCCGCGGAGATTGGGCGGCAGGATGGAGCCTGGGGATCCCCGCGGAGGCGGGGAGGCGGAGGCTGCCCCCCAGGTAGGGCTGCGTCGGGGGTTTTTTATTTTTGCAATGCTGCATCCGCGCCGGAGGGGACGCATCGGACCGTGGGGAGACCCCTTGGCGGGCGTGCAAGGCAATGCATGCGTGCAGGCGTTGCATGGAGTGCAGTGCAATGCAATGGCAACACGGCGCCCTGCATGCATGCATGCAACTTCCACCGGCGCTCCGGACTTGGCAGGTGAGGGGGGTCCCCAGTGGGCGGCAAAGAGAGCCGGGAGGGCGAAGGGGAGCCGGGGGGGAGCAGCGCTGCTCCCCGAGCCGAGCCCGGGGGGAAACTTCAGCGTCGTTGCGCCGGGTGTTGGAAGCGGAGGCTGGCGGGGCCCCCTCACCTGCAAAACCTGGTCGCCTCTCATATATTTCGTGCATTGCATTCATCGCCCGCTTTCTCCTCCAAGGAGCTCCCGGGGGCGCGCGTGGTTCTCCCCGTGTTATCCTCGCAACAACAGCCCTGCGAGGTGGGTCAGGCGAGTGGCCCAAGGGAGCACCCAGGGATTGTCCTGGCCAGGTGGGGTGATTTGAACCCTGCTCTCTGCCCGGTCTTCGTCCTCATTTAGCCCCCACACGTGCATGACTGTGCATGACTGAGGTTTTCCCCCCTCGTCTTGGCTATGGTGTGAGTCTGTGCTGTTAATTAATGGGGTTCTGCCTTCGGAGAAGATGAGCCAGCCCTCAAGGAGGTGATTATGTAATTTGCTAGCAATTCATGTCCCTCCCGGCGTGACGCTGCGCGCTGACGTCACGGGGCTGTAATGGTGGTGTGCCTCAATATTTTTTTCATGAAACAAGTGTGCCTTTGCCCAAAAAAGGTTGGGAAACACTGCTCTAGATAGCACAGCAATGTATTCTTGCAAATAAGCAAAGATGCAATGCATTTTTTAGGTGAGGTCAATTTAATCCTTTTATGCCTTTATTGCCTTAAACCATGTGAGCGCCTTTCATATGCATTTATGTTTAGTTCTTCTTGCTCTTGTGGAGGTGACAAATCTCCCCTTTCCTTTACCAAACAAGCACACAAACAAGTTTACAACTGCCGACTTCCTTTTAACGAGCACAGTTCTATTTTGGATTTATCACAGATCATTAATTTGCTCTCTTTTTTATCAATGAAAGCAGTTCCTTGCCCTTAACCCCTGCTGCCCTTTTTTCCAGACTCCAGCTGCACTAGCTTCACTCCTCAAATTACAACCTGTGGAAAAGGGCTATGGCTCTAGCATCTGCTTTTGTTACCATGAAATAGCTGGGGATGTTAAGTAGAAGTGTCCTTTATCCATTTGAGTGCCCAGTTACTTTCCCTTTCAGGAAGCTTGGTTTAGCACATGAAGTAGGTCTCTTTAATTATCAGAAAAATAAGCACTATGATGTTAACTAATGGAAAGTATGGGGAACATATGTGAAAATTGGATTCTTTTTACTCATGGTTCAGATAATCTTTGACTTTTTGTATAAAGCAAACGAACAAACCAACCAACCATCTATCTCCTATCTATTGTATTCCCTGCAGCCACTCCCCTCCCCTCTATACAGTGTTTCAGCATTTGCAGACAGCATGTACCAGTTTTCAGTTCCTCCTTATGTTAAGCTCTTATTAAAGTCAGTAGATTTTCCCAAGTAAGAAAGGACGAAGGCCTATATATAGTTGTCCGGAAGATCCAGATTAAGTTTTATAAACTATCAGTGTTTAAATGGGATCATGCCAATACCATGAGAAATTATATCACATAGAGAAATATCTCGGCAGTGTACTTTCACTTAAAGAAAAGTCCCAGTCATCTCATGCACTGAACAATATATGCAGTTGTTACTTAAAAATAAAGGTCTAATGAGCCTAGTTCTTCCCTATTCTCCACTTTTTCAGTAAACATTGTGAAGCGACACAATGAAATCCTATGCATTTCTACTCATAAGTAAACCTTATTGATTTCCATGGGACTTGCTTCCATGGTAAGTCTTTTTAGAATTGCAGCCTGAGAGTCCCACTAAACTCAGTAGATCTTTCTTCCGAGTACACATGGATAGGATATGCTCTGTGGAGCAGTTAATTAAAGCAGAAAAAAACTACAAACTCTGTGGGGTTTTGGAAAGTAATATTTCTAGGTATCAACAGAGCCATCCTGCAAGCTTTCTTAAAACACCTCCCTCTACCCTACAGAAATATATTCCTAGAAAAGCAGTAAGTCCAGGAAACAAGGATGGCAGAATCAAGACCAAAAACGTGACATTCCAACAGTCTCAACTGGTTCGTCTGCTTTTTAAAACAAAGGTCACAATACAAAAACAACATTGTCTTTCACAAAAATAGTAGAATATAAAAGAACAATAGTTGGAGACAGAATTCTGCCACTTTTATTTAATGTTAGGTTAATAATTAACCTTGGTTCTGAATTATGATGTGTGTTGGTAACTTCGGTTTAATAGAAATTGCTTGATGCATTCATGATGATTTAACTTCCATTGTGTTGTGGATGACAAAATATTCCCATCACAAACAAACCAAACTGATTGTTTCCTATTTGAACAATCTTAAATCTACAGGTTTTCAATTATATTTATAAGAACCCACTCCTGGGGAAATAATAGTTTCCTTCACAAAAATGGGAGCAGATATACAAAAATATGCATACAGGGTTTAGGAACACAAATGCTAAGAAAACAATAAGCATTGCACAACGAAGCCAGCTACAGAAATTCACTGGTCCCAGATAACTATATCCATAAACCACAGCACTCCATTTTTCACTTTGAAAACTGAATGAAAACTCAAGAGAGATTGTGATTTATTTATTTTTACATTCAGCCTTGAACTCTGCTTTTCAGTCACCACAACCAAGCAGATTTTCACTTCTCTTTCCATGAAACTTCTGCAAAACAAAACACTGTGTGAACCAGCCATCATCTCTACAAGTCCCCGCCCCCCTTCTCTAAGAAAACCTTGAAACTTGTTCCAGCAATAGTTCCTGGAACCCGACAATACCCAAACTGGATTTCCCAGGGTCTGGATCCAGAACCCTTTGCCTAGATTGCTGCGAGCTGTTCTGCCGAATGATGCTCCAGGGAAACCAAGCCAGCAGTTCCCAGCCTCCCCCCCCCCCACAACTCCCCTGAGCTGCCTCAGTTCTGCTCCACTTCTCCAACAGACCAGCAGGCAGGGAAAACAACACATGGGGATTTGTAGGCTTCCTACTTTCACTCATGCAAATTCACAGCCAGAGCACTTAATGCACATTACTCTCAGCCCAGAGCTTTCCAGGCTCATGTAGCCAGCACACCTTAACAGCTAACACACCACCAGCACCAGCCAACAGCCTCTGCTCTCCCTTCAGTTGCTGGGCTGACTTAAGGTGGTAATACTGAGAGAATCTCCCACTGACCTCTTTTTTATTATTATTCCAAAGAAGTCTGGGCAGTGCTGGGAGGGGGCCTAGCAGCTTCCCATGAGCTGCACCTCCTTCCCCAGTGAGTGGGGAACTCCCATTGACTCCTTTCTTCTCCAGTCTTTGGGCATTATCTTCATCCAGTCAGCAGTTTTGAGGGAACAAAAATTTCTGCCCAAGGACTTTCCACGTTCACACCATTCCCTAGTGTCAAAGGGAAGTTAGGGGAGAACAACTGAAACATGATGTTTGGGGGGCAATTATAGTTTCTAAAATAAGAGGTACTTGGTTTCGGGGGGCTGCATAGAAACTGTACTACTGTGTGCCCCCCAAATCCTATTCCCTTAACCCCAAACAGGGGAGCTGGCTGTGGTTATTAAAGTGGCGAGGCAAAGACACTCCGCACATGCTCAAAGGCACACCCCTTCACTATTACAGAAAGTAATACGTTGAAAAAGGGTTTGTCAGCTAATCCCTGGCTCAAATTAATCCCTGCTAGCCAAGCAGAGGGTGGTATGCACAGAAGTGCCCATGGCTTCACAATATGCATCACAATAACTTATTAACATGTCACCCCAGTGCCTCAGGAACAGGTCAGTCTCCCAATACTATAATATACAATACTATAATATACAAAGGACTTAATAGCACAAGGAGTTCTGTTTTGCAAGGGACCACGTTGCCTGGCCCTTTCTCTAGCGCTTCCCTTTCTCCTTCTCTAGCATTCCCCCTCAGGTAATGTTCATTAATACCTGTGCAGGATCACACGGGAGCGTCCTCTCCCCTCTTTTGCCCAGAGCAAGGGGCAAGAAACCTTCAGCTACACCTTCCTAAGTTCCCCTCGAAGGTGTCATGTAAGCCCCATTGTCCTCTCCACTTCTAGGTCTAGAGAAATCTCCCATGCTTTCGGTGGTCAAGGGAGTGACCACCATAAGGGGGTGAAGGAGGTGCGCACACAGAAAACCACACGGGTGCCAACTTAAATAAAATATTGGGGGGGGGCAGTTTAGCTTCGCCTCGCATAATTGATCACAAGACATGTTTGCATGGCGATGCCCATCAACTTGGGGAGGCGGCGGCCCCCTCAGATATTGTATTTGGGGGAGGGAGCAGAGGTACCTCGGCCCCCCAGGAGTTGCCTGCACACACACAAGCGGCAAGAGAAAGGGAAGGAGCCCCGTTATTAACTCCTCCCTTCCGCGGAGGCTGCAGGAGGGACTTGAGGCGAGAGAGAGGAACCCGCGACCGCGCCACTCCTGCTCCTCTTCCCCCCCCTCAGAAAAAAGGGAGCAACGGCGGCAGGAACCTTGCCCTGCGCGGCTCCGAAGAGGCTCCGCTCTCCCCCCAGACACCAAACGCCTCTCCTGCTTCGCTTTCTCCCGTCAGTTCTCCAGAGAGAAACCGACTCGACAGCTGCCCCTCCCCTCAACCGCGGGGTGCAACAGGGGGAAGAGAGAGGAGCAGCAGCCCTCCGCCCGCGCCAAGCCCCGTCCCCAATCTTGCAAACAAAGCCGGAGACGGGCGGCGCCGTCACACACGCTGCTCCCCCCCCAAGGGACCAGGGTGGGCACCGGTCACTGCGCCGAGGGCGGAGGAGAGGCGTTGGCCCCGGTAGGGGAAGGCGAGCTCGGGGGTGGGGGGGACAAGGGGGTCCGCCTCTCCCTCAGCCCCAAGTTTCCCTCCTGGCCCGACGGCTTCGCCAGCCCACCTGCCCTCGCCGCTCGCCGCCGCTTCTCCTCCGCCGTCACATTGTCTCCGAAACAAAGACTCCACGCCCATCCCGCTCGCCCCCCAAGGAAGCCTCGTGCGGAGCGACGGGGAAAAGCCGGGCTCGGAGCGGCGCGGCTGCACTGCCTGCCACCGAGGCGGGGTGTGTGTGTGTGTGGCGCGGCTTCACAGCCCGGCAGCCGCCCCTCCCCGCGGCGGCCAAGCAAGCGGGCAGCTCCCGGGCAAAGTGTCCCCGAACCGCGAAAGCGAGGGCGCGGGGCGGAGGGAGGGCGCTTTTGCAACAAAACAAACGCGCCCAGTTCGTGCAAGATTAAGAGCAGGGCAAGAGAAATCAGGCGTTCTCCCCTCCCCGGGAAACTGTGCTGCGCGCGTGCACACACACACACACTAACACGGACCCGGGTCAGGGGAGAGAAAGTGGCTCCAGCATGGAGCGTGCCCGAGCAGTCCTCGCCGTCTCCTGGCTCTGCAGCCGCCACCGCTTCACCATCCTTCTGCTGTCCTGCAGGACCTGGCGCTGCAAGCTCCCCGCGCTTGCAAACGCAGCCCGGAACAATGCCCTCGTGCATATCCCGGAGCGCAGAGAAGCAGCAGCGCAGTGCATGGGGATGGGGGGGGGGGGAAGAGAGAAGAGAGCGGAAAAAGGAGTTCACGTACCTCGTCGGTGCATGTATCTGGGAGGCTTACGAGGACAGGACTAGCTGATGGAGTGTCCCATTTAGTAATCCATTTAAGGGGATCGCTCCGCGAAACTCGATCCACTCTCGCCTTTGCAATCCTTTGTCATTATTACCGGCGTGCGTCCTAGGGGGAGCGGGGCGTGTGTGTGTATGTGTGCGCGCGTGGGGCGGCGGCGTGTGGAGGTTTTGGGTGGTGGGGTGGGAAAGATTCAATATTTCGACTTTGGGGGCTGCGATGTGTCCATCTCCACGGAGGGTGGGGGGAAAGGGGGAAAGGGTTGGGTGTGGGGAGGGGGAAATCAAAGAGCTCCGGTTACTCCTCTTCCCGAGGCCACTCGCGCTGCCACTCCAGTAAGTCCCCTTCCGACGGGTCGTGGGAGAGGAGAAGTCCTTTCAGGGTCTTGCGCTGCCCCTCCGAAAAAGTGCTCCCGGCGGGCGAGGCGTCTTGGGGGGAACTCCTCGTCGGCAGGCAGAGCTGCTTGTGCCCCGGCAGGAGAGCGCGCTTCGCCCCAGCTCGCCTGGTCATTGAAGTGTGTGTTTGGGGAGGACTTCGCAGCAGCCTCTCTCGCTCTCTCTCTTTCTCTCCCGATCTCCCCGCGCCCTGCCTCTCTTCCCACTGCGAGTCTCCGTCCCAACTCTTCTGTCACTGGGAAGCAGCTTGGCTGGAGGTGGAGTCAAATCCCGGGCTGGATTCCGCGGAAACGGACTGCCCCGAGCATGACATCCACCTTCACCCACTTCTCAAACAGCCAGCCCATGAATGTGTGTGTGGGTTTTTTGTGGGGGGGGGGCGAGGAGGGAATGGGGGAAGGGTGGGTGGGTGCGGGCAAAGTGCCAACACACCCACAGAAAAAAGAGAAATCGGGAGCCCTCCCTTTATTCCGCGCTCTCTTCTGTGCATACATTCGATGTAACTGATGGGGATTCTGATGGGAAACCCGGGAACATGGAGAAAGTTTCTTCTGCCTAATTAAATAAAAAAAGAGATTTGTTTGAAAAGAAGAGGAGGAAGAAAGCCTGCGAAGAAACACTACCAGAGACGAGCTGCGAGAAAGGATTTGTTCATCGATTTTTTAAAAATTGAAAAGTTTAAACTTTAAAGCGATGTGTTAAGTCCTCCTTATTCAAACGGCGATACCGGGGATGATTTTCCCACTGCAACAAAGCGTTGCCAGCGGAAGGCGTGCGCAAAAGGAACTCTGCTCACAATTTAAGAATAATCTTTTGGAACGAGCCTAGCATAAGTTTTTTTTAAAGAGGATTGCCACCTACTTCCAGAATCTTTCACCCCCACAAACGCGCTAATGTCCTCATTGACAACAGCTGCACTCTAATCAATAATGGGGGCAGGACTTCAAACCAAAGCCACCTCTCGTCTGTATTCTGATCTGTCCTTTTTGGACTTACCCACAATAAGGAGATTTTAGTTTTTCCAATATAGAAAGCGTATGTGTGTGTTTAAAATCAAACTCTTGGGGATCTACTTCAACGTTGTACCCATATTCCTTCTTCCTCGAACTTTATCTTGGCAAAGAAAAAAAAAACAATGCCTGTGTTAAAATATATAGGTGGATAGATATGGGAACCATGCCCAAAGTTAGCAAAAAAAGTCGTTTCTCTTTCTTCCCCAACCTTAGTGTCCTTTCCTAAGCAGCAAAATTAGCAAGCGTCTTGTGACACCTTGTGAGACCAAGCCATTTAAGTTGACTTGACAGTCCAGCTGCCCTTGTCTAATCGCCCTGTAGTTTATTTAGTTTTTATGATTCGGATCAAACTTCCACGGATTCTGCCCGTAAAGACGGCGAAAGAGGAGACCAACATAGCTTTGCTGGGGGGGGGGCGTGGAAAGAAGGACTGCATAATATGGATTCTTTTTGTAGCCCTGGAGAAAAGAAAAAATGGGGAAGGAATTAATAAAGCGGGCCCATGTGTGCCTGTGTACGAAAGAAAAGGGAGCGTTACCGGGAGACGGAACCGCAGCAGCCGAAATGCCAGGCGAGGCCGGCGATCCTTAAGCCAGCACGCCTCCCGAATGGCTCTGAGTTTTACAGCGCGCACAGTATTTCCCTTCTGCGTAACGGCTAGGGGTCTATAGCTAAGGGAGAGGAGTCGTGTAACAGCTGGGGATTCGCTTCTTGCTGTTCGTCTCTTTGGCCAGAAGGGGACGCTTCACCAGTAAAGTTTTTCCCCTTTCCCCCCTTTTCTAAAGAAGAAAGTCACAGCGGAGCAAGGGCTGATCAAATTTACGAAAAGTTTGGTCGCCCACCGCGATCCCACTCCAAAGCGTTGCAAGAACAGCGCGCTATCACCACTCCTTGTTTTTGGGTAACAGGATCGGGCCCGTTAAGGTAACAGGGCTCCGGCTGCAACTGGGCATTGGCCCAGTTCCCCGCCTCTGACTAAACCCTCCTAAAACCTAGGCGCCTTGCAGCGGGTGCGGAGACGAGCCCGGTCCCTCCTCGGGATGCGCGCATGCTCTCGCATGCAACCTGCGCGCCCGTCCCGCTTTGCTCGAGTTTCCAGGGCTCCGGGCGAAAACAAATAAATTGCTGGAGCTGCGTGCGCGGAGAATGCTAATCGGACATCCCCCGGGCTGGGCAGCGCGTTGCGATGCTACCTCGGGGGAGATCTTTGGCACGGTCCTTCCCATCCGCTCGCCTTTCTTCCTCTCCCGCCCTCCCTTTCCCCCAAATCCCAGCCCGAGAGCTACTGGCTGGGTTAATCCGTCCCTGTCTCGGAGCCAATCAGCCCAGGGAAGAGCAGTAGCAGCGCTAATAAATTAATCCTCCTGCTTCCCAGGCCCCTCCCGCCTGGGAAAGCGACTGGCTGCCGCTAATCCTAATGCTGCTACTTAGATAACTAGGAGAGGGCCACCAGCGCCCCCAGCGGCCAAGGCGGCGCAGTGCACGAGGAAGGAGTCTCCCCCCCCCCCACGCGGCCAATCGCCTTAGCTTACTCCTTGTTTCCCCCCAGCCTGCCCCCCGCATCCCCTCCGCGCACCCCTCATTCCGCGGCTGATTTGCATGTTAATTGTGTCTGAGAAAACTTCTTTAATTGCCAGAATTAAGCAGAGCAAACGGATTGCTTCACAAGCTGAGCCAAATTAATTCCGGGTTTAGCTCCTTCCCTTAGAGAAGCAAACAATTAAGCTGTCTTGTTTGCTCGGTGGCTATATTTGAATGTTAGACACACTGACTTTTTGGAAAGTTAGGGGAGGTGGTTTCTCCCCCCCCCCGCTCCTCCCTTATTCTTCTTTTAATATGAATAAAACTTTCCTTCTCATTGTTTCCCAGATCCGTGGAGTTGAAGAGAGAGGGCAAGGACTTGCAAACACCTTTTAAACTGAAGAAAGAAAGAAAGACAAGGAAACGTTCGTGCACTGATGGTATATAGATTTTATTGGCCAAGCCTTGATATTCTGGGTGTTTAATTGGCCAGGAAGTCATCTGAAGGTCTCTAAGCATCTTCTGTTAAGGCCATCTGTTAGGGTTTGGTTGCATCCTGCATTACAGATGCACTGTGAGAAGCAAGTTGGACCATATGACCTTCACTGTCCCTTCTATGAATAAGGATCCATTCATGCAGCCACAGTGGGACTGGATCAGCAATTTATTTTCTACATATGTATTCCCCCTTCACTTCAAGGAACTCAAGGTGACATGCAGGATTTGACCTCCCTTACCCTCATGACAACTCTATAAGCCGCCCAGAGTGGCTGGGGAAACCCAACCAGAGAGGCGGGGTATAAATAATAAAATGGTTGTTGTTGTTAGCATAGCAGCCAACTCCTAGGGGCTGAGGTCCTTTCACTACCCCAATTTTTATAGCCCCCCCCCAAGTTTATGGGCATTACCATTCAAATGGTGTGTCAGCACGACATTTTGTGATTGATTTTGTGGGGCAAATGCCTCCCCTATATTATTCAAGTGGGAGGGAGGGAGAGACTGTTGTTGTTTAGTCGTTTAGTTGTGTCCAACTCCTCATGACCCCATGGGCCAGAGTATGCCAGGCACTCCTGTCTTCCACTGCCTCCCGCAGTTTGGTCAAACTCATGCTGGTAGCTTTGAGAACACCATCCAACCATCTCGTCCTCTGTCTTCCCCTTCTCCTTGGGCCCTCCATCTTTCCTAACATCAGGGTCTTTTCCAGGGAGTCTTCTCTTCTCATGAGGTGGCCAAAGTATTGGAGCCTCAGCTTCAAGTGGGAGGGAGGGAGAGACTAGCCCAGCCCAAAATTACATTGGCTTCTTGCTAACATCTTCATATGATTGCTCGTAAACCTGGACTGCAAGTCAACCCACATTTGCAAGCTTCGGCATGAAGCGGTTGCTTTGATGAGCGTCAGATTCCCAGAGGCATGCTGTTTCCCTGCCTCTCCAGCCTCGATTTGTGCGTGCCATTGAAAGCGGGGGGGGGGGGGGAGAGTTGTGGGGATGCTATTTTGGTTCTCAACAAAGTGCAAGGCGATCGCCCTCTACTTAAATGTGCAGTAAACATACGGGCATGGGCCACAGGGATGAGTGCATTATTCTCACACTCCCGTTGCTACTCCACCTGCCTTCAAGCTTTTGGAGGGCAACTGCCTGAAGCGGGGAGCTTCCTGTACGTCTCTCCACAAGTACAGCTTCAGACCCTTCACAAATGGCAGAGTGACTGGCACAGCCATAGGGGTGGAGCTAACATGCTCATCCCCATGGCTTCCCGTGGCATTAAGAACACCCCAAAAGGTCTTCTGTAAAAGTTCAATTCGTCAGCCCGCCTCCTCAGCAGCTGTGCCATGTAATAAACATGAACTGAGAAATGAGCATTAGATTAAGCAGTCACTGACTGGACTCCATCACACACTGAGCTCTATACAGGGAAAGAGGGAGGAGCTGGCGATTGTGTTCTATTTTTAAGAGACTCGATTACAGTGGTACCTCGGGTTACATACTCTTCAGGTTACATACGCTTCAGGTTACAGACTCCGCTAACCCAGAAATAGTACCTCGGGTTAAGAACTTTGCTTCAGGATGAGAACAGAAATCGTGTAGCGGCGGCGCAGCGGCAGCAGCAGGAGGCCCCATTAGCTAAAGTGGTGCTTCAAGTTAAGAACAGTTTCAGGTTAAGAACGGACCTCCGGAACAGATTAAGTACTTAACCCGAGGTACCACTGTATTGGCAAACTCATTTGAGGGTGGATCATGTCACTGAAACAGTGCCAGCCATGCACAAGAGGGAGATAGCAACAGGTCTGAGAAATCCAAAGGTTTGCAGAAATACAAAATGTTGAGGGTGAGGGGACCCCCCCCAAAAAAACTATCCAATGAGAAGTGAGCATGCAGTGATGGAATTTGGAAATTTTAGATTATGGGCTTAATAGTAATATCATTCTCTAGATAGTACAGTGGTACCTCGGGTTAAGTACTTAATTCATTCCGGAGGTCCGTTCTTAACCTGAAACTGTTCTTAACCTGAAGCACCACTTTAGCTAATGGGGCCTCCCGCTGCCGCTGTGCTGCCGGAGCCCGATTTCTGTTCTTATCCTGAAGCAAAGTTCTTAACCTGAAGCACTATTTCTGGGTTAGTGGAGTGTGTAACCTGAAGCGTATGTAACCCGAGGTACCACTGTAATACACATCATTTCAATTTCTTCAATGGTCAGTCAGCCCTGCTGTATTTGGTACCTTCCTGCTAGGAGTGCCAACTAGGCCCCGCAACCATGGGTGCATGGCCCTGGCACCAAAATTTGTGGGTGCCCGGCCCCCTCCCTGGGGAATTTTATGGGTGCTCAGGTACCCGGGGCCGCAGAGAGTTGGCACCTATGCTTCCTGCACAGTGGGACCCTAAACTTCTGCCCCCCCAATCCTGTCATGATGGAAACACTCTTAGCATGCTCAGTGGGCACAGAATGCTGATAAACTGGTGTGGGGCAATGGAAAACTAGGGGGAATGTGGGATGGAATTGCATATCCTGGGAAAAGAAATGGCTGGCTGGTATCCTAAAAAGGAGCACTCGGTACTGCCAGTGGCGTAGCGTGGGTTCTCAGCACCCGGGGCAAGGCAAGTAATTTGCGCCCCCTAACCCGTGGATTTTAGCACTTGAGTCTCTTCCGCGCCCCCCCAATGTTGCGCCCCCTGCACCCCCCATGCTACGCCACTGCTCCCACCACAAGTCTTCAGGACAGCCATCCGAAGGCTAGCGCAGGGAGAAGGTCTCCCCGCCGCACCGCCAGGCTTCGGAGCAGCCTTCCGAAGGCTGGTGCGAGGAGAAGGTCTCTCCGCCCCACCACCAGGCTTCGGAGGAGGTCCGAGGACAGTGGGGTTCCTGCTTCCTCGAGGAGGGCCGGCCAAACGCGCCCCCCCCCAAATGTTGCGCCCGGTGCGGCCGGCACCCCTGGCACCCCCCACGCTACGCCACTGGGTACTGCAAGTTTTGTGTTGGTACCACATACATGCATATAATTTCAAAACACAAGTCCCTCCTCCCCTCTTATGTACCCATTCTTGTTAGGCAGCTTGCTTAGGATTTCCCAAATGCAGCTGCACTACACATTCAGGTATCTTTTAAAACCGTTTGGTTTTGGGTCTCTGTGATTACATGAAATTGCATTACAGGCTATGAGGAAACCAACTGTCTTGGATCTAAGGGCTCTTTACTGGGCAATTGTGCTAGCTGCCAAAGTAATGAATGAAGAGTTATATTTCACCTCTTTTTCTGATTTGGATCTGCTTCTCTGATTTCCGAGGCGAATAAATCTATCTGCTGATTCAAAGCACGGGTTTAACTTGCCCTTTTCAAACCTCGGTGAATCTACATGTATTATAGCGCACTCATACAATTTGCTTCAACAACAACAGCATTACTGTTAGCATGAGATGTAGTGCTGGTGACACAAATACAATGCAGAAAAAAAGACAAACATCACAACATCATTTCATGGCACAAAACACTGCAAAAGCAACATTGCAGATTATGTTTTCATGTCGTGGGAAATTATACCAAATGCTGTATTTGTAGTAGGGAGTTTGATCTATTTCCCCATTCTGCTTTATTATATTGTATCCATATATACATTTGGATAATATACAAGTATATACCAGAATCATATAACTCCAAAGTTGGAAGGGACCACACAGGTCATCCATTCCTGTGTGTTCCCTTCCAACTTTGCAATTATGTGATAATATATTAGGGTCGTCATACGTCTGGAACTTTCCGGACATAGCCAGGATTTGGCTATCGGAAACAAGGTCGGGGCAGAGATCTCTGTAATGTCCGGGAAAATCCAGACCTATGTCGGAAGTGTAGAATTTGGCAAATTTTCTTAAAAATAAGCTCAACAACTTTTGTGCCCGAATTTTCACTTTTCGAAATATGGCAACCCATATATATGTGTGTGAATTTTATCCAAATGTATATTATTTATTTCATTTGTGAACCATTTGCCATGAGGCACCCTGAGACAATTAATAATAATAATAATAATAATAAATTTTTATTTATACCCCGCCCTCCCCAGCCAAGGCTGGGCTCAGAGCGGCTTCAAATTCAAAATACAGTATAATAATGAATATAAAACAGCCACACACACACACACACACACACACACATATACAGTTTAAAAAATAAAATAAAAACAACAACAGCACATGCATAAAATCAGTTCAAATCTGGATACTAACTGGGATAAAGGTCTTAGAAGGCTTGTTGAAAGAGGAACTTTTTTAACAAGTGCCAAAAAGGCAATAGAGATGGCACCTGTCTAATATATAATAGGAGGGGAGGTACAAAGCATAGGTGCCACCTCATTAAAGTCTCCATTTCAACATTGTGTAAGATGGACTTCCTGATAGCCTCTTCTTCAGAACACAGTGAAGCAACGGAAGGGATATGGGACAACCTTTTAGGTATCCCAGTTTTCAATGGTTACTACGGTAGACACCAACCTTGATGCATGTTTAAAGGTAAAGGGACCCCTGACCATTAGGTCCAGTCGTGACTGACTCTGGGGTGCAGCGCTCATCTCGCTTTATTGGTCGAGGGAGCTTCCGGGTCATGTGGCCAGCATGACTAAGCCGCTTCTGGCGAACCAGAGCAGCGCATGAAAACGCCGTTTACCTTCCTGCTGGAGTGGTACCAATTTATCTACTTGCACTTGACGTGCTTTTGAACTGCTAGGTTGGCAGGAGCAGGGCCTGAGCAATGGGAGCTCACTCCGTCGCAGGGATTCGAACTGCCGACCTTCTGATCGGCAACTCCTAGGCTCTATGGTTTAACCCACAGTGCCACCCGCAGTAATTCTCACTCTGCACAGTGGGTTAAAACAGTGTGATAGGATTGCAGCTGTGCAGTGCAATGCTAAGCATGTTCGCTCACAAGTAAGCCTTGCTAAGCTCTGTGTGACTTTCTGCCTAGTGACAACGAAATGCATATTTACTTGGAAGTCGGCTCTGCTGAGTTTAATGGACTTATTGCTGGGTATGTAACTTAGACCAGGACTCGCAGTGTGGATGCTCTTGTTCTGTGGAACAGCATTCCTGTGGCGATATGAGAGGGCGCACTATCTGCATTTTTCAGAAACAATTGAGTACACTTTTGGTTTTTGCAACAAAATTTTAAATGCTTTTTAAAAAAACAAATGTAAAAACCATTAAACACTTATCCAGCAGTACATCTAATGGTGTTTGTTTTATCCATTGTTTGGAGATGTATACAAGGACACTTTTGTTTCGACAAGTTTTCTGAGCTGGATAAATGGGTATTTACCATGAGTGTCTACTTGTTAGGGTTTTGGTTTATTTTAAATGCATTTATTGTTCCTGCTGTGTTTCTAACTGTTTTTAATGATTTTAGGAGTAAATCACCCTGAGTTGCTGGTTTAGAAGGTGATTAACAAATCTATGATGATGATGATGATGATGATGATGATGATGATGATGATGATAATTTGTAGAATTGCCACTTACATGTGTTTTGTACTACAGTCCTTAGACCCATTATTTATTTTTTAATTTTTTTATTTTATTTCATTCTTACACAGCTATAGTGATACAGTCAAAAGAAAACCGTAACATTACATTCTATATACATATATCCAAATATGATTATTTATTTCCCTGTGACTTCCCTCCACCCATGATTGGCATCATTCACTTTAATACGGTATCCTTTAAATCGTGTTTAAGCAGTATAATTTTTAGTGTTAACCATGAAGTCTCGTACCCTTTTTTCTGCTCTTAACTTTGTGGATTTCAGTCTAAACATATCAATGAATTACTTTTGGAACATCGTTTTACCATGTATTCATCTATGCATTCCCATTCCTTCTTTAATTTTTGATTACCGTATTTTTTGCTCTATAAGACTCACTTTCCCCCTCCTAAAAAGTAAGGGGAAATGTGTGTGCGTCTTATGGAGTGAATGCAGGCTGCGCAGCTATCCCAGAAGCCAGAAGAGCAAGAGGGATTGCTGCTTTCACTGCACAGCGATCCCTCTTGATGTTCTGGCTTCTGAGATTCAGAATATTTTTTTTCTTGTTTTCCTCCTCCAAAAACTAGGTGTGTCTTATGGTCTGGTACATCTTATAGAGCGAAAAATACGGTAATCCTTGGACCGAAATCTTACACACACTTACTTGGTACTAGTAAGCCCCATTGAACTAAGTGGGAGTTACCTCTCAGTAAACATGCATGTGCTTGGGACCCATGCCTCTTAGCTAGTTAAACTGTAGAAATTATGGGGAGCAGAAACTCTGGAGCAGGACTGCGTTGGAACCCATTTGTTAGCTGGTGTCCCCAGCTTAAAACAAAGCATCACTGACAAGGATGGAGCAATTCAAACGACAGTGAAAGAAACTCAGTTCAGAGCAACACATGGAGACTTCTCAACGATTTTAAATTGGGATAGAAAACATAACCTCTAAAGTCCTGGGAAGGAGCTCAACTATAACCTGAATTCATATGGGACAAAAGCAGACCATCTCCCTCCTGTTTTGCTTGCACTAATGTGCAAGTGTTTCCAAACAGGGCGCTCACTGTATCACTGTCCCATGAATAGCTCCTCAGCACTCTGTTGTCCTTTGTATTCAACAATCATTCTACTGTACTTCGTTAAATCCTTCGCCTTATTCCTTTTGGCACTATTCACTTTTGATATGAAATTTTCATTGGGGAAAATTTAAAATGATATTGGGATGGAAGGAGACGATATAAATCAGAGTACCTTTTTTAGAAAAAGAAAGAAAGAAAGAAAGAAAGAAAGAAAGAAAGAAAGAAAGAAAGAAAGAAAAGCCCTTTAGTTTTGTGACTTTCCTCATTTCCCTGGTGCCTTCAGATGTGTAATATGGGCAAAGGCTCTCCCCGTGTTTTGAGTAGCATTTCTCATCTTGCCATTCTTGGCTGACCTGTGTTCCAAGCCACCAATTCATTTCAGCTTGGAAGGTACCTATTTTCCAGTGGATTCATTCACAAGTACAATTGCCTTCAGATGATTTATATTTTCGGATCCAGATAAGTGAAAAGATTGAGTACATTCGGGAGATTTACTGTGTGGCTACACGAAGCATGGCATTAACATTAAAATAATTACATGGTGCTGTTTGTCTGCCTTTTACTTTTAGATAATGAAAGGGCTGCTGGAATTTGGAGTTGCTTTGATTTCCCAATCTAAACTACACACAAATTCATTCACTTCCTAGTATGTTAGATTACAAGGAAAAGCTTTCTTCTTGGATCAAGCAAATGTTTTCTCCTCGAGACACTTTAAACTCAATATGTACGCAATGTAATTTGCCAACCAAAGGAGCTGAGAACGCATATACTGTTTATATTACTTTTGATTGGAAATTTTAAACAGAAGTTACAAAAAAAGGATAATTGTTGTTGAGGACGGATGCATTTTGTTAGCAAGAGCACTTAGATGTGGCGGGTGGGTTGGGAATGCACAGAGACAATTTTAGTTTGAAAAGCTTTTCGCATTCCCCTTTTGGGGGGGACTCGGAGCAAAAATTTAGCATGCGCTAATTTCATCATATCTTTTTCTTCTTTAGCTACTTAAACAGCGATGGTCTACTATTCAAATTCAAATATCTCAAGGGCTGGCACATGGAAGATGCAGCAAGCTTGTTTTCTCCTGCTCTGAGGGTAGGACTCAAACCAATAGCTTCAAGTTACAAGAAAAGAGATTTCAACTAAACATCAGGAAAAACTTTCTGACAGTAAGAGCTGTTCGACAGTGGAACAGACTCCCACGAGAAGTTGTGAACTCTCCTTCCTTGAAGGTTTTTAAGCAGAGGTTGGGTGGCCATCTGTCATGGATGCTTGAGCTGAGATTCTTGCTTTGCAGGGGGTTCGACTAGATGACCCTTGAGATCCCTTCCAACTCCACAATTCTGTGAGTCTATGATTCTATTATTCATCCCTACAGCTAGAATGTGCTCAGCCTATAAAATCTTGTATGGATCTGTAGTTAGCTTGGGGATATTCCTTCTGACCCTTGTTTTGTCCTCTAATTCCTTGTCATTTGAATGTTCAGACCCAGAAACCTCCCCCCTAAATAAATTCATACTTGACACAAATTTTTGTTTTGGTTTTTGGCAGAATTTCGGCCACAACTTTATTGATTACAGAAAGTGACTGGTTGCATAGGCTCTGGTTCGACTAGCTCCCTGCCATGCAGGTAGCGCTGACCCAGGGTTCCAGCATAGGTCAGCCAAGGGTGAACACCTGGATAAGCAGAAAGCCAGGAACAGGCTATCTCCACCACCCAAATGTCCCCCCTGGACTCAGGCACGGGCACACACCCCTCTCAGGGGTTGACCAAACCACTGAGTCCCTGGATTCCTTTAATGGAATACCCTTCACATAGGGATGGTGAGAGCGTTCTCCCATCAAGTTGTGACGATTTGCTACACCAAATCCCAAATGGCAACAGCCAATCAGCCAAGTGCGGAAAATTCCTGCCCTGCCCCTGTCCCAATGACAGATGACACACAACAGCATAGCAAGGTCAAGCGCAAAGGCCTAAAAGTAGGAAGAGGTGGGCAAGTGTTCCGAATCCATGCGCCAAAAGAGGAAGCTCTGGGTCACATGCATGGGTATAAATAGGTCCCTCAAACCATTTGGACTGCGTCCCATTGGCCAGATTGCACCCAGCTTCGAGGGACCTACCAATCGGGTGTTGTGGCTGACCAATCATACCCACCCACAACACAGGATGTCGGTTTCCAGGTCTCACTGCAATACTCTTTAAGGGAGGACCCAGTTTATCTACAGTTCCCAGCTCTTGCCTTTTGGCCAGTGTTGATGCTTTTGTGCCTCTGTCAGACCTATCAATACTCCTTTAAATACTCTGCTCTTGACACCTTTTCCATGAATTCCAAAAACTGCCCCCCAATGACCCCTACCAAAAGTGGAGTACTGTAAACATTACTTAAACAAATAAATATTCCAACCATAACGTTTACTTGCCACATGCATTGCTGCTATTCAAACAGAGCAGAGTTGGGGAACCTTCGATGGCCACTTATGACACTCATGTAGCCCTCATTAATTTCACAGAAGGAAGGGAAACCCAGAGTTTGGTGGTCGGTTCTTTATCTTGGGTAGTTATTTCTCCGATGCTTAAAGCCATTTCTAAGAGAATGAAACTAGAGGCGATGGCTGGGTGAGAAATTGGAGGAAACTGATGAATATGGTGTTGTTTGTCTTACCATGAACTTTTAATTCTTCCAAGGCACCAAAATGAACATAGGGCAACAGTGCACAGGTATTTAAATATTGACCCTTTGCATACCTTTTACAAACATGTTTTTGAAATGTTGGAAGCTTGACTTACCCTTTGCTCTCTTTGCCTTGGTAAAATCAGGTTCAGTAGGATTTTTTTTTAACAGACAGTCCTCTTCAATATAGACCAGCTTTTAGGAGTATTTCAGAAGAAAGCACAAAAAAAAACCCCACACCGAAAAAGAAACCCCAACTGAAAGAACTATTTCCTTATTTCCTGAAAAATATTATTCCTGGAGAGGTTATATTGCTAAGGCACTTTTATAATCCGCTCCTCATCCATTTTCTATCCCTTTCTTTTATCTCTGGCTCTCCAAACTTGCACTGAATCATTTTTCCTCTCCAACTTTCCCATTAAAATGTTCCATTCTGCTCCAACCCACAATTGAGACTAAACTTTACTCACCTTTTTTTGTTCACCAATCACAATGCCATCACATTTTCAGCGTCTGAGAACCAATACACGACCTTATTTTTTTTTAAATCTTTTCTCTTACATTTCAGCTCTCTTGTCGTCTTTCTGAGGCTGCAATCCTGTGCTTGCTGACTGAGAAGCAGAGGAGCCAACTCCTAGGGGCCAATGTCCCTTTTGCCCCCCAATAAAATATTTGAGGGGGCTGCCGTTCCCTGACAGTTGATGGGCATTGCCATTCAAATGGGGTGTATGTGCTGTATCTTGTGATTGATTATGCAGGGTGGGGCTTGTCACCCCCATTCCTCCCTTCAGGCTACTAACCAATTACACACAGGCATTGAGCTTTATTGGCTTCTTCCTTGGCATAAGTTACAGGACGTCAAACAATAAGTCTAATAAACTTGAAGGTTAACTTGAAGATTTATAGGGGCTGGAGGATGTTTGCAACCAGCCAGCCCCAGCACATTTGGGGCCCTAATTGTTACCACCTGCCTGAGGGTCCCCACCTAGAGGTACTTGCTCTCAGAAGCTAGCCGACCTAACCGGAAGAGTCCGCGACCAGAAGGAGGAGGAGTATCAGGAAGAATGGACAAAATTTAACGATTACGTAGCTAAATTTGTAAAGTTAAACTAATTGGAAATACCTTGCAGGCAACAGATTGGCTTAGGAATTTATATAAGTTAAGTGATGTTTAACATGCACAATTTCGAATTGAAAAGTTATAAGGATGTTAATGGACTAAGTTAAGTTTATAAGAATTATGATTTGGAAAGCTGTTATAAGGATATGCATGGAAATTCAACCAAGGGGAAGCGAGGAAGTCACTTAACAATGTCAATAAAAGTAATTTTAATAAGGATATAATTTTTGTTTGTTTGTTTGTGTGTCTTGTTTGTGTATAATTTTGTGAAACTTGATAAAAAAATTTGAAGGGGAAAAAAAGAAAACACTGGGTGTTGAATGAGCATTTATTCTTTTTTGTCTGTTGGGAGGTTGGAGGAGGTTGTGTCAAAGCACGTATTATCCCACACTTTCCAGGCTGCTTTGCTTATCGCAAGACACCCATGCTTTTGGAGAAGCGCCTCTGTGGAGCAACCTGAATTTCATAGAATCATCATAGAATTATAGAGTTGAGAGGGACCCTGAGGATCATTTAGTTCAACCCATTGCAAAGCAGGGATATGTAGCTGCCCCATACAGGGATTGAACCTGTTATTTAATCAATTCCACCCCAAAACAGAGGTGGTCCAGAAATGTCCTTTTGGCAGAGCTTGAGCTTCAGCATGGATAGCAATTAGGGCAGGCATGTCCAAAGTCCGATTCGGGGGCCTAATCCGGCCCGCTGGTCAGTGTAATCCGGCCCCTGTCGCAGTTTATTTCCTGGGGTAAAACCCCCCCAAAAACTCTCAACAACTTCAATCCTAAAAAAAAGGTTAGCAACTTTGGCAGCCTTCTGGTTGGCCCTCACGGCCCTTCAAATCTGGCCCTCTTTGAAAAAAGTTTGGACACCACTGACTTAGGGTGATGTTGAGCATATCCCCCAATATTCCGCAGATGAAAATAGAGACTTTTTTCACTCCCTTCCGAACTGACCCTCCTCGGTCCCCCACTTTTTGTCAGCATCCCCCCACCCCACACAGAGCATTTCCTATCAGAGGAAGGTCAAGCACTGCCACCATTACCCACTTTTAGAAAGAGGCAGAATTAGATGCGGACTCACAAAGCTTTTTAAATATATATATATATATATATATATATCAAGACTCATTGCACTCCAATCCACTCCCCCCTTATTCCTGCCCAGGGCAGCCCTGCCCTCTGCCTGCCCCTCAGAGCCAGCACATCATGTGCCTCGGTGGTGGCACTCTTCTCCTCATGATCCGCTCTCCAGCAGCCACTACAAGCTGCCCAAGGGAGGAGGCTGGCAGCAGCGGCCATGGAGAGGCCATGGGGTGCTCCCTCACGGCCGCTGCTTCCCAGAACATGCAACGGCTCGTCCTCCTTCCTGAGATCAGTGGTGCTGGCGCTGGAGAAATGAGGACATTCTGGGACCAAATCAGAATCTAGGATGGCTTTCGTTATTCCGCGACTATAATTCCGGGACACTTGGAGGGTATGGATTGGTATTCAACGAAGTCAGTTGAATGCCAACCACTGAATATTGTGAACTCATCTTTATTTGTGATTAGCAGAAGCCAGTGTCCAACTAGGCAGAAGCATTTATTTATTTATTTATTTCATTCCATTTATGAATCACAGCCTATGAAACACCTTACAGCAATTTAGCAATAAAAGCACATATAAAGTATTTCCACAATTGTTATAAATCTAAGGCAATGTGCATTTCCTAAGTCACAACTACACTTATTACCACTGCATCCTAGACATATTGAGCCTTAACGCTGATCACCCCCCCCCCCCCAATTCTGATAGTTCTACCAGCCGTCGGATAAAAAAAATGGATCAGCAAACATATACTGTATACTTTATACAAGACAAATATACACTTCCAGGTGGTTGCTCTGTTGGCGCATGCTGTTTCTGGTGCACCAGCAGAGCAACCACCTGGAAGTGTGTATTTGTCTTGTATAAAGTACACATTCTGGGAAAGTATAATAATGCTCTTGTAGCTGGAGTTCTTTATCTCATGGAGCCTCACAGCAACCCTTTAGTGTTACTATAACTATTAGAGGAGAAGAACCGACACTGTCATTATCTTGCCCAAGATCTTTCCAGCATCATTAAAGTCAGCATTTGGACCTAAGGACCAAACCAGACAATGTGTTAGCTCTATATCTGTGCCCTTAAGAGTACAGATCCTGCCCCAATCTGGAATGGGACCCAAGCATGGGAGTGGGGTGCGCTTAAACCTTTTGCCTCTCACTATGGTCCTGATTCCTGGGCGGCTCCTAACAGAATATTAAAAACACAATAAAAGATCAAACATTAAAAACTTCCCTAAACAGGGCTGCTTTGGGATGTTAGAAAATCTGATTTCGCCATGTGGAAGATCAGCAGTGGGGCCATGTTTGTAGGTCAGATAGAAACGGTTCAGGGCCTGTAAAAATCCAAGCGCAGGGCAATCTTCCTAGAAGCAAATCTTCCCAAAAGAATGATATTTCCATAGACATTCTTATTCTGTCACAGCTCTCACAGCCTCCTTAGTCAAGCAACGATTTTGGTATTGACTCGCGATGTTAAATGTTTGCCCAGTTATTTCTGCTAGAAATGGTAATTATCAGGATTCATTATCTGCTGATCGAATAGTGAGCTGCTGTCTCCTAATGCATTCTAAAAGAAGGGCTGGTTTTATATATAAAAAAAATTTCCTCTGGAAGCTTCTTATCTTTGTAAGAGAGTAATTATTTTCCAGACCTTCAAAAATGACTTTCTTGAGAAAAAAAATTGTATTTTCTATTTGATGAGCTTTACTTATTATAAACTTCAAACCAGGGAACAAATATTTATATTAAGACCATTTCGTGATCGTCATTTGTTCCCTTTGTTTTAGACAGGGCAGGCTGGTTCGTGGATGAGGGTTCAGAGGGGCTATACAGAAAAGGTAGGACGGCATTCAGGATCCATGCCAGTGCAGACTGCTTCCCCAGCATGGCTTTGCTGTGCCAGCTCTGTTTACTTTGGCTGAAAGAAGTAATGGAAAGGGAGAAGGGCCAAAGGAGAACACTTCATGCAGAGTGCATCGCTGCCTACCAAGGGGCATGTTTGCCAGATTTAAATCAACAGATGTTCACAAGTGTTTACTAGCACACAAGCTTGTCAGATACGCTTATAAGAAGGCCTGGAGCACATGATAGAAATCAACATCTAATTTTTGAAGTGCAATTAAATGGAGCAGATCCACGTGGAAACATTTCGGGCACAAAGAGTTGAAGCTAATAGGTGTCTCTAGAGGTCAAAACATTGTTTTAATGACCATCACATACTGCTATGATCCCATCATCTGACATCTTGTGGAAGTTCTAAGTCCTAGTTAAGCAACAGGAGAGAGAGAGAGAGAGAAATTGTGATTTAAGGACATTTGTGTTACATGATCATCACTACGATCCTTGTTATCTGTCTGTCTAATTTCTGCCCTGTCATTCTGTACAAGGTTCCCAAGGGGGATTACAAAGTAGAATTACAGTGGTACCTCGGGTTTCAGAGCCTTCAGGTTACAGACGCTTCAGGTTAAAGACTCCGCTAACCCAGAAATAGTACCTCGGGTTAAGAACTTTGCTTCAGGATGAGAACAGAAATTGCACGGCGGCTGCGGGAGGCCCCATTAGCTAAAGTGGTACCTCAGGTTAAGAACAGTTTCAGGTTAAGAATGGACCTCCAGAATGAATTAAGTTTTTAACTTGAGGTACCACTGTAAATAGTAATAAAACAATTAATAATTCATGCAAAAAGCAATAAATACTAAAGCAATAGATACCAAAGCCAGCATATACTAAGAGCTACATGGGAGATCTATGATTAGATCGGCCAACATTATTTATAGCTTCTCAAAGGAGGTGTGTTTGTTTGAGGTGGAGATTTGGACTGGGCTTGTGTTGCGGGGAGAGAGGGGTCTGTGACACACTCCTGACGCCACACCCCCGCCCAACAAAGCTGCTATTAACTGAAGAAGGGGAAAGCATACAGGCCTGTGTATTATGTCTGTATGTTTTGCCCTCCATGGTAATAGGAGCTTGGAGACATGATTAGGGCCTTAGCACAGTGGGAAAGGCTGAGGCCATGTCCTATCTCTAAGGCCCCAGCTGTGCCACCAGCCAGCTAGGGTTGCCCCCTTTGGTCAGGCAAAATAAAGGACAGATTGGCCGAAATACGGGATTGGTATTGAGGGGCTAAAAATTACTTTACCTGGTCCAAAAATAACTTCAAAGCAATCCATTACAATGACACATTGGGTTTACAGTGGTACCTCAGGTTACAAACGCTTCAGGTTACAGACGCTTCAGGTTACAGACTCCGCTAACCCAGAAATAGTACCTCGGGTTAAGAATTTTGCTTCAGGATGAGAACAAAAATCGTGCTTCGGTGGTGCGGCGGCAGCAGGAGGCCCCGTTAGTTAAAATGGTGCTTCAGGTTAAGAACAGTGTCAGGTTAAGAACAGACCTCCGGAATGAATTAAATTCTTAACCTGAGGTACCACTGTACAGCGGTTTATTTAATGGGGGGGGGGGGAACAGGACCGTGCAAACTCCCTCTCTCTTGCTCTCTGATTCTGAGTCTCCATCTCTGACCCATCTACCTCTGCCTGCTCAAAAACTCTCTTTCCTCCTACTCTTCACCATGGCTGTGCAACCCTCCTCACTCTCCAACCCATCTGCCACCCCCTGCCTGTGCAAAACCTGAGACCAGTGTAGCAGGCCTGTACACTCCAACCCCCTTCTCTCGCTTTCTGCAATCCACCGGCACAAAACTCTCTCAAATTCCTCCTTCCAACTCCACTTCAATCTCTGGCTTTATCCCGTGATAATTCTCGCTCTCATTCTTGGCTCTCCTCCTACTGGACCCACCATCAACCCATGCAGTTTTGAGGAGGATGAGGATGAGCTCAAATACTTAAAAAAATAAAATAAAAAAGACGCCCCCGTTTGAAGTCCGAACAGGACAGGGGACACTTTTCTCCCAAAAAGGGAATGTTCACGGTTTTCTAGGAATGGGTTGCAAGCGTCTAACTGACAGAAGTCTTATCTGGACCAAGTTTCAGTTTATCTCTCTACTGACCGCAGGCACCTTTTTCAAGGTATCCACTGCCTCAGCGGGATGAGAAACAAAGGAGAAATGGAGCCAAGTATCATTCAAATCCCCAGATGAACTCACCTAGTAGTTTCATGTAGATGAGAAATTGTTAGAAGTAATCCTACATATATCTGGGCTCAGATCCTCATCTGGAACAAATCACAGAGCTCTGTTGATATAAGTGTAGATAACATCAATTTACAGCAGCTAGCTATTTCCCAATGGCATGTTTTCTTAAAGACATTTTGACCTATCTAAGAGACTCTCCCACCAATACAATTATAAAGGAGAGTGGGGTTTTAAAAAAACTTCAGAAAATATTTATCTTATTAATAAAACTGAATTCTCATGCCTAAATTCTTTTGGCTTGAAGGTTCACCTAAGAGATATTTAGCACTTTAAATTTTAATTTCTGAGCAGGAGGGGGGAAAGTTAGTGATTTTTCTCCCTTACATTGAAGTCCTACTCAGGCATCATTGCCTGAAGTCATGATGGGAGAAGCAGGTCTGCACATTCAAACCCCAACTTCAACCACCCTGCACTGAGCCAGGAGGTCTGAAGGGGGTTTCTAAGTGTGACTGTGTTGGGGGGAACTAACAGTGTCGGGTTCCTGTTCACGTTGCAGGATTTTGCGGTGAAATTATTTAAAATTTGACCCCAGCACCTTTTTGTAGGGAGCTTATCACCCTGCTTGAAGGCATGCATTTCTGAATCCATAGGTGTCCGCCAACCAGCTGAAACAGGTAGAGATAGATAAGCGCAAATTCAAACCATTTTAAAGCTTTATTAATGTACATCTACAATGCGAAAAATAATAAGGGCCATATATGAAGATATTTGTTCTTATGTGTAATGATATCTTAGCTTGCAAGTAGGGGTGGCATCTGACTGCCTCAAGTGTCCTTTTCTTTTTAAATAATATTTTATTGAAGTTTTCTTGGTTTACAAAGGTATGCACAATGTCTCTTTTTTCAAGTTACATTTTCCATAGGTCAGTTTCATTTGTTGAGACATTAGGGTTACATTAGAAAGACAAAAGGGGAGAAGAGGTGGAGGGGGCCAAGAGAACCTGCACAAATGACACTGACACAAAAACCCACACGTACGTCAAGTGTCCTTTTCCAGGTGGTGTTGCTCTGCTTCCTCCTCTTTCATCCCTCTCTTAGGTCCATGAGACAACAGCCTTTCATCCAGAAACCCAGCCAGATGGGAGGGGTATAAATAATAAATTATTATTATTATTATTATTATTATTATTATTATTATTATTATTTCATCCACATTGGCTTTCCTCATTCACTTTTGGAAGTCTCTTTTCTGACTGTTTCCTTCAACCTCCCCTGATGATAACTTTCTGATAGCTTCAGAGTCAATTGGACAAGGTTGAGTTTTTGAGCATTAACTTGTGACCCTGGTTTGAGTGTTAATTACTCAGTTTGGGGTGTGGCACAAAATGTGGGGTTTGCGGCACAAATGGCATAAAACTAGCACAAAACGTTGGCATCCGTTTGGCGGAGTTCCAAAATTTTGGGGTCACGGGACTTGCTTCTTGTCCTGCCGTTGCTACATTTTCCATAACACAACACATTGCGCCATCTCTAGATTTTGTATTAATCTTGACATTTGTCAGCGACTCTTTATCTAATGGCCTGACCTAAGCATATTTGATGCTAAAAACCGATCTTCATCCATTCTTTCACTAATGGTCTGGTGTCTGACCCAAGCATATTTACTCTTTAATATGCCAAGCTTCACTTCTGCTTGTCTTGTGAATTCTAACTGGTTTCAGCTATGATTTTGTTGCAGCCAGTTTACTCTCCTATATTTACTCCAAGCATGGTTTGTTAGACATACATTCTATGAATATTCACATGCTATCCTGGGTCTGCAGTGTGGAGGATTCTCAGCACATTCACTCAAGTGTGCTTTGAAGAGCACCAGAGAACATTGCGGGCAGGGCTGTGCGCCTAAATACCTCCTGTTTTGGGAATTGGCTGTTCAGGCATTAACACCTGAAGAAAATTAAGATTATTACCACTAGGGAGAAAATGCAAAGCAATTCTGAAAATCCCAGTACTTATGGGAAGAATGTTACCATCAATAATATTAATGTTGCATTCCTTCCAACAGAAAAGAAATATTATCAGTATCTCAGGGCATAATTCCCAAACCACTTAGAGCTAATATGGTGTTGTGGACAGAGTGCAGGACTGGAATGTAGCAAACCCAAGTTAAAAGCCCCAGTCCGCTGCGAAACTCACTGGGGCCTTTGGGAAGTCACTGCCTCTCAGCCTCATCTGCTTCTCAGGGTTGCTGTGAGGCTGAAATGCTGCTCAGAGGAAGGGCAGGGTGCAATTCAAAGAAGTACATAATCTGTAGGAGTTCCACCAAAGTTGGTTTATGGCCATTTCAGATGTGAGAGTGAATTTCTTCCACATGGATTGGCCCTTTCATTCCTGGAGCTGCAGCCATGGAAAGGAAGTAACATCTGACCTGGTGCATAACCAGATACAGCTGCCACTCCCTGGTGGAGCGATTTGCGTAAATTGGCTGGAAAATGTGTTGCTGCGTTCACACAAATTTGTTGCAGGGAACTGGCAACAAAATCTGGGGATGAGCAAAATCAGACACTGCTTCCTCTACAAGGCTGTGTTCCTGGAATTGCATGGAGCAGGAATTTACTTATATAAGAACCAGTTATACCACAGGATGTTCACCAGATTTGGAAATAAGCAGCTTCTAGCATGGAATAGATGAGCTCCAACGCTTGCCCAGGAAATGCAACAAACTTTTTTCCACTTCTAGACTTGTGTAAATACACATTCAAGTATTTGTGCTAAGGCATTTTGCAGCATTATGCATTCATGTAGGAAAAAGAGAGGGAGATGAGTTCTGCATTTGAGGAGGACTAGCCACATTCATTTTTTCATTTTAGGCTAGAAATTTTCTTCAAATCTTATCAGATCTTGCGACAACAGTTCACCAATGTGAATGAACTCACCTTTACAATAGATCCGAAAGTGTACTTGTAAGATACTCTTTCTCACAGTTAAATTGGATTTAACTTCCTGAGTTACCGTATTTTTCCGTGTATAAGACGCCCCCATGTAGAAGACTAAATTGGGGACTAAATTTAAAGAAAATGAGGGGAGATGGCCCAAAGTTGTCCAGCTTTTTAAAGGGGGAATTGCACATGTGCCATCACCCCAGCAGTGCCTTTGCTGGGAGTTGGCAAAGTGGGCAGCCGCTCCCCCCCCCATGCCACTGAGGGTGGGGAGCTCCCTAGAGTGTGGGCTGCCAGCCAGCTGGCTGTTGGCACACAGCTCCCCCCCCCCTACTATCCGTATATAGGACAACCCCAGTTTTTTGACATGATTTTTGAGTCAAAAAACCTCATCTAATATATGGTATATGAATTCTAGGTCTTGGAATTGGAAATACTGGCATGTAGGCTATAAATTCCCTTGTGTATGTTCATAAGATCCCATCTTCTAATGAGGCATTCCGGCCTGCTCATCTAAAATCTTGTCGGAAAATAGCTATTGGAGCAAATTAGAATCTGGAGTAACAAATTAGTGGGAGTTTTGAAAAATAATACAGTGGTACCTTGGGTTAAGTACTTAATTCGTTCCAGAGGTCTGTACTTAACCTGAAACTGTTCTTAACCTGAAGCACCACTTTAGCTAATGGGGCCTCCCGCTGCTGCCGCGCCGCCGGAGCACAATTTCTGTTCTCATCCTGAAGCAAAGTTCTTAACCCGAGGTACTCTTTCTGGGTTAGCGGAGCCTGTAACCTGAAGCGTCTGTAACCCGAGGTACCACTGTACCAATGTAACTGGCTTCCCCATCTCTCATGGGATGTACTTGAGTAAGTGGTATGCTATTGCCCAGCTATTTCATTATATGTGTACTCTCTTCATTCAGCATTTTTATGTTCAATTCTACAGCCTTTTAGAATGAGAAAACTAAATTACCATATTGGCCTGAATATAAGCCTCACTTCCCCCCCAAATTCCAACTGTGAAAAATTAAAGTGCGGCTTATATTCGCAACCTTATGGTGTGCAGCCAAGAGCGCAGGGCACACAGCACCAGGAGCGCGGCAAAATGGCACCTGCCCCGTGTGTAGTTCCCCATCCTCTCCCCCAAGGCCGGGAAGGGAGAGAGCGAGGAAGGAAGGGGAAAGGCTGCTGGCAACGCTGTATGTCTCCCCACCCAGTATGCAGCCAGGAGCAGCAAGGAAGGGAGCTGCTTATATTCAGGTATTTTTTCTTTTTCCCCTCTCCCCCTCCAGTTTTAAAGGTGCAGCTTATATTTCGGTGCGGCGTATATTTGGGCCAATACGGTATATTGCATAAACTGTTAGGGGTGTTTTTTTATATACAAAATCACCTGGGCTGGCCCAAGACAATTTGGCACTTAAGATGAACTACAAAATGGCACCTCCCTCCCCACCAGGGAAAAAGGAGTGAGTGCAGATCTACATTAAGAACAAAGGGGGAATAAAGATCAGCATTAGGATCTGCTGTCTGTATGGAGCCTGCCTGAGGTGGCCGCTTGAGGTGGCATAGGCGCGAACTCCTAGGGGCACAGGTCCCTTTGCCCCCAATAAAATATTTGAGCCCCCCCCCAAAGTTGATGGGCATTGCTGTCTTTCTTTCTTTTTCATGTTTTGACTTCATTTCCCAACAAGCCCCGTAAAGGAACTTGGAAAAGCATTTCTAGACGGCAAGGAAACTAGCCTTGGGCAAAAACCTCTGACATTGTTTCTTCAATATTTTCTTCAACTTTGTGCCTCTGTGAGGTGGTCACTTCACCTTGCCTCATGGGTAGGCTGGTGCTGAAAACCATAGCTTACCATAAAATAAAGGTAAAGGGACCCCTGACCATTAGGTCCAGTCGCAGACGACTCTGGGGTGGCAGCGCTCATCTTGCTTTACTGGTCGAGGGAGCCGACATTTGTCTGCAGACAGTTTTTCGGGTCATGTGGCCAGCATGACTAAGCCGCTTCTGGTGAACCAGAGCAGCGCACGGAAACGCCGTTTACCTTCCTGCCGGAGTGGGACCTATTGATCTACTTGCACTTTGACGTGCTTTCGAACTGCTAGGTTGGCAGGAGCAGGGACTGAGCAACGGGAGCTCACCCCGTTGTGGGGATTCGAACCGCCGACCTTCTGATCAGCAAGTCCTAGGCTCTGTGGTTTTAACCCACAGCGCCACCCACATCCCTTACCTGCCACAGCTTACCATAACGTGGATCAAATATGAGCAGAGTTTTAGGAAGGAAACACTTTGTAAGAATGTGCCTACACCGTGAGCTGCGTAGGTTCCTTGGTTGTGCCTTCGAACAAAGCTGTCTGTGTGGGACTTTGTCAAATCAAGGAATCAATAAAGATTTCATCTGAGGAAAGAAGGTGGCAGAGAAATGTGTTTATGATAATAGCATCTCTAACATGATCCAAGGAGACCATTACTGATTTCGCATCTCAAAATAGCAACCAGCATTTTAAATCCAGCTGTGGGGAGCCAAGAGTATGTGGAATTATTATAATTGAATAGAGAGGATTGCAAGAGGTCTGCATGATAATAAGATGGCTGTAAATGCCATTACAGAATCAAAACGAGAGCAGGTCCTATTTAAAACCATGGAACCAAACTTAGCCAGATTAAGTAAAAACTGCTCTTACTGTCTGAGAAACTGAAAAGAGAGAGAGTCCTAAGCTGTTTATAATGTTTAGAATTGTTACACATTGCTGAGTGTACTTTTATTGTGAATTATGGTTGATTTATATGCATATTTAATTGCTCTTTCTAGAAGTAATGGGGCTGTCTGTAAAGGACCATATAACACCCGCCCTTAAAAGACCTGCCCTGATTTGTTGTTTGCCACTGAGACCAATTCATGATCCTCAACCTAACGTTGGCTTTCCCATCTTTCGGTGTCAGCTGAAAACTTCCTTTTCCTCCAGGCCTCTTGAGTTATGAAACATTTGCCTGTATGTTGTTGTTCCTGCAGTAGTAGTAGTATTGCTTAGATTGAACCCTATACAGTGGTACCTCAAGTTAAGTACTTAATTCGTTCCGGAGGTCCGTTCTTAACCTGAAACTGTTCTTAACCTGAATCACCACTTTAGGTAATGGGGACTCCTCCTGCTGCCATGCCGCCGGAGCACGATTTCTGGTCTCATCCTGAAGCAAAGTTCTTAACCTGAAGCACTATTTCTGGGTTAGCGGAGTCTGTAACCTGAAGCGTATGTAACCTGAAGCAAATGTAACCTGAGGTAACACTGTAAGTTGTTTTATGCTTTTGATTCATTGTTACCTGTCCTGTGGCCATCTCAGGAGCATTCAGGTACAGGGGCGCCGACTTATAAAAAATATTGGGGGGGCCCATACCGGGGTCCTGCCGCTGGTTCGCTCGGGTAGCCGGGAGAACGCAGTTCGAGGTGGCGGTGTTGGGGAGAGACCCTCGCTCAGGGCGCCACTAGACTTGGCAGCCGGCGGCCTATCTGGGGGGTTTTGGAGCGTATTTCGGCGGAGCGATTGGGGAGGAGGGGGCTTGTTGCCGGATTCTTCAGCTGAGCCGGAGATCCGCTGCTGGGGGTCCCTGGGCCGAGTTGTGAGCACGGCCTGCTGAAGGGAGATCCAGCCGATTGCACGACGGGGACAGCCGGGGCTCTCCGGCTAGGGCGCGCGGCTGGCTGGCTGGCAAGGGAGCAGGTGGGGAGGAGGCGGGGGTCCTCACTCTCTTAGGAAACGCACCCGCGCGCCCGATTGCCACGAAGTCCGAAGGGTGCGTGTGTGGAATTAAAAAGCAAAAACGAGATACGGGCAGGGCAGACAAAGAGTTTTCTGCAAGAGGATGGAGGGCAGGTTGAAGAGAAAATCACTCAGGATGAGACAGTCAAATCAGCCATGATAAAATGGGCTCAGGATATTGGGTATAACATCATGTTTGAGGACTGGGAAAGGTTATGGACCACCGGAATGAAATTCACGGCATGTAATGCCTTGAAGGAAAATATTATGAAAATGATTTATAGGTGGTACATGACCCCAGTCAAGCTTGCAAAAATATATCACCTGTCTGATAATAAATGTTGGAAATGTAAGGAGGCTGAAGGGACATTCTTTCACCTCTGGTGGACTTGTCCAAAAGTGAAGGCCTTCTGGGAAATGATCTATAATGAGTTAAAAAAGGTATTTAAGTATACCTTTCCCAAGAAACCAGAGGCCTTCCTCTTGGGCATTGTTGGCCAGAAAGTGTTAAAGAAGGATAGAACTTTCTTTATGTATGCAACTACAGCAGCAAGAATACTTATCGCAAAATATTGGAAGACACAAGATTTGCCCACACTGGAAGAGTGGCAGACGCAATTGATGGACTACATGGAACTGGCTGAAATGACTGGCAGAATCCGAGATTTGGGAGAAGAAACAACGGAAGAGGACTGGGAAAAATTTAAGGACTATTTACAAAAACAATATAAGTTGTATGAATGTTAAAAATTTACACGATTCGGAAACTATAGCTTCAGCAATTAGATTTGGGAAACAGGAAATTATATTTTAAGTAAGAAAAGGTCAAAATCTAAGGTAATACTATGTTTAATTTAAGATATAAGTAACTGATGAAAAGTATGTTAAATTTAGAGGTATAGTATTTGAAAAGTACAAAATAAGGTACGAAACAAGGTAATAATTTGCTGATATCTTTATTATAAAGAATGCAGGGTAAGGGAGATGCGAGGAAGTCCAGTTAGTTATATAAAAAATGTGTTGAATGGTTGGTTTTCTTTTCTTCTTTTTCTTTTTTTCTTTTTCTTGTTCTTTTACTTTTTTCTTCAGTGTATGTTTCTAACTTTGTATTTGAAACCTTAATAAAATATTTATAAAAAAAGAAGAGAAAATCCTTTCGCTTTTCTGGGGCTCAGGGAAGTCTCAGAGCCGGAGGTTGGGGAAGGGACCCCCTTTGCTCTGCCCTCTTCTCCCGTCTTAGATTTGCATGGGGGTCCCCGCCCAAGCTTGCCTGGCCACCGGGCCACACAAGGGCCGCGCTCTACGCGGCACACCTTGCTAGCCGCGCAACTGTCCTCCGCGGCTGTGGAGCGGCCCTGCGCCGGTGCCCAGCCCCTCTGGGCGCCCGCTGCGCTGCCAATGACAAGCGGGCGACGTCGCGGGCGGGGAAGGCGTCGCTTTCTTTCCCGATCCTTCATCCTCCCAGTCTTCCAGCCCTTTTTTGGGTTGGAAGCTCGTCTCGTTCGCCCTTCTCCTTTCTTCACCCTGCGCGCAATTTTCCTCCCTCGTCTCCCTCCCCATTTCTCCTTCCTTCCTGACTGACTGACTGACGGGCTTGGGCTCGGGCTCAGGCTCGGGCTCCGGGTCGGGCTCGGGCTCCGGGTCGGGCTCAGGCTCAGGCTCAGGCTCGGGCAGCCACAGCGTCGGCGGTGTTGGCGATCGGCGGCGCGGGGGGATGGCCCTCCCGGGGGAGCCGGCGCTGCTCAATGGGGTTGCCAAGGAGACAGGCCGGCCGCCCTCCTCCCCCGGCCCGGCGCCCCCCGCCGCGCCGGTGCCCGTTATCGAGCTGGTGCGCGCCGGGCGCCCTATAAAAGCCGCCGACGCGCCCACCGCCGCCCGAGATTATTGGGGGGGCTGAGCCCCCCCAAACGAATTTTTGAGGGGGCTCGGGCCCCCTCAAGCCCCATGGAGTCGGCGCCTATGTTCAGGTATGGAAAGCTACCATTCTCCATTGTTAGCTTCCCTTTGTTTCTCAATTTGACCCTTATACATGGTTTTGTATGTATTGTGGTATGTTATGCATTGTGACTTGCAGTTATTTTTATTGATCATAGTTTAGTCATTATTTATTGTAATTGTTGAGAGTGAATTTCTGTTGAATTATTATTTGCTAATGTTTTGAGAATGGATTTTATTGTGTTCTATTATATTCCATATTCTATTATATTCCAATCGAGTATTGAATACTAAGTTATGTTTTATTACGTCTTTTTGCGTTGGATCAGATTATTATAAGGTGCGTGTTCTTTGTTGTATATTTTGTTGCTGTAAACAGTGTATAGTAATGTAGAAAGGCAGTATACAAATGAAAAGTGGAAATGAAAAGTGAAATGAAATGACAAAGGGGAGGGATATAAATCTTGCAAAGAAATCAGCATGGGGTGGGGGGGTTGGGCAGGAGAGGATTAAGGAGACCAGAATCACTGCAAATGTTCATCAGTGGCAATCTTCAGTTGCCAGGCACGTCTATTCTGAGAGATTTGTTGTTGTTTAGTCGTTTAGTGGTGTCCGACTCTTCGTGACCCCATGGACCAGAGCACTCCAGGCACTCCTGTCTTCCACTGCCCCCCGCAGTTTAGTCAAACTCATGCTGGCAGCTTCGAGAACACTATCCAACCATCTCGTCCTCTGTTGTCCCCTTCTCCTTGTGCCCTCCATCTTTCCCAACATCAGGGTCTTTTCCAGGGAGTCTTCTCTTCTCATGAGGTGGCCAAAGTACTGGAGTCTCAGCTTCAGGATCTGTCCTTCCAGTGAGCACTCAGGGCTGATTTCCTTCAGAATGGATAGGTTTGATCTTCTTGCAGTCCATAGGACTCTCAAGAGTCTCCTCCAGCACCATAATTCAAAAGCATCAATTCTTCAGCGATCAGCCTTCTTTATGGTCCAGCTCTCTCTCTTTTTTTAAATTTTTATTGGTTTTTCCACTTTTATAAAGACAAAACACACACAAAAAAGACACAAGACAAGAACATGTATAAATTCCGAAAATCCTAGTTTCCTAACCCTATTCCCAGACTTCCCCCCACCCCCCCTCGTGCATCCCAATTCCCAAGATTGTGTCAGCAATTTGGTGTTTCTCCTCTTAACCATCTTATTACCTTTTTTATAAAGAAAATATAGATTTTTCCTAAGTTGGACTCAAGTTCTCTTCCGTCGATTTCTCATTTTGTCTTAATTAAAAGTCATATTAACTAAACCTAAAGGTCTTGAGTGTTTTTAAGATTCTCTTCTTCCCTCCCTCCCATCCCTGGTTTTTGTCCCTTCCCAATACATATCCAGAATAGCAGTTCTTAGCCTGGGTTCCTCACGTCCGAGGCTTTCAAGTCTCTTTCAGTCCCTCTCCGCCGGTCTTGTTGGTAGTCCTTTATGTCGGTCATCAAGTCTGGAAAAAGTTCTTTCGCCATCAAACCATATTCTCTTCCCACAAGGACATTTGAAAGCCACTGCTGAAAAGTTTCCACAAATCCTGCATCTTCAAAGTCAAAGTCAGAATGGAGGCCCCAATCATATTTCTTTGTTTTAAGTTCCTGTGTTCCATAGACTCCCGGGGCCTCCTCCTTCATCTTCTTCATCTTTCGCAGACTTGTGGTAGATGTAATCCAAAAATCTCCTTGCTTGTATTCCACAGATGTCGGCTTTTGGTTATTACTTCCCAGCTTTACTTTCTCTTTTTCTTGTTTAGTCTCTTCCACCTCTTCAGATATCAGTTCCCATTCAGCTGTGGATTCTTTCTCATTCAGGTCCTCAATACATACAGCAGAGCTGCCTGTTCCAGAAGTCAAGGTCATAAGTTGTTTATTCATAGCTAAGCTCTGCTCTTGTAGAATTCCCACCAATTGAAACATCCTTTCGATTTCCACTAGTAACTTTCCATCCACAGCCATTGTATCCATTGTAGTTTCACAGAATTCCCCCTAGGGGGAATCTGGTTACTTATTAGTCTTTTCTCCAACAATCCTTTAACTTATTTTTATTACTTTGTTTCCAACAATCTTGGTTCAATTGTAGCTCATCTTAGTCCAGAGGGATCTTAAATAGCAATTTTTCCACTCTAAACTGCCCGCTTGACAGCTTTGACAGCTGTCAAACTCCGCAGCTCTTACACAGGCACAGAGACAGGACGCTCCCGGGCCCGGGAGGGGGGGTTGTTTAAAGCAAAAAGAAGGCTTCCCAGTCTCCACTCTCCAGCTCAAAATTTCTTTTAACTAAATCTTGGAAGTTAGTGTCCTTTTTAACTCACCCCTCCAAGGGTAGGCTCTCCAGCTTAGCACTTTGTCGTTGCTTAGATCGTCTGCAAGGGGGGGGGTGCGGACTTCCTTTTAGCACCCCCCCCGGTCGTCTCCAATTCAGGGTAATGTTTTTAAGATCCAGTTCCGTCTTACTCACGGGTTCTTTCTTTTCAGTCCAAATTTCAAGGAAGGAAGTCAGCGCTCTCTGGTCATGGCTCGCGGCTTCACTCCACCGAGGTAGCGATCGACTCTCAGTGCCACGCCGCCCTCCGTATCCTCTCCGCAGCCTTTAAAAAGGCTCTTCGTGGATCGGGGGGGCGCTTAAGGCACCCGCCGAGTCTTCAGTCCGCAGGCTTCCGCGCCTGCGGTTTTTAAGGGTCCCCGCGTCGCCGGCGCGGCAAAGACCCGTCCTCGGTTGAGCCGATTCCCTCCGCAGCTCGGAGGGAATCCGCCATTTCCAAATCGCGCCAACCCGGAAGTCCTCTATGGTCCAGCTCTCACTTCCATACATCACTACTGGGAAAACCATAGCTTTAACTATACGGACCTTTGTTGGCAAGGTGATGTCTCTGCTTTTTAAGATGCTGTCTAGGTTATTCTGAGAGATACTGCTGGATAAATGGCCTGTGGGTGCTTTTTGAATGGCTAGGAATTACTTAGAAGATCCTGAATGAGAACGTGCATTTCTCCCACCAATCTGATTTAGGATGATCCAATCTAAGGCTGTGGGTATTGTCAGGGAACTGCCATCAGCTCAGAGGTGAGAGATAGAGGGGCAGTTGTGTTACAGGGAGCCTCCGAAAATCTTGCAAAGCAGCTCCTCTTCCGGCGAGGAGGAAAATCCCACCTCCAGTGGAGAAGAGGTGCAAGGACCGGAGAATGCTAGTAAGAGCCTTAACACCGCGCCTGAGCAAGCTGGAGAGGAGGGAAGCACACCCCTGCCATCGCCCATCATGCGCAGTAGTTTGAGGCACAGGGAGGGGCTGAAAAGGCTGTGGGTGACGAAACTTTTATGTTGGGGGAGGTACAAAAACAGACCACTCCCGGATTCTGCTAGCGATTGAGCCAGACATGAACTCATGATGCTCTTCACTGTAAATAGTTTGCACCAAAATAAAGCCTGTAAAAGACAGGTCAGAGTCCTGCCTGGTTACTCTCGAGCAACCGCAACAGCACCTGACAGGTATGTTTCACTTAAACGGGATGAAGGACACAGGCAGGAGTTTTTGAGAGGGATGCAGAGAAGTCAAGCTGGGACTCTGTAAGATCTCTCTGGAGGGCTGGTGTGGGGTAGTAAATTGGGCTGTCTACTACAGTGTTTAAGTTCTGCCTCCACCTATGATCAATCTGTATATTTGTAAATAAATTCAAATATGACAAAATATCTTAAATAAAAAAATTCCTTCCAGTAGCACCTTAAAGACCAACTAAGTTGGTTCTTGGTATGAGCTTTCGTGTGCATGCACACTTCTTCAGATACAGTGAAACAGAAGTTGCCAGATCCTTCTATATAGTGAGAAGGTGGGGAGGGGTATTACTCAGAAGGGTGGTGGGAATGGGAGATTGGCAGATAGCTGAGATGAGCCTGTTGACGACTCTTAACGACTGCAATAGGTCTTCCAGGAAAAGGCAAGGGGTGAGAAGGTGAAAAATGGCTTAGTCATGTATAATGAGATAAGAATCCAATGTCTTTGTTCAGACCAGGTCTCTCCATGGTTTTAAGTTTGGTAATGAGTTGCAATTCAGCAACTTCTCTTTCCAGTCTATTTCTGAAATTCCTTTGTAGTAAAACAGCTACTTTGAGATCTTGTATAGAATGTCCTGGGAGATTGAAGTGTTCTCCTACTGGTTTCTCTGTTTTGTGATTCTTGATGTCAGATTTATGTCCGTTTATTCTTTGGCGTAAGGTTTGGCCTGTTTGTCCAATATAGAGAGCTGAAGGACACTGTTGGCATTTGATGGCATACACAATGTTAGACGATGAGCAGTTAAATAGTCCCAAGATGGTATGTGTGATGTTGTTGGGGCCAGTAATGGTGTTGTCCGGGTGTATGTGGCAGCAAAGTTGGCATCTGGGTTTATTGCAGGCTCTGGTGCCAGTGTCCGTGTTAAGTCTGGTTGTGGTATTATTGTGGGTTAGGAGTTGTTTAAGATTGGGTGGCTGTCTGTAGGTAATGAAAGGTCTTCCTCCCAGAGCTTGAGAAAGAGAACTGTCATTGTCCAGGAGAGGTTACCCCTCCCCACCTTCTCACTATATAGAAGGATCTGGCAACTTCTGTTTCAGTGTATCTGAAGAAGTGTGCATGCACACGAAAGCTCATACCAAGAACTAACTTAGTTGGTCTTTAAGGTGCTACTGGAAGGAATTTTTTTATTTTGACTATGACAGACCAACATGGCTACCTATCTGTAACTAAAATATCTTAAGTCTCTGGTGATACCACCTTCCAAACCTAGATAACTCAAATATGCCCCTTGAATTTTTCACTGCTTAGGAAAGTGGTGTACACATTGCAATATTGTTTATGTAGCTTCATAAACAATATAAGAGAATAGAAATGTGGGGTGTAGTAGTGGTGGTGTTGGTGGTGATGATGATAATAATAGTAATAATAATTCAGTACGGTAGTTGAAAGAAAGTGGATAAGGTTTCCTTCCATCTTCAGCACCTTTAGTTCATGACACTGAAACTCACACTGTGATGTTATTTTTCATCACCTTCTTGATGGAAATAAGAGAAAGAAATTGGGGCAGGGGAGAATAAGAAGGAAAGAGGAATAAGAGAGATAATTCAAGAAAGAGTCTCTTCAATTGAGGGGAGGCGGCTGAGATTAGAACTCAGGAAATAGCAAGAAAGCACAGCAACACTCAACTAGCATGGAACAGAGATAGCAGAGACACAAAGGAAACTAACAAAGGAAGAAAATACTGCATTGAAACACTTTGCAGAAGTATCAAATAAAAACAACAATGACCCCTGTATATTCCTTACAAATGTCATTTGGTTTTAGAGAGGCCCAGTGCTCTGCCATCCATTTTAGTGGAGATCACTCAGTAGATCTTAATGGTATAAAAACGGGGAAAGTGATGGAGTTTTTCCATGAAGTGCAATCCACCCTGAATGCTTTTGCAGAAGAAATTAAATGTCAAGCACACTTTATGACCTGCTGCGAAATAAAGGCGTAACTGGGCACGCGTTGGAAGATATGACAAAGAGTTTGGAGAGAGTGCAACAAGTTTCCAGTTAACGAATCACTTTCGGTGTTAAGCATAAAACCAAAGACTCAAACGGCATATGGAGAAAGCACATATGCTTCACATAATATGAATATAAGTATTTCACAGTCACAACACTCCTGTTTCTCAGCAACATTTAAATAAGTACAGTAGTATCTTATGCATTTCTTTTCCTAGGCAGATTGCTTTACAGAAGACCTTCATGTATTGTCAGGGAGCGTACCACATTTCTGAAGACCCTTCCACAATAAACGTTTTCATTGAGCAATAATCGCGACTTGGGTTAACCTTCCACAACCATCAGTAGAATGTGAGTTGATAAGCAGCACATTTTAAAACATGAAATGATGCTCAAATTAATGAAGTCATCATTAATCTCAAGCCTTCATTTGGTGTTATCACCCTTAAAAGACAACATGGGTAGAGCAGGGTGTGTGTATGTGTGTGTGGGTTATGTTTAGTGCTGCATATGGGGCCATGTGACTCCTCCCAGCTCCTGCCATGATTAAAGCAAATCTTACGTTTCCATGGAAGCTCCTCCCATAATTGAGAAACCTTATCTTCCTGCATTCACAGTTGCAGATAACCTCTGCAGTGGGAAGCCTTGTTTATCCATGGATGCTAACTTTGACCATGTGAGGGGCCCATAACATTTGTAGGACCTTGCTGGTGGGGCTAAAGGTACGTACCTGCAGCCCTGTTCTACCGATGATACTTCTTAAAGCAATGATAGGGACTTGAGTGAATCCAGTGAGTGAATGCCACAGTTCCAGTTGAGTCTTACTCATAGTTAGTTGAAGCCTCAAATGGCTTATACTCTTTTGCTCCTGTGTGGCAAAAGAGGCTTCTGTGCATATTGGTGACGCAAAAGCAGATCTGAACACACATTCCTAAAACAATTTTAGAAATGGATTCCTCCTTGCTTTTAGTTTACTGAGTCTGTAGTCTTTTGCATTTTATCTTTTTGTATACCACCTTGAAGTTCAGTAACTGATGCTGCCTTCTGGCTACTGCTGTGATCTAGCAACAGAACTAACTACTGGGCTCTTAGATGCTCTCTATGCACTCTTCACTGAATATAGAACTGTCTTTCGCTGTGGTATTGGAGATAAAATGTATTTTTGATTGCTTCTTATCCATAGCTGTACTGCAGAGTGAGTGACATGTTTTATTAATTCTGAAAATGCATTGTTTGGAACGGCATCACTTATATGATTGGTGATTGGCCTTTAGACATATGAATTATATATGGAAAGAGTGGCTTTCTCCTCCTTCTGTGACCTTCCTTGGAAGTTGTTCTGTTCTTGCATATGGCTCGTGGAAATATGGAACAGGAGGAAACTGACCAGTGGCTACTAGACTGGTGACTGGGAGTGGCTGCCGGGGCCATATAACACTGGTCCTAAAGGATCTACACTGGCTCCGAGTATTGGTGGCAACCTTTAAAGGCTTAAATGACCTTGGCCCTGTATACATGAAGGAACATCTCTATCCCTATTGTGGTCCAGCTCTGAGGGCCTTCAGGCGGTTCCATCACTGCAAGAAGTGAAGTTACAGGGAACCAGGCAGAGGGCCTTCTCGACAGTAGCGCCATCCCTGTGGAATGCCCTCCCATCAGATGTCAAAGAACTAGACAACTTTTAGAAGACATCTGCAGGCAGGCCAGTCAGAAAGTTTTTAATGTTTGGCACTTTGTTATGTTTTCGTATGTGTTGGAAGCCTCCCAGAGTAGCTGGGGCAACCCAGCCAGATGGGCGGGGTATAAATAAGAAAATTATTATCATCATTATTAATAAAAATTATTATTTGTGGCGGAAAGCTATTAAAACCTCAAACCCCTAGAGTATCCCCAAAGGTCCTTTAGAAGGGGTGGGAATCAAAAGATTGGCTCAGGATTTTGATCACAGCTCTGCCTAGTACACTCAGCTTCCTGGACATGCTACTAATCTAATGTCTCAGCTTCATTGTTTCCCTTCCATGAAGGAGATGTTGTGTTGTGCTGTAGGAGTCAAGGAAATGTTTGGTGTTCTGGAATTCACGCATCTGACTTTGGACCGAATTTGTGGCCATGGACAAGTTACTTGACTCTTCTGGTGCAGCACTCTGTTTGCGATAGAGTCCAGCCAAACACCCATGGAAAGATTTCAAGTGGGGCTCAGGGCAAGCCCTTCCCTTTCGATTGGCCTCAGCATCTAGTATTCAGAGAATGGAAGAAAATAGCTGTGTGTCTTGTGTGGTTGTATGAGTCTGTTTTGGTGTTGGAGAGAAACAGAGAAGGCTGCAGTGATCCTCTCTAAGGCTTTTATGTCATGCTCCATTCCCCACTAGGGACATGGGTGGCGCTGTGGGTTAAACCACAGAGCCTATGACTTGCTGATCAGAAGGTCGGCGGTTTGAATCCCCGTGATGGGGTGAGCTCCCGTTGCTTGGTCCCTGCTCCTGCCAACCTAGCAGTTCGAAAGCACGTGAAAGTGCAAGTAGATAAATAGGTACTGCTCCGGCTGGAAGGTAAACGGCGTTTCCGTGCGCTGCTCTGGTTCGCCAGAAGCAGCTTAGTCATGCTGGCCACATGACCAGGAAGCTGTATGCCAGCTCCCTTGGCCAATAAAGCGAGATGAGCGCCGCAACCCCAGAGTCGGCCACGACTGGACCTAATGGTTGGGGGTCCCTTTACCTTTACCATTCCCCACCTGTAAAATGGATGAATGTTTTCTGCATGCTTTATTTGTTGCTCATATAACACACAGAAGATGCGGCGTGACCAGTACTCTGTCTCCTGGCTAGGGTGACCACTTGCACATCACCATAAGAAAGGGCTAAAGAGACTGTGGTGTTATCAGGAAATATATAGTATGTTAGGGACGTGGGTGACGCTGTCATCTAAACCACTGAGCCTCTTGGGCTTGCTGGTTGAAAGGTCAGCGGTTTGAATCCCCATGACGGGATGAGCTCCTGTTGCTCTGTCCTGGCTCCTGACAACCTAGCAGTTTGAAAGCACGCCAGTGCAAGTAAATAAATAGGTATCACTGTGGCGGGATGATAAACAGTGTTTCCGTGCGCTCTGGTTTCCATCACGGTGTTCCGTTGCGGCAGAAGTGGTTTAGTCATGCTGGCCACATGACCTGGAAAGCTGTCTGTAGACAAACACCAGCCCCCTCAGCCTGAAACCAAGATGAGGGCCGCAACCCCACAGTCGCCTTTGACTGGACTTAACCGTCCAGGGGTCCTTTACCTTTTTACCTACAAAGTATATTGAAACATCCTATCCAAGCCTCTCTACTATTCTCTCTGTTGAGCTATTGGGATGACCAAATGAAAACTTTTTTGATCTAAGGAACTTTAAACCTGGATGTTGGCCACAGCTGGGATCTCAATAGCACAGAAAACATTACAAGATTTACAGCTTTCCCTGTGGTATAAAAATATGTGGCTATCTCTGAAAACAACAACATATAAACTGTGTGTTGCTAGGGATATGGAGAACCCAGAACAATTCTACACCATCTTGTGGGACTTCATTTTATACACCTTGAACTCAGATATGCAAAACTGTCCATGCCTTCTTGTGAAATTTGGCTGTCTTCCTATGTGTCAGCTATTTCTTATTAAGTTAATAGTCTGCTTCCTGCCCTGCTACTCGGTTTGTCTCTTTTCGCTAGATATTTTTTCCCTCGTATTGTTTGTTAAAACCTATTAAAATAGTACAAAAGAGGGCACAACTATGCATATATACATAGCTGTGAAAAAAAGAATACTGTGATTTAAATAGAAATGAAATCGAAACCACAGTGGGGGAAGCTGTGAGCAGGCAATGAGCTGGGTGCCTGTTCAGGTCTGCTGTTCAGGGGCTCATTGTTGATTGGCAGCTTCAAGGTCTCTGATTTCCCCTTGTTACGGTTTTTATCTTTAAATTTAGACTGGTCAGCCCCTTAAGAGACTGACTTCAAATAAAAGACTTCCCTCTGTAAAGTAGGATGCAAAACCACCTTAGTCATGGCTCACTTTGAAGGGCACTGTCACTCCAGGCTTGGGTGCTCCCCAGCAAAGTGCTTTGTTGCGGACCCCACCCTATATCGGTGCTATCTCCTTCTTTCCTCTTTCTCCTACCCTCACGTAACAGATTGATTCCCACTGTCCATTACACCCTTGCTAAATAGGGAGCTTTTCTGGGCAGGTTTTGCAGTGCTGGAGTGTAACTGTGCACCTTGATAAACAGAGAGAAAACATCCCATTGATTTTGGATTGTGTCTTGTGAAGGATGTGGGGCAACTGCGCAGGGTCAATGACGTAGCTGTTTTGAGCTTAACAAATAGCAAATAAATATCATGAGCCCAGCTATGAACCACTGTGTGTTTAAGCTGGTGGTTCTAAGTAATGTAAAAAGCACCAGCAGCGTTCAGACCAGTTGATTTCTTCATCTATGAATTATAAAACAGAACAACTGTAAAGCCACTCATAGGAATGGCTTATATCTCTTTCTTCTTTTGCCCCTTTCCTTGTTATTTCTCTGGAATTTAGAAAAGCCGAGGCAATGATTCTTCAAAGAATGTATCCCATTAAAAAATACTTCTTGGTAGTCTGCTTGTGTCCTAAAATGTTCCTGCGGAGAGTTTTAAACTCCTAGAAGCAAGGGGTTCGTAATGAAAACTCTACTTCACCGAGTGATGGTGTCACATAATAAGAAGGAGGTGGTTGAAAATGCCCAGCTAATGAATATTGGGACAATGTGAATGATAAGGGCACCTTTTAAAGTCTCCATGCTGTGTTAGATTTATATCACTAATTACAATGAAAGATGTAGAGGAATCCATGGACACTGGCTCTTTCACCCCCAGAAATCAGCACCGTCTCCTTATTAATTAAATTGAATATAGAACAATATCAATCTCCTGGTTCTTATTCCGCTCATTTCATACATACTAATGAGGATGAGTTTCTGAAGCTTGTGGTAGGAATCATTTATTCAGTCGTAGGGGAAAAAATAACATCAGGATTCAGGGCCCCCTGCTGACTTTGCACACAGTTCTGCTAGATTTATATTGGTCTACTAATAAGTAACTGAATACATTAAACAACAGGCTTGTCATTGGAAGGTTTACAAGCGACTCCTTGTTTTGCTTCCTTGAGGAGTCTTGGGGAAGGGGATTAGGGGAGACTGGCCTACTATGCAAGTCTCTTCTCTTTGTGCTTCTCCCCCTGGTTCAAAGATAGCCTCTCCAAACAGAAACTAGGGCAAAGTTCTCATCAATCATTAAAAGTCCTCGGTAGCTACAAACCGGCAGATGTACGATGCAATGTTGCTTCTTTGCACATAGAAAGTATAGCACCCTCTACTTAACACTTCATAACAACGTGCAACACAGTCTGCATGCTAAGTGAGAGGAGAAGGCAGATACAGGGGCCTATCTTCCCTCCCTCCCTCCCAAATCCTTTTAGAATCGAATCCAACAACTAGGAGGAGAGGGGACGACTCTGATCCATCTCTTGACAAGGAGCCTTATGAATCTGCATTGTGGAGTAAGTATAAGAAAGAAGGCCTCAGGTACAATTCAGAGAAAATGTAACACTTTTTAAGTCCCATGCATTTACAGTGGTGTCTCGCAAGACGAAAGTAATTCGTTCCGCGAGTCTTTTCGTCTTGCGATGTTTTTCGTCTTGCGAAGCACGGTCCGTCGCAACTGCGCCTCTTCAAGCGGCTTTAAAAAAAAGCGCAAGACGTTTTCGTCTTGCGAAGCAAGCCCATAGGGAAATTCGTCTAGCGAAGCAACGCAAAACCGAAAAATCCTTTCGTCTAGCAAGTTTTTCGTCTTGCGAGGCATTCGTCTTGCGGGGCACCACTGTAAATGGCAATGTTACGCACATAATTCTCTCCCATTGAATTCACTGGTGCTTGAAAGTGTTTCACTTGGGCTGAATGGCGCCTGCTCTCTTGCTCTTTCAAGGTGCATTAATTTACTTAATGAAATATTTCCATTTTTATATCAAGTGATATCAGGGCCAGTGAGTGAATACAGTACAACAAAACATAACCATAATCAATTACTAGACAGGTTCTAGACAATTACTGGACAGATTCAATGTGACCCAAACACCATTGTAAGCACCCAGTTTTTCACCTGCTGAACCACTGATGGGAGGGTATTCCATAACAAGGGGGCAAAGTCCTCTCTTGTGTCTTCACATAATGTATAACTCTCAAAATGGACTTGAGAAGAAGAAGATTTGGATTTGATATCCCGCTTTATCACTACCCGAAGGAGTCTCAATCTCCTTTCCCTTCCTCCCCCACAACAAACACTCTGTGAGGTGAGTGGGGCTGAGAGACTTCAGAGAAGTGTGACTGGCCCAAGGTCACCCAGCAGCTGCATGTGGAGGAGCGGAGACGCGAACCCGGTTCACCAGATTACGAGTCCATCACTCTTAACCACTACACCACACTGCAAAGGAACACAGCATGCAGTCTCCCCCTAAATAAATAGGCATATATGCATATATAGCATAGGGCAGTCTGGTTGTCAGTTCAACCACACAAACAGTCGGAGGCCACCAGGATTAACCTCTGGACCATGCCAACTGCTTCCAATCAGCGCCTCTTTCCAAATAGCAATTTTGATGATATGGTATTAAAATACAATTCTATTTGGCTGGCCTATGGTAATTCAATTAAAAAGACAATTAGGAGCAAATTATAGTCACACTTTCAAAGGGACCCATTAATATATATTTTTTTCTGTAGCAAATGTTCAAAGGATCAGGTTCATGTTGTTGTGAAATCAAACAGTCGCATAGAACTCTAGAGACTCCCGTGTCCTAGTTTGAAATGTTTGGTTACGCTTCTGCCTTTTGATGCTCGGTCTTAGATCTTGCATTTAATATTCAGTTCAGTATTCTTTGAGACAATGGCTGGATCTATTCAGCAGTTCAGCACTTTGTAAAACTGAGAGAAGTGTTAACCTTTGCCAGAAACAAAGTATGCTAAAATGTAGCTCCTTCCCCACCCCATATAGACTGTCAATGACTTTTGGTGTACTATTTTGCCGCTTTCCTTTGCTACCCTTCAGTTGGCATTGTGCAGTTTCTTTAATAAACAGAACTGAAGCAACAGGTGATATGACTGATGATGTTATAACCCCAATAACTTGGCACACATCTCCAAAATATTAAAGTTGGCTAGAGCAGCACTTTTTACACAAACTCAGAGCAGACGTTCCATTGGCTTTAGGTGAGACTAGCTGGCAAAGTGCTTGAAAATTTGCTAAAGCACAAGTATATGCAACTTTTATGTGTAAGCCTCAGTTGGTTTTAGAGCTGGGTGGCAATGGAGTCTTAAAATCCCTATTTGGATGCAGAGAAATTGGGAAGAGCAGTTCACCAACTTTCTTTAGAGGAATGAGAATTTCTCCAACAGTTTCTCAGGGATAGGACTTTCCATTAGCAGTGGAGAGAGAGAGAGAGAGAGAGAGAGAGAGAGAGAGAGAGAGAGAGGAGACAACCTTCAGCCAAGAAAAATTGCACAGAGATACTTCACCATATTCGGAAATTAGGGGAAGCTGGTAAACTAAATTGAGAGAAAGAAAGAAGAAATTAGAGGAAATGGTTGATGAGTGAGATGTTGATATAGAATACCTAACCTTCCTTGTGATCTGTATGAAAGGAGGAGATGATGTGATGCATAGATGGGTGCACAAAGCTGGGAAGTCCAAAAGTCACTCAGGCAGCGTGCTTGAAACGTCTTGAGAAAACACTGAGATCAGGTCTCCAAGATCAGCTATGAAAGACACAAAACAAAATCAGGTAAGGTAGCAGCTGGGAAAAGATTCCCAGGTGTGCAGATGGGGAAGATGACAGATTGCACATTTCTGAATAGAGAACTGCTTGAAACATATCCAGGTGGACTTATTTCAGTATTAACCGGAAGGTCTCCTAATAGCCGATTGCACAGTCTTGACTGACTAACCCAAATCAATGGCGCTTGAGTTGTGATGAACTTGTTCCATTGATTTTGGTGGGAGTCTGAGCGAAACTAATTTAATCTGGAAGCAATCTGTGAAGTATTTTTTTTTTAAAAAAATACAACCAGGACCTTTATCTGCTTTTAAAATAAAAGTTTACTCTATTATTTTAAGCAGTTTGATTTGTAGACATTAGAAGTCTCCATACAGCTGTATGCACATAGTCTCCTCCATGCGACTGCAAATTCAATACGATTCCAGATTCCCATTGCGGAAGTCCTAGTTAACACACACAGGTCAGAGGGGTGGAGCCAACAAGCATATTAATACTGAGACTGGGGGCGGCAGGCATCGCCCCACTCTTACCTTCTAACATTTAATGAACGTGTGGAGGAGTTGATATAGGCCTGAATGGCATCTCTAAGTAGCCCTTTTGCCTTTGTGATTTCCTGCCCTCAGTGGACTAGAAGGAGTAGGCTAGTTCCCTAAAGGGTCCAAGAGCCCTCCTGCCACCTTTCCAATGCCCGTCTGGCTTTGGGAAGGAGGCAGCAGGGCTCCAGCATTCTGCCAGAGGCCTGGCACCTCCTTCCCAAAGCCCAGGAAGCTTCTGCCCAGCTTAGGGTGGTAGGTGGGATGCTCACGTGTGCGACGTCAGACCCTCACCCAATTGCCCTCACAAGCTGATGACTCTGGCCCTAACTTCCCCTACAAAAAACCTCACTACATGCCACTGGTTACAAGCCTATGGCTTGAATTTGGCTAATAGGAAATGAGGCAAAACTGCACAGCTTTGTCGCCATTGTGACAACAACTACAAAAGCACACACGACGGTTTGGATCATTAAGCAAACCCTTAAAATATGGATCCTAGTGGAATGTATGAAAAAGGATATAAAACAAAACTGCACGATAATACCATGACAACAGAAAAAGTGTAACGAGAAAGATTGGAAGTTTTTTGCAAAAAAAATTTTTTTTTTGCTAGATATAATGTCATATAAATCTTTGGTCTTTTCCCCCCTTTTAATCAATTCTTTGTCTTTGCTTCAAAATTTTCATCCCCCCCTTTCTTTTCTTTTCTTTTCTTTTCTTTTCTTTTCTTTTCTTTTCTTTTCTTTTCTTTTCTTTTCTTTTTGTATTTAACTCTGAAATACTTACCTTTGTTGTATGTTTGTATTTTAAACCAATACACACACACACACACACACACACACACAGTGGTATACCTCGGGTTACATATGCTTCAGGTTATATACGCTTCAGGTTACAGACTCCATTAACCCAGAAATATTGCTTCAGGTTAAGAACTTTACTTCAGGATGAGAACAGAAATTGTGCTCCGGCGGCGCGGCCCCATTAGCTAAAGTGGTGCTTCAGGTTAAGTACAGTTTCAGGTTAAGTACAGACCTCCGGAATGAATTAAATACTTAACCTGAGGTACCACTGTACACACATATGGATCATCATGCATATTATTAAATCTAGTGCAGGGAGAGGAACTTGTGACCCTCTAGAAGTTGCTAGATTTCAACTTCCTTCATCCCTGACCATTGGGCCATGCTGGCTGGGACTGATGGGGAATAACGTCGGGGGTGGGGCACAGGCTTCCTGTCCATGATCCAGTGAGTATATATTATATAGTTAATGAGCGTAGGGAAATAGACTCAAGTAGCTGATTATTTTTTTGTTTAAAGCAAAATCGTATCAATGCAGCACCAGGAAATATGACAAAGGACTATAAGGCCACCAAATAAATGGGAGAAAATTGATTTGTGTTATCCTCACTTCTTAATTAGCTACTCTCTCCTGTACTTTGTCATTCACACAGAATTTGTAAGTCACACTTTGGTAACTTCTGCTTTGACATTTGCCGAAAAGCATGCTCTTTTAGAGTAGCGTTTCCACCTACGTAATAATTATTTTTCTACAAAGAAGAAAAACCTATAAACAGCCCCTGAACAAAGAGAACAGGTAAAACAAACAAAGAGTTATTGTTGGCTGACTGCCATGAAAACACATTTCAGTTTTATTGAGAATTCTTTTGCCATTCCTTTGCTTTGATTCTGAAATTGATTCATTGAGTGCCACCGGGTCAGGTTTCTTATTTGGTAATGAAGCTGTAAATTAGGGTTGCCATATTCTGAAGAGCAAAAAGGAGGACACATCTGCCGACTTTTAACTATGGATCGTTACAACGACTCTCATTTTACATACCCATGAAAAAGAGGGTTTATGTCAACCCTATAATGGACAGATGTAAAGCCTCTCAGACAAAACTGCCATAATCCTCTTGGTCCAGCACTGTGACCATTTGTTATTGGCTGCAGTGCTTTCACTTCTGGTTACATCAAAGGCCACATCTTTCTGATGAGTCTCTGGAAAAACTGCCAATACCAGTTGTGGTAATTAATTCAGGCAAGAAATGACGACGACAACAACATAGCAATGATGAAGCTTAAGTAATGAAGCACAAGTGTTTTGGCATTGTGACATTTGATTTCCGCCACTAAAAACATTTGGAGCCACTGGGACTGGTATCTCTTCTCTATGCATCCCATGAGGATCTCTGTGACCTCCTTGGTCCTAGTCCTATAGCCATGGCTGCCAGCTGCTCTCAACCAGCCTTTGGTCTCGTTTCAACAAAATGCAGCTCACCCACCTATAGCTCTCTCACCAGCTCACCAGCACATCCCACAAACCCCTCATCAGCCTACCACTGTTTTATGATCTTCAACTGAGGCCTTGCTCCAAGTGTTTCCCTTATTGTACGTAGATTATGAAACTGTTGTGGAGGATGGGGGGGGGTAACTGTCAAACGAAGCTTTAATAATAATAATAAAGAAAACTGTAACACAATAATGTACTATCTGAGAGAAACTAAAACAACACCACGAGGCAAGAATGATAATTGTACTCTCTAATAGAACTTAGCTGAACACCCGAAAGCAGGGGCCGATTCCAGAGACTAACACAAAAGCCTCACCCACCAGATGCCAGACATTATACTGTTCAAATTAGGTCCCAGTGTTTTCCTTGCAGAAACCACCAAGGAAAGGGCTTTCTGAGGGATGCCACTACAACACTTTCTGAGAAGATGCACCTGGTGCCTACTTTACAGCATTTAGACACCAGGTAAGTATGTTTCTGCTTTATTATATTATTATTTAAATATTTATAAACTGCACTTTCATTGAAAATATGGTGTTCTACTAAGTGTCACTCAGAGTAGGCCTACTGAAATTATTGGACCTATCTCAGGCCCTATCTGTGTTATACATTTAAAGCAACATCGTATCACTTTATACAGTCATGGATTCCTCCCAAGAATTCTGGGAACTGTAGTTGGTTAAGTGCCCTGAGGGTTGTTAGGAGACTCACTGAGCTAACAATTTCCTGTGTGGTTTAACAATCAATCCCTCTCCCCAGGGATCTCTGGGAATTGTAGTTCTGTTAGGGCATTGAGGTAGATGACCTAATTTGATGTACAACATAATCATATGTTACCACTTTACTGTATTGTTAATTATTATTATTACTGATGAATCTGTTAGTTTTGATTTCTCTCAGTTTCTCATTTTTGCAAACTTATGTTCAGTTCTCCACATCAGTTTATGATTTTTTTAAAAAAAAACCTCATGAAAATTCATCAGTGAATTTCTTCTAATCTGTATATGTTTGTATATAATTTTGCCCGGCATGCATATTATTACAAAGCAGTTTCCCTTAATGTAATGCATTTTAATGTTATTTACACTGATATGTGCATTTTACTAATATGTGCATACACTCTGATATTTTTGCACACATTACTTAGCTGTAGAACTGTGTTGCAAAATTCAGAGAACATAAATTTCAAAGGATGGCTATGTTTAATGGCTATGTTTATATTGTTTCAGAAAGTGCAAAGTACTCTAGGTGAGTTTGCCTTTTCCTGTAAACTGATCTGAATCCTCCCATCCCTAATTATTCCTTGCACTTGTGTATACATCTCCGAAATCTGGGGCAAGGATGGGCAGTATAGAAATGTTTTAAATAGAAGAAGAAGAAGGAAATTGCGGCTTCTCTCCCACGCTTTTCAACATCTTCCGGAAACCACTCAATGAAAATAATTGTAAAATCTTCCATTGTTTGCTCAGGAGGAAGTAGTATTCCTAAGGTGTGTTGATGACAACATTTCTTTTAACGCCTTTGAAACTTGAGAGAGTAGGAACAATTGCCAAATCTTAAGTGCTGATGGATGCTTACAAACCACATAGCTGCTTAAAAAAAAAAAAAATTAAGCTGACAGTGTATAGCAATAGCACCTGCCGGTGTAAGTCCTGAGAAAAAGTTTGTGGTTTGCTAAAATAAAAGTACATGTAATGTCCGCACACTGACAACTATTTGTGCCAAATTCGAATGCACAGAATTTAAACCCGCTGCTCCGCCACCATCTTGCATGTGCTACTGAACTTCTTTTAGTGTGCATCTCCACATTTTAAAAGTGCGGCAACTGGGGACTTCCTTTGGGTTAGTGAAAACATTGTGCCTCTTACATTGCTGAAAAATGCTCACTTGTGACATTGCTCCAAATGGAAGCTGTAAGCAAGATTTGATACTACAGTGGTACCTCTGGTTGCGAACAGGATCCGTTCCAGTGCCTTGTTCTCAACATGAGCAGAATGCAACCCGCGTCTGCACATGCATGGCTTGCGATTCGCCGCTTCTGCGTATGCATGTGATGTCATTTTGGGCATATGCGCATGTGCGAGCGGCAAAACCTGGAAGTAACCCTTTCTGGTACTTCTGGGTTGCCACGGGACGCAATCTGAAAAGATTTAACCTGACTTCCGGGGGCGGCGCGAAACTGTAATGGCGGTCCTCTTCGAGCTCTGAAGAGGGGCTCCGCGGAAAAGGGTCGTTTGCTGCGGCATAGCGACGACCCATCAAGATAAACCACGGGTAGAGTGAGCCCGTGGCCGTGGGACTCGGCGGGCACCAGAAGCTGCTCCGAAAACACAGAAGGGACCCCGTAAGGAGACCCGGAGTGAAGGAGGGGTAGCGGTGCTGTGAGTTCATCGCTCTTTCCGCGGAAGTGAAGCCGCGCGGCCGTTGCAGATGAGCGCTGATCCTTCTTCCTAAAACCAACATCAAACTGCAAGCAACATACCCGTGAGTAAAGGGTTTAAAATTGGCAAAGAATCTGTTAAATTTGGCTGAAAACGGGAGACGAGAAAAGGGAAGTCCGTCTTCCGACATTGCTGACAAGATCAAAGCAAAGCTTTAAAAAGCGGAAAGCGCTTGAAACGGGACTGTGGGAAGCTTTAACTTTTTCGTGCTATTAAACCTGCTTTTTTTTCCTGCTGAATTGAAGGTGGAAAGGGACATTGATTAAAAGAAGGAGACTTCTCTCCTACCTCCTTTTTCTTTGGGTCGTATTTTTTTTTTTAAAAAAGCCAGATCGTCGGGCTGCCGGAGAGGGAGACTGTGTCAAACTGCGGAAACAGTTGCAAAAACTTTGTAAGCGTAACTGATACATTTGAGCAGAAAAGACTGGACGTGATATTGTTGCAAGCACCTCCTGTGAAATTTTGCTGAACTTTAAAAGGTGCTTTGGGGAATTCTGAGTCTTTGAAGGGACTGTTGGATCATTGAATTTACTGAGTTGAAATAATTTGGAACTTTAATGGCGGATTACTTCCTTCTTTGTCTTTGAAACTTGGTGGCACTCCCCCTACAGGGCTTTCGGATTATAAAATCCTGGGAACTGACTTTTGTTTTGAATTCCACCTCACTGGTTGTCTCCTAACTGAATTTGTCTCTCCCATGGAACAATAGACAATCTGACCTTGAACACTGACAGATGTGTAATGAGTGGTGCATCTAAAGCTAAGGAGTCTAAAGAGGCCAACGCAATTCCCTATAGGTGGGAGTTTCCACAAGGATTATCCTTCACCTACAAAGAAAGGAAGGTTAAAATTAGAACACCTGAAGATAACCAAAAGTTCCTTCACGACCACGGAGAAGATCTCCAAAAAGGAGTGGATTGGCTTCCAGTTTTACCAGCACCAATACTGCCTGGAAGCGGGCCAACGCCTGCACCCTCGGGACCTGAGCAAAAGGAAGACACCTCATCCTAAGAACATCTTAATTAGAACAGGATGTCTCTGCAGCTACTTAGTTGGAACATAAATGGCGGGAATTCTCCGGAAAAAAGAAGGAGGATATTTCATATCCTAAAAAAAGAACAATTGGATGTAATATGCCTTCAAGAAACACATGTGACTAGGCTCCATAGGAAAGTATTAATCAATAAAAGACTTGGCCAAGAATTTATCTCATCAGACAAAGTTAAAAAAAGAGGCGTTGTAATTTATGCAAAGGAGAACCTGTCACCAAAATTTCTATTTAAAGATGATCATGGAAGAATTCTCGCAATTGAAATCCAAACACAAGGGGAAAAGATTTTGATATTAGGAGTTTATGCACCAAATGATGGAAAATCAGAATTCTATAAGAAGCTGCATGAGACAATGATGGACTATTTGGACTATTCCAACATTATTGTGATGGGAGACATGAATGGGGTGGTGTCTACAAATATGGACAAATCCCAAAATCAAAACTTAACAACAGACGGCAGACTTCCTAAAACCTTTTTTGAAATGACAGACAATATGGACTTGATTGACATTTGGAGGACAAGGAACCCCTTGGGTAAAGAAGGAACCTTCTTCTCTGAGGCCCACTTGTCATGGACACGAATTGACCAAATTTGGATATCCAGAGGGCTGGCCCCGAAAACAAGAAAAGTGGAAATCTGCCCAAAAACCTGCTCCGACCATAATGCCTTAAAAATGGAATTGAGACTTTTCCCAACTGGATCCTTCAGATGGAGAATGAATGACACCTTGTTAAGAGATCAAGAGATTGTTAAGAAGGCCCAAAAAACGCTAAAGGACTACTTTGAAATAAATTTGAACACCACGGTGGAGAAAAGAACAATCTGGGATGCAAGTAAAGCTGTAATGAGAGGGTTTCTGATACAACAGAATACAATAAAGAGAAAATTTTGGAATGGAAAAAAGGAAAATTTTTTAGAGAAAATAAGTGAAGGAGAGAAAAAGTTGAGAACCAAACCGAAGTCAAAAGAGGTGCTAAGAGAGATCAAATTCCATCAAGCACAATATTCGAAACTGATCAATCAAGAGATTGAGTGGAAAATTAAACAAATGAAGCAGAGATCGTTTGAATCAGCAAATAAATGTGGAAAGTTGCTAGCTTGGCAGTTGAAAAAAAGACAAAAGTTAAATACGGTTACAAACTTGGAGATTCAAGGAAAAATAGTTCAGAAACCAGAAGAAATAAGAAAGTGCTTCCACAGATACTTCAAAGAGCTTTACGCACAGGGGCCTCAGAAAGAACTGGAAATAGATCAATTTTTGAGGATAAATGGACTACCTAAAATAAGCCAAGATAAAAGATCAATTCTTAACAGCAAAATAACTCAACAGGAAATTGAAGGTGCCATCCAGAACATGCAGCTGGGCAAATCTCCAGGCCCGGATGGACTTACCTCCAAATATTATAAGACTTTGAAGGACTTCTTGATACAACCGTTGTTGGAGGTTTGTAACCAGATCATGGAGGGGAGAAAGGCACCGGAAACGTGGAAAGAAGCATTCATCACATTGATTCCCAAGTCAGAAAGGGAAAAGACTCAGCTTAAGAACTACCGTCCCATCTCACTCCTGAATGTGGATTACAAAATATTTGCAGACATTTTAGCAAATAGACTTAAAAATGTACTAAATGAAGTAATTCACAAGGACCAAGCAGGCTTTCTCCCTGGTAGACATATGTCTGACAACACCAGGAACATTATTGATATATTGGAGTTGTTGCGAATTAGAAACACAAGGGCTGCTTTAATCTTTATTGATGCGGAGAAAGCATTTGACAACATTTCTTGGATGTTTATGAAGAAAAACTTGAAAGGGATGGGAGTGGGACGGGGGTTTGAAAATGGATTAGAAGCAATCTATTCAGAACAAAAAGCCAAACTGATAGTGAACAATGTGGTATCTGAGGAACTCCAAATTGAAAAAGGGACACGACAGGGGTGCCCTTTATCCCCTCTGTTATTTATTTCTGTTCTGGAGGTATTGCTGAATATGATCAGGGAGGACCAGTTGGTGCAGGGTATAGTGGTCGGAGCGAAACAATACAAACTGAAAGCTTTTGCAGATGACCTAGTCATTACAGTACAGGAGCCAGAATCTAGCACAAAAAGAGTTCTTGAACTTATTTTGGAGTTTGGTCGGGTGGCGGGATTCAAGCTAAACAAACAAAAAACTAAGGTTTTGGCCAAAAATTTGACGCCTACAGAGATAGAGGGGTACCAGAAAGAGACAGAGCTAAGTGTGGTTAAAAAAGTGAAATACCTGGGGGTATCTTTGTCCACCAAAAACTTAAATCTATTCAAAGATAATTATGAAAAATGTTGGTCGGAGATTAAAAAAGACTTGGATATTTGGTCAAGATTGAAACTTACCTTGTCAGGCCGAATCGCAGCTATAAAGATGTGTGTTTTGCCAAAAATGTTATTTTTATTTCAAACCCTCCAGGTCGTGGACAGAATGGAATGTTTTGGAAAATGGCAGAAGGATATCTCTAAGTTTGTCTGGCAGGGCAAAAAGCCCCGAATTAAATTCAAAATACTAACTGACTCAAAAGAAAGAGGGGGGTTTGCCCTGCCGGATTTAAGGTTGTACTATGAGGCTGCAGCCTTCTGCTGGCTGAAGGATTGGTTTCTGTTGGAAAACACCGATGTCCTAGATCTGGAAGGGTTTGACAATGTTTATGGTTGGCATGCATACTTGTAGTATGACAAGGCGAAGGTTCATAAACTGTTTAAAAACCATATTGTCAGAAAATCAATTTTTGCCGTCTGGATGAAGTATAAGGACTTATTAGAAAGCAAGACCCCGAGGTGGTTATCACCAGTGGAAGCCAAGATTTCTAAAAAAAGGCCCAATATGGAGGCCTACTGGCCAAAATATTGGGAATTGATTGAAAGAGTTGGAGATAATTGGAAGCTCCAAAGCCAGGACAAACTAAAAAACAAGGTGCAAGATTGGTTACATTATGCTCAAATCCAAGAGGTATTTAAAATGGATAAAAAAGTGGGTTTCCAGTTGGAGAAATCGAAACTGGAGACGGAGTTACTAGAACCAAAGACTAAGGTACTTTCGAGGATGTATGACTTGCTGCTTAAATGGAACACACAGGATGAGACAGTTAAATCTGCTATGATAAAATGGGCACAGGATGTAGGACACAACATTATGTCTGAGGACTGGGAAAGGTTATGGAACACCGGTATGAAGTTCACGGCATGTAGTGCCTTGAAAGAGAACATTATGAAAATGGTATACCGGTGGTACATGACCCCAGTCAAGTTGGCTAAAATATATCATCTTTCTGATAATAAGTGTTGGAAATGTAAGGAGGCAGAAGGGACATTCTTTCACCTCTGGTGGACCTGCCCGAAAGTAAAGGCCTTTTGGGAAATGATACATAATGAGCTGAAAAAGGTATTCAGATATACCTTTTCTAAGAAACCAGAGGCCTTTCTTCTGGGCATGGTGGACCGGAAGGTGCCAAAGAAGGACAGAACCTTGTTTATGTATGCAACCACAGCAGCTAGGATTCTTATCGCAAAGTTCTGGAAGACACCAGATTTACCCACACTGGAGGACTGGCAGACGCAGCTGATGGACTACATGGAGTTGGCAGAAATGACTGGCAGAATCCGAGATCTGAGCGAAGAAACAATGGAGGAGGACTGGAAAAAATTTAAGGACTATTTGCAAAAACATTATAAGTTGTTTGAATGTTAAGATTGCGCACGATTAAGAAACGTTATGCTTCTGCAATTTATTTTAAGTAAATGATAAAGTAAGTATTGATGGAAAAAAACCGAGACAAATTAGAAACAAAATATTATGTTTATTAAGAGTGTTAAAACTAAATTACAAATTTTCGAAATTGGTAACATAATAAATTTAAAGGTATAATAAGATGGGAAACAAGATAACAAATTGCTGAACTGGCTAGAATAATGAATGCAATGCTGAGAGGATGCGAGGAGGTCCAAAAATGAGCCGTCGAAGGACGTTATGAAAGTATCTTAACTTTTTCTTCTTTTTCTTTACTTTTCTTTATATATATATAAAAAATGTTTCTTGCATGTTGCTGTGTAAACAAATCTGTTAACCTATGGAAAGAAATGCAATAAAAAATTTTATAAAAAAAAAAATGAAAAGATTTAACCTGAAGCAAACGTAACAAGAGGTATGACTGTAGAAGGTGACCACATTTCATGGCCACTGGGAGAAGTGTAGTGTCATCTCAGGGATGCTTCACATAGTCAACCTCAAGTGTGAGGTAAGTTGTTTACAAATATTATTGGTTCCATGTGGTACGCCATCACACAAACATTTTCAGGGCAATGGTCCTAATGTATGCTCTAATGTTTTTGAAAATATGCTTCAATTTCTAGGCTCCTGACTTATAACTCCTTTGCCTTCTGAAGAGTTTTATGGTCATAAGACTAGCATGTAATGCTGTGACGTGCGGTGAATATTTTTCATAGGGAAACAGGGTCAGAGGTTCTAGCTTTTGAGAATAGGGGGGCAGGGCTGACATCATGTGCGTGATGCGACATCCTAATGTTACATGTGTGAGCATGGCGCTTCTCTCCCTAAGCCAGGTAGAAGCTTCCCAGGCTTTGGGAAAGAGGTGCTGGGCCTCTGACAGGAAGCTGTAGCCCTCCGGCCTCATTCCCATTTAGGGGACCGCAATGCCACTGATGTCATGGTTGTTGGGTATTGGTTACTGTAGCTTGCTCCAGTAATAACATTTTTGGAGCTTCCTGTGCTTTGCTACATTGCTTTGAAGAGCAGTGTCTATGCCAGCAGCCCCTTTATCCCTCAAACATGCTTTGTATAGCTTGTGGGTCATGTTGCTTCAAGCTACAAATCACTTTTTTCAAAGTAGACACACACACAGATTTTGTATGACTGACATGGAAAACAAGAGACACAGATCTGTTTCTGATTTTGTCTAGTTAATTTTCTTCCTGTCGTGCCATTGGATTTGAAATGTAAAATCATACTCAAGTGCTGTGCTTGAGTGCTCTAAAAGGGGGAATCTAAGAAATTATGTGTTCAAAAATCTCATACTGAAATTTGGGTTAGCACAAAGGAGTTTTACAAAGCTTTATGCTTTAATGACTAACAATGTTTAGTCTCTAGCACGGGTATATTTTGGGTAAAGAAATAACTTCCCAAGTCTAAGCAGAATGTTGAAAGTCTAAAAAGCTGAAAACTACATTTATGCATGAGACAAATGTTTTCTTACTTAGAAGTATGAAAATTTAGGAGAAAAGGGAGTGCAGAATAAGACCTCTTCCAATAACAAGAAAAAAGTTTTATAATGTAGCTTAATCTTTGATGTATGTATAGCTTATATTTTATCCAAACTCTAAATCACAGAATCTTCTTATTGTGAAAAATCTAAAAAGGAGAATGTTGTCGCGAAAGAACTATCAATATAGGTAATTGTAAAACAAAGAAACATAATGGAGAAGTGAAACTTAAAGAAGACAGTATCAGTAAACCACTGGTGTAAAGCATTGTATCAAATGCTTTGTTACCTGAGAGTCTAATATTTCTGATCCAAAATCCAGCCATTTTTAAATGATCATCCTCAAGATAAGAAGTATCTGTAGAGTCGAAACATTCCTTCAAAGAGACTACTCAAGAATCAGAGTCATTGTTGGGGTGATTTTTAACGTCAAAATATCATTATCTTAAAAAAGAAAATAGCGAGTGCAATGAATTTCTTTCTTTCGTCAGCTCTTTTGTTCTTCATCCATTGTGTTAATATAGAAAATCATTGCAAGGAATGTAGCATTCTGGTTCAATGCAGGTGGAGGATGAAAATTTTTATTGTTTTGTATTCATAGTGTTGTGCTTAAAATAGGCAGAAAACAGAAAAACACAATAATCAAAGAATGAAAATAGGTAAAGGTCATTTGAGACTTGCAATAGGAAACAATAAAGACATAGCAGTGCAGTCCACAAATGACTTAAGCCATGGTCCACACATACATAAAAGGAGCCCTTCTGTGATGGGATGATGAGCTGCTTGTGCGTAAAATTGTAGTCCCTCAGAGTTTGTGCAAATCCACAAACCTCTGTCTGTGACAGAGCTCCTCAGACATGTCTGCTCTAGTCACTTGCAGATTCCGACAGTGGTTGCTTTCGGAAGCGTTTCCAGCATAAAAGCTCCTTAACGGAAACATGTCTTCTGGACTCTCGGCGTGACAGCTTCCGGCGAGGAATGGGTCTCCCTATGGGAGCTTCAGACACCTCCCCACTGTTCTCGCTGGACGTGTCCCTGAGCCCTCCCTCTTGCTCGCTTTCCCTCAAAGATCCACCTCTCACCCTGCTAGTTCCTGCTTTAGCTGCTGAGTCTCTCTCAGCCTCCGTGAGACTTTCCTCCAGAGCCCCACCTCTCCCCCTGCTGGTCCCTGCTTCAGCTGCTGCGTCCCTCCCGGCCTCCGTGAGCCCTTTCCCCACCTGTTTCTCCGATGGCAGTTCCCTGACACCTTCCTTCATGGCTGTTCGGATCAAGAGTAATTTTTGGGCTCAATCTGTAGGAAAGGAATGGGCAGGTAGATGAAAAACCAGTGTCCCCCCCAAAAAAAAATTAAATATATGTCTGTAATGACAATGCACAATGAAACAACTCCATTAAAATATGAACATCTATAATTAAAGTATGCAGTATAGGGGAAGTATATCTATGTTGTTGTTGTTGTTTAGTCGTTTAGTCGTGTCCGACTCTTTGGGACCCCATGGACCAGAGCACGCCTCCCGCAGTTTGGTCAAACTCATGTTCGTAACTTTGAGAACACTGTCCAACCCTCTCGTCCTCTGTCGTCCCCTTCTCCTAGTGCCCTCAATCTTTCCCAACATCAGTGACTTTTCCAGGGAGTCTTCTCTTCTCAATATCTATGTACACATGGTCAAAGAGGACAGGAGGAATGGGTTCCATCCATCTCTCGCCAAGCACAAATATACCTTCGTGTCTTAGGCCTAGAAATCCTTTACTTCCAGCAGTCTAAATGAAATTGAATTCAAGAACAGTGGTACCTCGGGTTAAGAACTTAATTCATTCTGGAGGTCCATTCTTAACCCGAGGTACCACTTTAGCTAATGGGTCCTCCTGCTGCCGCTGCTGCTGCACGATTTCTGTTCTCATCCTGAAGCAAAGTTCTTAACCCGAGGTACTATTTCTGGGTTAGCGGAGTCTATAACCTGAAGTGTCTGTAATCTGAAGCGACTGTTACCTGAGGTACCACTGTACTCCAGTTTAATTGACTGGGGAATCCAGCAAGTTCAGAAGCATAATATTGATTCATCCAGCTTGTATGGTTTCCCTACCCCTGCAACCATAATGTAGGTGTACGCTGCTAATATGAATACTAACGAGAAAGGATCTTTCTGTTAAAGTCATACGCTATTGCAAAAATAGAAATTGCTGAGAATCGGAGAGTGGATGTTGACATGAAAGTTAGTGAGAGAGTGAGAAAAATGTAACTGGATTAAGCCTGCAGTCCTTAGAGTAAACCCCATTGAATAAAGTGGGACTTACTTTTGAACACAAACCATTGCAGGACTCAGCTGTCATTCCATCATCAGCTGTGAGAGTTGCACTGAGTTCTAGATCCAAGACAATCACCTAATGAGGCCAACTCTTGCATGTCAAGGCCCCGTGACCCGCAATTCCCTATTGGATAATAAACACACAGACACAAACATTTAGGTTTATGGGTTCAAATAGGCCACAACTTTATTGGTTGCAGATGCGAGCGCATTGGCTTAGGCACTGGGTGAAGCCAAGCTATATCTCGACTCCCGCCCATCTGCAAGGAGTCCACCTAAGGGTAAACCACCAATGACTTACATCAAATGGGGCACCCCAAAGGGTCCCTGTTGGGGTTGTGGCATGGCCCTAGCCCACATCCAGGCTTCGAACAGAATCCCCACACCCGGATCCCTTTAACAGGATATCCTTAATGAGGAGCGGCAGGCGGAGGCTGCAACCTCCCCTCCATCCAAACAAAGGCTTACCCAATGCCTAACCTCACAAAGTTGTGATGATTGCTACAAGGTAGGCAAAAACCAAATGGCTGGTGCCAATTTGCCAAGGGGACAAAATTCCTACCCGGCCTCAACAATATGGCGGCCGACATCTGTCCATAGCAAGGTCATGTCATAGCAAAGCACACAAAAAAGAGGGCAGTGGGTTTGGAGATCCGGTGAAGGGCGAGAGAGGAGGGCTCCCTGGCTGTGCCACAGTTTAAATTTCCCATGGCCATGCCTTCTACCAATGCTGATTGGACAATGAGGCCACCCCTTAGCGTGGTCCCATCTAGCACTGAGACGGCAACAAGGGGCACGTCAATCTCTGTCCCCGCTGGATCACTGGAGGGCCTGGATGCCTGGCCACAATGCTGCCTACCAGAAAAGGTAAGTGGACTTGGCGACAAAAAAAATCAACTTTGGGGATTTCAAGCGTTAACAAGAGCTCACACTTGCAGAAGTAACTTTGAAAGAGGAAAACAGCTATAACAGATGATTGTTTATGATCTTGCTTGGGATGAGAAATGTCAAGGCCCTTCAAGAAAGGTTGTCCTAACATAGGAGTTGCCAACCCAGTTCTCTTTGATACACATACATCCACTGAGAGATATCCTAGCACCACTGAGAGGACCCTCTTCATTCCGCTCCACCTCTGTTTTCGCCACAGCTGTTTTCTGTAGGCAAAAGAAGCTCCCCTCCCCAAATCTAATCCCAGTGGGATGATTTTGGGGTTGCAATAGAAGGATCCCCCTTCCATCTTCATTGTTCTGGGGAATTGCTCTTCCTGGAGATAGAAGCTGATGATGAAGGTTAACTCTTACATTCCCAGGTGTTCTCTCCAGGAAGATTATCCCCCCAATTAGACTTGGAAAAGGTAACACACTTTCCCAAGTCTAATTACTGGCATGTGTGTGCATGTGTGTGTGTTTGGTTGCAGTGTGGCATGGGTGATGCCCATGACAGCTTCTCATGCTTCCAAATGTACCCATGGGCCCCAAAATGTTGGCAACCCCTATTTAGTATTTCCAATCAACTCCACAATTTAGAGCAGGCATAGGCAAACTTGGCCCCCCAGATGTTTTGGGATTACAACTCCCATCATCCCTGACCACTGGCCCTGTTAGCTAGGGATGATGGGAGTTGTAGTCCAAAACATCTGGAGGGCCGAGTTTGCCTATGCCTGATTTAGAGTACCAGAAGTCTTCATGTCTTCATGTGGTCTTCATGACTCTAGTTCTGAAATGAAAGCTTGCACTGTTTTTACATTCCATATAATGTTTAATTCAGCCTACAATCTCTTGGCTACAATCATGATATGATATGTAACCCATATCATAGACTGCCTACTTCTGATGGTAAGTGTTGAGGATGGAGTAGCAATAAAGATCCAAACAGTCTAGAATTATGAGAGAGCTAGCCAGATGCTTCTAGGATGATGTTTTGAGAAGTTCCAAGAAGCCCACCACCGGTGCTTAGTTGAAAGGTTTGTTTTGTCCCCATCACTGATAATTCTGAATAATACTGCCTATGACTATGGTCTTTACCATCTTAACTATCTGATGAAGATTCTGGCTAGGCATGGCCGTGTGATTTAACAGCTGAAAAGGAGTTGTGTCTATGGGCAGGTGCTTCAAAATTGTGTTGCTTCAGCTTGTCTCCCCAAAGGATGCAGCTGTTAGCACGGTATACAAATTAAACAGATGGAAATTGATGTAACTAATGGGAACTGTTGACACAGAAGGTAAAACATTTCCGAAAGTTGTTGCCTCCTCACTCCCCTTGTCTTGAGGCAAGGAATTAGCATCCCTGATAGAGAAGATTAAATTATGTAGGCTTTGAAAAGGAAAGTCTCTTCAAGTTGATGAAAAATGCCGTAAAATAAATAAAGCCTGTTGAAGTGAAGACACGGTTATCTATTCCTTCAATTAGTCGCAATGTCCTGGTGGTTCTCTTTAAGAACTGTGGGGGTTCTGATTGAAACATTAATTATTTTCTTAGGATATCACTGCTATAGAGAGAAAACAGAATTCCCCCAGGCGGAGTCCCATTAAAGCACATCTCTGCAGATGGCTGAGGTTCCGGGAGGGAGGTTTTAATATAAATATGCTTAATGCTGTATTTGAAAACTATTTCTCAGTAGGACCCTGGGAGATTATTCTAATCTGTAGGCTGAAAGAAGGACAGATCACTCGATTCTACTTGTAGAGAAAATGAGGATTATTTCTCTCTGTCTCTCCCCCTCTTAAAAAAAAAAAGAACAACGTGATTAATACTGAGTTTGGGGCTTATTTGTAATGAATTTTCTCAATGGAATGAGAGCAATATTAATGGTGGTTCTAAAAATAACAAAGAATGAAACTATCTGCATTTTGCAGCAATTCAGATACTGAAACTGAAGCTTGGGCAACAACGTCCACTTGTCTTGTTCCTAGAAAGCATGGGTCCAAACAGTTTTGTCCTTGCCTCACTCCTCTCCCAGGGAAAACCCACTCTTTAGCTCTAAATTGGTGCAAATGTCAATCCAGAGAAAACCTGAAATGCTGTTTGATCTGACTGACCGCTAAAGAGCGGTTCCCCCCAGAGGAACAAGTACAAGAGAACAAACAGGACAGGAAGAAGTGTGAATAAATCCTATTTCGATCCTGCAATAGCTGGAAGATTTTGAACATGACCCTAAGACAGCCTCCTCTGGCCTCTTCTCCCTCAGTTGTCATCTGGGGGCGGCCATTTTGTCAGGTTGCCTTGGTGGGAGAGATAGGAAGCAGGGCTCATTTTATCAGATATGCTGGTGGCCCAGCTCCATCAGGCACCTCCTGCCCCCTGAAGTGCTCATTACAGGAGCAACTGTTTAGAAATTGGTGCCTGAGTTTATATTTTTGTTTTCCTCTTCTCTCCCTGTCCCTTTCTCCTTGTGTGTTGAGTTTTTTCAGATTGTAAGCTGGCCGCTACAGACTTTCTGGTTTAGATTGTATATAAACTGCTCTGGGAGCCTTTCTGGCTGAAAAGAAGGGTTCAAATTCAAAGAAAAGAAAACCCACCTTCAGCAGAATCTCCTTAACTAGAAAACCTCTTAATCTAGGGGAAGGCATCTGGTGTTGGGCCAGAGAGACAGGGGAATAGATTAGATTTCCAAGATCCTAACTTTTTGGTCCTGTGATGCAACATCTCACTCATTTCCTTTCCTCCCCCCACTTTTTGTTATTCTACAGTCTTGGCCAGCCTTTCCTCACCTGGTTCCCTCAGTTGGTTTGGGCTGCAGCCACCATCGTTCCTGATCTGTGGCCATGCTGCCTGCCTGGAACTGATGGGAGTTGGTCTAAAAAAAATCAAATAAATCTAGAGAATACCAGGTTGGAGGAAGCTGAGCTGGATTGTAATCTTTTGTGGGGATTTTCCTTATTTCACTTAGCAAAGCTCATTTAAAGACCACTCCACAAAGACGACTCCACAAATATCAACAGTACTCGTAGTAAAAATGGCATTAGCACTTACAGTGTGGCAAAGGAGGTTCTCAGTAAGTAAAAGTACATGTAGTTCGAAACCTGTATAATGTCACAGATGAGAGGAGAGCATTCAGCAATCATCAGATTTTGGGGATTTGTTTTTGATAAAGCAACAGTACTGGAGCCGGGAGTCTTAATACGTTTATAAAGGAACATGCTGAGGTGTGCTGCCTCCTGCGCTATTCTTCATCCTGGAACGTGGACACATTTAGTCTTGGTCTTGTAAGAAAGTGAATATTGTCACTGGCTGGGATCCACAGAGCACATTTAGGCTATTGGAAGGGCTTCTGTCTTTCTGTTCCAAGGCAGAGCGAATGAGAGAAAGGGGAGGAAGTGAGAGACGAGGGAAACTTCCATATGGCAGATCTGGGCAGAATTCAGATATACTTTCTTTTTTACTAGGGCCCCAAGATCTACCGACCAGAGCCAGGTGCAGAAGGCATGGTGTTAGAATTAAAGAACAGGATTCATGGGCAAAGCCAGGATTTGGCCACCACCTGGCCTAGGGAGGGCCTGACAGGCCTCACAAGGACTGCTCCTGCCACTTACTATCTGGCCCAGGGTGGGGCCTCACAAGGATGGTTGTTGCCATTGATGCTGCTACTGCCCAGGAGGACTCGGAGGAGTGCAGAGCTCTTTTTAACATGTTTTGTTTTGTTTTTGTTTTTTAATATTTCCCTTTCCCTTTCGATTCTATATATGGGGGTGGGATGGATGTTTGGGTGGGCTGGGGAATTTGTTAGATTTTGATGAATTTGTAATTTTTGCAGTTTTTGTTTGTATTGTTTTATTGTTTTCTGGGTTGTTTTTGTTTTTTGTTTTTATTGTTTTAAGGTTTTATTGTTCTAGGCTGCGAAAGAATACTATTAATTGCCATCAATGGAGGCCACTATGAGGCCTGGGATTGCTACCGTGGAGGGGCGAGGGAGGTATGGCGGTGGGGGCAGATGTTACAGGCGAAGGGGATCGAGATATGGATACGCTCGTACCCTTTCCAATCTGCGCCCCATCCCGAGGGACGAGGGTAGGGTGAGCAAGGATTACTCACCTCCGTCACTGGTGCTGTGCAATGCCAGGTCTATAGGCAATAAAACCACCACCCTACGAGATTTCTTTATCTCGCAGGGGGTCGACCTGGCTTGTGTGACGGAGACCTGGGTGCGCGAAGGGGCAACAGTTACCTTACGAGAGATGGCGCCCCCGGGTTTCTCTGTCCTCCACCAGTCGCGGACTGTGGGCCGGGGGGGAGGGGTGGCATTATTAATCCGGGAAGATTGTCCTTTCAGGGCTCTACCATCGCCATCGATCCCCGGCATCGAATGTGTTGGCCTAGTGTGGGGCTCCGAGGAGAGCTTGGCTGTCTGGCTGGTGTACCGGCCACCTAGCGCACCAGCAGCCACCCTGTCAGGCCTATTGGAGGCGGTGGCCGGCTGGGCCTTGGAGTTCCCTAACCTATTGGTATTGGGGGACTTCAACATCCATGCTGATGCCACTCCCTCCTCACAGGCTCTGGACCTGGTGTCTTCCATGGCGACACTAGGGCTCTCCCAGTTTGTTTCGGGCCCCACACATCAAGCAGGCCACACGCTGGATTTGATCTTTGGCGTCGGTATAGATGTGATCATGTCTCCTTCGATTAAGGTGCCATGGTCTGATCACTACGCTCTGAAAGCCAGGATTGACTTTCCACCCCCACCCTGCTTAGGTGGCGAGCCAATTTGGGCTCGCCCGCAGAGGCTGATGGACCCTGAGAGATTCCGCCAAGCCTTGCGGGACCTTGCTCCCCCTGGCGACTCATTGACTGAGCTTGTTGAGGGCTGGAATGCCCAGCTCCTGGCAGCCATCGATGAGATCGCACCTAAGCGCCCTCTGCGACCCCGCAGAAACCGGGCTCCCTGGTTTACCGAGGAGCTCCGGAAAATGAAGCGGGACCTCAGACGGCTAGAGCGAGTATGGCGGGGTGCCCGTGACGGAGCCTCAAGAACATCTTATAGGGCTTTTATGAAAACCTACGAGATGGCGGTGAAGGCTGCTAAGAAGTCATACTTCTCGGCCTCCATTGCATCCGCTAGCTCTCGCCCAGCGCAATTATTTAGTATAATCAGGTCTTTAACGTCCCTTAAGGGACAGCCAAATTTAAATAACAAATTGACACACGGCTGTGAGGCATTTGCGAGCTTTTTTGCGGAGAAGGTCTTGTCGCTCCGCCATGACCTCCCTGCCAATTTGGATACAATAAAGGAACTGGAGGCCCCTCGACTGTCCTCGGGTCCAGTATTGGACCACTTCGACCAGATATCCCCAGCCGATGTGGACAGACTCCTCCGAGCTGGAAAGCCCACCACCTGTCCTCTCGACCCATGCCCGTCTTGGCTGATTAGAGCGTGTCCAGACGAGGTGCGGGCCCTCCTGGGGGATATCATCAATTTGTCCCTTGGCACGGGGACATTCCCAGGGGAACTGAAGGAGGCAGTGGTGCGCCCGCTCTTAAAGAAAACATCATTAGATCCTTTAGATCTATCCAATTACCGCCCGGTTTCGAACCTTCCGTTCCTGGGTAAGGTGATTGAGAGAGCGGTTGCTGAACAGCTTGGTGGGTTTCTGGATGAAACATCGGCTCTGGATCCATTCCAGTCCGGCTTCCGCGCTGGTCATGGGACCGAGACGGCTCTGGTCGCCCTAACAGATGACCTTCGTAGACAGCTGGATCGAGGCGGGTCGGGGCTGCTGATTCTTCTAGATCTATCAGCAGCTTTCGACATGGTCGATCACGAACTTCTGGACCACCGCCTTGCCGACGTGGGGATCCAGGGCACAGTCCTTCAATGGCTGCGCTCGTTTCTCTCTGGTCGGGGACAGAGGGTGGCGCTTGGGGGGGAATTGTCATCGCGCCACTCCTTGGTGTGTGGAGTACCTCAGGGTGCGATACTCTCCCCGATGCTTTTCAACATCTTTATGCGCCCCCTCGCCCAGCTTGTTCGGAGTTTTGGGCTGGGTTGTCATCAGTATGCCGATGACACCCAACTCTATCTGTTGATGGATGGCCATCCTGACTCGGCCCCAGACACACTGACCAGATGTTTGGAAGCTGTGGCTGGATGGTTACGTGGGAGCCGGTTGAAGCTAAATCCTTCGAAGACAGAGGTCCTGTGGCTGGGACGGGGCGATATGGGATTGGGGGGGCAACTCCCATCTCTTGCGGGGGCGCAATTAGTGCCAGCACCGTCCGTTAAGAGTTTGGGTGTAATCTTCGACACCTCCCTTTCCATGGAGGCGCAGATTGCAGCTATAACAAAGGCGGCATTTTTCCATCTCCGCCAAGCTAAGCAGTTGGCTCCTTACCTCTCTCGCCCTGACCTAGCCACTGTGATCCACGCGACGGTCACCTCCAGACTGGATTATTGTAACTCGCTCTACGTGGGGCTGCCCTTGAGACTGACCCAGAAACTCCAGCGGGTGCAGAATGCTGCAGCGAGACTCCTTACGAGGTCTTCGCTGCGAGATCACATTCACCCGGTGCTATATCAGCTGCACTGGCTCCCGGTGGAGTACAGGATCAGGTTTAAGGTGCTGGTTTTAACCTTTAAAGCCCTATATGGCCTAGGACCCTCGTACCTACGGGACCGCCTCTCCTGGTATGCCCCACAGAGAAACCTACGGTCTTCAAATAAAAACATCTTGAAGGTCCCAGGCCTCAGAGAGGTTAGGCTGGCCTCAACTAGAGCCAGGGCTTTTTCGGCTGTGGCTCCGATCTGGTGGAACGCTCTGTCACAAGAGAGCAGGGCCTTGCGGGACTTGACATCTTTCCGCAGGGCCTGCAAGACAGAGCTGTTCCACCAGGCCTTTGGCCAGGGCACAGCCTGACTCCCTCCCTCGGCAATCTTCGCAGAGCTCTGGCCCAATGGTTGCCAGTGGCTTGAATTAATTAATTTTTATAATGAATGATTTTAGAATGTTGTTTATGTTGTACTTTTGTACTGTTTTATTGTTGTTAGCCGCCCTGAGCCCGGCTTCGGCTGGGGAGGGCGGGATATAAATAAAATTTATTATTATTATTATTATTATTGTGTTGACACGATTGGTCAGTTCACGGAAGTCACGCCTATCACTCAGTCAGGTTGCCAGTTGCATTGCTAGAATGCACCACAACATCATCCAAGTGACCTCAGCAAGCATTTCGATTTCAAATATTCTGATTATTTCTACTTCTAGTTACCGTATTTTTTGCTCTATAAGACATACTTTCCCCCTCCTAAAAAGTAAGGGGAAATGTGTGTGCGTCTTATGGAGTGAATGCAGGCTGCGCGGCTATCCCAGAAGCCAGAACAGCGAGAGGGATCACTGCGCAGCGCTCCCTCTTGCTGTTCTAGCTTCTGGCGTAGCCCCTCTGTCCCTTCCCCCACCTCATGAAAAAACCCCCAAGAGCTGTGCTCCCTTTCACAAGCTGTGGGGGGGCTTTTCCCCGAGGAGGGAGAAGGGCAGCCTGTGACGGCTCGTGAAAGGGAGCACTGAGCAGAGCCTGGGATGTATACAGGTTCTGCTCAGCGCTCTCTTTAAAGAATATTTTTTTTCTTGCATTCCCCCTCTAAAAACTAGGTGTGTCTTATGGTCGGGTGTGTCTTATGGAGCGAAAAATACGGCAAGTTTTTGTTTATTTATTAACTTGCTTTAGGGGAGAGGCAGCGTCTCCCCTGCCCCCCCAAATAAGCCCATGACAGGGTTTATTCATTCTGAGTCTGGGAGGTTCATTCTGAGTCTGGGAGTTTGTTTTCAGCACCAGTACTGAACAGAGCTTGCAGACATTTTAGACAAATGCCTTCTCCTCATTAGCTCTCTTCATTTCCGCAGCCTAATTCAAGAGTGCTTCTATGTGACATTTATTGTGGAATCGGTGCTCATGCAGTTAAGTTTTTTTGCACCATCCACACAGTGTTAGTGACATCAATAGCCTTTCAGGGGAAAGCCGCTAAATTAAAAAATGCTGCTGACATTGACCAGATAGTGATGCCTGAATGACCCATTTGTAATATTAAGTTCCCACCAGGAAGCACCTCAAAGGGTGTGTTGTTGTTGCTGTTGTTAAACTGAGAGTCAGAAACCAATGTCAATCTATTGCAAATTACTCAGAGATCTACTAGTACAGAAGTTTTAGACCTTTTTGAAAGCTGGAAGCCACATTTAACCCAAACAAGCAACTGGGGACCTGTGTATTTTTTTTAAACCATACACAGGTGTGGTGGTAGTGCTCCTGCTGTGACCCACCTTGAATCAGGCCATGAATTGGCGGTGGGTCCTGACCCACCATTAGAAGATCAGTAAAACTAGTTTTACCTTCTGCCCACCCTTGTTGTATGGCGTTCTGTGCACCAATTTGAGCATCGCTATTCAACATGAAACATGTGCTCTGAAGAACAACTAGGTTGACTTCACCTCGGTTGACTACAAGAAGAATTTGTCAATGTTGCTTCTCTCTGTTTCTCTTTTTTCTAATCATAATTCCAGTCCTCTGCATTTCTGTAGCAAAATCCTCCTGAAAAGTCACCAGCGTTTTAGTGCGACTTCCTCCTAATAAGCATGCTTTTCTATGCCGTTTTCACTACTGTACACATTTTTGCAAGCAGTTTTCCCCAATACGATGCATTTTTGCATGTTCTTTTCATTAATGTCTTCATTTTTATGCACACTTTCCCCTAATATATGCAAATATGGGATGACTACAAGTATGGAATTAATGCCTCAAAGACTATATTATCAGGGACAAGATGTTAGTTAGAGGACTTCAGAGATTTTTACTCAGACTCAGTTTTGCTCAAATGCTGTTTTTCTGTTTTAGAACGTTTGTAGCTTTCCTCTTTTGCCAGACACAGAAGAAGGTTTAGTTCTGCCAGCATGTTGTTTTTTTTTTGAGGTGCACCTGCTTCCTGCTTATGACAATATTTAGTCTAGTTTGCTGAGGGTGATCGGGGGGGGGGGGGGGAGGATCCTACCTTGCTGCCAGAAACTGGACTGGATGTGGTCTTTTTTTAAAAAATATATTCTGAAAAGTAAAGTCTTCTTTCTTCCTTCCATCTTTTAAAAGCAGTATACCTTAAGAAACCACTTAGTTGGATTAGGCGAGAGTAGACCCCTCCCCCCCCAATGCCAAGTGTGCATTCCCTGAGAAGAATTAAATCAACGTCTGAGATCAGATCAAGATGCAAAATTAAACCACTGTTTAAAAAAGAAAATTTAGTATGTATTCAAGCACTAAGCAGCACTGCTAACGATGCGAACCTTTAATCATCATTGCGTATTTGTGTTGTAGAACTTCTGGGTTGAGTACCTACATATATGTAGCCAAAATGGCAGCATTCCCACACAAGAGGGAGATATTGGCAGACTTGATGGTGTAGAAAAAAATCTTTAAGGGGAAAAGCCTAAGGGTGGAACCCTCAAAACAGCCACATAAGGACCCGATGACACAAATGTTAAGAGAATGAGAGAGAGAGAGAAACTGATTAGTGTAGCACTGTGGGAGGGGGAATTGAATGAAGTGGCAGGAAAAGGAGGAGAGAGGAAGAGGTATGTCGAGATGAAAAGTTTCCAGAGTGAACCATCTAACTGTCTGGGTTAGATCATTGTTCAGAAGTGAGTGTTGGAGGAAACCAAATGCATTGCCTTCGCCTCAACTTCTAGTTGATGCATGTGCTTGTTTAAGCCACATAAGCGCGCTGTTTGTTTAGCAATTTATACAGCACTTGTTTGTAAGCCTCTATGTTTAAGTTAACGCCACCCCTAAAAGGGTGAGCCATTTTGTTTCGTTCTTTTCTCCAAACGAAATGTCTTTTATTTTTTCTCTCTCATCTCCACTCATTTTGTAAAAGGTTCCTGCATAAATAAAGCCTTTGAACTCCAGAAACCACAAGTCATTATTTCAGTCTAATTCACCCAAGTTGCAAGGTTTGCTAACAGTAATAACTGCCTATGGAAAACAATTGAGAAATCTACAATTTTTACGTGGCCAGAACTGGACAGCCACGTGTCTACTTCCCTGCCACAATAGTTCCTGCTTTCTCTAACTCACTTCTTATTTAATGTCAAATATTTTAAAAAATAAAACTTCCAATACAAATTCCAAACCAAATATAGTTCTGTGCCCACAAACTGCAGGTTGGATGGAGCTGTTGCTACAAGAGTGTGGCTTTTGAAAGCCCTCCAATGCAGTACACAACGGATACTGGACACGCCAGAGATAAACTGCAACATTTTGCTGCAGGACCCCAGCTTTGCTGTAGTTGGTCGTCTTGGGAGGGGGATATAGTTTGAGGACCCAATTTGACCAATATTACAAAATATAAAGTACAATAAAGTACAATCTTTTAAATTTTCTCATTTTTAAAATGAATATTTTAATGCATACAAATTAGTGTACAGCTTTGATTTTTAGCTGAAGTTACTTTCAAATAAGCCATTAAAGACCACTTAAGATAAGGCTAATTTTGTATTAAATGTAAAGCCTTTATATATATATATAAACCATACATTCAATAGGAAGAAACATATATTTGACACCCTCCCATGTTAACATGTTAATGTACAAAGATAAATACTTAGCACGTGATGTGATTCTGCGTATGTGAAGGTAGAATTCTTTAATATATTTGATTGCTACTTGGAAGATCGGCTCCACTTTCATAATTGTCCACAAGTGGTGTCCCTCTAGTCCTTTTCAGCTGTTATGAAGTGCATCCAAGATGTGCATTTGGGAACAGCAGGCTCCGTTCCTTTTGCGTACATTCATTGTACTGTCTGAAAAGGCTCCCATGCATCTAGTTGTATGTGCAGAAAAGCTTTTCTGTTCTTCTCAGGAGCCCTGGAAAAGCAGAGTTCCTGAATGGGCAGAGAAGAGCCTTCCATAGATGGAGCCACTCATACAACAGTATTTTCAGAGAGTACAATGAATACACACATAGGAGCATATGAAGAGCCTGCTATATCAGGCCAATGACCAATCTAGTCCAGAGTCCTGTTCTCACAATGGCCAAGCGGATGCCTGTAGGGAAACCAGCAAGCAGGAACTGACCATAAGATCACTCTTTCCTCATGTGGCTTCCAGCAACTGGTTGTGATGGCCTGGGACTCGGACTTGGAACCAGAGGAGACTCAGTCTGCACCGGATCCTTTGCCTCAGGCATCACCTGAACCAAGTCTGGGGCCTGATCCTGAAGAGTCTCAGTCTGCACAGGTTCCCCTGCAACAAACACCAGCTGGGTCGAGTCAGGGGCCTGAGCCTGCCCTGACTCCAGCTGCGGGGATTACCTCGTTGCCTTCAGCTGGGCCATCACTTATAGCTGCTCCACTACCGGTTGGGTCAAGAGAGGCTGAGGCGGTCTCTGGGTCTAGTAACCCACAGACATCTCCTGAGCTGCAGAGACTAAGGTCTGAGAGAAGGAGAGACCTGGGTACTTGCAGGAGGAGTGCTTGCCTTCAGGCGAAACAGGGAGGTGAGTTGCTGGGGGATCAGGACCGGCCGCTACCCCAACAAAGATAAAAGGCTGTCGGACCCAGCCCCAGGTTGCGGGAGCAACATTGCTGTATGCCAGAGATCCTGTACCTGTCCTTGCCTGGTTTCCTGCCTCGTGCCCTGCCTTGGCCCTGTCGGACTGACTCCTAGCAGAACCTTCAGATTCTGGACCGGTCCTGGACTGCGTTTCATGGGTTACTCCCGGGCCCAGCACACTGGTATTCAGAGGTATCGCTGCCTCTCACTGTGGAGCCAGAGGATAGCCATCATGGCTAGTAGTCATTGATAGTTGTACTCACTTGTCAGGACTGGCCCTTGAGGCCCCATGAGTGTTTATTTTGCATGCACCAAAATATGTGAAAAAATTAATAGGCTGGCTCTCTAAAGCTGTGTCACTCTACTGACATTGCATAGGTGTATTAACAGGAAGTCCAAAATGGAATATATACACATGCACTTGGGATTTTTGATTGGTACTGAGAATGCTGCCTTTCTGCTCACCTTTTGTCTCCATAACCAGGTTCCCTGATTACGAGCTACTTTGTTTGGAGTGGTTGTTTGGCCTTTGGGGGAATGACATCAGTTCTGCAGCTTTTTAGAGATCGTTCTTGCCCCTTGAAGTTAAATCATCAGCATGTGTCTCTGCAACTGGCAAGCAGAAGAACCAAAAAATATCTTCTCCAGTGAGTTTTCAGGCTCTGGCTTGACGTTGTAATCTTCTCCCAGAAGAAGGGGCAGGGGGGAATCATGAAGAACGCTTGCTAATTTGCAGATAGATGCATATTTTTAAAATTCCCATTACCTATGATTGAGGCTTAGCTGGGAGGAAAGTGACTATCAGCATGGTACTTCTAATTTGCTAAGTGCTTTACAATCATCCTTGCATTTGTCCTCACAACAATCTTTTAGGGAAATCACGATGCCTGCTTAACAGATGGGAGATGCTGCTGGGAGATTTGGCCAGGGTTATCCAGTTAGTCCATGGTGAAAAAGGGACCACCTTTGGTGCCCTTTAGACATATCTGCAGTTTTCCACGAGGTGATTCCCCATGGCCGGGGGCTTCATCTAGAAGGGTTGTTCTCATTCCCAGTGAGAGGTGCCAATTCCATGGGGAAAACCTCACACAGTTTGTCCCACCCATGTGACTGTGTCAGTCAGAAACAGCCCCCAGCAGTGTGGGGGCACCTTATGGTTTCTAAACATTTGTGGGCACACAGCTAAAGGGGACCCCTTCCACTGGGTGCCCATTCCTGACCTATGTGCCATCAATCTTGCCCACGTGCTTGTGGCATTCAGATGCAAGTCTCAGATACAAGGAATAGCCTTACAGAAACATGGTTCCCATGTGGATTCAGGTATACTGTATTCTTTTATACCTGACTACACCACATCAACTTTCTATGATACCTTCTAGCAAACATGTTAGTGCTCATTTGAGATCAGCCTGGTAGTAGCCGGGTTTGGAACAGATCTTGAGATTTCAGTGCCCAAACCTGAGGCCGAGGGGCAGGCCCTGGTAGTGTCAAGGGGGCAGATTCCGTGATGTTATTAAGCATTAACCACAGTCCCTGAGGCCATATCATTCAAACAAACAAACAAACAAACAAACAAACAAACAAACACAAACAGAAAGTCTAACAAATGTTTTTTTTTTATAAAATTTTTTATTGCGTTTCTTTCCATAGGTTAACAGATTTGTTTACATAGCAACATGCAAGAAACATTTTTTATATATGAAGAAAAGTAAAGAAAAAGAAGAAAAGGTTAAGAAACTTTCATAACGTCCTTCGAAAGTTCGCTTTTGGACCTCCTCGCATCCTCTCGGCATTGCATTCATTATTCTAGCCAGTTCAGCAATTTGTTATCTTGTTTCCCATCTTATTATACCTTTAAATTTATTATGTTACCAATTTCGAAAATTTGTAATTTAGTTTTAACACTCTTAATAAACATAATATTTTGTTTCTAATTTGTCTCGTTTTTTTCCATCAATACTTACTTTATCATTTACTTAAATAAATTGCAGAAGCATAAGGTTTCTTAATCGTGCGCAATCTTAACATTCAAACAACTTATAATATTTTTGCAAATAGTCCTTAAATTTTTTCCAGTCCTCCTCCATTGTTTCTTCGCTCAGATCTCGAATTCTGCCAGTCATTTCTGCCAACTCCATGTAGTCCATCAGCTGCGTCTGCCAGTCCTCCAGTGTGGGTAAATCTGGTGTCTTCCAGAACTTTGCGATAAGAATCCTAGCTGCTGTGGTTGCATACATAAACAAGGTTCTGTCCTTCTTTGGCACCTTCCGGTCCACCATGCCCAGAAGAAAGGCCTCTGGTTTCTTAGAAAAGGTATATCTAAATACCTTTTTCAGCTCGTTATGTATCATTTCCCAAAAGGCCTTTACTTTCGGGCAGGTCCACCAGAGGTGAAAGAATGTCCCTTCTGCCTCCTTGCATTTCCAACACTTATTATCAGAAAGATGATATATTTTAGCCAACTTGACTGGGGTCATGTACCACCGGTATACCATTTTCATAATGTTCTCTTTCAAGGCACTACATGCCGTGAATTTCATACCGGTGTTCCATAACCTTTCCCAGTCCTCAGACATAATGTTGTGTCCTACATCCTGTGCCCATTTTATCATAGCAGATTTAACTGTCTCATCCTGTGTGTTCCATTTAAGCAGCAAGTCATACATCCTCGAAAGTACCTTAGTCTTTGGTTCTAGTAACTCCGTCTCCAGTTTCGATTTCTCCAACTGGAAACCCACTTTTTTATCCATTTTAAATACCTCTTGAATTTGAGCATAATGTAACCAATCTCGCACCTTATTTTTCAGTTTGTCCTGGCTTTGGAGCTTCCAATTATCTCCAACTCTTTCAATCAATTCCCAATATTTTGGCCAGTAGGCCTCCATATTGGGCCTTTTTTTAGAAATCTTGGCTTCCACTGGTGATAACCACCTCGGGGTCTTGCCTTCTAATAAGTCCTTATACTTCATCCAGACGGCAAAAATTGATTTTCTGACAATATGGTTTTTAAACAATTTATGAACCTTCGCCTTGTCATACCACAAGTATGCATGCCAACCATAAACATTGTCAAACCCTTCCAGATCTAGGACATCGGTGTTTTCCAACAGAAACCAATCCTTCAGCCAGCAGAAGGCTGCAGCCTCATAGTACAACCTTAAATCCGGCAGGGCAAAACCCCCTCTTTCTTTTGAGTCAGTTAGTATTTTGAATTTAATTCGGGGCTTTTTGCCCTGCCAGACAAACTTAGAGATATCCTTCTGCCATTTTCCAAAACATTCCATTCTGTCCACGACCTGGAGGGTTTGAAATAAAAATAACATTTTTGGCAAAACACACATCTTTATAGCTGCGATTCGGCCTGACAAGGTAAGTTTCAATCTTGACCAAATATCCAAGTCTTTTTTAATTTCCGACCAACATTTTTCATAATTATCTTTGAATAGATTTAAGTTTTTGGTGGACAAAGATACCCCCAGGTATTTCACTTTTTTAACCACACTTAGCTCTGTCTCTTTCTGGTACCCCTCTATCTCTGTAGGCGTCAAATTTTTGGCCAAAACCTTAGTTTTTTGTTTGTTTAGCTTGAATCCCGCCACCCGACCAAACTCCAAAATAAGTTCAAGAACTCTTTTTGTGCTAGATTCTGGCTCCTGTACTGTAATGACTAGGTCATCTGCAAAAGCTTTCAGTTTGTATTGTTTCGCTCCGACCACTATACCCTGCACCAACTGGTCCTCCCTGATCATATTCAGCAATACCTCCAGAACAGAAATAAATAGCAGAGGGGATAAAGGGCACCCCTGTCGTGTCCCTTTTTCAATTTGGAAAGTCTAACAAATGAGCAAATATTTCACTGGTTGGAAATTAAGTTCAAAACCTCAGCTAATAGGGTGTACCCAGGTCTAGCAACCTGGAAGGGCCTGGCAAACCTAAAAACCTGGCTACCTCGTAGCCATATTCTTTCTGTAGCTACAGAGTCTCAGCAAACTATAAAAAACAGTCAGGAATCCTGCGTGGTGTCTTTAAAATTAACACATTATATCATAGCATAATGCTTTGTCAGGTGTCATTGTTAGTTGGTTTATTATCTACCTATCTAAAAAGGGAAGGGAAGATGTGACCAGGAAGCCCAGAAATATCCAATTACTAACGTACAGCACAATTGCCAATGAAATCCAGTCGAAAGAATAAAAGAATTAATGAGAATGGGTGTGACAGAGTCCTGACTCAGAATGCAATTGTCAAAGCAAGGTGCACCGTGTGCAACCATGCTGAAAGGACAATGGCTTTCTGTAGTGAGCTTACCATGCCCAAATCAAATGTAGCCATTTATAATTTTACACTGATCTGTTTTCATGGTTAAAGGAATAATTAAAAAACAACAACCCACACACCTGCTTTTGGGTTAATTTGCTCACTTTTCATCAACTCTGAGAGCATCTGTGGCTATTTAGTGACAATGAAGAGGAGCCTGGAATGCTCTGTTTATTCATTTTCGAACAATGTCTCTATTTTATTTGGGGCCAATACAATCTCTATTATACTCATTGTTCTGCATTTATTCTGTTGCCTGGTACTGTAATACACTGCTTTCAGCATTCTAATGGGATTTCATGGGGCTGCCATCCCTAGGTTGATTTGTAACAGGAAGCCGGGACAATAAAGGCTTTGAGGAGATTAATGTGAGAAATGCATGCCTCTGTCGAGGGGCACCCATGCAAAATGAAAAACAACACTGTCTTCCATTACTTGTACCGCTATCTCATTTTTACCAGTAAATAACTTAGTGCATTTCTCTCCACAATGAACATGAACAAAAGGCCCTAAGAATAATGAATGTACTTTTTGGCTGAGGGAGGAGATGGGATACTTTCAAAGATATTTAGGATTCACCTGCTAGAGTTGCCCTCCAGGCAGGGTTTTCTTTTTTAAACTCTCAAAGAAATGACACCCTTAAAAAATAAATAAATGCCCTTCTTCTTCACGAAACTGATTCTTTTAACTCTCATCAGCATGGGGTCCACAAAATGCCCGGCAGTATAGCAGATTCTTTAATTATGATAGGAAAGATTGTATTCCAAGTGATGTGTTTGTTTATTGGGCTTGGACTATAAATGGTTTCTGGATATTTTAACCAGAAAGCAAATACCAAACCCTTGAGGCAGCGGGCTCTTGTCTTCCATTTTGCTGGCTATCAATTAAGGTTATTCATAAAATGATGAATTAAGGCTATGCGTTGGTTCAGAAAGTAATTGGAAGTCCTTCTTAATGCTTATGCAGAGCTTTGAGGACGTAAAGTGCTGTGTAATTACTATTATTATTCATAATGACCAATTAGAACTTCAACGATGGTGCCATTATTTCTAGAAAGAGGGAGGACAAGGATGGAGAAAGAGGTTGCGGCTGCGGGCTGGGTGGGGAAGCCTTTCGGGAAAGACAAAAACCATCATTATCTGAAAACAGTTAATTTCCATGTCACATCAGCTTAAGGATGGCTTGCTTTGAAGAATTTATCCGTAAGACCCAGCAAAGACATTTGTACAACAAAGGAATGGTTGACTTAAGGGCAGAACAGAGATTGATGCTACCGCTTCTGCTACAAAATTGCAAATATTTGCCATACATGCCTTTTTATTCTTTAGACTCGATCACTACTTGAGCCTTCATGGACATTCCATTAACGTAGAGAATGTTCATTTGTTTCACCTGTGTCACAGGTTCAACCCCCCAGAGTCTCCAGGTAGGACAGGGAATGTCTCTTTTTTGAAAAGCCAAAAAGTCACTTCCAGTAAAAGTACGCAATGCTAATCTAGATGGCCCAGTGGTTTGGCTTTTATACTTCTTTCCTGGGCAGAAAGAAGTACAAAAGGACCACCTTCTCATGATGATGAGCCTTTGATTTGGCTTTAGGCACGATCCTTGGAACGTAACCCCCCATGTAAATTGAGGGCTTACTGTACTGTGGGCAGAGTCAGTCCAGGTCCTGAAGGCCTTTCAATGAGAAGCTATCACCTGCATTCCAGTGGTTCCCCACATAAGACAGTAACACACAATATGACACCAGCAATTCCTGACACCCCCACCCCAAATCCCATCTTATGAAATTCTACCAGGCATTGTCCACTTGTGTTATGATACCATCTTCACAATGGGGAATCATGATTAAAGGGAAAGAAAGCTGACGCTGAATCTCAGGATGCCAAATTCTCTGTGCAGTGACTATCACTTTTGTGATGCGGATAATGGCATTGCAGGAGACACCTAGTCCTGCTTATTTTTTACAGTGTTTCATAAACGATTTCCAGAAGTTGAAAGTTGGAAAGATGTCATAGAGTGATTTATCAGTTTTTAAAAAGGTGCACACGAGAGAGACAGACAGACAGGCAGACAGACAGACAGATGGATAAGGTGGTTGTATATCAGTGACAGTGCTGGATTTACATATAAGCTGAACAAGCTATAGCTTAGAGCCCCACTCTCCAGGCCCCCTGCAAAGGAAAAAAACCTGGATGTACGTTTTCAAAATATAAGATAAGAAACAAATAAAATAAAACTTACATACAGCAACAGTGGCAAATGGCCTTAGATATCTATTAGGTCCATAAATTACCATATAGCACATGGTTAGGCAAATTAAGGCCCGGGGGCTGGATCTGGCCCAATCGCCTTCTAAATCTGGCCTGCGGACAGTCCGGGAACCGGTGTGTTTTTACATGAGTAGAATGTGTGCTTTTATTTAAAATGCATCTCTGGGTTATATGTGGGGCATAGGAATTCGTTCACCCCCCCCCAAAAAAAATATAGTCTGGCCCCCCCACAAGGTTTGAGTGGCAGTGGACCGGGTGTCCCTGCTGAAAATGTTTGCTGACCCCTGAATAGCATATATTCAACACAAAAGAACAGCAACAATTTGTTGTTGACAAAGGACAGCTGGACATATAAAGGGCCCCATTACCTTCAGTAGCTTAGGGCCTCATCAAGCCTACGGTAAATGTGGCCCTGGTCTTTAAGGTGCTACTGGAAGGAATTTTTTTATTAGTGAAAAAAAATTTCTTAACCAAGCACAGCTACAAAGAACTTAAGGTGGCTTTACTGTAATAGTATTGCCTTATACTGCCAAGTACTCTGGTTTTCTGCCAGTTTGTTGCCAAGTGATATTTGATGTATGCACAGCCAGTAAATGGTGAGAAAAAACCACACCAATCTTTGGCACTCTCATTTTAGGCAAAGTTTCCCATGAAAATGTTATTTTTAATCTAGAAGCAATTATTTATGTAGCTTGTATATCACTTTAGAGATAATACCCTGCTTCTGCAATGCCAACATTGATAATGCAATGATGTCAGAAAAATGTTAAGTGATGTTCACTCAGAACTTGGGAGAGAACTCAACACTTCCATGCTTGTTTTGAAACACGACTTCAAATCTGAACTAGCATTTTGTTTTTAGAATTATGTCCATCTCTGCAAATATTTTCTTTGTGATCCTAAACTGCTTTCCCAACTGGCTACTGGTCTAGAAAGCAACTGTATCTTAGATACTCTTTTCTAATAAAGTGCCTTGGCCTTCCACATTTATTAATTTATCTATTTTATTTGACATATTTTAGGCCACATTTCAGGCCCCAAATTGCACTCAATGTGGCTTGAATAAAAGCACAAAACTAGGGAGCACCAGTTCAGTAACATAGGTCTGGTAGGATACTGGGCTGGGTGATTCAAATGAAGTTGGAAAGTCTTAGAGCCCATTTCTTTATTTGAAGGGAGGCACGGAGAGTCTGCTGCCCTTTAAGCAGAGTTAAGGAACCTAGCTCATTACTGTGACATTCTTGGCAATATCTGATACCCATAAAGTTAATCTCCTACTGAGGCTTCATCAAGACAGCACTTTATTCTATTTTGTTGCTTAATAATCTTCACCTTTTATGTAATCTTTCACATGACACAAAAGCCACCTACAGAAATCTAGTGGAACTTGAGTGCTCATTCCCATGTTAATTGCTTAAAAAAAATGTTTGCAACCCTGTTAACCAGGAAAATCACAGGACGGTATCCCAACATATTCTTTCCCACTGTTTTAATGGGTGACCCTTACAGTCCTTTTCCAACTCTTCAATTCTATGATTTTATCATGGGGGATAGAAGTGCACATGCACACAAAGGATAGCCAGCTGTCAGAGATTCTTTAGCTGTATTCCTTCATTGCAGGGGGTTGGCGCTAGATGAACCTTAGGGCCCCTTCCAACTCTACTATTTCTATGATTCATCATCGATTACAACAATACAATATACAAGGTGAACGAGACAAGGTGAATAACCATTCAAAGTGAATAGAAATATTTTCTTCCTCTCTCATAAACACAAGAACTCGTGGACGTTCAATGAAGCTGAAGGTTAGAAGATAAAAGAAAGTACTTCATGGTTAAACTCTGGAACTTGTTGGCCACCAACTTGGATGGCTTTAAAAGAGGATTAGATGAAATCATGGAGGAGAGGACAATTGATGGCTTCTAGCTACGATGGTTATGTTCTACCTCCACTGTCAGAGGTAGTATACTTCTAAATGCTAGTAGTAGATAGGTAGCCGTGTTGGTCTGCCATAGTCAAAATAAAAAAATTCCTTCCAGTAGCACCTTAAAGACCAACGAAGTTAGTTCTTGGTATGAGCTTTCGTGTGCATGCACGAAAGCTCTGGGAGGAAGACCTTTCATTGCCTACAGACAGCCACCCAATCTTAAACAACTCCTAACCCACAATAATACTACAACCAGACTTAACACAGACACTGGCACCAGAGCCTGCAATAAACCCAGATGCCAACTTTGCTGCCACATACACCCGGACAACACCATTACTGGCCCCAACAACATCACACATACCATCTCGGGACTATTTAATTGCTCATTGTCTAACATTGTGTATGCCATCAAATGCCAACAGTGTCCTTCAGCTCTCTATATTGGATAAACAGGCCAAACCTTACGCCAAAGAATAAACAGACATAAATCTGACATCAAGAATCACAGAACAGAGAAACCAGTAGGAGAACACTTCAATCTCCCAGGACATTCTATACAAGATCTCAAAGTAGCTGTTTTACTACAAAGGAATTTCAGAAATAGACTGGAAAGAGAAGCTGCTAAATTACAACTCATTACCAAACTTAAAACCATGAAAAGACCTGGGCTGAACAAAGACATTGGATTCTTATCTCACTATACATGACTAAACCATTTCTCACCTTCCCACCCCTTGCCTTTTCCTGTAAGACCTATTACAGTCGTTAAGAGTCGTCAAGAGGCTCTCTCAGCTATCTGCCTATCTCCCATTCCCACCACCCTTCTGAGTAACACCCCTCCCCACCTTCTCACTATATAGAAGGATCTGGCAACTTCTGTTTCAGTGTATCTGAAGAAGTGTGCATGCACACGAAAGCTCATACCAAGAACTAACTTCGTTGGTCTTTAAGGTGCTACTGGAAGGAATTTTTTTATTTCTAAATGCTATTTGCCCTCGTGGCCAGTTTGTAGGCCTCGCATAGACATCTGGTTGGCCACTGTAAGAACAGGATGCTAGGCTAGGTGGGCCATTGGCTTGATCCAGCAGGCTCACCTTAGGCAGTGGCGGACCTACACTTTGGGGGCCCTGAAGCTTGAAGTGTTATGGGGGCTCCTTCACAAGGTCTGTGTAACCATTGCTATCTTCTTCAATGAGATTGTTCCGTGATGGATCACCAAATAATAGTAATAATAAATTAACTACCACATCTCAGATTTTGATTATAATTGCTGCACTGGATTCTCTAAAGGTCCATATAGTTAAAGCCATGGTTTTCCCAGTAGTGATGTATGGAAGTGAGAGCTGGACCATAAAGAAGGCTGATGGCCAAAGAATTGATGCTTTTGAATTATGGTGCTGGAGGAGACTCTTGAGAGTCCCATGGACTGCAAGAAGAACAAACCTATCCATTCTGAAGGAAATCAGCCCTGAGTGCTCACTGGAAGGACAGATCCTGAAGCCGAGACTCCAATACTTTGGCCACCTTATGAGAAGAGAAGACTCCCTGGAAAAGACCCTGATGTTGGGAAAGACTGAGGGCGCAAGGAGAAGGGGATGACAGAGGACGAGGTGGTTGGACAGTGTTCTTGAAGCTACCAGCATGAGTTTGACCAAACTGCGGGAGGCAGTGGAAGACAGGAGTGCCTGGCGTGCTCTGTCTGGTCCATGGGGTCACGAAGAGTCGGACATGACTAAACGACAAAACAACAAAAACTGGATTCTCTCACGTGTCAAAGTCGCTGGTGTGAATAAAAAATTCCCACGCCTTATAGTTTTTGTATTGTGAGGCATAAATTGGGTCTACCAGACCTAAAAACTTAAAGCAATGGGGATTAAAATCGCTTCTGGGGCTCCTCTGGAATTAAGGGCCCCAGAAGCTTAAACTTCATTAGTTTCATAGTCAATCCATCCCTGATCTTATGTTCTTATTATGTGAAGCTAAGAGAAATGCTGGTGGGATCTTAAAGCCTTTCCCCACCTCTTTGCCATTCCTGCTGCTGCTACTACTGCTGCAGCTGTCTGGACATGAGCCCAGGGGAAATAGATCTGCACCAGAAATTATGCTTCTGGATGTAACTTGAGCCTGGATGTTCTGTTTTCTAAAACCTAAGTACTTTTCATATGCTAACGGTAATGGCCATACCTACACTCAGTTAGGCTGCTCTAATCCCACTGCCTTCAAAGGCATTTTAGTGACCTAATTGTCTGCAGGATTGCACCCATTGCTTTCTCCCATTCATCTTCATTATCGAAGGAATGCTTGATATATGTATGCCAAGCAAGATACTTTGTGATGATTAAATTTAATGACAAAACTAAATATGCTTTCCCATTTCTTTGATGAACTAGATCTAAGCCAGCTAGCTGTGGGCAGTGGAGTGTCCTTCATTACTAAGCTAATGAGACAGACCCGATTTCTGATTGCCTTGTTAGCTTCAAATTTACCCTTTGCTTTCCCCTGACTTTACCTGTTGATTTTGAAGATATCTGAAGAGTGATTGCATACACAGCCTATGGCTGCTTGGCAAAATCACCTGATTCACTCTGTGAATATGTGAGATGAGGACTTCACCGACATTTGTTTACATGATTCCTATATTGCTGGCAGAAACCTACCTGGAAGTGTTCTTTTATATATATATATATTTATTTGATTTTATGAAGTATAAACATACAACAAAAAACAATCCAAAATCCAAATATCAAGATTACTCTGAATCTCCTGACTTCTCCCCATCCCTTCCATGGGTCCCAATGATAATATTTACAACTGCATATCAATACTAATCCAAATTTTTATCCTTCTAAATTATCCATATTTTCCGTTACTTTACAAGTGTGGTTAAAATCCTGCTAATGTTTTAACCTGCTTACAGTGGTCTCGTAGATAAATTATAAACTTTTCCCATTCTTTTTTTTTACAGTTCTTGTCTTCTTGAGTTCTGAGCTTCCTAGTATATGGAAGTGTTCTAAGAAAGGCAAGAGAGTGACTTAGCTGTGGAGAAACCAGGCATCTTCAGAGAACCAAGAGATACTACACCTTTCCTCCAGCACCAAAGGCTTTAAGGAAGGAAAAGTGAATATGTCATCTACAAAAAATAAAAAAGCAAACAAAAGATTCACTGTGTCATCAACTCACTTAAAAATCAGGGAGTAATAACTTCCAGGCTATGTAAAAGTCAAAGCCTCTTTATCGCACCGCCAATCCAGGAATTACTTATTCCCCCATGACCTATCATGTGCCATTTTCACAAAGGTCATGTCAGAGGCAACTGTGCTGCTCTATAATGGAAATTCCAGGCTGGGTTTTGCTTTAATCCATCAAATATATCAGAAGGCATGATGATTTTTGGGGAGCCATTCTGTAAAATGGAGAGGAGACAGATTCCTGGTTTCAAATTGTGCTTACACTGAAGAGCTGTACTCAACCTTGTTTTCAGATATCGCATTACGGTCTTTCTTTTCACTTTCCTAATTCCCCCTAATTACGTTCATTACCAGACTTAGCATGTAATGCAAAAAAAGAGTGAAGAGATTTGCCATGACCTCTGGTTCAGATTTCTATGGGGCCCCAGCTTTGGAGGTTTTTAATGCACCAAGTTCCCATCCTGTATGAACAGTCAGCGTCGCCCTTCCTACTGTGATTATAAATGAACATTCTGTACAAAAAGTATCTCCCCTCTTCTGCATATGCGTAATTTGGATAAAATACATTTTCCTTGCAAAATATTGCACTTGATATATAACAAGGAACATTAAAGACAAATAATGCCCTAAACCAGCCTTCTTCAATCTGCTGCCCTTCAGATATTCTGAACCCCACGTCCCATCAGTCCTGGCTAGCATGGCCAATGGTTAGGGACGACAGGAGTGGGAGTCCAAAATTTCTGGAGGGCACCAAGTTGGGGGGGGGACTGGTCTAAATGTACCAAAATATTCTGTTTCGCTTTCATTCATTCATTCAGAATCCTGCATTCCTTTTACTTTTACCCAACAAAAAATTCAGTTGACTTATTTGCAGAGAAAGCTTTAATTGCAAATGCCTTCTGTACAGGTGAGCATCAGGAAGAGGAAAGAACATGCTCATGTTCCCATTAGAGCATTATTCAGGAATCCTTGCAACAATTCAGTAGAAAACATGAACAATCCGAGCTCCTGTATATGACTGTATAGATGCATAACCAGTCCACCTCTCCAAGTCCTGTGTTGTCTGTACATTTTCTACTTTTAACACACTTTTGGATTATGAAGCCAAAATTCCTAAAGTAACAGTGTAGTGTGTAGGGTTAACATGGGCTGGAGCATTGACAGATCTTGCCTTGGGCAAGAAGTTGACCTGTGATCTCCATCTCTCTTCTCTCATGAGTCAGTGATCCTATAGCAGCAAATATTTACAAGTGGAATGAAATGTTCCAAGTACACAGGAGATTAAACTTAATTTTTCAATATTTCTGCTCATTCACTAGGGCTAGACAGGGCTGGACACACTGATTATTTTTCTGTTAGTTTTCAAGGCTTCAGTACCAATATTTCTTGCACTGAAACTGTAAGCGGCTACTGCATTTGAGAGGGATGCGGGTGGCGCTGTGGGTTAAACCACAGAGCCTAGGGCTTGCCGATCAGAAGGTCAGCGGTTCGAGTCCCCACGATGGGGTGAGCTCCTGTTGTTCAGTCCCAGCTCCTGCCCACCTAGCAGTTCGAAAGCACGCCAGTGCAAGTAGATAAATAGGTACCGCTCTGGTGGGAAGGTAAACAGCGCTTCCGTGAGGTGCTCTGGTTCGCCAGAAGCGACTTAGTCATGCTGGCCACATGACCCGGAAGCTGTACGCCGGCTCCCTCGGCCAATAAAGTGAGATGAGCGCTGCAACCCCAGAGTCGGTCACGACTGGACCTAATGGTCAGGGATCCCTTTACCTTTTACTGCATTTGAGAAGATAAAGAACACGCTGAAATTTTAGTAAGTCCTCACTGTTGTTCTACCACAGGCAGACTCTGGTAAGATTTTGTAGTTTCCTCAGGTTTGGAACAGGCAAGAGTTCTCTCCAAAAAGTGAATTATGACAAAACAGGAGGGTTTCTTAGTTCATCAAAGTGAATTAATTCCTCTTTAATTCCTCTTCTAGGAGTTTGGTGAGGCGTTTGTTGCCCTCCCCACGATGCTGGACAATAAGTCAACCCTAACCATTGGCCATGTAGGCTGGGACTGCTGGGAATTGGGAGTCTAACCAATTTGAAGGAAATCAAAATGAGATATTTACCACATAAAAAGAGTATCTGGAACTAAGTAGCTGTTCCGAATAAATGGATGACCCAATGCCATGGATGCCATTCAATTGTGAGGAGATTCCATTTGGCTTCTGGTTGACAATGTAAGTAGCAAAGTATCTGTAATGTACAGTCGTCATCCACCGTCCTGGAAAATATTGATTAAGAAATTAAACTTCATTTTAAATTGGTTTTTAGACTTGGCATTCTAGGGGGAAAAGTGGTGTCTAGACTTAAGGCCAGATGGACATCGCTGGAAAAGAAACAAAAACTCCCTAGTTATCAGCACGTACATTAGGCCTATCCTGCACTGATTTTGGTCCCACGGATAATATATTGGAAGTAAACTCTTCAAGAGAGATAAACATGCTTTGCCCCCCAATAGTTTCCCAACTATATAAGTCATCTGAGTAATGTTAAAATCAATTTGATATTTGAAAAACAGCCAGTGCAGCTCCCTTAAGATTAGCATGACATGCTGAGGTTGCTTACTTTGAGTTAAAGTTCTGACAGCAGCATTTTCTACATATTGGATACTATGCAGAAGCATTTTCTCAGGGAAGACATCAAAGGAAGCAGTACAATAGCCAGCTTTAGCGATTGGAGGCATGTACATTGCAGTCCTTTGGCTAAATTCCATTGTTGTTCTGTAGCCCAGACAGGGGGAAGTATGATCGATTAAATAAATAGATCGATTTTTAACCCCTCCTTAATCTCATGAGAGCCCAGGGTGGTGTACAACAATCAAGTAAAAACAACAACATGAAAACCAATAAAAACAGAAACATAAAAACCAGAACCAGCAGCAGCACATTCTCACTATACCGTGACCCAAAGCAACACTGTTGTGTGAAGATATGTCCAGACCCTCCAAGTGTCCCTATTTTCCAGGGACAGTCATGGATTTACAGAAGCCACCCCAGTTTCTGATCTGATCCCAGAATGTCCTGCTTTTCCTAAGGACATCCCTATTAGCAACAGAGAAATGTTGGAGGGTATTAGGGTTTTTTTAAAAAAAGTTTAATGTTTTATTATATTTTTATTAATGTTGGAAGCCACCCAGAGTAGCCGAGGCAACCCAGTCAGATGGGCGGGGTATAAATAATAAAATGATGATGATGATGGGCTAGGACGTCCCTCTTTTCATTGGAAAAATGTTGGAGGGTATGACATCCCCACAATACCCTTACCCAAACCAACACTCTTGTGTGAAGGCATAACTAGAGCCATTAGTGAATGGTCAGTAAGATGGAGGACAGGACAGATGTGATGCCAAGCAGTGGGAGTTCCATAGCCAAGGGGACCATGGCAGAGAAGGCTCCTTCCTGGGTGACCACATAATGGCTGTTGGTCACTGGGACCACAATAAGGGCCTCTCTGGCCAATGGCAAGACCCATTGGCCTTACTGGTAGGTAAGCAAATTTACAGCAGTTTGATTTCAGTTGAACACACCCCACCCCCACCTGAAGTTGATAATGCCAATCAAGAATCTCTGATATATCATGCAGTCTGGCCCTGGCCCTGTGCGTGTCTGAACAAAGATCTGCTCTTGGACAGGTATGTGAGAGGTATTATGAAACTCCCAAAGCATATCGAAGCTAACAAATCTGGTAGAGGTTGAGGCACAAAAAAAGATAGAAACACAAAAATCTAACTACAAATAAAAAACCAAAACAAAGGGCTTAAGCTGCGTATATACACCATACATTTAAAGCCACCTGCACCCCCAATAATCCTGGGAATTGGCTTATCCCCCACACAGCTACAATTCCCAGCACCCTACAGTTACTACAGTTTGGGGGGGGAATGCAATTTAAATTTATGGTGTGTAATCAACCTTAGTTTTTGTCCTTTCTTCTTCCTAGGACAAATTCAAGATGCCTAGAAAACAGGAATGCTTATTAGAACATAGGAACAGGGGAAACTGCCTGACACCAAATCAAAGCATTGATCCACCTGGTAAAAGGTAAAGGACCCATGGATGGTTACATCCAGTCAAAGGCGACTATGGGGTTGCAGCGTTCATCTCGCTTTCAGGCCGAGGAAGCCGGCATTTGTCCACAGACAGCTTTCCGGGTCATGTGGCCAGCATGACTAAATCGCTACTGGTGCAACGGAACACCGTGACGGAAGGCAGAGTGCACGGAAACGCCATTTACCTTCCCACCACAGCGGTACCTATTTATCTACTTACACTGGTGTGCTTTCCAACTGCTAGGTGGGCAGGAGCTGGGACAGAGCAACGGGAGCTCACTCCGTCACAGGGATTCGAACCGCCAACCTTCTGATCAGCAAGTCCAAGAGTCTCAGTGGTTTAGACCACAGCACCACCCGTGTCCTCATTGGTCCATCTAGTATGGCATTGTCTACACTGACCAATAGTGGCTCTCCAGTGTATCAGGAAGTGGTCACTTCCAGCCCTACCTGGGCAGAGAGCCTGGGTCTTTTTGTATGCAAAGTAGATGCCCTAACATTTTCACGGTGCACTGCCCTCCACGATCACCGCCTAGCTGTCTGCCCCTTTCCTGGGTGCACCTTCATACTATCAACTCCTTACACGTTGCATGCCGAAGGGTGTTCCTCTTTTTAAAACAAGATGCCACAAGGGCCAACAGTGCTTGATTTTGATCTGCTATCTTTCCCTGCGAGAGCTGAGTCATAGGTACATCTGCTGATCCTTGTATGATATGCTAATGGCTTCAGAAGGTGTGACTCAATAGGTAGAGGGTGATGCAAGAACCAATCAGTCGGCATGCAAGGTAATAGCAGAGCGGAGCTTGGGAAGATGTACACAGAAGCTGTTCTGGAAAACCGACAATAAAAATAATCATTAGCTATGCAAACAGATTGCCAAGTGGAATATATCAGATGGGGAAAGCTCATTATCAGCTGGCAGCCTTGTTGTTTAAGTGAAATCATTTATCAGTACAAAAAAATATATCTTGTATTTCTTAGTCGGGCTATTTCTGATCAGTGTTATTATAAATGCAAGGGTGGGAGTTATAAATGTTGGGTTCCCACTGTCACTGGGGAAGCTGGGAGCATGGGAAATTAGATCATTTCACAGCAAACTAAGAAGATCCAGTGTGATATAGTCGTCAGAATGTTGGACTGGGACCAGGGAGAGATCTGGGTTCAGATCTTCACTCAGCCATGGGACTCGCTGAGCTACTCTGTTATCATCATTTAACCTAACCTCCTCCACAGGGTTGTTGGGAAAGGAAAAGAACCATGTATTCCACCTGGAGCACCTTGCAGGAAATGCATTAAATAAAAGCATTGAAATAAACAGAGCACTCCTGTTCATTTTTTAACCATCCTTAGGAGTAGTAGGTGACACATACACATCTGAGAGAGCTGCCCAATGTCTCTCTGTGGGGTTGGAGCTATATCATTTCAGACAGGTGGGGAAAAAACTCAGGGGATGGGGAGATTCAATGTTTTGTTATTAGAATTCAAGAGAAACAAAAGTTAATGTACAAGTCAGAACATGACATCTTCCACCCGCCTGAACTGACTTCTTACCCAGGTTGTGTTTAGAGACTTACATAATTACACGGGGAAAGGAGAGCCCTCTAAAAAGAAAAAGAAGAGAAATTCAAATGACAAAAGCCATAAAGGAGAACTGGGGAAAAAATGCACTTTCTCATCTCCAGCTGATAAGCCACGCATTTACAGTTATGGCAGCCCTAGGATTTTGGAAGCCTTGGGCAAGAGAGTTCTGTGTGGCCCCTCTAAGATATAGAATCAAGTCAGGTACACAATTTCCCTTCATTCTATACATGAAGCAGCAAGGAAAGTATGGATAAATGTACCACAATACATTAATTGTGGTCTTTTTTTTTAAACAAATGGAGTGAAGAATATCACTTAATACATTATATTAACACTTCACTGTAAATATAGAAATACAAGACATACACAAAAAGAAACAAGCCATTACCTCCATATGTGATGCTCTCTCACACACAAACAGAAACAGTAAAAAACAAACAGCCCCCCCCCCAAAGCATCTTGTATGATATCATGGTAGGAAGGATATACAGATAATTGGTTATAGTCACATAATTGTTGATTAATTATGTAACAGTCAATTCTCTAATACCCTGTTTTACAAAATGAACCTATTCAAGCTTTCTGAGAAGCAAAGTCCGTGGTCGGGTCACTCTCTCAATTTTACATTTGACTAAAATCAGTGGTCATCATTGCACCACAAAAAAGCGCAGATCTATATCTATCTACCATCTATCTATCTATCATCTATCTATCTATCTATCTATCTATCTATCTATCTATCTATCTATCATCTATCTATCTATATCTCTATCTATCTATCATCTATCTATCTATCTATCTATCTATCTATCTATCTATCTATCTATCTATCTATCTATCATCTGTCTATCTATCTATCTATCTGTCTGTCTGTCTGTCTGTCTGTCTGTCTGTCTGTTTCAGCTGATAAATTTCACCTCTCACCAGACACAATCATTACAAATACAGTGAGAATTGAGTGTTCTACCTTAACTCTGCCTTTTTGAAGATATATTCTGCTAAGGAAAGCTGAATGCTTTTCTGTTTTGGTGGAAATTCCAGTCCTGACCTCAGTTATTCTAACATAAAACCATAATAGGTCTACACCATGCAACAGCAAAGAGTTAATCGTGTTACGATTTGCAAGAGAGGAGGGAGTCCTGTTTCTTTGGAGTGCTTTGGGTAACTAAAGCCACATACTCCAGTGGGATTATTTTAACTGGTATCACATATGCAGTTGGTTTAATATTCTGCTATTTCTAAGGATTAACTCAGTTCCTACATATCACACGGTTTCAAGATTAAGAGCAATTTGCCATCACATTATTCAAAAGATCGAAGAACCAATGCAACTCCAGTTCAGGTCAATCTCTGTCCTAAGATACATTTTTCTGGCGGCTGTGCAATGCCCTTGAAAAGACAGGTACCATTTGTACTAGGAGATAAATGTATCTAAAGCATGAAGCCAGATGTGTATACTACAGCTTTCCCTATTGACCATAGGGGCTGGTGACCTGGACTAAAATAGTGCTCAGAGATAGGGTGCAGGCCTTAATGGATCTGCAGTGCTTTGTGAATTTATCAAAGCGCTAGAGTAACCAATGAACCCTCAGTAATGTAATGGCGCTGTAGTCTAAACCACTGAGCTTCTTGGGTTTCCTGATCAGAAGGTCAGTAGTTCGAATCCCCTTTGCTTTTGTCCCAGTGCCTGCCAACCTAGCAGTTTGAAAGCACACCAGTGCAAGTAGATAAATAGGTACCGGGGAGCGGGAAGGTAAACAGCTTTTCCATGCGCTCTGCTTTCTGTCATAGTGTGCTTGTTGTGCCAGAAGCGGTTTAGTCATGCTGGCCACATGACCCAGAAGGCTGTCTGTCAACAAACGCCGCTCCCTTGGGGTCCTTTACATTTTTTAAAAAACCTTTTAATGTTCCATACATAATGGCAAGCTTGTGGGAGTCATTTTCAGTTGAACACTCCTTGATTGCATCTTCAAATGGTAAGTCCTGGCTCCCCACTTAATTTTAGGGGAGAGGGCCCTCTGTGTGCCCCACAGCGATGCGGGAAGGGCAGCAGACTCAATCACCTCTGACGCATGGCCAGCGGTTTGCTAGCTACTGCCTTAGGGTTACATAGAGGCTGCTAACAGGTGTGTAGACTATATGCCTTCTGTCCTTCCTCAGTCTGGTGCCCTCCAGAATTTTGGGTTACAAACAGGGGAGTTGCAGTGCCAAACATCTATAGGGTACCATGCTACACACGAACGGACTATTTTGTAATAACTTAAATATTTGTATATGTGACCGTGCTTGTTATCTCTATCTGTGAAATCCATTGCCAACCTTTCCATTCTGCCTGGAGAAGTCTTTTATGCAACCATGTAATTTTCGTCCAATTAAAGATATTAACTTCCCCTAGGCTTCAGTCCATGATTAATTGAATCGTACTGTGGCCCTGTGAAAGTAAAAGGAATTTTGCCCTGGAGGAACTGCTTTGCAGATTGAAGAATCCCTGCTTTATGTCTCTTTCCCAGCAAAGTGTCCCTGTATAGATTATCTGCTTTTGGTTCTGGATACATGTAGGCAATGCTGATGCAAAAAGTTGTAGTTATGCTATTTGATTTTGATATGCTATTTGTATTCCACTGTTCCAACAACAAGATGGAGATGGGACTACAAGCCATTTGCACCAATTTCCACTGGGGAAGAGGGTCTTGGAGCTCCACAGAGGTTGAAATTTGTAGTCCACTTCAATCCCACCCTTTTTGGGAAAGGTTAGATGTCCTACTGGAGATCTCGAGTGCTTTCCACCACCTGTCTCCTTCCACCCCAAGCATCCCAATGTACATAACTAGACCTTTGGGCCAGGGAAGGAACATTGGTGGCAATGGATGCTCTGGGTTTTAGTGTCTGAGCAGGGACATACTTGACTTCTCGGAACAGACCGAACAAAGGCACTCATTTTCGCAAGCACCACTATTTGATATCTTGCAATATCCTAAGTAATATGCCAAAATGGAAGTATGAATCATGAGAGAGTAAGGCCTGATGCCTTTGAACAAATCATCCTGGGGAGTGTCTTTGTATCACTCCCCGTGGTAGTTTCTTAGATGCATTGAACTGTCCCTATGCAGCAATTTCAAACACGGGGAAGCAATAGCAGACAAGTAGATCTTATTCCTTCAAAATAAGTTTTGCAATAGGAATTGGACAGATTAATTCATATTTACATGCACCTGCAGATCAATTCCTTCCATAGGCCAACAGGTCTGAATACACCGTAGGGTGAACTAATTCATGTTTCGGTCCTAAGGCAACCTCCCTATTAAATTAGAACATGCTGAATTATAATGTGCAACATGAACAGAGCCAGAGCAAGCACAATACATCCTGCCAGAGGTTCTGGTGGGACAGGAAAATATATACACTCACAACCTGCTAGTATTTGAGCTCAATAGAAAGTGAAAGGAACTGCTGCTCCCTCCCAATAAAGATTTGAGACAACACATACCTAGATAAGAGAGTGTTATAGAACATATTGCTGCAAAGTGATGATGCCTGATTCTCACGCCTCATGTTTCTTGATAGTTCACTTTAATGCTTATGTATGTAAGGTTGCCATATGCCCTCTTTTTTCAGGACACATCCTCCTTTTTATGGATATGTAAAATGAGGGTTAAAAGTAGAAGTTGGCAAATGTGTCCATGTGTGTGTGTGTGCGCGCGTAGAGAGAGAGAGAGAGAGAGAGAGAGAGAGCAAGAGAGTGCATGCAAGAAAACCAATCTCGGGGATTAATTTGGGCACATCTCACTTTCTGAAGAAGTCAGATCAGGTGAATACTCAGTTGGAGAATCCCTTGTAGGAAGTGGTGTTATTCACTCAGTGGGAGACAGTCTTCCCCCAGAATTAGTTTTAGCTTGTTACCAGAAGGCTAGTAGGAGGTATTCAAGTGGGTTCTATCAACAGCAAAATGTTCTATATCTCTGAGAAAAATGAATTACTAGTTCCTTAGTAATACTTTGTGGGCTGGACAGATGTAGACCTACCAAGTGTCCTGTGTTCTCAGCTGCATGCAATAAATTCTGGGGACAGCTGAAGGGGGAAACTACAAAGGAGACATTTGCATGCCTTTGATGTCAGTGCCAGTTTCACTCCTTCTGTCCCAAAATAGTTGACCTCAGCCTTAGGTCTGGCATATCAGTTGGAGATCCCCACAATGCAATTTCTAGGGGGTTGGGCGGGGCTGAATCTTCAATGGAGCATCTAAATCTAAAGGGTAATGGAATCTGATGGTCAATCAACACCGGGTTTTTCTCAAAATGGGAGCCAATGAGAAGGGAGTGAATGGAAATTGCTTTAAAAGGGGTGGGGTGGGGAGAGAGAGCCAGAATTCAAGATTTCCCAAAGTCTGAGTGCTGGCTTCATTGGGGAGTGGACTCACACATTCTTGAGTTGTAGATGAAGGGAGAAAGTGGAGACATTGGGTTGGGGCCAGGAGATATCTATCATCTATCTATCTATCTATCTATCTATCTATCTATCTATCTATCTATCTATCATCTATCTATCTATCTATCTATCATCTATCATCTATCTATCTATCATCTATCTATCATCTATCTATCTATCTATCATCTATCTATCTATCTATCTATCTATCTATCTATCTATCTATCATCTATCTGTCTGTCTATCTATCTATCTATCTATCTATCTATCTATCATCTATCTATCATCTATCTATCCCTGCCTTGGATAACTGTGCAACCTAGATGATGGTGAAAAACAAGACAAGTGTTGGTGGTTAGTAAAATTCCCAGGAAGGTGAGGTGACTCCTAGTGACAGGAACACATTACTCTTAGATAGGGCTGGCCCAGCAACTGTCTCAGGTGGCAAGATGAACTGGGGCAGCAGATACCAATGTCCATCTCTCTCCCCATCCCTCCATTCCTGATGACACCTTCCCTCATCACTTCTTCCCTGGTGGGGAGTGGGGTGCCATTTTGGTGTCTGCCTCAGGTGTCAAAATGTCTTGGGCAAGCCCTGCCTTTATAAGAACAGGTTTGTATGCTGTTGATGCTCCTGGCCTCTGCCAGAATCCAACATAGTAGTTGTGGACAAAAGAAACTTTTATCTCTGTGGGCTGTTAAGGTGAATACATCTCTTCCCAAAGGACAAGGACTTGACCACTGTCACCCATACATTAGTTACCTTTCCCCCCTGAATATTATATTGTGACATTTATTTATTTAGGACATTCATTGACTGCCCAGTCAACAAGGTCCTCTGAGCAGCTCATGCAGAGTTCAAACAAGAAAACCTACAATCAAAATGTTAAAACATTGAAATCAGTCTATTTTCTTTATTGGCACCACACTGTGAAGGCCCTCTCCTCAGCAGCTACCCACCGTTTCTCTTTAGATGAGGAGAACCTGGAGTCTCCAATCTCAATGTTCAGGCAGGTATGTACGGGAGGAGGTGATCCTTCTAGGTAACTTGGCCCCAAGCCGTTTACAGCTTGGGAGGTTAACACCAGCTTTTTGAACTGAAGCTAGAAATGGATTGGAAGCCAGGGCAGATGACTAAGCACTGTTGTGACATGTTCATATCTACCAGTTCCGGTTAGTATCCTCACTACCCTATTTGAGGGCAGCTGAAATTTTTGGACTGTATATACTATGAACCTGTTCCTTTTGTGGGAAATGCATTAACACCCAAAACAGACTATAAACCACTTATGCAGGGAGATGAACCACCCATTGACAGTACCTCTATCTTGTTTGAACTGGTTTCGAATGCCCACTGCACCCTCTATATCTGTTGAGCTGGGGGAAGAAGCATGGAAGCTGAGCGTCGCTTGTTTTGCTGCCTGCCAACCACATGGGACAATCAGCAGGCATCTGCTTGAAAAACTTCTTTGGAAATGTGGGTTTGCGGGTGGGAAGAATCATGGGAATCCTCCAATTGAAGCTGTGTTTTTGCTTCAGAGGGGCCTCAGATAAATACGGAAAAGGGACAAAATGGCAACCCTTTCTGTTTCTGCTGTATGCCATAAAGCAGGGATTGTTTCAAAGTTGTTATTTTTTTTGCAGGGGAAGAGAGTGGTGGTTGTTCTGACATGTTTCAGAGGCATAATGGTTATCATCACCTTTTCCTTTTCACACAGCAGGAATTGTTCCCCAGTTGTTTGGGAAGGGGGACACACTGCAAAGGCAGAAACATTATTATCATCTCCTCAAACACCCTTAATTTTGAGAAGCTTTGGGTGACATCAGCCTCAAGCATCACACTAGTCTGGGTCAGTAATGGTCAACTAATACTTGGGTAAGTTTTTAAAAAATGTATTTCCCGTGTATTTCCCTTGTATTTCTGTTCTTCTCTATTCCATAAAATTTATGCATAAAATATATACATAAAATTTCCAGTCAGCATTAAGGATGTATTTTTATGTGTGACTGTGTGCATGTGTATGTATGGCTGGCTGTCATAATTCAAAATTATTCCTGGATTCAGTTATCTTTTATTTTCCAACTGTAAGCTATAGCAATATACTACCAACAGACAATATAACAACCAAGACTTCACAGTGTCCAGAAAAGAAGAAAGATTTTTAAACATTTTTGTTAACAACAACAACAACAAAGAATAGATTTTTCTATATTTCAAACAATTTATGTTCCCATCTCTTTCGTTTTTCTTTTGGAGGCAGTAGCCATTTTATGTTAGACCACTGTGGTTGGCGGCCATTTTGTGTCTGGTACCCTAGGCACCTTCTCAAATTTCCAAATGTGCCCCTAGACTTAAGAAGATTGGTGGCCACCGATGTAGAGGTTGAACAGCATGAGGAACAAAATAAAGTGGTACCTCGGGTTAAGTACTTAATTCGTTCCGGAGGTCCGTTCTTAACCTGAAACTGTTCTTAACCTGAAGCATCACTTTAGCTAATGGGGCCTCCTGCTGCTGCCTGGCTGCTGGAGCACGATTTCTGTTCTCATCCTGAAGCATAGTTCTTAACCCGAGGTACTTTTTCTGGGTTAGCGGAGTCTGTAACCTGAAGCGTATGTAACCCGAAGTACCACTGTAGAGCACAATAGACCCTTGAACGCAATTGCCACAAGACAGCACCACTTTCTACAAATGGTTGTCCACATAAGAGTGGAACCAAAACAACATATTCATAGTGGATATGGTGGTACTTTTTCAGTCATGGCACAAGGGTGACCGTACACTCCACCTCATTATTTACAGTTCAGATGCATAATCTTTTGCCAGGTAAGTCAAATGATGATGTTGTCTGTTGCTGACTTGTGTCCTTTTTGTGTTCTAGTTGCTATTTCATTTTTATTGATTGTACAAGCCTTGAATGCCCTTTAAGTAGAAATTCAATTATTATATTCCATGAATTAATAAATTCCCCACTTAAATGAGCTGGCAAACAAAAATTATCCAGGAAATACATATCAAAGAATGACCACATTGGACTAGAAGAGAGTGTTTCATGGATGAGTCACAAACAGTAAGAGAGGCAATGTTTGATGCACTGTTCCTATTGAATGATTCATTTAACTGTCAGATCTGAACCGTAAAGAGCAGCAGAGTTATTTTGGTATTTTATGAGTATCTCTGAATAGGACTAGGTGACTTTTTTTGACTCTCAAAAAAACAAAACAAGAAAACACCACATCAACATTTTTGTTTTATTATATCGCCAGTGACTGAGGTTAAAATCAATTCCTTTTATCTCTTTGTTTAAGAATTTGCATAAATTAACAAGAAAGCACTTTCTGTCTGGTTTCAGGGACCCTGGTTTATGTCAATTATTGTCTTATTCCACGAGCTGTCATGCTGAGTTGAATGGAACTAGTGGCATAGTAAGTCACTATTCAGCATATGTATGGATTGGCTGATTTGCACCGAGGGAGATTATATACTTAATTGTGGGCAATAGTCAAGGGTATTACCTACCTACTGCAAAGTACAGATTGCACAAAATTTACATAGAATTAGTCTTTAATCCCAAGTAAATTGTCAATTAATTTCATAAGAGTATCAGGCACGACAGCTACTGTTTAATTATTGAGTGGGGGCATCTGTGTACAGCACTACAATTCGGTATATCACATTTTCATTGAAATTTGTGGAGATGCGGTTGGACTGGTTTTCCATAATCTCGTGTGTGTGTGTGTGTGTGTGTGTGTGTGTGTGTATAAAATCTTCTGAGAGACATTTTCTAATGTATCTTCACAGCCTGACAACTTCGTGACACTGAGGGGATTCAAAAAATAAAATATCAGGAAGGATTTTCTCTCCCCTATAATCAGCATTTTAAATTTCCTGAATGTCACACACAAGCCCACATGGAAGAGATTAAATGTATTTCTCCTTTCAACCCAATCCATAAGCACATTGAACTAAAATGTATGATTTTACAGCATGCAAAGCGTGAGCCACTAGAGCCACGTCAGACAGGTGGAAACTAGTCCATTAAGGCAAATTGGATGCCAATCGGCACCAACAGACCCTCCAAGTGTCCCTATTTCCCAGGGACAGTCCCAGATTTACAGAAACCATCCTGGTTTCTGATTTGATCCCGGAATGTCCTACTTTTCCTTGGGACGTCCCAATTTTCATCAGAGAAAGGTTGAGGGTATGAAATTATGCAAACCCCGAGCCATAAGTAACTATACAACCTTTGGAAGACATCTGAAGGCAGCCCTGTATAGGGAAGTTTTTTTAAAAAAAAATGTTGAATGTTTTATTGGTTTTTGAAAGTCTTGGAAGTAGAACGTTTCAGTTTTCGAATGCTGAAAACCCACAAGTCAATGCTTCCATTTTCAAACGCGCCTCAGAAGTCAAACAGCTTCTGCTGAGGCCCTCCCCCAATTTTTCTATTGAATTTGCAGGCTGCCCTTTGCACCTCGGTTTTCAAACATTTCGGAACTCAAATGGTCTTCTGGAATGGATTACGTTCGAAAACCGAGGTACCACTGTATGTTGGATGCCGTCCAGAGTGGCTGGGGCAACCCAGTTGGATAGGCTGGGTATAAAGATGATGATGATGATGATGATGATGGAATAAGATGTCCCTCTTTTCATTGGAGAAATGTTGGAGGGTATACTACTGCATCAGGCCTAGCAGGGCCTAGCACTGGGGCAGTGCCAACATCTCAGGGGCTAAGAGCTTGGGTAATAATCCTCTCACCTGGCACATTGCACCAGCATTTGGGAAAAAGGCTTTTCAGAGGCAGGGCAGGGAGAAATACAAGATGGAGCAAGTGAAATAAACACCCACCCACACACCCTGCCAAGGGAAACTATGATAGAATGGCTAGAGGTGGCTGCAGCTGAGATCTACAGCTGACTTCAGCCATTTGCCTGCTCTTGTGAGAGTTGAAAGCCAACAGAGGGGAAGGATGTACCTATAAGCCTGGCTCCAATGGCTGTAGGATTAGCACCTCCTTTTTGTGTACTGTATGGAGATTCCACATGCATTTCACTGAACTTGTGAAGGTCTCAGAGGATACATTTGGGCTTGCATGCATGTCCATTCCCTGCCTCACACACTTTTAATTCCCATGAGTTCAGGCAAACAACTGAAGAGGGGATTTGTCTATTTCTCTTCATCGCAACAATACTAGCTGGCCAGTGGTATGTCAGCAAAGCTCTACCTTGCAAAATGCGAGCCAAGCAAAGTAGAGTGGAATGTCAATTCTATTGAAGGGCTCAAGGGCCAGTTCACACAATGCAACACATGCTGGGCAACTGGGTAGCCATTGGAGATACATTGTATACAGGGCTGTCACCAGGATCAATCCCCTTCCCCAGCAAAATGCCACCTGTGGGATCTTCCCATGTCAGTGTCCACCCACCCACCCACCAATGGTGGTGGGCTTACTAGTGGCAGCAGCAAGTGACAGAAACTGCTACAATTTACAGCAAGCATCTGTGAGCTGTTACTGTTTGAATTTCCCCAGTGTAGTGAGGATCAGGGACAATCTGAAAAATGTGGGTGATTCCAAGCAGGGTGCAAATGGGACAGAGGAGGATGGGTTTGTGAGAGGACCAAATCACCCAGAATATAATGTTACTTGGTTGCCTGTGCATGCCTGTGCATAGAAATCTTTTGTGTGATTTAAATTTGGTACAAGAGGTAGTGTCACACCCATTGCTGTGCATGGTTTTGTCACTCGCCATGCCTGCTATGGGCACATGGCATCCGAATAGTTGCCCATGACAGAAAGCGGCCTTCAGGCTAAAATTATTCCCCATCCCATTGTAGCCTTTCTGAATCTATAGACCAGGCATCCCCAACCTTCGGCTCTCCAGATGTTTTGGACTACAATTCCCATCATCCCTGACCACTGGTCCTGTTAGCTAGGGTTCATGGGAGTTGTAGGCCAAAGCATCTGGAGGTCTGCACGTTGGGGATGCCTGCTATAGACCTTTAAGACTATAGAATCCATAGATCTACAGACTTTTAAGTGTTCCTAGGTGGGAGCTCCTCTCATACCTTCATGTGATAAACAAGGTCTAAATGCAGAGACTTCTAAGGGTGTTTAGTTGAATGTGTGGAAACTGTTGTGCAGTCTCAGAACAGCCTCTGATTGGCAGAGCATTGGGGGTGGGGCTTGAGTGCATGCTCCACCCCTCTCCACCCTGTTAACCCTTGCATGCTGAGAGCAGTGCTCCCCCCCCGAAAAATAGGTGCCAGTACTTACCATGAAGTTGTTGCAGTAAGTGTCACACTTTTTAACAACAAAAAAGAGAGGTACTGGTACTGTGTACCGTTGAGTACCCCCTGAAAAAAAAGGCACTGGTTGAGGGCTATCCTGGTTACCAAACAAACGTAGGTTTTCCTTTGGGGGAAAAACAAGAAAAAAGAGAAGAGAATTGTGAAATGGGTATCACCATCTTATTCACAGAGGTGGTGTAAGGTACCTAATGGATAAGCTAATCCAACCCTATGCAATGCACTTGTATAGGGATCAAATCTCTCCCCCCCCCCCAATAAAAGAGAGAGAAAGAAAAAGAGAAACAGAACCTAGGTAGAAGGGAAAATAACGTGGGGAGGGTGGGAAAGCCCAAAACTGTACATTCCATAAGGTTGTTCTTGTACTTCACCAGACCTTAACCTATCACAGCATTTGTAAGAATGGATTCCAAATATAATTCAATTTGCCCATGGCAAGTCTGCGTTTATATGCAAGTTGTTCATATGTTGCAAGTTTGTATAAGGCTTCAATCCTGTCATAGAAGGAAGCTGCATTTTTATTTTTCCAATTCATCAGTATCAGTCTTTTTGTTGTGGTAAGGGCACGGAGAATCCACTCATATTGTCCTTTTGTAAGGTTCTATGTGCTGGGTATATAATTCAAGAGGATATTTTGCTCCGTATAAGGAAGGTTGTTCCGTACAGTTCTGTCGATAGCTTCAGTTAAAAAACCTTTCAATATAGGGCAATGAAAAAACATACGTTTTAGAGAAGCATTATCCCTATTGCATCTCCAACAGTTAGATACCTTAGATAGCCCTTTTTTAAACAAACGTAATGGGGTCCAGTATATTCTAAATACTATTTTTTTGTTGTATGAGCCTCAATTTAAGGTCCAGAGACACCCTTGTAATAGCAGTTAAAACAGGGGATCAAACCTGTGACTTTGGCATTATCATCACCGTGCTCTGACCAACTGAGCTAACTGGCAACTCCTTTTCACATAGTTTCCAGATTTGGCAGAGAAGTGCTGTTAAGCCTAGCTGCTGATTATGAGGCCCATGCCTCCTCAGCCTCTCGTCTGTCAATGGGCTCTTGTGGGCTGGAGATTGTTTTTCAGTCCCATGAAGTGTATGATCGATAGAGCACTGTTTTGAAGAGAGAGGGAGAGAAAAGAAAGACCAGAACGCAATAAAACAGCATCCTTCTTCCGTGTTAACCACTTATGTCCGATGATGGGGAACTAATGCAGTCCTCCACACAGACACTGCACACTAAACAATCATACGGCACGGAATTGGTTGGGTGTTCTCAGCAGAGGCAGAGCAAAAAAGGAGGATGTCAGGAGCAATAACCCTCTTCCGTATGATTTCAGCGTTGTTAAAGTCGCCACCTGATTCCCGGGGATGCTGTCAGAGTGGAAAGTCACAGTGATCTCAATTTATTAGAAGACCAGCAAGGGCATATGAAAGGCACATTGGGAAGTGTTCCTCTTCTGTAGCTCCCTGACTTCGAATAAAGCATGTTCACCCCCATGCTGAGTTGGTACAGCACTTAACCATCGCTAAGTGCAAAGTTGCAGAAACGGCGGGGTTGTGTGCGTGTGGGAGGGGCCCCGCTTCCTTCATTTTCGCTGCGCTCTCTCTGCAGCTCAGACAATAGCCTTGGCTATTCTGCCGGCTGGCTGTGTGGTCTGCATGCACACTTTGGGCAGGGGCAAGGACATAATGGTGGGTGGGTGGGAGGTCAAAGAAGCATAGCCGGGTGATGCCAAGAATTATGCCTTTGTGGGAGGCTGCCCAAGAAGATAACTGATGGGAGCATCACTTAGCTGAGTCCGGAGCCAAGGCTCAGAGCTGAGCAATAAAGCGAAATGTACAAATAAGTGGGCAATGATAAAATAAGAGAGTATTATCTTTTTACGACGCAGTGCAACCTGTTATGGTAACGCCCTGGCCAGTGCGTCAAGGCATGCCAGTAATTTATAGTGCATTACCTCATGGGACTGTCACTCCACAAGGGACTGTATTACAGGAGCACAGCATGTACATTTACAAATGGAGTGCCAAAGGGGTGGCTTGAATGATGAAGCACTTACGTCTCGGGGATTCTAAAAAGCTCTAGAGTCAGGTGCTTTTGAGAAAGGCCCTGGAACAGGGCAGCCCAATCAATCTTTCCTTAAATGCTTCACCTCGTAGCGAAGAAACCCACAAATAAAGTCTGCCGCTTTCGAAAATGGCATTGCGAGGGGTAACCTAAAGTAAAAAAGAGAAAACAAACTCTCCAAAAGGCAGCACTGTTTATTTATAGTCTTCCTTTTCCAGCCTGAGCCGTTCCAAAGACTTGCAACTAGGAGCAGTAGCAGATTATAATACAAAATATTAAGTGTTTTCAGAAATGGATGTCGTTGATGGGTCTTCAAACTGCTCTGTTTTTGAAATCTAATTAGGCGACTTGGTAGAAGAACAATTAAAGGGAAACTGAGAGAGAATATTCTACACATGCTTTTGCTATCTTGTCTTGATTGAGCTCTTGTTTTCACCCTAAACCAGGAGAGGTAGACCACCATCCCCCACAAGCCAAGGGAGCAGCAGGTAATATTGTGCCACCTTTGCTCTTCGGATCAATCATGTGAAGAGCAGAGAAGGTGCAATTTCTCTCCTCATCCCAGTGAAACCGGTGCCCTTTCCCCTCTTGGGATGATTGGTCACCTGCAGAAAGGATGCAGTTTTCTTCCCCAATGGGTCACTGGACTGCTCAGACAGGTTGAAATCTTTCATCCATATAAGCCACATACATGATAATGATAATAATAATGAGGTAAAGGACCCATGGATGGTTAAGTCCAGTCAAAGGCGACTATGGGGTGTGGCACTCATCTGGCTTTCAGCCCGAGGGAACTGGCGTTTGCCCACAGATAGCTTTCCAGGTCATGTGGCCAGCATGACTAAACTGCTTCTGGCACAACGGTACACCGTGACGGAAACCAGAGCACATGGAAATGCCATTTGCCTTCCCTCTGCAGCAGTACCTGTTTATCTACTTGCACTGATGTGTTTTCAAACTGCTAGGTTGGCAGAAGCTGGGACAGAGCAATGGGAGCTCACTCCACCACAGGGATTCAAACCGCCAACCTTCTGATCGGCAAGCCCAAGAGGCTCAGTGGCTTAGACCACAGCGCCAGCCACATCCCAACCAATAGGTGGGGCTGTTTAATGCCCATAGTTGTTTAGCTCTGCTTCGAGTCTTGCTTGTTCCATTTTGGGGAAATTCCTCAAAAGTGCAGAGCTGTGCTGCTTGGATCATTTGCGACTTGCAAGTAATTAGCAAAGTTTGTTTTTCTAACCAAGCATTAGAACTCTGCTTTTGATTAATTTGCCTATGTACACAGCAGCATGTTGGAATTTTGCCTGGGTCAGAGGAATGTGCCACAGCGTAGGCACCGGCAGATATTCCTGTCGACCTCCCCGCGTCTCCACTCTGCTGATAAGCAGGCGAGGTCCCGGCGATTCATCTCAGATGTGTGAGAGGAACACACCGATCACCCTCTCTCCCCTTTGGTGTCCCCCAAGAGGGGAAAGAAGCAGACAGAAAACTATTTACATCTTTTATTTCTGTCTCTCATAGCAGTACAGAGAAACATGTCTGCACTCGACAACAGCAAGAAGAAACTCCACCCATGTACTTCCAGTACAGGTCATATGACACACACACTGAGCTAACATCCGGTGCTCAGTTCAGAATGAACTGCCCCTTTGTTTCCATGGCAACAGTCACAAACATCCTGTCTGGCTTTCCAGCCACAAGCAGCTGACTGAGCTGCTGGAGCCTTTGCTTGCTGCAGCATTGGTGCTTTATGGTAACATACTCCCCCTAAAGTATCAATGCGTGCTGCGAGCAAAGCGTCATCCAGAGAAGAAAACAAACAGTTGTTATACTTATAACATTCCCCTGTTGTTTCAGTTCCACCCTTGGAACTACCCGCCACTGGTTTGACCAATGTACCTCTCTGGTTGTGTGACTTCACATTTCCTTGGTTAACAACTCTCTGTTGTGCCTTTGTCTCTGACTCAGACACAGCTTCAATCTGTCCTTGATCATTTACAACAGCAACATATGCAAGGTTAGCAAACTCCTTTGAATACCTCTTGGGTGGTACACCCTTCGTTGCTCTCTCAGACCTACGTAAGAGCTGCTGCTCTTCTCTGCTTTCTGGTTCAGCCTCTGAACTCTCTGGAGAACCAGTACTAAGCTTTATCAGTGGTTTATCCTCCTTTTCTGAGGGTCTAGTCATTATTTGAGATTTCCTCTCAATGACTGTGACAACTGAGCTGTCTGAGCTATCAGTGTCATCATCATCAGTACCACTGAACTCAATAAGATCAAACTCATCATCATCATCATCAGAATCATCTGTGGAAAATGTGTGAACAATCACTCTCTCCCGTTCAGGAGCACTCTCTAGAAACTTTGTGAGAATCACCTGACCAGATTCAGACAAAATTACTCTGTAGAAACCTTTTTCATAACCCACAAAGATGCCTCTGGCATTCTTTATCCCACTTGGAGCTTCTGTTCTCACATGAGACCCGAAAACCTTGAAATAGGCAACAGAAGGTTTTCTATTAAACAGCTTCTCAAAAGGAGAACATCCCAACTCTGTTGAGACTTTTCTCAACCACACATGAAGATAGGACGCTAGCGATTCGGCCCAATAATCATGTGGCAAATGTGAACTCAGCAATTGCGCATGCATCCCCTTTTGCAATTCTTTGTTCACCCTAACACAGACACATTTCTTCCATGCTTCTTCGGAACTAGCAAGTGGGGAATGGGATTGTGGGGAATGGGCTGATCTGCTGAGGGGAGATGGAGATATTTTTGGATTGGAGTCCTCCCGAGACCTACCCCCCAATGAGAAAGGAAAGAAATTAAGAAAAAGATCAACAAAAGACAAAGTAAAGTGCAGGTATAAACAATAAGAAGATCTGCAGAAGGGACATGGAAAAGACTTAAGAGCCTCGGATATAAGATCACCAGGTTGATGGACTAGATGGAATGGACAAGAAGGACTGACAAAACCTGAGACCAGGAAGAAGAGACGTTGGATGAAGATTGGAAGAAAGTTTTTTAAAAAAATTATTTTGAGAATTAGTGTAAAATTAATGAGTATTAGGAAAAATGTTGGAATGAAACTATTTGGCTTTAGTAGAAATGATATAAGGAGTCATGTACAAATAAGTATTAAGTTTTAAGGTTTTTTTATGGTAAGATAAGGTTAATAAATTAAGGTAAATTGAATGACAGAATATAGTGAAAGATGGAAAGGATTTGCTGAGTTAATTAATAGGTTAGATCGTTAAGATAAATTATATAACAAAAATTGAGAAAGATGGAAAGAATTTGCTGAAACAATTAATTAAATTAGAATACAAAAAGGGAGGTGTGAGGAGGTCGATGAAACAAGTAAATGAAAGATAAAGATATGGAACATTGGATGTGTGTTTTAATGTTATTGTGTGGTTGTTTTTTTGCTGTATTGTTGTATTGTTTTTTATGTTTTTCCTTTTATGTATTGTAATGTATGTCTTGTTAAATCTTTTGTTGCTTTCTTTTCTTCTTTTTTCTGTAATTCTTAAACTATTAATAAATATCATTTTTTAAAAAAACAAAAAACAAAATTGGCTACCCCTGATAAAAATTCTCCTACGATGTGCAATGATCTCTGGCAGGCAATTAAGCCCCAACTGGAAGTAATGACTCTCCGGCAGTTTTATGTACATTTATTTTACGAAAAGACACACCCAGAGCCTGGCATCTTGCCTGCTCACATTTACGTGTGTTGGTCAGTCTGAAATTTTGCCCCTCCCACAGCAGGAAGGATTCTAAACTCCCGCCTTTTCTCTCTTGCCCTTCCGTTGCCTTCTGATTTTATCCAAACGCTTGGGTTGGGGACTGAGAGGCTGACCTCCCCCCTCCTCCTTGACCCAAACTCAGACCTCTGCTTATCTGCTGATTGCCTAGCAACGCTCTGGCTACCTTCCAACTCTTCCTCTCCTTGAGAGCTAATAGAGTCTTCTCCGGACTCCGATTCTGACTTCTCCAATTCTGACAGCCAGTTCTCATCTGCAGAGTTCAATCTTGTTCATTTAGTTCAATCTCTAACTCATCCCCTGCGCTCTGGGGGGCCACGTTCCTGACACAATGGAAGCAACTGGCATGGGAGTGGGTACCAAATAGTCCCACTCTTACAGTTTTTATTTGTTTTGGCTGCTGCTGTGTTATCAGTGCTGATCCTAGTCCACACATTCAAGCATAAATCAGCCTGGGAATCAACAGATTCCCCAGGAACAAACGTAAATAAAAGGTATGATTATGATCTATAAAAATAATTGTCTGGAATTGTCCTGACAAAGGCTACCAGACTGAATCAAGATGCAGCTCTTGTTCCCTTCCTGTGTCTGCAAGGCTCCTTCATTTTTTAACACTAGGATGTTTTTGTCTCTGCAGCCTTACCCAAAGATTTATTTTATTTCATGTATTCCTAAAACTATACTGTAGGTGAGAAGTATTTAAAGTGATGTAGAGGCAAATCAAAACGAAGGGCAGAGCAATGACATGTGGGGCTGGAGAAGAGGGGAGAAAATCAAAAGTGGAGAAACAGCCAGAACAAAAGTGTTGTTGGACTCATGCTGGCAAGGTGGACATTCTGGAATTTCCCCTCCCATTGGTTTCAGTGGGAGGGAAAATAAGTATGGCAGCTTCAGGGCTGTGTGAGCACGTGCGTGCACATACACACCACACACACACACACGCGTGTGCACACACAAACACAATGTGCACACACACACACACACACACACACACACACACACACACCAACATGAGTCTTTGGCCTCTAACTGTGGCAAAATATTTCAGGTGGGTTGGTTGGTTGAAGATATGCAAAATGCATTGGTCTCAGTAAATAAACTTCTGGGCGACTGGAGCGCCCCTCCCCAATTTGGTGTTTTCTTGTTGTTTTAAAAGCAGCACATCTGCTTAGAAATGGAAGGCGACCAGACACAGCACTTAATTAGATGAAAGCAGCTAGCAGGACTGAGTGACTCCCCCCCTCTCCCCCTTGAGTTTAGGGCCTCACACTTATTATTTTTTCCTCTCCAGTAATGGATTGAGAAAACAGGATTGCATTTAATTATCCTGTGATCCCAGGTGGTCTTCATTCTTCCATGCCTGTTAGCCACTGTATACTCAAGAGCCGCCAAACTGAAAGCATTGCAAATGCTTCCGTGGAACCTCTTTTATGTTGGGAGACAATGGCAAGCGCAGCTAAACATCCCCATATGTCCTTAACGCTGCTTACCACTTAGTTTTGAAGGTTAGGGTCCTGCTCTGAACAATAGCTGGGCAGCTTGATTTGGGCTTGTTCGCAGATCACACACATAATACAGTGGTACCTTGGGTTAAGAACTTAATTCATTCTGGAGGTCCGTTCTTAACCTGAAACTGTTCTTAACCTGAGGTACCACTTTAGCTAATGGGGCCTCTTGCTGCCGCCACCAGACGATTTCTGTTCTCATCCTGAAGTAAAGTTCTTAACTTGAGGTACTATTTCTGGGTTAGCGGAGTCTGTAACCTGAAGCGTCTATAACCCGAGGTACCACTGTGTTCTAACTGAGGGGAGAGTAACTTCCAGCCTTCAGACATGACTAATCTGCCGATGGTGGGTCCTCATTTTCCTAGCTTGCCAAACTTTCAGCTTGCCAAACTTTTGTAACAGTTTGCAATCTTTTTAAAGTCCTCATGAAAACCTGCCAGCATTTTAGTGTGCAGTTCTCTCAGTATATACGTTTTTTTGCAATATAATGCATTATTGCATTTTATTTTCACCAATATATGCATTTTGATGCACAATTTCCCTCAATATGTGCATTTTTATATATTTTTTTATCTAATAAAATTTATATTCCACTTCATCGTAAAAGAAAAAGCATCAAAGAGGTTTACAAAAGGAATAAATCCTTGAACGGAAAGGTTTTTAGCAGGAGCCAGCCGAAAAGACTGCAGTTAAAGTGCTTGTCTGAGGTCAATAGCCTGGGAGATCCATCCTTTGCTTGGCTTGCAAATTTGAAAGGATAGCTGTGTTTTGGTTCACAAATTGTTTTGGGAAGTGCAAATTAAGGACCTGAACTAAATTCCTCCCTTCCCTAGCCATGGCCCTCCTTTTTAAAATCACAGTGAAGTAGCTACATTTGCTACTTTCTCCATTGTTAACCCCATTGCTTTTCTAGCTTCCTAAATGTAGGTTCTTGTACAAACTGAGCCTAAGCTTTTGTCCTTTGATTTCTTCTCTCTTCTTATTAGCAAGTGCCATCAATAACTTGTCTCTTGAAAAACAAGCATTCCCATATTGTCACCCTGGAGAGACAATGACAGATACCTTGGAGGGGAAGCGAGCAAAAAATAAAATAAAACCTTTTACACTCACTGCAATACGAGGTCTAATGCAACTAACCTGATCTAATTCTGGACTGCAGAAAACTCCTCTATAGAGTGTAATTTAGTATTTAATAGTGGATTTGTAAAGATTAGAGGAGGAATCCAATCCACTTGGGAGCTGTTACTGCTTCCGTCGGAGTTGTGCTGAATGTTTCATTTTCTGTCCATTTGATTGGAAATGTAAATCATCTCACATTTCAGGAAACCAGTAGCTCTGCAAGATACACAAGTTGGCAGTTTATGGCTTCAATCTATGCCTTGCTGTCTTGAAGCAAAGATGTAGTAAAAATGAAATTAAGGCAAACAGATAAATGCCAAATTCCTATGATGGTTCATCTTGTAATTATCACATCTGCTGCTGCAAAGCCACTAGAAGAAAAAAAAAAGGGGGGGGGGAAGAAAGGTGCTGGGATCCTGCTATGTTCCAAAACAACTCTCACAATGAAGAGGAGCAGGGCAGTAAAGGACAATTGCTAATGAGTTTTCTTCTTCTTCAAAAAAAGGGAAGCTTAACCTTCTATCTCACCAGCTCTTGGTTGCGGCCTCCTTTTATTGCTGCTTCAGTTCAGATTTTCATTTCAACCCCTTGAATTTCCTTTCGTCCCTGATGCTGCCTGATAGCACATGGGAACAAATTTGTCATTTGTGTGAATAAAGAGAGGTCAGGTTGATTGGTGAGAAGACAGAATGAGAGCGACGCACAGGCACACACTCACAACGCACAGACAGAGAGGAAAACAATTCCAGAGGCCTTGGCCTCAGAGGAGCATCTGTTAGTGTCACTGATGGACTTTTGCCTTTTCATTTATTTCTGTCTTTAAACTGCTCCAAGCTTATCTGTAAAGCGGCGCTGCCTGTCGGAAGCTGGGCCCTCAGAGTCATAGCTATGGACATGTGAATTTGTGTGCTTCTCTGACCCCCCCTCCTCCTTAGAGGTCAGCGCCATTGCCTTAGTAGCAGCTAAGGATGATTTCGCAGGGTCGCTCGCCTCCTTGCCCTTCCATCCATCATCATTGAGGACATTGTCGGGGTGAAGCGAGGCCAAGACTGCTCTCTGTGCCCAAACCTGCCCTATGCTTGCCAAGATGGAATGGTTCGGCTGGGTGTAGAGTAAATGCAGAATGAAAAGAATGGAGGAATATTGGAGACGTATTCTCAAAACATCCTAACTGCCCCCTTCTCCACTCCCTGATCACATACCCTCCAAAATTACTCAGATGAAAATAGGGACATTTCTGACTCCCTGCAACTGACTCTCATTTTTTTGTTCTCCCCTGCAGAACATTTCCACCACTGCTACACCTATGGCAGTGGCGTAGCGTGGGTTGTCAGCACCCGGGGCAAGGCAAGTAATTTGCGCCCCCTAACCCCTAACCTGCCGCCGCTGCCAGCTTCTTCTTGCTGCTGCCTGGTCTGGTCTGGTCTGGTTCTCTCCCGCGCTCAGCGCTGCGCTGGGCGGCCGCTGCACTGTCCCTCCCCCAGATAGTCCCTTGCTCTCTCCCCGCACCGCACGCCTGGCACCCACCCCCTCCACAGTGGGCGGCGACCCAGCGGCTCGGATCGGATTCGCACAGCCAGCACTGCAGTGAGAGAGAGTGAGTGAGCCAGGTAGGGACAGAGAGCTGCGAGTGCGAGCGCACCCCCCCAGATGTTGCGCCCAGTGCGGCCGCCCCCCCTGCACCCCCCACGCTACGCCACTGACCTATGGAACACAGAACACACACACCCTCCACTGTCCTTAGAAGACCCCCTAATCCATGGGTAGGCAAACTAAGGCCTGGGGGTCAGATCCGGCCCAATCGCCTTCTCAATCCGACCCGCGGATGGTCCGGGAATTAGCATGTTTTTACATGAGTAGAATGTGTCCTTTTATTTAAAGTGCATCTCTGGGTTATTTGTGGGGCCTGCCTGGTGGTTTTACATGAGTAGAATGTGTGCTTTTATTTAAAATGCATCTCTGGGTTACTTGTGGCACATAGGAATTCATTCTTTTTCCCCCTCTCCAAAATACAGTGGTACCTTGGGTTACCCTTCAGGTTACATACGCTTCAGGTTACGGACTCCGCTAACCCAGAAATAGTGCTTCAGGTTAAGAACTTTGCTTCAGGATGAGAACAGAAATTGTGCTCTTGGCGGCGCAGCGGCAGCAGGAGGCCCCATTAGCTAAAGTGGTGCTTCAGGTTAAGAACAGTTTCAGGTTAAGTACGGACCTCTGGAACAAATTAAGCACTTAACCCGAGGTACCACTGTATAGTCCATCCCCGCACAAGGTCTGAGGTACAGTGGACCGGCCCCCTGCTGAAAAAGTTTGCTGACCCCTGCCCTAATCCCTATTTTATTTCATTCTTTGGTAGATTTACAAAAAGAAAAACACACCAATAAACATTTTTTTTTTTTTAAGGGACAAGATTAGATGCGGATGCACAAAGGTTTTTTTTTTAAAAAAAATCAAGACTCTGCTCCCCCTTTCTTGCCACCCAGGGCAGCCCTGGCTTCTGCCTGCCTCTCCTCCTCCTTGCCAGCTGTCCTACTGGGCTGGAGGTGCCCAAGGGAGGAAGGCTGGTAGTGGTGACCATAGAGAGGCAACAGGATGCTGCCCAGGAACTTCCAACATTGGAAGAATGGCAGACTAAGATGATGGAATGTGCAGAATTGGCAAAGCTGACGGGGAAGATCCGAAATCAGCGCGACAAACTGTTTGAAAAGGACTGGAGTAAATTTATACAATACATGAAAGAAAACTGTAAACATTTGAAAATGTTTGTAGGTTTGAGTTGAAATATTTTGTAATGTTAATATTGGGAGCTGGTTTACATTTAATGAGGTAAATTTTATTAAGAAAGAAAGAAGGTAAATAAGTGGTTATAGAAATGCTAAGATGTAAGTGATTATTTCTGAAAGCCAGAGAGAGGGATGGGGGGAAGTCGAAGCTCAGTTTGAGCATTGTTTTTTGGTTATGAGATTATGTAATGGAATGTGATTATGGTAAAATGTAAACTCAATAAAAATTATTATTAAAAAAGAGAGGGGGGGCAACAGGATGCTGCCTCCCAGCCACAGCTGCAGCCACCTCACAGGACAAAAACTGACTCCGACTCATCCCCAAGCTCAGTGGTGCTGGTGTTGGCGGGAGAAATGGGGACATTACAGGATCAAAATAGGAAGCTGGGCTTCCATAATTCCAAGACTGTCCCTGGAAAATAGGGACACTTGGAGGGTATGTAATCATGAAATATTATGGACTTTTAAGCTGGGCATGTCCTCTTTTGGGGAGCCAGCATGCCAATCTGGGCAGATTTTTGCATTTTTTATGAATTGTCTGGGTTTTGGAGGTTTTAAAATTTATGATTATTATTTTTTGTGTGGGGCATGCGCATGCTCAGAAGGTGCTGTGTCCTGTAACAGGAAGCGCCGCATTGGGCAGCCTTGCACAGCGCTAGACCCCTCGTCTTCTGGAATGGATTATGTTCAAAACCTGTGGTACCACTGTATACATACAATATCAATATCCTACATTCCTCAGGACACGGTCATATAATGTCTGAATTTATTTAGTTCCAGTAACTTAACAATTCACATTAACTGCCAGGTTTCTGTGTTCACTGTGTTTAAAATACAGTTGTAGGCTTATTTTTGCCTTACATTTTTTTTAAAATATGTGTGCCGGTTTACCTATTTTTTTGAAGCATATGGCATGATTCACCAACTTGTCTACAGTCCTAATCCCTTTTGAACCTTTGCAAACTGCACTTTGCATTTATCCTGGTCCGTTTCCTTTGAATGAGGCATGTTTATGACCTTTTCCTCTGGGTTTATTTTTTATCATATATTACAAATGTCACCTTAATGAATACAAGGCTGATGTTATTACTGGTTTTTATGCTCAGGAAGGATTAGGGAGTGGGTAATTTTGGCTCAGGAACAGCCCCATGAAAGTAGGTGGGAAATCTCCCTCCGCAAACTTCTGGGATACCTTTTCATTTTGCCCATTCACTTCAGCCCATTCACTTCTCCCATCCCATGTCCCCCCATCTTTGTTTATAGTTACTGGATGCAATATAAAAAATAAAATGTCTGGATCCAGTGTAGTAAACAAGGAAGTGAACCATACAAAATGAAGATGGATCTTTTGGCTTCCTAGAAAAAACAGCAACTAACCAGCCTGTAAATTATTTCTAGTTTCTGCCACTGTGCTAAGATAAAAGTTGGAGCAGTAAGGCACTCAACCAGTTATAGAAACCTTGGTGGTTTCTTAGCTTGAGAAGCCTCAACATAAGAAGCCGGATGGCTTTGGGACTTATTACCATTCTTTAATTTTGTGACGAGCCATTTGATTAAAGGGTCAAAAGAGTGCCTCGAGGGGAACTGACAGTAGCACAAAGTTTGACAGTTTGACATCAATTCTCATTGCAGCCACTCTGACGTCAAAGTCACAGCTCTTGTCTGAACATAACTCATAATGATGTGTCCTTTAAATGTAGCAAGTGAATGATGGCAATCAGATTTGGAAATTAAACTGATGGTACAGTTGATTGAAAAATAATTACCATCATGGGAACCATGTATATGCAGGAAATTCAGGCACTTAGATTGGCCTAACGTTTTCTATTTTTGCCCAGAGATGTGATATATTTACAGCCTGCTCTTATCTTTCCTTGCATCTTTCCTTAGTGGCACTTATATCGGCGTGAATAATTTCTGGCCCTCCAGGTGTTGTTTGATTCTCAAGTTTCATCATACTTCAGTCCAAGTTTCATCATACTTTCATCAAGTTTCAGTCCGGCCTAAATTCAGGGATGATGGGATCTGTAGATTATCTTGGAGGGTCACAGGTTCTCCATCCACTGACCTGCATAATCTGAAATCCCTAGTGACCTCACTGATTCTTAGCCTTTCTCAGCTGCTTCATGGGTTGGGTCTCACAGGTAACTTTCCTTGTGAAGGGAATGTGTGTGTCAGTTTCTGGGAATTCCATGTATATCTCAGATTCCCAGATGCAGGAGGCAAACAACAAGAGATGCCAGTATCTATCTTGCGAGTTTGCATTTGGTTGGCTACTGTTTGAGATAGAGAGTGGGAAGACCTCCCTCTGATCCATCAGGACAATTGTCATATCCTTATATTGTATACAGAGTGAATGTCTGATGGACAGGTGGATGTGGGTTGGGGAAAATGGTCACGTGGGCCAACTTAGATGCCATGATGGGCCAAGACTGGCCAGAGGTTCTACATCTCTGCCATAAAAATCTGTTTAATTTTTTTTCATGATTTGGAAAGGTTGTAGCTCACCACTGCCTGGAAACCTTTGAGATGAGGATTGAGCTGAGTGATGGTGAACCAGTATCTTCATATGTGTCTGAAACCTAAAGGAGAATTTGTAGAAATCACTGTGTTTTAATTTTTTAAAAGTTATTTTAGTCTCTCTGGACTGGCATGCCTAAAAAACTGCCATCCTCACTTGTCTGAAACGCATGGCACACATTCTCTAAGTCCACCTTTATGTGGAATTGCTATTGCTTTGAGTTTAACGAGCAGAGTTTGCTAAACACTGAAGTGCCGAGTAGCTCGATGCTGTTCCATTTGACCCACATGTTGTCCTTTTCCCCCAGAATTTAATTTCCAAATGATCTTTAGAATTGTGGGGAAGGATGATCGGAATCAACATGTAAACATGATGGCATTTGCTGTACATTTGTATAATCAGAATTTAAAGAGCACAGCGTATGCTGCTCCTTCGCCTGCTAGACACAATCGATGAGAGGAAGAACAGATGGATTTGCTTTGCTTTGTTTTCTTGTATTTTTATCTAAATTGAGCCTTACCTTATGTGAAGGGAGGGGAGGAGAAAAGGTTGTGCAGCCTACAGTCTAAAAGCTACCCCTTTCCTCTCAATAAAGTGATAAACATGAGCCAGATGAGAGGTGAGCACAGGAAGCACAACAAGAAGATGCAAATCCTCTGGGCGCATTTTTAAGACACATGCTAAGAATAAACCTCATTCTACTCCTTGGCTAGGGGTGCTGCTTCCATCATTTCATGGCCCTGAAGGTGCCCCCTGCCACTTTCACCTACTAAATACTTTTTCTTTAAACTGGTATAAAAGATGCCAAATTTGACTAAGTGTCACCAGTTACCTTCCACAATACTGAAGACAGGTTGAATGTTGTGTCAAGTTAATGAGCCAAATGCAACAATGGTTGTGTGATTTTACCATGGCCTGTCCAGATTCTGGTTTTTCAATGTGGGGTGATATTTCATCACCTATGTGTTGTCTTTGACTAATAAACTCTACAGCAGTCTTGCACATAATGCTTTTTTTTATAAAATTTTTATTGGTTTTACAGAATTTTAAAGAACAAACAAACACTTAGAAAGACATACAAACACGTATAATTTCATAACAATTTTTTCATAAACCTCTTTTTTGAGACTCCCCCATACCCCCCCTTTCTGCATCCCAATGTCCATAATTTTATAGCAACTCCCAATTGTTACTTTCCGACCTCTGTCATCTTAGTCATCTCTGTATTCTGACCTTATATCACTGTATCCCTTTGTTCCTAAAAACCACAACACTCTAACATTCTTCAAGTTTATAATAGTCCTTAAGATAACTTTTGAATTTTCTCCATTCTTCTTCCGCCGTCTCTTTTCCTTGGTCGCGGATTCTGCCTGTCATCTCAGCCAGTGTCATATAGTCCATCACTTTCATCTGCCATTCTTCCAGAGTGGGTAGATCTTGTGTCTTCCAATACTTTGCGATGAGTATTCTTGCTGCTGTTGTGGCATACATAAAAAAGTTCTATCCCTCTTTGACACCAATTGGCCGACAATGCCCAAGAGAAAGGCCTCTGGTTTTTTAGGGAAAGTACATTTAAGTACCTTTTTCATTTCATTATAGATCATTTCCCAGAAAGCCTTAATCCTCGGGCATGTCCACCAAAGGTGATAGAAGGTACCTTCGGTCTCTTTACATTTCCAACATTTGTTATCGGGCAAATGATAAATTTTTGCCAGCTTGACTGGGGTCATGTACCACCTATAGACCATTTTCATAATGTTTTCCTTTAAGGCATTACATGCCGTGAATTTAATACCGGTGTTCCATAACCATTCCCAGTCAGCTGACATAATGTTATGTCCAACATCCTGTGCCCACTTAATCATAGCCGATTTAACTGTTTCATCCTGTGTATTCCATTTCAGCAGCAAGTTATACATTCTTGATAAATTCTTAGTATTGGGTTCTAACAGTTCAGTCTCTAGTTTTGATTTTTCCACCTGAAAGCCAATTTTCCTGTCCTGTTTGAAAAACTCCATTATTTGATGATATTGAAACCAGTTTTGTACTTTATGTTTCATTTTCTCATGACTTTGTAATTTCAATTTATCTCCCTCCTGTTCCAAAATTTCCCAATACTTCGGCCATCCGACCTCCATATTGAGTTTCTTCACTGCCTTAGCCTCCACTGGTGACACCCATCTGGGGGTTTTGTTTTCCAACAGATCTTTGTATCTTATCCAAACATTAAACAATGCTTTTCTAACAATGTGATTTTTAAAGGCGCTATGCAGCTTGATTTTGTCATACCATAGATATGCATGCCAACCAAAAGCATTATTGAAACCTTCCAGATCCAAAATGTCTGTGTTCTCGAGGAGCATCCACTCTTTCAGCCAGCAAAAAGCTGCTGCCTCATAGTACAATTTTAAGTCCGGCAGGGCAAAACCCCCTCTTTCTTTAGCGTCTGTCAATATTTTAAATTTAATTCTGGGCTTTTTGCCCTGCCAGACAAATTTCGAGATATCTTTCTGCCACCTCTTAAAACATTCCATCTTGTCAAGAATCTGCAAGGTCTGAAACAAAAATAACATTCTAGGCAATACATTCATTTTAATCACTGCAATTCGGCCTAACATTGACAATTTCAAATTTGACCATATTTCTAGATCTTTTTTGATTTCTGACCAACATTTTTCATAATTATCCTTATACAAATTCACATTTTTAGATGTCAAATAAACCCCTAGGTATTTCACCTTCTTAACCAGCGTCAACCCTGTCTCCTCTTGGAATTTCTCCTTTTCCATATCTGTTAAATTTTTTCCTAGAACTTTGGTTTTTTGTTTGTTCAACTTAAATCCAGCTACCTGGCCAAACTGTTGGATTATCTTGCACATAATGCTAAGCCAAGGCAAATGCATGGGTTCCTAGAGAGAAGATCACAATCACTTTATTCTTCTTCTAGTCTTGCTGCTGCAGTGCTGTGCGCTATGCCATGGTTTGGCTAAGCCCGTTGTCCAACCTGGCTCCCCGAAGAGCGGTATATAAATCTAATACATAATAATAATAATAATGTGGAAGAATCCGTGACCAGAAAGAAGAGGCGTTTCAAGAGGACTGGAGGAAATTTAAGGACTATTTAAACAAATATTGTAATATAAAAAATTAGAAATCACTTGAAAGAAACAAATAGGCCTAGGATTAAACTAAGTTATAATTAAATAAATGGGATTTAGAATATTAAGAAATGTGAATAAGATGGACTATAATTGGTAGTTGTTTTAGTTTAATAATGATATTGGGAAGCTGTTACCTTCAACTACAAGGAAACTCAGAAGGGAGGGACTAGAGGAAGTCAACCAAGATGTTCAAAAGGTTGGATTTGTAAAGAATTAAGTTTGTTGTTATTGTTTATCTGTTTATTTTTCTTTTTTCCTTTTCCTTTCCCCCTTTTCCGTTCATTGATGTATTTTTCTTCCCCTCCCTGTTTTTGTGTATCATTCTGCTTTGTGGTTTTTGTTATCATTGTGGAAAATCTAATATATTTTTTAATAATAATAATAATAATAATAATAATAATAATAATAATAATAATGAATGGCAGAGGGCTATTGTGCTCATGTGCTTCTGGTGGGCTTCCCAGAGGCATCTGGCTGGCCACTGTGGCAACAGAACGCTGGACCAGGTGAGATGCTCCAGCTCTTCTTCTGCTGACCTAAAGCATTCCCGCCGTGCCTGCAGCGTAACGTGTGATGCAGCTGTCTGTGACTTATGGAGATGATTTGCACAATTCTTCTCCCTTTCTTTGAGGGGAAAGGATTGAACAAATTATCTGCACATATGGTCGCACCGCACATTATTACTTTGTAAGCATCGTGTGATCGTTCAGGCCTCGCCACCGTGTCTACGGAAGAGCTATTTTAAGAGAGAATATAAACTGGGCCATAATACTTTTCAGTCAGCCACTAAGCCACATGACTACTTGCCAGATGTCTGTTGGACTTACAGCAGGCACAGACAATGTAGCATCCATCAGATGTTGTTGGACTTCAGCTCCCATGAGAACCAACCAGCACGGCTAATGGTCAGGGATGATGCTAGTGGTAGTCCTACAACTTACTAAAGGCACCACACCACCACCACTGATTTACATGGCATGTTTGAAGCCTTCTTTCAAAACCAACACCAGCCCTCACTGGTCTACGGAGAATGGACTCAAAGCTTCATGTGAAGATTGTAATTGTCCTGATAGCCTTTCATTATATGGTCGCACATTATAAATGGTAGTGAATATGTTTTCTATACAGGTTCAGCCACAAGTTCAACCCAGTTAAAATAAAAACCCATCTCCAGTTAAAATAATTCAGGTAGCAAGGGATATGAAAGACCTCTGCCTGAGACCTTGGAGACGTGTTGCTAGTCAGTGTAAATAATACTGACTCCGAAGGAAAGAAAAATAGTATGCCCTTGTGTAATGCAGCTTTCCCCTTCAATGGAGAAACAAATGCTTACTTATGTTGAACTGGGATAATGCTGATGTAATTCATTTTTATTCTGTGTTGTTTCCATGTATATACAAGTATTTGGCCGTGCATTCTAAATAGCAGCTAGCTCATGATGTGTTAATATTTTTCACTGACTGTTTGCTGTTCCTGCTCCGTGTCTGTTTCCACTGGCTTGGCCTCTTCTACATGCCTCCATGATAGCCATTTTGTGTTATGGCACACCCCCATAGCAGGCATTTTGTGAACGGCACTCACAGCACTTTCTCAAATTAGTGGTATGGTTCTTGGCCCAAATCGGTTGGTGACCCCTAGTTTAATGGTTGCCTGATGTGACTGCATTGGAAAAACAGATTACTATACCATACCGTACTTATATTTTCAAGCAATTTCAGAGCCCCCCACAAAAAAGAGAGATATTTGAGCACAGTATCTTCTGCCACAGTACCTGCTGAATGTAATAATAATAATAATAATAATAATAATAATAATAATAATAATAATAATAATAAATATTTATACCCTGCCCATCTGTCTGGGCCTCCCCAGCCACTCTGGGCAGCCTCCAACACACATAAAAATAATAATAAAACATCAAACATTAATAGTAACAAACTGATCCAATATAAAAAGTCACAATAACTTTAAAATAAACAAGTTATATCAAATAAAGCAATGCTTAATAATCCATTCAAATCCAATAGTAAACAGTAAAATTAGACATCAGCAAACAGTAATTAAACAGTTTGCACTTGTCAGTTAAAATAAAGAATTACTTAACTCATTCGAAAAGCAAGGTACCACTGTATTGTCTAGTACAGTGGTACCTCAAGTTACAAATGCTTCAGGTTACAAACTCTGCTAACCTGGAAGAGTTACCTTGAGTTGAGAACTTTGCCCCAAGATGAGAATGGAAATCGTGTGCCGGTGGCGTAGCGGCAGCAAGAGGCCCCCATTAGCGAAAGCACACCTCTAGTTAAGAACAGTTTCAGGTTAAGAACGGACCTCTGGAACGAATTAAGTTCATAACTGGAGGTACCACTGTATTTAAATAGTTTTAAGGCACTGATGTTCCTAGATGTCTATAATATTGCATAAGCTGGCTATGGTAAGAGCAACTCCCATGGAATCGGAGGTATACTGGAGAATACCCTGAATACAAATAATCTCCTTTGCTTTCAAATATTGGACTTCTACAACACGCTACATGTCAAGAGCTCTGTGGTTAGATTGTTGAAGGGCACCCAATTGTTGGTTGGATGTACATTAACTTCAGAAAGTTGGCTTTATATCCAGCAGATAGCGTGAAGTGTTTCATGAGTAAAAATGCATTCCTGTATTTGTTGTTGTTGATAATGACGAAGCAATGTGGTTCAGCTGAATGACTACAGATATTAAAGTCTGTACAGTGGTACCTCGGGTTACATACACTTCAGGTTACACACTCCGCTAACCCAGAAATAGTGCTTCAGGTTAAGAACTTTGCTTCAGGATAAGAACAGAAATTGGGCTCCGGCGGCATGGCAGCAGCAGGAGGCCCCATTAGCTAAAGTGGTGCTTCAGCTTAAGAACAGTTTCAGGTTAAGAACAGACCTCCGGAATGAATTAAGTACTTAACCCGAGGTACCACTGTAATGTGAATTCTGATTAAGGCCTTGGGTTTGTTTTCTGGCAAATTTATACACTTCCATGTTTGACAGTGCAAACTGTAACATCTCTACTCAGCAGTAAGCATGATAGAGTTTAATTGGACTCAGTCCTGGCTAAGCGTGCATAGGATTTCAGCTGGAATATCTTACGTTGTAACCATATCCCCATTTCTCTGAGGCTCAGCGCTGTCGGACTCAATGAGGCTTTCTTTCCTGTGTGGTGGGGAAGTCTTACCCTGAAATTCCTTAAAGAAACCCAGTCCCCAGCTACCTGCCGGAAATCTTCCAATTTAAAAAGGGCTTGCATCAAGTGTCCCGGAACAAAGCATCCATAGTCGATAGGCATATTTAGAGCAGGCATCTGATTTTTGATGCTGAGATGCTGCAGACTCCATCATCTGTCACAGTAGCTGAGTCATGACAATAAAATCTCCCCACAAAGGAAGCAATTTCAAGAGGATAAGCAGGAGCAGTTTATTATGTTCTAAGGCTCCCTTTCCTGCGCTTGTTTCTGAAGCCTAATGAGCATGCTGGCTTCAGGGTATGCCCCCATGGCCACCTGCGCTACTGTTCAAAGATTAATGGAATCAAGTGATGCAGTACAAATGCCATGACCGAACCTTATGCTTTCACTCAACACAGTGTCATTTAGCCTCGGAAAATATAAACAAGAAAGAGGAAATAGAACAACCGTGTGCAATTTCCCTCGCTACGTTTCTTTACCCTGGCTTCGTAAGAGCAGTTCAAATTCAGCCCTATATTTTACAAATCCAAAGATGTGACATTTTAATTTATTTTTTTTAAAAAAAGAAAGTAAAAATGATTGCATACTGAGTTTATCATGATTGGGAAATTCGCATGCAGCCATTCTTACTGTTTGGTTTTGGCAAACTGAATAGTCGCATTGGACAGCGTCCAATGTATATAAAAGCATAATAAAACATTAAACATCAAGAAACCTCCCTATACAGGGCTGCCTTCAGATGTCTTCTAAAGGTTATATAGTTACTTATCTCCTTGGCTCTGGAGCCGCATAACTCCATACCCTCCAACATGTCTCCGATGAAAATAGGGACTTCCTAAGGAAAAGTGGGACATTCTGGGATCAAATCAGAAACTGGGATGGCTTCTGTAAATCACGGACTGTCCCTAGAAAATATGGACACTTGGAAGGTCTGTCATTGGTATGAACAACTTGCCTAAAGTGGAAGGGCTCTGTCTTCTCATTCTGCTTTTTCTTAATTGCAGTTTTGGATTGTGACCCCCACCTACACTTATGTATTTCACAAAAATGTTTATACCGCTTGATTGTAAACAACAAGAACAAGTCTCAATGCAATTTGGCCTTACATCTGCCTGTAGACCTCACTTGCCTCATTGGAACCAGAATTTCTGCCTGGCTCTGTCTCTCCACTTGCCTCTTGTTCAACTCCTTTCCATGCCCAAGCAAAAACTGAACCCCAGTTGCATCCTCTCTTGGATGCAAGGGTCTGAAACCAACAACGCTTTCAATACTTGAACTGAATTCAAAGTCACATTGGCTTGTTTACATATGTGAAGTTAAATGGTTTTCACATGTGCTGTGAATATTGTAGAAGGTCTCTGTGTGAAGGATGAGGCAGCCACATCCCTTGAAATAGCTTGCATCTAAAGTATTTCCTCAAGAATTTGTGTAGGGTTGTGCTTTCATTCTCCATCCTTGCTAGCTGCTACTGAATCAATGCCCCTTTCTATGATGTTAAGCTGAAGACTCAATGCTAGATCTTCCATGAGTAGGCTAAAGAATCATACCCATCAACTGTCCTGGAAAAAAAATGAGACATCCCGTTTTTTCCTGTGAGAGTACAATATCCATTTGGGGTGCCTTGCTCTCTCATGATTTCAGGCTGATTTTCTTGCCTCAGAAAAAACAGTTTTGGGGGGTTTGCAAGCTTGTGCGTCACCCCAAAGCATCCATTTGGGGGTATTGTACCTGAAAAAGCATTTTTTCTGGGGCCGCGATCTCTCGCAGGTCATGTGACTCATGCAGGAATTCTGACCTGGAAGATGGTGTCCTGGATTTGGGCCACGTCATGTTGCAGGGTATGAAGATCTATAGAACAGACAAACTTTGTATAAGATACCACACCCTGCAATAACAGTATTGAGAAATTTCATGGGTGATTAGGTCATTTAAAATAGAATCCTATGCACATTTAAACAAACATACACTAATTTTTAATGTTGCTTATGCCTGAGCAACTGTGCACAGAAGTGAAGAATTAGAGATCATACATTACTTTAATAAAATCCAGTGATTTTCCATAAGTGTCTAATAATGAAAGTCAAAACTCCCTTGCTGTTGTCTAAATTCTGCTGAGGCCTCCATGTGAGTTTTTCCACAGGCATCACATTGGCTGCTTTGAGAACAGAATTCTGGACTATATGGGTCATTGGCTTGATCCAGTGGGCTCCTTTTAAAAAAAAAAGACAAATATTTTATCAAATTTCCACAAATTTCACATAAGCGTTCTAATATATAATATTTTTTTCTTTTGTTTTGCCGACTTCCCATCCCATTTTCTGTGGTGTGTTTTTTTTTAATTCCACCCCCTTGCTCCACCCTAACTTCCCTCTTTTATAACCATATTACAATAATCTCTGATTCTTTCTGTTGCTCATAGTTCAAATCCTGCTCGTGAATTCATCATATCATAATATTTCTTTAAACAGTCCGAAAAAAGGCCATTCTTCCATAAAGCAGTCATCCTTAAGTTCTCTTATTTTAGCTGCTAACTTTGCTGATTCAGCATAGTTCATCGCTTTACTTATCCATTCTACTTAGGTGGGAACTTCTTCATCTTTCCATTTCTGTGCAGAAAGAATCCTAGCTGCTGTAGTTACCTACATGAATGACTTAACCATCTTTTTTTGGAACTTCTGTTCCTATAATCCCTAGAAGAAAACCCACTGGACTTTTCCTGTGCTGTTACGAGTTTCTAATGCTACAAGACGGTTAAGGGGAGGAGAGGATTCATCGTACAAATATATTTAAATGTTTAATGCATTTGAGCATACTTTGTGTTCCACAGCTCTTTGTCCTTAGTTAACTTCTTTGCCCTTGGGTTGCAACAATGATTTTGAAGCAGGCAAAAGCATCTGCAAGGTTCTATGAGGCATGACAACTTCCTTCTAATTTTACTCACTGGCTTAGCTGATTATATGTTAGGGGTGTGAATGAATTGTCAGGGCAGGTTTGGGTGGGTGGAGTAAATCATGAGTGTGTGAAATTCATTTTTACGAATGTGTCCTGATCTCTTTCCAGGTCTGTGTCACTGTTCATCCTGTTTGGCAGTTTCACTTTACCACTCAGCACTGTATCCTAATGGCTAATCACTGCTTCCCATGCATGTTTATTGACCTTTACAGCCTTTTTTGCCTCTTGGCAGATTTTGGTTCAGAACAAGCTGTGAGGACATGCTTACAGTTTTTTTTTTTAAAAAATAAATCAGTTCCCACAACATAACAATAAAAAGAAAACATCAGCATGATAATCTTACATAATCCACAATTCAATTAGAACAGACAGTCCTGGAAAAATTCAGACAACTACCTTCGCATTAAAGAACGGAAACAGATTGATTTGGTTTTACTTATGATCATATCCACATTTGGTCACAGCAGTGCTGTGAAGTAGAAATGGACAAATTTGGTGCGGTTTGGTCTTTCACGTTTAATTTCTTTTAGTTTTTTGTTTTTCCAGTCTTACATTCAGGCTGCCACATTTCAACATCAGTTGGCATTTTAAAGAAAACCCTCACAAAAATCCACCATCATTTTGCCTAATATACACACAATGCGTTTTTATGTGCAATTTCATCCAGAATCTCCATCTCTACACATTTTCTAGTTGGAGAACTGCATCAGTAAATTCAGAGGATCATGGATTTTGAAGGGTACTCATGCTTTGTCTTTTGTATTATCTCAGGAAGCGCAAATTAGATAGATTCGCATTAAAGCACGACCCGCACAGAATTTCTCTTGCATTCCTAGTGTGAGGTACATTAGGCTAAGACTGAGAAAGTGTCTTGCCTAAAGCCAAAGAGGGAGCTTTGTGGCTGATAAGGAATTCGAACACAGGTAAGCACAGCAAAAACCCATTAGCATTTCCCTGAAATATTCGCTCCCCTTTCGTAATTTTCAGATGCCATGTCTTTTCTCATAAATGTATGGAGAACGGTTGGAAAAGATGCAGGAGAAATTTTCTGCACATCACTGGTTTATTAAGCATTACTAATGACTACAGCATTCCAGAGTCAGGGATGTATATCACCATTTTTTCACCACTGAGAGACACCGATATATGCATCTGGTTTAGCACACAGGCTTACTAAGCCTGAGCTAATCACCAGTTTTCTTGTGCTGCTTTAAATTTTTCTTGCCTGTTTCCTGCCTTACTCTATTCTTTATGTTTGCACTTGTAAATGTAGCTAGATAACCACCCTAAAGGCACAATCCCATCATAGACACAAACATAAATAATTCCCTGCTGCCATAATGTGTCAGTCTGTTACTTGTTCTCCAATAAACCTCTTCTGGCACCCCCTGGAAACTCAGGTGATGTCCCTGTTGATACACTTTCAGAGACCTTTTTGTGTAAACACAAACCGCAAGCACCTGAAATCATTAATCAAGTTGTGAATAAGCTGGGAGAACAAAACAAAAAAGCCTGGAAATCAGCTAATGAACATCAGTTTCATTCAATGCACGAGAATATCGAAAAAGCACTTAAAGACTCACAGTGTGTCAAAACAATGACAAAACAAACCTTTGAATACTTTTACACAGGCTCCTTTTCAATAGCGGGAGATGCATTGTTAATGGCTACGATCTATTGAACAATTTTCAGGCTGAGGGAAAGCATTCTTTTTCGAGCAGCCCATTTAACAAAGCAAATATGTGGTCTCTGACATAATTGCCATGAGAGGGGGCATTTCCAGTGTTAAGAAAGGAGGTTTTAAGAACAAGCAAGGGCAGAGAGTAAGTTACCTTGATGTTTTGCAATTTTCACGTAGTCCAATGTGAAAGATAAACATATTTCTTCTTGCAAGGCAAGTCTAAGCTTCTCTTTTAAAGAGGAGAGGATCAAAGCAATAAACTGACCCAGGGAAAATAAAAATAGAAAATGGGCATTGGGATCCTATGGCCATGCTACGCTGCATTTCTGGGCTGGTTGATTCTGCTCTTGTCACAGAGCCATCTGTTTTGCACTCCAGGAAAGCAGAGGAGCTCTGCTGGAAGAAACAGTGGCAACCACACAGAGGAACAGCTGTTCCTTCTACCAGTGACAGCTGCTCCTCCGGCCACACTTGTGGTGTGCATGGGAGGGGGTGGGGAACATTGTTGCCTTTTATTGCCAGTATGAGTAGCCCCGACAAATGTAGAAATGGCAATGAATAATCGGTAGCAGCTGCAGCAATCTCATTAGGACTTAGTCAGTGAGTACAAGTAAGGAAGAGTGTCATCATCTAAGCACTTTTCCACCCTGCATGCCTTAGCCTTGTTCCCCACACAACCATTGTCATTGTCATTGATGACTGTGTTTGGAATTTAGTCTGCGGGGGCTGAGACTGTAGTTGTTGCAATGATACAATGTTCACCCATTGGTTGTAGGGAGCTGCTCTGAACCATGTTTTCCCCACTGCCATGTACCCCAGCTGTGATCCAGCAAAGAGATAAGCAGTGGAGCAGAGTACCCGGGGTTCACCAACATGGCTTGGTGTCCCTTGATATTCACTAATGGGACTCACCGGCATTGGTGGTGGTTTGTAACCAACCATACACCATTTCCTGAAATCTACAGCCTTATCCCAGGGCAGGCCACAGGAGGAACTGGGGGTTGGACCTGGAATGTTTTGCAAAGCATGGATTATTTTACTTTTTGTGGACTGGCGGGATTCAGATGAGTGGTGGGAGGCACCAACTGAAGATGAAGGCTCAGTGCCAGGGGATTGGTGGTGGGACGATGATGCTTGACCAGAGAGAAAAGATAGGGAGGAAGGGGTGTTGGAAGCTGAAGTTTTAACAGGGTTTAGTGAGCAGAAAGAGGCTGTGTCTAGGGTTGCCATATTTCAAACAATGAAAATCTGTTGAGCTTTTTTCTTTTTCTTTTCAAAATCACACCTAAAATATATATATGCCGTTTTTGAGCTGCTTTTTATGGAAAGACAGCAAAAACAGCACTGCCGACATGGGTTGCCATACGTCTGGACAGCTGGATTTCGGATATGTCCTGGAAATCCCGGACATATGGCAACCCTAGCTGTGTCAGAGATCAGTACGGAACCAGAGACAGAAGAGGAGGAGCACCAAGAGGCAGAGATGAGTCAGGCTAGTTAGGAAGTCATGCTGTTTTCCCCTCCTGCTGCAACCAGCTCCCCTCCCCCCTGGTTTCCCAAAATTTGAAGCGGCATGAAAAGGTAGGAGCAAAGACAAGCAAGACGATGGAGCCTCAGATTGTTTGGGGGGGGGACTTCTTTCCCTTCAGCTGCCTCAAAAGAGCAAAATCAGCTGGGAAGAGTTGCTGTGCTCTCTAGGCCTGACCTCCTGAGCTGCCTTGTTTCTTTGAATAGTTATCTTCACTGACACCTTGTGAGTTATTGCTGACCTGTTCCTGGCACCCGCCCCTGACACTACTGCTGAGCCATGACAATTCTCTAAATCAGCGGTTGGCAAGGTTTACCTTGCCTAGGCCAGTTCACTCCCACTGAGATCGCTCCGTGGGCCAGATTGCATCTGCGTCTGTGCAGACACGATTTTTGGCGCCATGGAAGCATGTCCCTGCTCCACGCTGTGCCGGTTTAGCGCAGTGCGCGGGGACTCTTTGAGCGGACAGCTTGGTTCGGGGGCGGCTCATGGGCCATTTAAATGACCCCTGTGGGCTGCTTGTGGCCCATGGCTGCAGGTTGCCGACCCCTGCTCTAAATGCAACATGTGATGCAACAATGCACCGTCTATGTGCATCATGCACCAACATTACAATGTGAGAGAGGTCATAAAAATGAAGTCAGTTGCAAAGTGAGCCCAACAACTTCACCAGTCACTAATAGATATCGGGTATATCTAGTGACTGGCAACAGGAAAAAAATACACGAAACGGAAATCAGATGTTTAACAAAGCCACAGGACGTTTCATTGGCAGTTTTTATATATACGCATGACAATGAAGGCATACAGTATATAATTCTTAAAGGGCAACTATGCTTAAAGCTTGGTGATGACATGTTAATAGCGTAAGCAGCAGAAGTCTGAAGACAAAAAGATTCCTTGTAGGAGCAAATGTCTGCCACGAAGACGGAGAAGTACACAAACGTCTATGCCTTTTGTCAGGATAAATAGAAGGGCCCACACAGCTGGCTTTACAAGCTCGTAAGTCGCTTCAGAATTGTGCGGTCTTGTTTACAGAACATTTCAAAGATGTCAAACACCCTCTAAATGCTTTGTGAATCATGATCCATGAGCTTGTGGTTTTCCTAGATCTGCTTCTTAATTAATTGTGTGTGTTTTGCAAGGTCCTCGTCTCTGTTTACCTAGTCAAAAGGGAAGAGCCAATTGTTCTTTTTTGAAGTGATCCGGTGACAGCTCTTTATTTCTGGTCAATTCCTTCCTCCAAATAGAAGCGGTAGCTGGTAGTCAGCAACGTTTGAGTTCTTGTTCAGCACATATAAAGGGCTGGTTGGCATTTGCAGACAATGCCCTTCTAACACTAAAGTTTCAATCCTATAGCTGCTTACTTGGGAGTAAGTCCCAATTAGGGTCGCCATATTTCAAAAAGTAAAAATCCGTACAAAGTTGCTGAGCTTCCATTTTAAGCCAAAGTTGTTGGGGGGCTGTCTCCCTCTCTAAGGCGCCAAGTAAGGGGTAGACTTTCTCATGCGCCCCCATTGTTTGCCCTGGCACCTACTTGTGGGTGAAAAGGGCTCCCACCATAGTCTGCACACCGGAGCTTCCGTAGGCGCCCTCGTTGCTGGCAAGAAACAGAGACAGGGTGGAGAGAGCGCAAATGAGTGGCCCAACTCAGTTGCGACCCAGGCAGGAGTCTGGCTCCATCGGGAGGCACACTCAGGCACAGCTGCCCATAGCCTTAATGAGCCAGCTCTTGGGCAGCTGGCAGAAGATGCCACGCAGGTCCTCTAGCTCTTTGCTACGCTGCTCGACGCGTTTGTGGAGTCTCTCGTTGCTGCTACTCAGCTCCAGCACCTTCTGCCACGTCTTGGCAGTGTGCTGCTTGGCCTTGCTGCAGCGATGTTGTTGCGCTTTCAGCGCATGTGGCACTCACTGCTGCTCCAGTCCAGCAGCTTCTGGGACTTGCCCGGCGATGCGGCCCCGCCGACCACCACATGGAGCTGGTGCACGTGGTGCAGGTACTGTGTGTGATGCGGGTGGTGGGCATCACCATGAGGGCTGGGGAGTGGCATGGGCTGCCTACCGGGCTGCAAATGAACCATCATCTGGGCGCAGTGTGCCATCTAGTACTGGAAGTGGCTGCAGTTGGGCCTGGCTGGCAGCAGGTAGAGGGTGGCCAACACCACTGCTTCATCGGGCTCCTGCTTTATGAGCAATTGACACAGGCCGGGCAGTGGTGGGCCTCCGGCCAGGCACTCATAGGCCATGCTGGCCTCCAGTTTGTCCGTGTAGCTGTACAGCGGGCTGCCGGCCTGCGGGAAGTCAGCACCCGGCATCCTGGCCCCGACGCAGTACTCCAGGCCGGCCTTGGCCTTGCACTCCTGCTAAAGCATCCAGGCTGATGGAGGCGCTCAGATCGATGGAGTTATTGTGCTTGCAGATGTTGGGTAGCTCCAAAGCCAGGTAGCTGTTGTGGAGGTATTCTTGGGGAAAGCGCCGGAGGAAAAATGAGTTTTGAAGCTTTATAAAGGATTTTTACCAGAAAATTGGCTGGGTTTCCCCCCGACTGGGTTTCCCCCCGACATTTTAGCGATTTCCGGAAATTCCAGCTGGACACCATTTCCAGCATCGGAATCCCGGACGTGGGGCAGCCCTAGTCCAAATGAATGCAGCAAGGCTTATTTCCAAGTAAACAGATAGGTTTGCACTGTTCTGATCTTATTTTCCTTGGCGAGAGTAACAACAACGGTTATTTTGGAATACATGTGTAGAAATAAATACACAGGGGAATGATTGACAAGCCATATTGGTTGGTTCAGTGCTTTGGTGTCTGTAGGCTTCCGTACCTTAGTCCAATACTTTCCCCAGATGCAATTTAAAACTTCCAGGAAAAACAAAGGAGGAAAATTGTGAGCTGCTTGCAGATAACTTGGAGCAAGTGTTTGTGTCTTTTGATGCCCATTTACTAGTCTTCTGCCTTCCCACAGTGCCATACCAGGATTCAGAATACGTTCCTTCTGTCTGGGGACATCTCATATGAAATCCCAGTGTACCAGCTTATGGACCTGCACTTTCCTTCCTGTGAGAATATCTCAAGCTCCATCAAACCAGAAAATGTAGCTAAATGTGTAATCATACCCTACAAAATGCAGCAGGGCTTACTCTTGAGTAGGCATGCATAGGATTGCTCTGGGCAGATGCACACCATACATTTAAAGCACATAGCTTCCCCAAAGATTCCTGGGAACTATAGTTTTCCCCTCACCATAGCTGCCAACTTACAGATTTGAAAATAAGGGACCAGCAGCCTCAAAAATAAGGGATCAGCGGCAGGGAGGGAGGGAGAGGAGCTGCTTCCTTTGAAACCCAGGAAATTTAAGGGACATCATCAATAAGGGACAGCAGCGGGACACGGCGCTGGGATAAGGGAGTTTCCCACCAAATAAGGGACAGTTGACAGCTATGTCCCTCACAGAGCTACAGTTCCCTAAACAAACTGCAGTTCCCAAGATCCTGTGGATGTCATGTGCTTTAACTGTGCATTTAGTGGGTTTTTTAAAAAATGCATGCTGGGGAGTTCTTCAGAGAGTTGGCTCCGCGCTTGACCCTGTAACCTGCTCACTCATGTTACATCCATGACAAAAGCTAAATCAACGCAGTCTTCCAAATGCTGAAATATAGATTACTGCCGAGTTCCTTGTAGCTGCAATCATGCTGGGATTCCACATTATGTTATTGCTTTGACTGCAAAAGGCAGTATGTAACTGAAATTTGTTCCCTCGGAAGATAGTAAAGCAAAATTCCATTCCTTCTTTGAGGAGGGGATAGCTTTTGCTACTCAAAACCACTTACGCTAACCCCTTTGGGGTTCAACGTACGCCAGGAGTTTTCTCCACTTTCTCTGCACTAGCCAGGATGGAGCTGCTGATGGGAAATTTATGGTTTGGAAAGAAATGGATGAAGAACATGGAGAGTTTGGCTGTGGTTCAGCTTACATTTCTGAACGGAAAGGGGAGGCGGAATCACCGACTCGCATGAAAATAAAATAAAATATTAAGCTTCTCGGAGACTAATTATATCCCCCAAGATTCTATAAGTGAGTGATTCAGGAATTTTACACAATTGTGCTCTAATGAAATGTGATCGTTAAAAATGTAGATGCTCGAAATAACCAAACGTATCCAGATGTGCTTGTTCCTAAAGTTTCCAGTTTTCAGTGTTCCTGAGGACGGGGCTCCAGGAACTTGAAAACAAAGGGAGCTGCTCATATTGCATAACACACACTTAGAATATTTGTCTTAAGGAAGAAAAAATGAAACGGTGTGGCTGCCTCAATACTATCTGGCTTCAGTGTGCTCCCACAACTGGTGAACATAAGAATGTAAGAAGATCCTACTGGATCAGGCAAATGACCTATCTAGTCCAGCATCTGTTCTCGCAGGAAACAACCAGATGCCTGTGATAGGCCTGAAAGCAGGACTTGAATGCAACATCGCCTCTAGTTTCCAGAAACTGGTATTCAGAGGCAGATCATAGCCATTGTGGCTAGTAAAAGGTAGAGGACCCCTGGACGGTTAAGTCCAGTCAAAGGCGACTATGGGGTTGCAGCACTCATCTCACTTTCAGGCCTAGGGAGCCGGCGTTTGTCTGCAGACAGCTTTCTGGGTCATGTGGCCAGCATGACTAAACCGCTTCTGGCGCAATGGGACACCGTGGTGGAAACCAGAGCACATGGAAATGTTTACCTTCCCACTGCAGGGATACCTATTTATCTACTTGCACTGGTTGGCTTTCAAACTGCTAGGTTGGCAGGAGCTGGGACAGAGCAATGGGAGCTCACCCCATCATGGGGATTTGTACCGCCGACCTTCTGATCAGCAAGCCCAAGAGTCTCAGTGGTTTAGACCACAGCGCCACCTGTGTCCCTTACCTTACCTTAGTGGCTAGTAGCCATTGGTAGCCTTAACCTCAATGAATTTGCCCAACCCAAAACATTGAAGTTGGCAGCCATCACTGTCTCATGTGGGACCAAGTTCCATTGTTTGACAGTGCACTGCATGAAGAAGTACTTTCTTTTATCTGTCCTGATAAACATTTAGATTCATTGGATAGCCACAACTTCTATTGTTATGAGAGAGGGAGAACCCCCCCCCCAACTTTCTCTATGATTTTACAAACTTCTATTATGTCATCTCTTACTCACTTTTCAAATGCTGCAGCCTTTCCTTGTAGGCAAATTGTTCCATTCCCTTGATCATTTTAGTGTGTGAAATCATGTGCACATGATGTTACCCTTAATCCATAGGTATCCTGTAGCTTCTGGAGAAATACTCTTGTTTGATGCATATTTTTCTCAAACTAGCTTCCACCTCATGAGAAGAGAAGACTCCCTGGAAAAGACCCTGATGTTGGGAAAGATGGAGGGCACAAGGAGAAGGGGACGACAGAGGACGAGATGGTTGGACAGTGTTCTTGAAGCTACAAACATGAGTCTGACCAAACTGCGGGAGGCAGTGGAAGACAGGAGTGCCTGGCGTGCTCTGGTCCATGGTGTCACGAAGAGTCGGACACGACTAAACGACTAAACAACAACAACAAAAAGCTTCCATCTGATTTGAAAATGGAAGCCACAGGTAAGCTGAAGTGTGCACATCTCAGGGAGCCACTGAGCACGTGCAGATGACAACTTCCGTGAAGTTTAGCACTGGGAAACAAATTAGATTACGGCCATCAGTTGAGTTTATCCACACCCGCTCTTTGGTCTGTACAACAATGTACGAATGCGACTTGAAATGCAGAAGAGGGCAATGGCCTCACTGTGTTTGAAGCAGCTAATGTGTACATATGCTAGGAGAAATTTCCTAATACTAAGAGCTGTTTAGCAGAGAAACGCAAGAAAACTTGGATGCAATTATCTAAGACGCACGTCGAAAAAGAAACATAAAAGAATTAAATGATACAGACTTCCAACAGATTTATAGTCGTCAAAAAAACTGAGCTGAAGAAGGCGTGTCTCCGAAACAGGGCCCTGTCCTGGTTACTACTACTGAGTCGTACATCTGATTTACACTTCGGATACTCCTTTTTGGCCCTATTTGATCCTTTACTCTTTATTCTTTATTCTGATTTTATATAATGTGGACTCTTTTTGACTACTATTGAGACTTGTATAAAACAATTGTTGTGCACTGGTATTTCATGTACCTTTGTACTATATCACTGTATATTTGAAACTACATTATTTCTGTACTTAAACGTTGTATCCAAACTTACCATTACTTTAAAACTATTGTATTTATACGTTGTGTTTAAACTTACCACTAGCTTCAAACTGTTATTCTTAGCAGAATATACACGTTTTTCATTTCAACTCTTGAGTAGGAATTATTCCTTACATTGAAACTTTTGGCCAGAGTTCTTGATATACCCTTTTCAGTGTAGCAGTGGAAGGTGGCAGACTCTCTTTAGAAGGAAGTATCTAAGCAGAGCATGGATGGCCAGCTGTATTCTGCAGTGTAGATCCTGCATTGAGCAAAGGGTGCGTGGTAGGTGGCCTCTTAATACCCCAACTCTAACATTTCATGATTCTAGTAGAACTTGTTCATGGCATAACAATGCAATGTTCTGTGTTTCCCCATCCCTAGCCAAAGACAGCCGATGACACAGAACATCCTAATATCAAAGCTACTAGGTGTATGGCTGGCAAGAGGGAATTGAATGCAACTTTCGGCGGCAGCCACATATTTAGGGTTAAATTTGCTTGGTTTTACAGTAATTTTGCAGGGAAAGCAAATACAGGAATAGAAGTAGAAACACTGGCTTCAATTCATAAATAAATTACTCCAGAGTAGCCTCACTAAAATCCATGGAGGTTGCTCTAGAGAGATGCAGTCCATGGGCTGGAGCTTAATTAATCAGCCAAAATCTGTGTTGCAATTTGCGTGGCCTAATGAATTCAGTGTATAACTTCAATTAGCCCTGTTTTTTGACAAAGCAAATTGAATAAATCATCCTACCTGAACTAATCAAACTAATCAAAGTCAGAAATAAATACAGCCACAGAGAGCTGAAACAAGTGGCCTACAAGATATGGGGCACACTAGGGAACAGGACATTTTATTGCATGGAAAGAGAGATTCATATGTGAGTTTCAAATCTGAAGCTGACCCCAGGCTTAATCCAGCATTGGAAAAGAAGCTGCCTGGATGCTCTGAGTTTTTAAATTGTCCTGGCATATGCCCCACATAGAAATCAGAATAGATTTTGGATGCGGTTCAGTATCTCATTATGCTCAATCAAATTAACAACAATGTTATTAGGATCTGGCAAAATGAAGTGTGACACCAGAGCAAGGCAATGCCTTCTCGAAAGACAATGTAATTTATGAAGGGAAAGGAGTGAGTTTGTCTCCCATTGCTTCAAATTATTACAAAGCAAAGACGGCTGCTATCTCATAGGAAGAACCGGTGAACTCACAGAAAGCTGGAGAGCTAGACTGTGATTCAAACCCCAACTTACACATTAAACTCACTGGTGGACCTGAAGCCAGTCACATTATCTCAGTTTAACTCCAGTGTGGCAAACCTTGGGCCCTTCAGTTGTTGCTGAACTACAATTCCCATAATTCCTGGTCACTGGCCATGATTGCTAGGGAAGATGGAAGCTGTAGGACAAAAAGCTCCCACCTCATCTTATCCTTCCATCCCAACTGCCCTGGTACCTCCAGAAACCACCCCATACCCAGGGGCGCCGACTTATAAAAAATATTGGGGGGGCCCATACCGGGGTCCTGCCGCTGGTTCGCTCGGGTAGCCGGGAGAACGCAGTTCGAGGTGGCGGTGTTGGGGAGAGACCCTCGCTCAGGGCGCCACTAGACTTGGCGGCCGGCGGCCTATCTGGGGGGTTTTGGAGCGTATTTCGGCGGAGCGATTGGGGAGGAGGGGGCTTGTTGCCGGATTCTTCAGCTGGGCCGGAGATCCGCTGCTGGGGGGTCCCTGGGCCGAGTTGTGAGCACGGCCTGCTGAAGGGAGATCCAGCCGATTGCGCGACGGGGACGGCCGGGGCTCTCCGGCTAGGGCGCGCGGCTGGCTGGCTGGCGAGGGAGCAGGTGGGGAGGAGGCGGGGGTCCTCACTCTCTTAGGAAACGCACCCGCGCGCCCGATTGCCACGAAGTCCGAAGGGTGCGTGTGTGGAATTAAAAAGCAAAAACGAGATACGGGCAGGGCAGGCAAAGAGTTTTCTGCAAGAGGATGGAGGGCAGGTTGAAGAGAAAATCACTCAGGATGAGACAGTCAAATCAGCCATGATAAAATGGGCTCAGGATATTGGGTATAACATCATGTTTGAGGACTGGGAAAGGTTATGGACCACCGGAATGAAATTCACGGCATGTAATGCCTTGAAGGAAAATATTATGAAAATGATTTATAGGTGGTACATGACCCCAGTCAAGCTTGCAAAAATATATCACCTGTCTGATAATAAATGTTGGAAATGTAAGGAGGCTGAAGGGACATTCTTTCACCTCTGGTGGACTTGTCCAAAAGTGAAGGCCTTCTGGGAAATGATCTATAATGAGTTAAAAAAGGTATTTAAGTATACCTTTCCCAAGAAACCAGAGGCCTTCCTCTTGGGCATTGTTGGCCAGAAAGTGTTAAAGAAGGATAGAACTTTCTTTATGTATGCAACTACAGCAGCAAGAATACTTATCGCAAAATATTGGAAGACACAAGATTTGCCCACACTGGAAGAGTGGCAGACGCAATTGATGGACTACATGGAACTGGCTGAAATGACTGGCAGAATCCGAGATTTGGGAGAAGAAACAACGGAAGAGGACTGGGAAAAATTTAAGGACTATTTACAAAAACAATATAAGTTGTATGAATGTTAAAAATTTACACGATTCGGAAACTATAGCTTCAGCAATTAGATTTGGGAAACAGGAAATTATATTTTAAGTAAGAAAAGGTCAAAATCTAAGGTAATACTATGTTTAATTTAAGATATAAGTAACTGATGAAAAGTATGTTAAATTTAGAGGTATAGTATTTGAAAAGTACAAAATAAGGTACGAAACAAGGTAATAATTTGCTGATATCTTTATTATAAAGAATGCAGGGTAAGGGAGATGCGAGGAAGTCCAGTTAGTTATATAAAAAATGTGTTGAATGGTTGGTTTTCTTTTCTTCTTTTTCTTTTTTTCTTTTTCTTGTTCTTTTACTTTTTTCTTCAGTGTATGTTTCTAACTTTGTATTTGAAACCTTAATAAAATATTTATAAAAAAAGAAGAAGAGAAAATCCTTTCGCTTTTCTGGGGCGCAGGGAAGTCTCAGAGCCGGAGGTTGGGGAAGGGACCCCCTTTGCTCTGCCCTCTTCTCCCGTCTTAGATTCGCATGGGGGTCCCCACCCGAGCTTGCCTGGCCACCGGGCCACACAAGGGCCGCGCTCTACGCGGCACACCTTGCTAGCCGCACAGCTGTCCTCCGCGGCTGCGGAGCGGCCCTGCGCCGGTGCCCAGCCCCTCTGGGCGCCCGCTGCGCTGCCAATGACAAGCGGGCGACGTCGCGGGCGGGGAAGGCGTCGCTTTCTTTCCCGATCCTGCATCCTCCCAGTCTTCCAGCCCTTTTTTGGGTTGGAAGCTCGTCTCGTTCGCCCTTCTCCTTTCTTCACCCTGCGCGCAATTTTCCTCCCTCGTCTCCCTCCCCATTTCTCCTTCCTTCCTGACTGACTGACTGACGGGCTCGGGCTCAGGCTCGGGCTCGGGCTTCGGGTAGGGCTCGGGCTTCGGGTAGGGCTCGGGCTCGGGCAGCCTGAGCTCGGGCTCGGCGGTGTTGGCGATCGGCGGCGCGGGGGGATGGCCCTCCCGGGGGAGCCGGCGCTGCTCAATGGGGTTGCCAAGGAGACAGGCCGGCCGCCCCCCTCCCCCCGCCGCGCCGGTGCCCGTTATCGGGCGCCCTATAAAAGCCGCGGACGCGCCCACCGCCGCCCGAGATTATTGGGGGGGCTGAGCCCCCCCAAACGAATTTTTGAGGGGGCTCGGGCCCCCTCAAGCCCCATGGAGTCGGCGCCTATGCCCATACCTTTCAAATGTTGATAGGTTCTGTGGTGTGAGAAAACTGAACGTGCTTCTTTGAACAGCTCTTCATTCGGGTCAGAACAGCCTGCTCCAACTGGCAGCTCTTATCCCTGCTATCTAGAATTACAACATTACAATGTGAGAGAGGTCATAAAAATGATGTCAGTTGCAAAGTGAGCCCAACAACTTCACCAGTCACTAATAGATATCGGGTATATCTAGTGACTGGCAACAGGAAAAAAATACGCGAAACGGAAATCAGCAACAGCACGGGAGAAATGAAAGTTGTTTCCTTCCTTCCCTTTCTCTGGTGCTCCATAGTTCTCCTCCCCATCTTATCCTCACAACAACCCTGTGAGGGTAGGAGAGTGATTGACAGCCCAAGGCCACCCAGTGAGCTTCATGGATGAGAAAAGATTTGAACGCTGGTCATCCAGTTCCTAGCTCAAGAGTCTAACCACCACACCACATTGGCTTTAATATATTTAATTAGTCAAACTGAAGCAAGTTTTGGAGAATTTGGCCCTACTCAGCCTCAGGCTTCCTGGACACACTGTCAAACTAAGTAACCTCGCTTCCTTTATTTTAGTTTTAGAGTTGATAAAAGAAGAAGAAGAAATGAAATGAAACACATGGATTTTCCATAAAGGTGGTTGAGGACATCAGCTGGGTGACTGCTGAATTACAAACTGTGCTTAATAAAGTTTTGCACGTGATGAGTGACATTTTATGACAGTTTTGTCTATTAAGTGAGCAGGCCTAACATTACACCATGTTATGTTACGCTAACTCTGGAAAGAATATTTAGAGTGGACTGTGTTTCACATTAGCAGACAAAGAGGCAGAGGGAAAAAAATAACAAGCCATGACTGACACAATCCTTCAGGCAAGGTGATTAAAAGCTACAGCAGAATGAAAGAGCTGGCACCCAGCACAAATAACAGGCCTCTCATCCTCACTTCGCAGCAATTGTCAGAGGGCTAATTTTCATCACAGTCCCCTGCTCTTCAGTGGGGTCCCGAAGCTGATTTGTAGACTTGAGAATGTTTCCAAGAGCTGAGAAAGAAATAAAAGGGATAAATAAAATGCTAGCATGTCACTGATTCCTGAAGCGATTTCCTACCTACCTTGTCCATACTCCTAAGAGGATAGTTGGAGACAAAGGCAGACTGGCTCTTCTGGTGCCGGTTGCTATGCTGGGCTGATGGAAGAAAACTGAACGTGCTTCTTTGAACAGCTCTTCATTCGGGTCAGAACAGCCTGCTCCAACTGGCAGCTCTTATCCCTGCTATCTAGAATTATTGACTCACAAAGGTCTTGTTTTCACTCAGATGGAAAACGTTTATGTTTCTGAGCTTGTTTAATATTTTCTCTCCCGTTACAATAATTGCGTATTCAGACCCAGAAACCTCCCCCTTAAATAAATGCACGCTTGACTCAATTTTTTGGTTTGGTTTTTGGCAGAATTTAGGCCACAACTTTATTGATTACAGAAAGTGACTGGTTGCATAGGCTCTGGTTTGACTAGCTCCCTGCCATGCAGGTAGCGCTGACCCAGGGCACCAGCATAGGTCAGCCAAGGGTGAACACCTGGATAAGCGGAAAGCCGGGCACAGGCCAACTCCGCCACCCAAATGTCCCCCTGGACTCAGGCACGGGCACAACCCCCTCACAAGGGTTGACCAAACCATCGAGTCCCTGGATTCCTTTAACGGAATACCCTTCACATAGGGATGGCGAGAGCGTTCTCCCATCCCTATCACCTGAACCAGAGCCTATCCACAACCTTACAAGTTGTGATGATTTGCTACATGGCAGGCGAGACCCAAATGGCAATAACCAATCAGCCAAGTAGGGAAAATTCCTGCTGTGCCCCAACAACAGACGACACACGACAGCATAGCAAGGTCAAGCGCAAGAAGCCCTAAAAGCAGGGAGAGGTGGGTGGGTGTTCCGAATGCACGTGCCAAAAGAGGAAGCTCTGGATCAGGTGCATGGGCATAAATAGGTCCCTTGAAGTGTTTTGACTGCACCCCATTGGCCAGATTGCACCCAGCTTCGAGGGACCTACCAATCAGGTGTTGTGGCTTACCAATTGAACCCACCCACAACACAAGGTGTTGGTTGTCCAGGTCTCACCACAATTCGTGCCCAATTGAAGGACCCAATTAACTAAAGCAGCTCACAGTAAAGAGAGAATGTGTGGCTTTGCAACAAAATGTTGCAGTGTGTTGTGCTTCTGTTTAGGAAACTAGACAGTCAGCCGTGACCCCTTCTAAGGATACACTATTCCATTCCTGCTCCCTTCTGTTTTTCCTTCACCGCCGCAAAAGAGTCAGCCAGCATTCTGCAGCCAGTGAGTATGCTCAGACCTCATTAGGCTATTTTAGGGTGTTTTGTTTAGACTGTACCTCTGCAACCTCGAGGTTCCTCATGTTTCTTCCACAGACCTTGGGCTCCTGCTGACACCTCCTGATGGTGCCACTCTGGTTATATACGGATCTATACTTGGAAAATTAGTTTGCTGTTAGTATACAAGATGTGTCTGAGTTTTATCATGTCAAATAGCACACTGGGAATTGCCAACAAGAAAATAAAAATCCATACATATAAAACTACCTACGGTGCACATTTGAGCGTAAAATCAAATCTTTGGAGAATTACAGAGTCTGCTGTGGCTGTAAAGACCGATAGAGGAGAGATATGTTTTATTGCAGCTAGGGCACATGAAGTCATCTGGTTTCATTGCTACAGAGACACCGTGGCATTCCTTCTCTCTGTGCTCCTCCCAGCGGTCATTCCTCCTGTGGTCACTTGTGAATACATGACCTGACTAGCATGTGAGCTCTTCTCCCTGACATCTCGTTTTCCATGAAGGAGAATGATTTTTCCATTGGGAAATATTCAGTTATATGAGTCCCCTTCTGATATCTGAAGTGGTACAGCATGGACACAGATTGACCATTTAAATCAAAACGAAAAACAATATAACAGAAATGGCTTCATAAAATCAAGATTATTTCCGGATCAATTAACATGGAGATGCAGCAAAGTCCAGCTTTAGCTTTGGGGTTGACTTACCAAACTGATAGGCAGAATGGCTACAAGAATCAAGAGTGTGCAATTAATTACTTTGCAAACACATTATTTGTGCTCTTGGACCCTTGAAAATCTTGAAAAACTCTGTCTCATTGAAATGCTACATAATACTATGGTTGCAGTGTGGTTCACGATGATGCATGCATATCAAACCAATATATTCCATACCCTCCAACATCCCGCAGAGGAAAATTGAAACATGTGTCTAGGGTCTTTTTGATCCTCTGTTCTTAATGGCCCATCAACCAAGCTCTTATTTAAAAAGGAAACTAGCCTGGCTTAATGAACCTTTACCACTTGCTGATTCAAGGGCATTCAAAGTGTCTAGCACACAGTTTAGCACCCCGAGCTTAATTAAATTCTGATACCCACCGGACCCAGGAATTTAAGGGCGTTTTGCACTCACAAACACATAACACTCTAGACTCAGGCTGAGAGACATCCAGCTGCCACCAAAGAGTTTTTCTCCCCCAGATTGCAGCCTCCTTTCCTGTCTTAATTGGCACATTCAGGTCTTTGTACTAAAGAGTTTTCTTCATGGGAAAACAACACTGAGTTTGTGAACTTAGTAGGGATTTTTGTTCAAGCATGCCGTGGAGGTGAACAGTTCACTGCAGCTTTGATGCTCACCCAAACCCACATGCTATTACATGGGCAGATTACATGCAGCAGACTATTTTGCTTTTTGTGTCTGTACACACACAGCCTTTGCATTCTTGTCCCAACGTAAATCCGAGATGAGAAGAGCAAGCAGCTTTTTGTTTGAAAATGCAGCAAGCCTATTGAAAACTGGAAAGGCCAGAAGGAGTGGGACAATTTCTCACACAAGAGCTCCAGCACAATTGTAAAATTGAAAAGAAATAAAACTACTGCACAGTTTTTGATCCCTTTGTGGGCAATAAACTTGTGAGAAGTTCAGCCTTCTTTCCCCTCTTTCTTTTAGTGATGGTTTTACAGTTCAGCAAGCAGTATTTGAGAATAAAAACAAAACCATCATTCTTAATCTGTACTGCTCTTCAACTCTTTCCCCTTTCTTGTGCTGTTCAGCTAAAGATTAACACCCACCATTTTCAGTTGTTCATTAGGAAGAGCCAGTGCCAACTTGTTCAAAATCCAGAAGAGCTTCTGTTAAATAAACTCTGATGGAAATGTGTAAGAAATAGGCGTTAACAACCAAATCCTAAACATGTTTACTTGGAAATGAGCACTATTTAATCCAGAGGGATTTAATCCCTTGTAATGACACATGAGATTGCAGACTGGGTTTTAAACAGTGTAAACTTGAAAATCTAGTCATTTGAATACAAGACTGTCTAATTGTGATATCTCCCACCCCTTTTTTGCCCCTCATTGCATTAAGAAAGTAGTTTATGCTTTCCTGTGGTCTAAGAAGTCACTCAGTAAAAGGCTAAATGCTCTGACAGCCCCTCTGTACTGGGCATGGGGCAGTGAAATCTATCTGTGTGGCACCTGTTAGTTACGCACAGCAGGGTCGTCCATCAGCCCTTGAAGTATGTCTCCATTTCCATAGCAAACTGCAGAGCATAGAGAGACAAAATTACTCTTTAACTAAAAGACAGTGAATGGCAAAATCTTGTCAATGTTTATGCTGTCAGACCACCATCCGGGATGCATTACATCAGCTGGACCAGGGGGAAGGGAATACAGTCAATTTGCAGACAGCTGTCAAAGCTTACTCCTAAAAATAAGCCTGGCAAGATTCATCTTTCGGTTATGCCACTTACCAGGCAATATAAAAACATAGCTGCATAATAGAAAATATCTCTTTTAAAAAAATAAAAAATGGTGTGTTTGCAATGTGAAGAAAGGCTCCCTCCCTAATGTTTACCGAGAATAAATGAAATGGAACAGCAACCCACATTTTAGAAAGTATGACACCAATTAGAGCAACAAATGAATCTTATCAGTGTTGGAATTTGTTGCTGCTTATACAGAGAGCACCCGAAACCAAATACTGAAGTAAATTAGCCCTGTTGTGCACGTAGTCTAACGTAAACCTTGTAAAATGATGCAGTACAGTGAAATTTTATTTGCCAGCCACACATCTCCCCATGCAGTACCTACTGATTGCGAAAGTTTGGGGAGGAACTTCTCTTGGCTTAATCAAGATGCAGGCAAGCGTTTCAAGGGAGCATCATGGAACAGCTTGTAGATCCCAGAGTTAGTACTGGAGTGAGATACAAACACAAAACCCAAGCATAGCTGTCAACTGTCCCTTATTTGGTGGGAAAGTCCCTTATCCAAGTGCCGTGTCCTGCTGCTGTCCCTTATTGATGATGTCCCTTAAATTTCCTGGGTTTCAAAGGAAGCAGCTCCTCTCCCTCCCTCTCTGCCGGCCAGGGAGGAGGGAGGCTCCAACTGTGTTGCTTGGCTGCGTTGCCCACCCAATAAGGAGTCTAAAAATGACTGGGGGGTGGAGCTTGCATGTCTTGCGCTGATCAAATCGGCCGCATTGCCTGGGGACTCACCTTTGCTCAGCGCTTCCCAGCAGAGAGGTGACGGTGGTTTTCCTTGCTGCATCCCCTTTGCTGGGTTGGCTGCTGGCTGGGCTTTCTGCCTTTGGTTTGGAGGGGCTCAGAAGTTGAACCCACCTGTGCTCTGAAAATCCCTTATTTTGGCTGCTGACCCCTTATTTTTGAGGATGCTGGTCCCTTATTTTCAAATCTGTAAGTTGACAGCTATGAACCCAAGTAGTTTTCTCTTTTCCTCCCCTCTTAGTCAGACCTCTGCGGTCAAATTGGAGGCACTTTTCACATACTCATGCTTTACATTATTGATCAATATTGATAAAGAACAGTTCCCTAAGGGCTCACTTCCATCAGTCAATGACAGAACTGGGGTGAGGAAGAGAACTATTTATTTACATCAAATTCAATAGGACTTACGTTTAGGAGAAAACATATTTAGGATGTGAGGATGTGAAATATGCCACTATTTTGCCAAATGAGAAATCTAACATAGAGGACCGAAGTCACACCACCCCAAATGCACTTTGATCTGTGTTCACCAAAGAAATATATTCTTTCCTGGTGATTCCTGCAGCAATTTCCCATGCAAGGTATTTTGAAGATGAATGCAAATGATTAAGAACTAATGTCATTTTTAGAAGATGTGTCGGGTGGCAGGCAGCTCATATGTAGCCAATAATCCTGCTGTCTAACCAAGCTACTGCTTCCCCTCATGGCTACAATTAAACTGGGCTCTTCATGAGGACAATTCAAATCACCAAAAGATCCAGTGGGCGAAAAGTATCGATTCATTTACCTCACAACTGCAAAGAGGGTAATGCCAGTCTACTGTTAATACCCTGAACAAGGAAGATAGCAAAGTAATGAGGAAACATGCAATTCCCCAAAGACGTATTATTCGTCTATTCTAAATGTCTATCTGATTTGAGTATGAGAGAGAGAGAGAGAATTGAATTTGAACCAAAATATCAAAAAAAGAAATGGGCCAACAATTACTCCCACGTGCATGAAGTTTTAGCTGCATGCGTCTCAAAGGGATCAATGCAAGAATAATAGTAGTATTAGTAGTAATAATAGTAATAATAAATTTAATTTAATTTAATTTAATTTAATTTAATTTAATTATTTAATTTAATTTAATTTAATTTAATTTAATTTATAGCCCACCCATCGGGCTGGGTTTCCTCAGCAACTCTGGGCGGCTTACAACATGTATACAAACACAACAACACATCAAACATTAAAAAAAAAAATCCCATACAAGCATTAAACCACCACCAACAATAACAACAACAATAATAAATAGCTTGCAATTATACCCAAATTAAAATAACCATCAACCCCAACTAAACATTTAACCAACACCAACCCGACAAAAATAAAACAGAGGAACCAAAATTAGAACCGCAAAACATTTTAGCCAGTTGGCCCAACCCAAGAGTTGTTCCATCAGTTCCATCAGTTCCATCCTCTGGCCTCCCAGAAGCCTCTTTTAGTTGTTCAGGGTAAGTATGGGCCCTGCCCCCTAGGCCAGGTGTAAATGGGCCTTGCAGAGGGGAGCGGTCTTCCTTCCAGCACTCCCGGCAGCAGCAATGACTTAAACTCACGCAAAGCTTTCAAGACTTTAGCTTTGTAGGTTTAACAAAGAAGATATATAATACACTACACTTCAAATGCATATGTTACAACGGTTTTATTCATACAGAACTAAGGATTCCTTGTGGCACATGCAAACTGAATAAGCTTTGTTGCCATCAAAACTCTTTGAGCAAAAGGGACCGAGGATTAAATGGTTCTGTTGGGTGGTGAATATTTGTAGAAAACCAGCTATTGCTCCTGTCTTACAAAGAGTACAAAATGGTGAAAGTTCCTTCTTTACGTTCAAGATTTCCAGAATTCTTGAAATATTTCTTTTCGGAGAAAAATATCCAGTACATAAACAGGATTTTAAAATGCTGAAGTATAAAAGAATCATTGGACATACCTGTTATTAAATAATATTATAGATTGTAACAATACCTTTGAATTAATCAGTGCCTTTGATGCGTTCTCACAGAGCTCCTATGTGTGAAATAAATTCCTTATTCATTTCACTGGACAACAGGAGCATTACACATGTACACACGCTTTTTGGACACACAAAGCGTTCCTCTCATTTTATGTGAATTGTGAAGCCTGTACATAAGGGAGTTCGGTGTCTGGGCTGGAGTACCAACTGAACTTTAGACTGGAAGTCCGACATTATTCTCAGTTCCTTTTGATGCCTTCAGAAACTGGTGACGCAAGCAGTATAACAGCTTTTCTTTTCACAGAAGGTTCTCTATTTTGACATTAAATCAGTTAGATTAGTATACGGTGAAAATGGGATCTTTTCAACACACTTTGGACACAATCGTGAGCTGGATAATTTCAACTGCTCTCCATCCCAAAGTCTTGTCCCTTGCTGTGCTAAATGTGAGAGGAAGAAAAATGCCACAATGGAGTAAGGCATGGAGTTTTCTCTTTTATTTAAAAAATGGCATGGTGAAGTCAATGTTTGTTAACTTTTGCAGTCAATTTTCAAATGTTGAACTTCTTATCTTTTGGGTGGTTTAACAGGTATTCAGATTATGACAACATTATTGATGGCTTTGTGGATCGTGGTTCTAAACTCAGTCTAGTCTTTGATGATGAATATATTGCCTCCTTGCTATAATGGAATAAAATCTACAGTTCTTCAGTTAATGGGAATGTTTTGCACTAACCTCTAGAGGTTATAAAAAACAACCCTTCTTAAAAACCTATTGGTGGCAAGTACCGTAAATACTGTAGGAAATGAACTGATAACCTTTGCTGGTTTTTTTTGTTTTTTTTGTTTGCCTGTGATGAAAGACGGCAATGACACTCTTAACATCTGGGGAGAAGAAGCAGCTCCTCTCATTTCATAACAGGGCAATACACTAGTTCAGCCATAACTAAAGGCCACTTCCAGTGATTCAATGTGACAGGGAAAGGACTTCTTTTAACCTAAGCAACTACCATAAAAAACATCTTGTCAATACAATCTGCAATATGTTTGCAATGTGGGAATTGCAAACTTGGCTAAAATAACAAGCCTTTATTGATGTGTGGTATATTTTTGTGTGGCTTATCAGCAGTACATGGGGCATCGTTAGCTGCACTGTATCTTTCCCATAATGAAATTATTGCTTAATTGTATTGTATTGATTTTATTGTCCTAAGTTGCATAAGGCATCAAGGGCAGGCCCGACGGGCTGATCTCTTATCTCTCTCCACAGTCACTTTCTAAAATGCTCCCTTAGTTCAGCTCGGACTGCCGGCCGCAGCTCAGTTACAACTCAATTAGATGTCACCAGTAATTTAAATGCAAACATAGGTTATCATCTGTAACTAATAGGGGTAAAATAGCACACACATCAATAATATGTTGTTTTGTGGAAATTAATGAGCATGCAAACCTAGCCACACACTGGACACACAGGCATGTGCATTCAAACTGAATTTAAAATCAGATACATGGAATTAATCATACCATTTTAGATGTTCACTTTAAAGGGGTCACTTTCTGCCTTCAGCTACTCTGGTGACATGACACTGAACACACTGGCATTCTCTACATGGGTCAGATTATTGCACAACAGCTCCTACTGTTTTAAATATGAATTTAGCACTCACTGTGGATAAACTGCTGTACCAAACGCAGAAGGACTTGGTTTCTGTTCCCAAATCTTTCAGCTAATTATTATTATATTAGTACTGTTACCATTTAATTTCCATATTGGATTATTGGAAAATGGGGCTGCCCTCATTTAGATAACTTAGAAACTTCCAATTGGCCAAAACTGGCTGGGGTTCCATTTTGAACACACACAACCCTAGTATAAAACAGCCGCAGCAGTTGCCAGTTTGGTTCTAGGGTGATTTAAGGTGGTCACATTAGTATTTAAGGTCCTGACTTAGGACCCAATGTCTGAAAGACTGCCTCCTTCCCTGTGGACCATGTAAGGTGCTAACATTGGTAGAAAGGGTCCTCTCACCTTCACAGGTTTAAGGGATGTTGGCTGACAGGGGACATTCTCTGTGGAAACCCTAAGTTGTGGAATTTTCTCCCCACAGGAAAGGCAGATTTAGGGCAGTGTGACTGATTCTGCTGCACTGGGTGCCGAGTTTAGGGGGCACCGCAACTATGACTTGGTGAATTGAGCAGAACAGAAGGCAAGATGTGGGTGGGGGACACCAAATTTTGGCCTCACACAGAGCACTGCTGAAATATGAAAGACCAAAGTCCACCCCTGCCGACAGAGGTCCATCTTACACTTTCATTGTGCAGTTTTTGTTACATGCTGAACATGGGACATGAGTGATGCTGTGGTCTAAACCACTGAGCCTCTTGGGCTTTTGCTGATCAGAAGGTCGACAGTTTGAATCGCCGCAACAGTGGTGAGCTCCCATTGCTCTGTCCCAGCTCCTGCCAACCTAGCAGTTCAAAAGCATGCCAGTGCAAGTAGATAAATAGGTACCGCTGTGGCGGGAAGGTAAACAGCGCTTCCATGCACTCTGGTTTCCATCACTGTGTTTTCATTGCGCCAGAAGCGGTTTAGTCATTCTGGCCACATGACCCGGAAAGCTGTCTGTGGACAAACACCAATTCCCTCAGCCTAAAAGCGAGATGAGCGCCACAACACCATAGTCACCTTTGACTGGACATAACCGTCCAGGGGTCCTTTACCATTTTATCTTTTACATGCTGAAGGTGTACCTGTTTATCCTGACCCCTGGCACCTGAAATATATTTTTAGGACCCACTGATTTTCCTTTAACCGATTTTAATATTGCATTTAACATTGTAGCAACCCACCCTGGGACCTTAGGGTGAAGGGGGGGGGGGAGTAAGAAATCTAGTTGGCAATAATAATGCATAATTTAAAGACTTCACTTCCCATAGTACTCATGGAATCTACTTTGCCTTTGCTACTGCTGGTGACTCACCCAGCTTGACCCCATGCCTGTCTTTGTGACTTTGCCTTTGAATATGTATGCTTGCATTTTCATCACTAGATCCGGGGAAAGTTGTAAGTGGTAGAGCATCTCCTTTGCATGCAGAAGGTGCGGAAGTGGGCCTTTATAAAAATGTAGCAAGTAGCAGATCATATTAGATGTGGGGTAAAAAGGTAAAGGGACCCCTGACCATTAGGTCCAGTCGTGACCGACTCTGGGGTTGGGGCACTCATCTTGCTTTATCTTCCCTTATTCCCTTATGGGGGACACAAGAGCCCTTATAGAGTCCTTTGTAGGTTCTCTATCGATAGGAGAAAATAACAGAGGCCAACCAGAGAATATTGAGAAGCCAAGCAGCTAGTAAGCCTGATCTTTATTAAACTGTTGCAACAGGGTCTCCCCCCACACGCAGGAGAGAGGAGAAGGACCATGAACCATGTGTAAAGGTAAAGGAACCCCTGACCATTAGGTCCAGTCGTGGCCGACTCTGGGGCTGTGGCGCTCATCTTGCTTTATTGGCCGAGGGAGCCAGCGTACAGCTTCCAGGTCATGTGGCCAGCATGACTAAGCCGCTTCTGATGATCCAGAGCAGCACATGGAAATGCCGTTTACCTTCCCGCCGGAGCGGTACCTATTTATCTACTTGCACTTTGACGTGCTTTCGAACTGCTAGGTTGGCAGCAGCAGGGACCAAGCAACGGGAGCTCACCCCGTCGCGGGGATTTGAACCTCTGACCTTCTGATCGGCAAGTCCTAGGCTCTGTGGTTTAACCCACAGCACCACCCACGTACTTGGTGTTATAATGCCTGTTTCATAAAGGTGTATGGAGGAGGAGATGTCGTGAACCAAATTGTTTCTACTTTGGCTTATTGTATTCTCCCAAAATGCGTGCTTGTTTTCAAACAAGGGATGCGACTTATTTGAAGTGAGGATAACTGGTAATGCTAAGATTTCTCTTACTTGCGTTTTGTTGTTTTCCATGCCAGCCTTCCTTGATGTAAGGAAGTATACAATCTGTTTCTGTGTTCAGGCTTATGTTCCCCACAGATGCTGTAAAAGCAGCCTTGAGGTATGTGTATTTAAGTACTGAGATCTAATATCAAAGGAGGAGAGAGGCCTCTTGGGACTGTAAACCTAGGAGTCCTACTTTCCCCTCCTCCCCGAAGAGTGCACAATGCTATGTTTGTTTGTCATAAAGATACCAGAGATTTCCCTCTCCCCAGGTCTGCTTCCTCCCATAATGCCATGGGCTGCACTCTGTGGTGCTGCTTTGAAGGAGATCAGCTGTGACAAACTTGCAGCTCTCCTCTTCCTCAGAGCTTCACATCCTGCTTGCTTTCAGAGACAGAAGGGAGGAAAGAGAGTAGTCTCTCACAGTGTATACTTGTGTGCTCAAAGGATTTAAGGGCAGTGTTTTAATAAACAGGGCACAACCCTGTGAACCGTACATTACAAGCCCTTAAGAACACAAGAAAGACCTCGCTGGATCATGTGCCTGCCAACATTTCTCTGATGAAAATAGGGACATCCTATTCCATGATCCCTAGATAGCAGGACCAGTGGTCAGGGATGATGGGTGTTGTAGTCTCAAAACATCTGGAGGGCCGAGGTTGAGGAAGCCTGTCCTATTCCATAATAATGATAATAATAATTTTATTATTTATATCCCACTCTGGGTGGCTTCCAACATATATAAAAACAAAACGAAACATTTAAAACCTTCCCCATACAGGGCTGCCTTCAGATGTCTTCTAAAGGCTGTATAGTTACTTATCTCCTTGGCTTGGGGGTCGCATAATTCCATACCTCATTTATCCCCCCTAATTCCCCCCAACCTGTCCCGTATTTTGCCCAACCTGTCCTTTATTTTGCCCGACCAAAGGTGGCAATGCTAATTTACAGCAATGTGTGTATTAATCTAATGCACCCCCCTTCTGGATTTATGCAAAATTAGAAACTTACAGGTTTCCAAAACACCATGGTTAATTTTTTAAAACGGTTCATCTGAATGATATTGGTGCATATTGGGATCACCTCACTATAGTTCCCACCTTTCATATTCAGAATGAGAATTCTATGGTTAGTCTCTCAAGTCGTAAGACATGCACCTCGTTTGAAATGAAAATGTGCCTTGTGCAAGATTCTTTCTGCAATTATTGCAGTGTACCATTCCCAAGAACATTCCTTCCGATAAATTATTTACCAGAATATTTTCAGAAAGTGAACATGAAAGGGATGTGTACATTTTCAAAGCAAATCTGTTTCAAAATAAGGATGAATCAGAATAATTTTTTCAAGTGTTTGCTTTGCTATAATCTTTATGCAAACAGTTTTAGCTTCTTATTAACACGTCCCATTGGGAACAGTTGTCCTTATATTTTAATAATGTACTGGGCCTGTCTGTGTTCTCATATACAGTGATGTAAAGCAGAGAGTTCTTTTTCTGAAGTTACAGATTATGATGACATTGATGATGACGAAATGCAAGGTCTGGAGGACTGCAGTTAAAATCTCCCTTCCTTTTAATTTTCCCATGACCCAAATAAACATCCCGATTCAGCCTCAGGTGTGTGGAGCCTTTGGCCCTGCAGATACATACCCTCCAACATTTCTCCGATGAAAATAGGGGCATCCTATTCCATAAAAACAATAATTTTATTATTTATACCCCGCCCATCTGGCTGGGCTGACCCAGCCACTCTGGGTGGCTTCCAACATATATAAAAACATAATAAAACATGAAACATTAAAAAAACTTCCCTATACAGGGCTGACTTCAGATGTCTTCTAAAGGTTGTATAGTTACTTATCTCCTTGGCTTGGGGGTTGCGTAATTCCATACCCACCAACATTCCTCTGGTGAAAATAGGGATGTCCTAAGGAAAAATGGAACATTCCAGGATCAAATCAGAAACTGGGATGGCTTCTGTAAATCTGGGACTGTCCTTGGAAAACAGGGACACTTGGAGGGTCTGCAAATACTGCTGAACTACAACTCTCATAGTGCCTGACCATTAGTTATCCTTGCTGGGGCTGATCAAAGTTGTAGTTCAACAACATCTGGAAGGTCAAATGCTTTCCATCCCTGCTCTGTGCAGTTCTCTGTGTGTTTATGTGTAAAAGAAAAGGAAGAAGAAAGAGAAGGATTACAAGTGACATGAATGGCAAAACTAAGTGTGCTGTGCTCAGAGCAGTTTCCGGGTTTGTAAAAAGAAAGGCTCAATTCTGTTGCCCTTCTCAATCACAGGAGCATCAATACAAAAAGGGCATATATCTTACATACTTCCAAATGTTATGCAGATATCGTTTAGACCAGCCACCCTCAAACTCGGCCCTCCAGATGTTTTGGGACTACAACTCCCATCATCCCTAGCTAACAGGACTAGTGGCCAGGGATGATGGGAGTTGTAGTCCCAAAACATCTGGAGAACCGAGTTTGGGGATGCCTGGTTTAGACTTTAAGAATGCAATCACAAATTTCTGGTTCAATTGAGATCATACATTCTGCAATGCAGTCCTTTTGCTCAGAAGGAATTATCTTGATTTTAGAGCTTTCCGGTGACATTATTATTCCATAGTAGCTTCCATGTTAAATTAAACCATTTATAAATGATTCCAGGTAACACCTAAAAAAAGAAATCTATGTGGATGGCTTTGATTTTAAACCAGAACGAGGGAGCTGGAAGTCCAACGCTCCTCTAAAATAATATCATTGATGCACAATGGTGAATACTAACACAAAACTTACCGTTTTGGTTTAATAGCACTTGCATCTCCCTTTTCCCTCAGTGTAATTTTGCTATGAATAATAATATGATAGAAACACAGGGAGTTAGCCCATAAAAAGGTCTCTGTAAGAAACACAACGTATCTTAGTAAACGGCAATATTTCCCCAAGAATCAGCTAAAAAGATGTTTGTTTATGCCTCGTTTGTGGGCCAAACCCTCCCTCCTTTTTTCCTGTTTGGTGCATTCAGTATTTTGATTTTGTCGGCTGCTCCAGTCTGCAGATGGTAGCCCTCCAGCTACTTTGACGTAAGAGGCTCTTTATTTTCATAACCATAGGAGAACGCGCCCAAGCTGGTTTTCTACACACACACACAACAGTTTACAACACAATAGTTTTACGCACAGGATGCTCAGCGTCAGGAGGGCAGGTCACATCGCCCGGGCCCTGGCTGAACTCAGCATATTACATGCTTTAAACTGTAAGCGAAGTACTATCAGTCAAAATCAACATCCTGGAGAAGGAAGCCTGAGTCTTTAGTTCAGCAACGGGAAGGAATCTCCCATCCTGAGGAAGAAAGATTAGGTTCACTCTGTGTTCAAATGGGCAGGAATAACTTCCCAAACAACAATGAATGGAAAGCTCCAAATTTAGTACCCTTTCAAGATATCAGGCTTAATAAGGCTTACATTCATTATTGTTAAACTGCCTAATATTAGCAACAGCTATTTTGCATTAATCAGGAACAGCCATGCACAAATATAATAGAGATAATATGAAGAATAAAGGTCATACCTGCTCCAGCTCTGTTAGATATATAGTGACAATATGTAATTAACTGAGAGGTTGTCGTATATTGAAGGACGAGGGAAATATGCAATTGTCGTTAGTTAACATATAGCCCATGTTCTTTTCTATGCCGCCCTCATCACAGTTCTTGAACAACGAACAGTAAAACACAGCTCTTGGTTATGATATGCACAGATCTCTGGCTGGTCTATGGGCATATTTGAATTTGAATTTGAAAGAATGGAGGACAGATCAAAGAACATTTCAGTTCAACAGCAAGAGAAACACCAGGTCAACCAATTTCCTGCACATTTTCCAAAAAGGCCTCCTTTAGATAAGTTTTAATCAGAGGTGTGTGAGTGTATTTGTGTATCAGAAAGCATGGTCATAGAGACCACAATGCTGAATGTATGGAGCTTACAATGGGTATTTGCTGAGAAGGGAAGCAGACCACATTCATGTCTACAAGCACGCTATGTGATGAACAGACTGGCCAGATACAAAGGAGGGTAATATTTTTGCGACTTTCATAGTTGTGTATAAGAGGGAATTTCAATAGGTGTGGCATCCAAAAGCCCTACCCTCTAGATACTGTACTTTTCTTGTAAAGAAGCTGGTAAAATGCGGTCTTGACTCTGCTACCACTCAGTGGATTTGTAACTGGCTGACTGACCGAACCCAAAGGGTGCTCATCAATGGTTCCTCTTCATCCTGGAGAAGAGTGACTAGTGGGGTGCCACAGGGTTCTGTCTTGGGCCCGGTCTTATTCAACATCTTTATCAACGACTTGGATGATGGACTCAAGGGCATCCTGATCAAATTTGCAGATGACACCTGTCAGAGCTGCTTCCAGATCCTAGCTCACAGAGGATCACGCTAGCCAGCGTTCACTTTATAAAAGTCTTTATTGAGTTACAGTTTCCATTCTCAAGCTGCTGCGTGCAGCTCTACTTCTTATGGGTTAGACCGGCGAAGCTCGGTCTGAGTCTCCGCCTCCTGTACACCAGCTTAATACCCTAGCCTTACTCCACCTTTTCCGCATGACCGTTCTTCTCTGGGTCCCTCTGCCCCCCACTGTCTCTTCCTTCCTGGACTCTTCTGACGCGGACCCCCCGGGACCCTTCTGTCTCCTTGCGTCGGGCTTTAGGACCTGGCTCCCTTTCCGGGCTGCTTACTGCGCCACCTTCCTGTGCATTTGAACTTGGCACGCGCGCCCAACCTTCCACTTTCCGCTTAACCGTTTCTTCGCTCCCCGATGGAGGTGTGGCCACTCCTGACTCATGCCCTCCTCCCTGCTGCGAGCTGCCAGAGCTCGGTACCTGGCGCCCTTCCTCTCCACTGCGCTCTGTTGGTGACGCCGGCCCCGATTTCCAACTGCTGCCCTCTGAGCCCCCTCTGGACCCTTCTTCCTGGGGTGTCCCCCTAGGCTCCCCCCTTGCTCTGGCCACTGGCGCTCCTTTCTGTGAATCTTCTGATTCACTGGAAAGACTCGGAGATCTCGGGTCGTCGTCATCACTCATCTTTTCTCCGGCCTCCTCCCCCTCACTCTCTGTTTCCTCCCTTGCCCTCGCCTCTGCTCCTGAACCCCTGACAACACCAAACTGGGAGGGGTGGCTAACACCCCAGAGGACAGGATCACACTTCAAAATGACCTTGACAAATTAGAGAACTGGGCAAAAACAAACAAGATGAATTTTAACAGGGAGAAATGTAAAGTATTGCACTTGGGGGGAAAAAAATGAGAGGCACAAATACAAGATGGGGGACACCTGGCTTGAGAGCAGTTCATGTGAAAAGGATCTAGGAGTCTTGGTTGACCACAAACTTGACATGAGCCAACAGTGTGACGCGGCAGCTAAAAAAGCCAATGCAATTCTGGGCTGCATCAATAGGAGTATAGCATCTAGATCAAGGGAAGTAATAGTGCCACTGTATTCTGCTCTGGTCAGACCTCACCTGGAGTACTGTGTCCAGTTCTGGGCACCACAATTCAAGAAGGACACTGATAAACTGGAACGTGTCCAGAGGAGGGCAACCAAAATGGTCAAAGGCCTGGAAACGATGCCTTATGAGGAACGGCTAAGGGAGCTGGGCATGTTTAGCCTGGAGAAGAGGAGGTTAAGGGGTGATATGATAGCCATGTTCAAATATATAAAAGGATGTCACATAGAGGAGGGAGAAAGGTTGTTTTCTGCTGCTCCAGAGAAGCGGACACGGAGCAATGGATCCAAACTACAAGAAAGAAGATTCCACCTAAACATTAGGAAGAACTTCCTGACAGTAAGAGCTGTTCGACAGTGGAATTTGCTGCCAAGGAGTGTGGTGGAGTCTCCTACTTTGGAGGTCTTTAAGCAGAGGCTTGACAACTATATGTCAGGAGTGCTCTGATGGTGTTTCCTGCTTGGCAGGGGGTTGGACTCGATGGCCCTTGTGGTCTCTTCCAACTCTATGATTCTATGATTCTATGATTCTATGATTCCATGTATAAGACGAGGTTTTTCTATTTAAAAATTATCTTAAAAATTGGGGGTCGTCTTATGCACAGATAGTGCACAGGGTGGACGTGTGATTGGTTGCTGCCGCAAGCTGGATATTGTCAGAGGCTGTTGGGCGTGTAATTGGTGGTTGTGGCAAGGACTTGTGCTGATTTGCTGTTGCTGCGCCAATTGGGTGGGCGATTGGCGGCTTCTACCAACGCAGGGACAGACTCGCTTCTGAAATGCAGGTGTGGTCGGTGAGCGATTTTCAGCAATTCCCCAAAAAGTTCAACAACTCTGGGCAATCTCCCCCCATTTTCTTTATTTGGAGTCCCCACGGAGTCTTATACACGGGGGCGTGTTATACATGGAAAAATACGGTAGTTTGAGGAAAAAAATAAGTGGCCATCGTACAATTGATGACCAGAGCTATCCTGAAAATATAGAGAATATAGAGAATATCTTTTCTGAACAATTCCTGGAAAAATTAGCCAGGCCTGCTCTTGTGCCTCACATCACAGCAGCGTGATCAACCCCGTGAAGCTTTTCACAGCAAGAAGAAAAACATTATCACTTGCAATTGTCTCTAGATAAACCTGTGGTTAAACACACCGAGACCTGTTAAAAGATGAAAACTTGACAATTGTTGCCCTACCAGCATTCTCCAGGTGCCTGCCTAGCTATAAAACAATTGCACAGTTTCCAATCCAGCATATCATGTGTACTCTGTTTCTTTCACACACAAACCCCCTCCTATTTGTGTGCATGTGGATGTCCGCATTCTTTTTAATGTGAGGAGAACCTCTCCATGCCTCAGCTAATGCGCGTGTGGGTTGACACTTTCAGTTACAATTAATAAAAGAATCCACTGGCTGTCGATTTGATTTGAACTTTAGCAGAAACCTTTTGATGCTTCTGAATACCAGTTGCGTGTCGAGGTCCCCAAGCCACCCCTCACATAACTCACAACACACACATAATTTTTGTTTAAGGTTTTTGGCATAATTTTGGCCACAACTTCATTAAAATACATAAATGTGAGTGGTTGCTTAGGCATTGGTTAAGACTATCTGTCCCCCCCGCCTGGGGACAGAACTGACTTCCGGATTCCAGCGAAAGCCAGTAAGGGAAAAAAATATTGGGGAGAAATGGAGCTGAGTCACAGGCCCTCACCTCTCCCCACATGCTCCCTAAGGCCCCATTCCAGGAATTTGGACGAAATCATGGCAAGCCCCTGGATTCCTTTAATGGAATTCCCTTCCGCAGAAGCCAATCCTTGGCCCAGCCAATCCTTACCCCTCCTCCAACCAATTTTATAACCAATGCCTAACCGCCAACCTTACAAGTTGTGACAATTTGCTACGCAGTAGGCAAAAACCAGATGGCCCAGCCAATCAGCCAAATGGACAAAATTCCTACCAAGCCCCTGTCCCGAGGGCAGACAACCCCATGACAGGCATAGCAAGGTCAACGCAAACCTTGAAATTAGGGTGGGTGAGCGGGTGATCCGGTGCACTCAGCAAAAGAGAAAGCTCCGAGCTGAGTGCAGAGATTTTAAAACCTTTAAGCCCTCCCACCAACTGGCAACATTAAAATTACCCCGGCAACCCAAGCCTCCAATAGTTGCCACAGGCTATCTTTCAACCCTGGTGACAGCAGTCACGAAATTAAAAGACGCCTGCTCCTTGGGGGAAAGGCGATGGCAAACCTAGACAGCATCTTAAAAAAGCAGAGACAGCACCCTGCCAACAAAGGTCTGTATAGTTAAAGCCATGGTTTTCCCAGTAGTGATGTATGGAAGTGAGAGCTGGACCATAAAGAAGGCTGATCGCCGAAGAATTGATGCTTTTGAATTATGGTGCTGGAGGAGACTCTTGAGAGTCCCATGGACTGCAAGAAGATCAAACGCATCCATTCTTAAGAAAATTAGCCCTGAGTGCTCACTGGAAGGACAGATCGTGAAGCTGAGGCTCCAGTACTTTGGCCACCTCATGAGAAGAGAAGACTCCCTGGAAAAGACCCTGATGTTGGGAAAGATGGAGGGCACAAGCAGAAGGGGACGACAGAGGATGAGATGGTTGGATAGTGTTCTCGAAGCAACAAACATGAGTCTGACCAAACTGCGAGAGGCAGTGGAAGACAGGAGTGCCTGGTGTGCTCTGGTCTGTGGGGTCACGAAGAGTCAGACACGACTAAACAACTAAACAACAACAACAACAAATCTTTCAAGCCTGCCTGGCAATAGAGGGGTGGCCCGGCAGACCCCACCGCAACGTTCGTTCTCTGTAAGGGAGAACACGCTTTCTTGGAAATGGCAGGAGTGGAGAATGCTTTCAAGCATCTAGCTGGCCACCATGAGAATCGAATACTGGACTAGATGGGCCATTGGCCTGATCCAACAAGACACTTCCTATGTTATTACAATGGCGGAAGCAGTTTGGCAATGGAACTAAGCACCCAGTGCAAGAAAAGGTTCTCCTTGGCTAGAGGTCTCTATGTGGAGACTGGACAGCCATCTGTTGGAGGATGCTTTGCTCTGAATTTTCTGCATCAAGCAGAATGCTGGGCTAGAAGGTCTATAGAACTTACCTTTGGACTTGGAGAAATAAGGATAAAGCTGTTTTATTTGGTTAAAAAATACTTTCTGCATATTATTTTAATTTTTAAGAATTATTTATCTCCTCCTCCTCCTCCTCTTCTTCTTCTTCTTCTTCTTCTTCTTCTTCTTCTTCTTCTTCTTCTTCTTCTCCTCCTCCTCCTCCTCCTCCTCCTCCTCCTCCTCCTCCTCCTTCTTCTTCTTCTTCCTACGCTTCACCCTAAGGTATCTAGATGGGTTGCAACAATTAAAACACAATATTAAAAACAATGTAAAACAACTTATAGACTGAGAAATAAAAGGTTCCTAAAAATAGATATTTGAAGTCTCAAAAACCAGGGTTAAATGGGTGCATCCTCGCCATTTGCTGAAAAGCATAAAATGAAGGTGACAGGATCACCCCTGACGGGACAGAATTCCACAACTTGAGGGTTGCCACAGAGAATGTCCACTCCTGGACTGCTGTCCTGAGCTTCTGTGGGCAGCGGAAGTAGCAAGGGGGCTACTGATCTCACCACCCATGAGGGTCTATAGCCAAGGAGGCAGTCTTTCAGGAACTTGGGGCCTGAGTCTTTTCGGGCTTTGAACACTCATGAATTGGGCCCAGAAACTCAATTGAATTGGGCCCAGAAACGAACCAGCAAGCAGCGCAGCTGTTTTAATCCAGAGGCCATAAGAGATCTAAATGGAACCCTCACCACTAATCTGGCTGCTGAATTTTGAGCCAACTAAAGTTTCCGAGTCGTCTCCAAGGGCAGTTCCACATAAAGAACATTGCAAAAAAAAACAAAATAAAAAATCAGTCTGGAAGTTACTAGAGCATGGAATACAGCAGCCAAATTTTACTCACTAGAGATGTCTTTTCCTCCCAATAAATAAATAAATAAATAAATAAATAAATAAATAAATAAATAAATACTACAGAAGTGAAGGAGACTTGAATTTTATCTATTGCCAATCCTGCACTTAGACTGAATTCTTTTTTTTTGTTTGGATGAACTCCATTGCTCCTGCATGGATACAGATGTGATCATTTTGGCAATATATGTAGAATTATGGGATAGTAAAAAGAACAACTAGTCTTTTCCGTTCAATGTATTTAAAGTCTAATTAGAGGATGGTAAGTTAAGTAATTTTTTTCCTTGGGGAAGGGGCAGGAGAAAGTGTTTACCTACTGCTGAGTAACAAAGGACAATGACTGTTAGCATTGGTTGATTAAAGAAGCAATGATAAATGGCTTAAAGGCTGAGAGAAGGCAAAACCCTTTCAGTGAAATCTCTCATATCATGGGAGAGGAAGCAAGGCTTGCCCGGTCTGAGAGTGGACATTAATGATTACTATTAAATGCTATTTATAACTACATTACACAGGAAACTAATTACCTTTTTTCATCTGCGTCCAATAAGTCAAATTGGCTGACTCTAATCAGTAAAATGTGCAGATCAGTTTTGTTCAAGTTATATACAGCCGTAAGAGGAAATAACACATATGCTACCTGTAATATAGTGAGTTGAGGGGTGTTTTTTTTAAGCCACAAATGAAACATATACTGTTGGAAGTCATTAAAATATCAATTTCCTTATCCTGCTATTCAAATTACAAAAAATCAGCTGCTGTCTTGAAGATATCCTAGACCTCCAAATGGAAGAAAGGTCTTCCCAGGAAAAAAAAAATCTCCCACCAGTGAGTTATTATGATGTCTGTTACCAGATGTGGAAAAATAATCACTTCATAATATAAGAAGAGAAATTTAAATCGAAGTCAGACTGGATCAGAAATGCTTTAGCAAGACGGATGAGGAGAGGTGCAAAAGGCTTAGCAGGGAGAATATTTCTCGACACAATTTCATGCATGAAAACTTTCTCAAGCAAAATTGGTACACAGGCATTTCTCTGTATGCAGCATATATCCTCTCTCATACATCCTTTGGGAACGATATGCATACAGCTACATATTTAAAGAAATCTAGGCTGCAATCCTGTACTTAGTTTCCCATGCACACATTCCATTGGAATCAGCGGAGGGAATTTAACCAGGCAGAGTTTGGATTTGATATCCCGCTTTATCACTACCCTAAGGAGTCTCAAAGCGGCTAACATTCTCCTTTCCCTTTCCTCCCCCACAACAAACACTCTGTGAGGTGAGTGAGGCTGAGAGACTTCAGAGAAGTGTGACTAGCCCAAGGTCACCCAGCAGCTGCATGTGGAGGAGTGGGGAAGCGACCCCGGTTCACCAGATTACGAGTCCACCGCTCTTAACCACTACACCACGCTGGCTCTCAGGATTGCACAAACGAAATGTCCTCTCTGTTCTCAAAAACTCCCTAGTTATCCGAATGCTTCATACGGGTTTTCATAGCTCGTTTTTCATACAGTGACTGCTAGGATCCCCTGAGTCTTGGTAGTGGCACAACCACTGGCCACATCTCAACTTTGTGACTGTGTGTGTCTCACATTTGTGTGAAGGGCGTATGCGCCTAACACTCTTCCCTGGAGCTCTGGGTATAAGGGTTGGGCTAGCAGCATGACAGATCTCCCTCCTGTCTGTATGCATGGCAGAAAACACCAGAATGTACACATTGAACTGGTGGACTGAGCACTTAAAGCTTACATACCTGGATGTGCACCAAAACAAAACAAAATAACAGAAAGCAGCTAGTTCTGTTGGCTAAACAGACCTTCCTTTGTCACACCTGATTTGTAGCTCTGGAAGCATGATAGTCAACAAATCCTTAAGGAAGTCAGGAACTAGCTGGGTGGTGTGTGTTTTTTGAGGGGGGTGTTGTTGCAAGTTTTCATGTAGGGCAGTTTTGAATGTCCACCCAGGTGATTAGAGATTCCTGACTGCTGTAGGGTTGTGTATGTACAGTGCTATTTTTCTGGATGGCGGCTAATAGATTGAGGTTGAATCCTGACAAGACAGAAGTACTGTTTTTGGGGGACAGGAGGCAGGCAGGTGTGGAGGACTCCCTGGTCCTGAACTGTACCCCTGAAGGACCAGGTGCGCAGCCTGGGAGTCATTTTGGACTCACAGCTGTCCATGGAGGCACAGGTCAAATCTGTGTCCAGGGCAGCTGTTTATCAGCTCCATCTGGTACGCAGGCTGAGACCCTACCTGCCCGCGGACTGTCTCGCCAGAGTGGTGCATGCTCTGGTTATCTCCCGCTTGGACTAGTGCAATGCGCTCTACGTGGGGCTACTTTTGAAGGTGACCCAGAAACTACAACTAATCCAGAACACAGCATCTAGACTGGTGACTTTCAAGACACCAGTCTTGAAAGACCTACATTGGCTCCCAGTATGTTTCTGAGCACAATTCAAAGTATTGGTGCTGACCTTTAAAGCCCTAAACGGCCTCGGTCCATTATATCTGAAGGAGCGTCTCCACCCCCATCGTTCTACCCAGACACTGAGGTCCAGCACTGAGGGCCTTCTGGCGGTTTCCTCACTGCGAGAAGCCAAGTTACAGGGAACCAGGCAGAGGGCACTGTGGAACACCCTCCCACCAGATGTCAAAGAGAACAACAACTACCAGACTTTTAGAAGACATCTGAAGGCAGCCCTGTTTCGGGAAGCTTTTAATGGTTCATGTATTATGGTATTTTAATATTTTTTTGGAAGCTGCCCAGGGTGGCTGGGGAAGCCCAGCCAGATGGGTGGGGTATAAATAATAAATTATTATTATTATTATTATTATTATTATTATTATTATTATTATTTAAAAAGAGGTACCAGAACTCACCACGAACACCTCCCTTGTTCTCTTATAATGGCAATAGCACCTACCTGATAGGAGCTGGAACTGAGTTCTGGTGAGTTCTGGCTGAAAAAAGCCCTGTGTGTATATACCTGTAAGCTTTAATTCAGGTAGTCCTCCACATCTCTTATATATTTGGACTGTCAAAATTGTTCCCTCCTGGGCATTCAAGACATAGCGCCACCACTGCCAAGGTTGGAGAGGAGGATGAGCTGGCACTTGTCCTGAGCGGCAGTGGCGGCTGTGAAGGAGCATCCTGTTGCTTCACCGTGGCCTCTCCATGGGTAGCTCATAGCAGCGGCTGGAGAATGGGTGAGGAGAAGGAGAGGCCACCACCACCGAGGCCCAGCTCCATGGGATGCGCCAGCTCGGAGGGGCAGGCAGAGGACTGCGCCATCCTTGGCGAAAAGAAAGGGGGAGCAGAGCGGAGCACAAGGAAGACAGACAGATGATAGATAGATAGATAGATAGATAGATAGATAGATAGATAGATAGATAGATACAGTAGATGATAGAGATAGATAGAGATAGAGATAGAGATAGAGATAGAGATAGAGAGATATATATGTAGTGTGTCTACGTCTAATCTTGCCTCTTTCTAAAAAAAAATTATTGGTGCGTGTTTTTCTTTTTGCAAATCTAGCAAAGAATAAAATAAAATTGGGGATTAATGGGTTTTCTCAGGATGGTGGAGGGTGTGTGTGCTGTGTCCTATTGGTGTTGTGGTGGTCACACTCGCCCTTCTTCTTTCAGGAAATGCTCTGCCAGGGGGTGGGAATGGCAGGGTGTGTGTGTCAAGAAACATCAGAACGATGTACTGTTGTTGGCAAGTGTATTCAGAAAAGTTACAGTATTTGAGCATACACTGGTACCTTGGTACTCAAACAGCTTGGCTCCCGAACAAATCAGGTCCCAAATGCTGCAAACCTGAAAGTAAGTGTTCTGGTTTGCGAATGTTTTTTGGAAGACGAACATCCAACGCGGCTTCCAATTGAGTGCAGGAAGCTCCTGCAGCCAATCAGAAGCTGCGCCTTGGTTTTTGAACCATTTCGGGAGTCAAATGGACTCCCGGAATGGATTAAGTTCAAGAACCAAGGTACCACTGTACTTCTGAGGAGATTTATACAGTGGTACCTCGGATTACATACGCTTCAGGTTACAGATTCCGCTAACCCAGGAATAGTGCTTCAGGTTAAGAACTTTGCTTCAGGATGAGAACAGAAATTGTGCTCCGGAGGCGCGGCAGCAGCAGGAGGCCCCATTAGCTAAAGTGGTGCTTCAGGTTAAGAACAGTTTCAGGTTAAGAACGGACCTCCGGAACGAATTAAATACTTAACCCGAGGCACCACTGTATGTAGGATAGCATTGTCAGAGGTAGAACTTAAGAGACATGTAAGGTAGAGATAACCAGAAAACGCATATTTCAAAAGCGTAAGAAATGTCATCACCTCTCCTGCAGTTGGAATTGCAGTCTTATTTCTATATGTTGCAATGAAGAAAAATGGTGTGTGTGTGGGGGGGGGGGGAAATGTGGAACTTATAGACTATGCATTTAGATTAACACATAACTCCCTCGCCACATCTGTTGTTTCAAACATGTCCAGAAAAAATCTATTTCTGCCAGTGCATTCTTGTAGAGCTTAATCTGTAGTCCTATACAGTTCCCTATTTAACTCAATGAGACTTTAATTCAGACTCCCAGGCATGGAAGAGGTGACTACTGTGCAGTCCTATACATGCCACCTCAAAAGGAAATCTCACTGATTTTGGTGAAGCTTAGTTCTGGGTATCTGAGCTTTGCTTGAAATTGAGAGATATTTTGGTATAGGAAGATGTTGGAAGGCTAAGCAACTCTTAATGGTGGTCGACACCTTTGCTCTTTCACACTCCTCTGGAGTTGGTAGTTTGAGGGAGTGCATAGTACAGTAAAAGAAAGTACAGTGTCTGTAAACCTCGGGTCAAATCCTCCTAGCTGCTGACTCCTATGCTAGGTAAATATTCTGCAACAACAGAACTGACACAAGGATGTATCTGAGAAACTGGTCAGTTATGGCAGCGGCGACTACTGATGATGGATACTTCAAACACCCATCTGGATTCAGAATTACAGCTTTGTCATCTTTAGACTTGTAGCCCCCATAGGCCCTCATTACACTAATGTAATACATTTGGCTCCAAATTTGGCAGCTTTATGCATGCCTCAATTGACCATTAATGTAATTAAAGGCTTCAAAGGACAGAAGTCCTTCAATAAATTAGGAGTGCAACACAAATCAAACAGTAATATTTTGGCTAAAAATGTTAATTGCTCTTGAAGAGATTAAAGAACTTACTACATTTGTTTTTTTACTTTCTCTTTGGGTATTCACCACTTTTTAAACTAAAAATTTAGATAGGGCTTCAACTGAAAGAAAATAATGGGTTACTGCACAGCAGGTTCCTAGTAGTGAAATATATTGTATCCCCACATCCAACAGTTATAGTCAAAATGCAAGACATGAGCAAACTACATGTTATAAAATGGCTTAAAAAAAATCTTTGGTCAGAAGCTGTGAGGAAATAGCGATCAGCAGGTACACCAACTCTAGGGGGCACCTCAGCCCTCTCAATATTAGATTTAAGGGGTATGTGCCCCCTCAGTTTTGAGGCCCTGCATGGATCACACGGGTGTGACATCATGTAGAGGGACTCACGCAGAATGTAGAAGGGCTTACACTGTAAGGTTGCAGGGAGAAAGCCTACTGAGCTCAATGGGACTCCTTTTGATTCAACATATATCGAATTTCAATCTTTAATGATTTATTGTAGCATATGTTTCTGTGTACTTGAGCACACTTCTTCAAACATCTCATGAAGTGGGCTCAGCTTCATGAAAGCTTCAGCCACAACAAATCAATTAGTTTTTAAGGCGCAACAAGACTCTTTGTCATTCTCCTTTCTTGTGTTTTCAATGGTTTAAGGAAACCAAATACAGTATTTGGAGACCTTTGTGTGATCTGCCATAGAAAAATAATTACAGGCAAGAAGAGCTTCTTGCTTATCAGAAGGCATTTGGTCAGCATAGTTACTCCCTCTGTCTAGAGCAGTGTTTCCCAACCTTTTTTGGGCAAAGGCACACTTGTTTGATGAAAAAAATCTCGAGGCACACCACCATTACAGCCCTGTGACGTCAGCGTGCAGCGTCACGCCAGGAGGGACGCACGAAAGTGTAAGTTTCAATTTTTTCCCTCCCCCTTGCCGGGGAACCTCCAAGCTTTGGGGGTGGGGGGGGAGGAGGCAGCAAAGCGAGGCAGGAAGGAGAGCGCGGCTTGGCTGGGTGAGCTTTGGCAGGGGCAGGGAATGAGAGCCGCGAGGCGGGCGCTGCGGATGGAGGCGCTGCCCGACGAGCTCGCAGGCAGCCAGGCAGGCAGATGGCGAGAGCCCCGCGCTGGGCGGCCTCTCATCGCCGTCGCCGCCCCGCCTCTCGCCGCCTGACTCGCCCGCCTCCATCCAGGCAACATCTCGCGGCACACCAGGCAACATCTCGCGGCACACTAGTGTGCCGCGGAACAGTGGTTGGGAAACACTGGTCTAGAGGACAACTGAAGAACACCTCCTGGGAACTAAACTCACTAGCTTTTATTTTCTAAAGATTTGTATGTATAGCTTGGGTTCTTTTACTGCAGCCTGTACTTTTCTGCTTGTAGATGGCTCGTTTTATATGCATTTGAATAAAAACTTTATGCTTGCTATGTGCTGAGTGTATTATGACTGGATCCCTGCTTACTGGAAGTGACTGCAAATCTAAGTGATAGTATATACAGACAATTGCCTAATCTTGCTTCCCATTTTGTTGTATGAAGGATCCCATGTAATCTGAAAGTTTGCATGCTCTGTACATGCTGCATTGTATAGGTCTCAAAAGATTGAGCTCCGTGCTGTCTTAAAGCCATACTCCAATATTTGCTTCAAAGTGTTCCATCTTCTTTTACTGCTACACCACTATTCCTCTGGTATCTACTCTTGTCATTGCCACCTGCTGCTGCCACCACTCCCCATTGTTATAGTCAGAGTTTTCATGCAGACCAGCATCTGCATAACAAAGCCTTCCACTGCCAAAATCATGGTGGTGCTAAATATGCACACATGGCGTTAATTGCCTATTTTTCTTACTGTGAAGGCAGTAATGGCAGATCAGATAGAAGGCAGCAAAAACTAAGAGCCAGTGGTGAAGATAGGATAAAGTGAATTCGTGTTTGGGGTTCTGTTGTGAACAAAATATTCCCTTATCCCCTTATAGGGTACACAAGAGCCCTTATAGAGCCCTTTGTAGGTTCTCCATCAGTAGGAGAAAATAACAGAGGCCAACCAGAGAATATTGAGAAGCCAAGCAGCTAGTAAGCCTGATCTTTATTAAACTGTTGCAACAGGGTGCTCCCCCATATGCAGGAGAGAGGAGGAGGACCACAAACCATCGCATCTCCTGAAATTGACTTGCAGGGGTTGGGGTTGGAAGGACCCCCCAGAATAGTGTGGGGAGGAGAAGAGGGTGAATCATTCCATCTGGCAAGCTGCAATTCTTGCACTGACAGGATGCTCAGCATGGCACAACATTGAATTCCACCCGCTCTATGGATCTTTCCATGTCAGGTTCCATAGTGCTCAATCTTATTCCCCATCATGCTTAACATCAACCTAAAACCACTGAGTGTGGTTATCTGGAGTTTTGGAGCATGCTGCCATCAGTATGCTAATGATGCATAGCTCTATTTCTCCTCTTAATCTCAAGGAGACGAAACAGTGGCTGTGCTGAACTGGCAACTATGGTAATGGACTGGAAAATGGACCAACAAACTGAAACTCAATCCGGACTAAGCAGAGACAGGTGGTTCCCCTTTCTCTCAATAAGTGGTGTCCAACCAATTCTGAACGGGATCACAGTCTTCCTGAAGAAACAGGTTCATAAATTTGGGTTCTCCTGAATCCATAGCTGTCACTTGAGGCACACTGTAGAGTGTTTTTTAGCAGATTCAGCTGGCGGCCTCATTGCACCCCTATCTGAACAGAGATAAACTGGCTTCAGTAATCTGTGCTCTGGAAACCTATAGGGTAGATTGCTTCAATATGTTATAAATGGGGCTTTCATTATGTCCTGGCTGCGCTGACCACCAATGTGTTTCAGAGCACATTTCAAAGTTCTGGTTTTGATCCAGATGGATGGAGGACAATCTACCTACAAAAGAAGAATGGCAGATAAAGATGATGGGCTATTCTGAATTGGCGAAAATGACCCGGAAAATCAGAGATCAAGAAGACAAGAAATTTAATAAAGAATGGGAAAATTTTCTAAGTTACTTGAAAGAAAACTGTAAACAATTGAAAACTTTGGCAGGATTTTGAGAACACTTGCAATGAAGCGAGAACAATGATAAAAATGGAGTTTTAAGAAAATATGGAGAATATGATACGATGCAGTTTGTAAAGAGTATCTGGGGAAACCATGGAGGGGAGGAGGGAAGTTCTGGGATTCTGAGAATCCTATTTGCAAAATGATTCTGATTTACATATGATGATAAATGTTAAAAGTGAAAATGAATTTAAAAATGTTAAAAAGAAAAGAAAAAACAGAATAGCCTGGATCCCAAGGCTGTCATCAGAGTTTGTCCTCCAAGTGAGGTCTGCCTGGTCCTGATATTAACATCTTTTTGGAACCTGGTAAAGACCAGTCTCCTCTCCCAAGAATTTGATTATTAACATTTTACTTTGCTGTGAACTCTGCTGGTTTGCTTCCGTATTGGTAGTGATACTTTTATATATTAATGTTTTAGAAGGAGGTGGGATGGCTTTGCTTAGATAATTTATTGTTGTTGGTTTCAGTCTTTGCATATCCTATTATATTTGATGTAACTTTTCTTGAGAGTATTCTTAGCTGTAGGTGTCTAATCAGTTAAAATAATAATAATAGTATAGTAACAAAGACATGACTTGAAGTGATGCATTTAGTATAAATTGACTTTAATTCTTACGACCTCAATTGTTTCAATCCTCCCGCACAGCCAGACTCCTAACTATTTTATAACCTGTTAGAAATGCAAATTGTTGCCTACAATTGGAAACAATGACTTGCAACACAAAAGAAAATATAGCTTGCCAAGATCTGTTCAAAGATCTGTTTCAAAGACTAGTGGACATGCTGATCTGTGGGATCCTGGGACTCTAAGAATATCTTTCACTCAAAAAACCTTCCCCCCTCCAGAACTTCCTTCCTTCCTTTCTTTCTTTCTCTCTCTCTCTGATTAAAGGAAAGGTTTTAAGTTGCTAAGGTAAAAAGAACTATGGCGATGCCACCCTAATCATAGATAAGCATCAGCTACGTCGGATGCGCTACATTGTCTGCTAAGTAATGACTCATTTTGTGCATTGTTCTCAGCACACTAAAGACAAGGGGGAGTAAACCTTATCCGCAGGCTCCGGTTGCATTTAGACATTCCCCTCAATCTGAGAGAGGCATTGTGGAATAGTTAGTGCATCCATAAATTAAGAGGGGAAAGCCCACAGTCGTGCAGGATATAATACACAACTATTTAGTGCTCAATGGGATTTCACAGTTTTTATTTGAACATTCAGCTAATTCACAAAATATGGGTCTGCTGCTGAAGTTCTTGTAGTTGCTGCTAAAACATGAACGATCAGACAAAGCTGGAAATAATTCCCATAATGTAAAGCAGGAAGCCTTATCGCTCTGGAGGAGAACAACTTCGGGGAGAAGTGGCCAGGGAACCATTTAGAAGATCTGGGCAAAGGTGGAAACAATGAAGTAACTAGCCAGACCAGCAATGATTCCTCTTGAACAGCAATATGTCAGAGCAGATCATATGGCCCAATAAAACTTCCACATCTGGCTACATAATTTCCAGTAGACATTAGGCCACACGACTGACCACTTGGTAAAACCCCTAAGTATTCTTTGACCACTGATGCTACCAGAACACAGAATTTTCCTGGCCAATTCCATCCATACTTGTGTTGGCAGCAAGAAATAAATTTAAGCATCTTTCTGAAGCACCAACCAGTTGTGCACAATTGTTCCAGAATGGTCCCCCCTTGGATACCCTTTGGGTGACAAGCGAGCAATGCATTTAGTAAATAAATATTTTATTTTAATCCATCTCTTAAGAAAGCCAGCACCCTAAAAGGCAGGATATGCCACTCTTTTGATTGTTCAACCAAAATATTTTTTGATTACATCTTTAAAAAAAAGGAGTTGTAAAGATTTTTTTAAAACCATTTTAAAACACCTCCTTCCACCCCATTTTCTTTTATCAACAAACAAACAAACAAACAAACAAACAAACAAACAAAACACGGCATAAATAGGGACACTTAAAAGTTTTGCAATTGCTTTTAATAATAAGAGTAAACTTGTCATCAATACTAAAGGGAGGAAATTTCTCTTCATTTACTTCCCTCACGGGTTTTTCCTCTAATATCTGTAACGACAGTTGATGTTACTTTACCTACTACATTAAAGGATTAAATGCCAATTTGGACCACTGCTCTGTGCATTTCATCTCCGTGTGCTGGGATAATAAAGCAAATATCATAGAATTTTTAGAATTCCAGAAGGTGTCAACATCAATTTGCTGACATATTGAATCTTACCTTAGGTTAAATGAATTGCTTAAGATAAACTTATTCCTTACTGTGCTCTTTTTTAAAGATTTGCAGCAAAGTGTCTTTCCTGCTGCTTCGTTTCTCTGGCAAAAAAAAAAAAAAAAAAAAAAAAAGTTGCAAGGCTAAAATGGCTGCTGCTTTCTCTTTTGTGCTGTGTAAAGTGTATTATATTATGCAGAATAAGCCATTTAAGAGCTCTTGTGCTCTTTTTAGTCCAATGTTTTCTGAAATATGCTCTGCTGGCAAGAAACCAGATTATTATCATTTGTATGCAAACAATTATTTATTTTCATTTTGAATGGCAAACAATTATTTAGATAACTAGTGGTGAAAGTAAGTAAATTTCCAGCCCAACAGTTTATGCTTCTACCTGAGGAGGAAAAAAACCAAAACAGAACCAAGCAATTTGGATAATGTGCTATGCGCCTACCAAAGTAATCTCCCTGTTACTAGCTTTCGCTGAGGATTTGGAATTAAATCACTTTGAAGGAAAGAATTAGGGTGGAGAAAAGAGAAACACATTTGTATAGGACCAGCATGAATGCCACTCTGCATGTCCCCTTCAGCAATAATAGCGAGAGCTGAAAAGCACATTGGGATGATAGGGAATAAGCTTCTGTGAATATCTCTCCATATGCATCATAGCAAACGACATAGACTATCCCCTGGAAACCTGCCAGTGGAATTCTGGATTACTTAAGCACAAAATTCAAGAGGAACAACTGAGGAGACCTGGGGATCATGGGAATTGCAGCTCCCATGATACCCAACTACCTTGCAAGCACATGCATAGCATTAAAGACCTTTGTGAACCTAGGACTGTATATGGAGTTCTCCCTTCATTTACAGCAAGTGCCTTGCATGGGGAAGGGAGTGAGGCAGGCCCAGTTCATGGTGAGACTATAGTAGAATCTAAGCTGATGATGATGGCGATGATGATATTATTTATACTCCGCTCATCTGGCTGGGGAGACTCTGGGCGGCTCCCAACAGCATATTAAAACATGGTAAAACACTGAACATTAAAAACTTCCCTAAACAGGGCTGCCTTCAGATGTCTTCTAAAAGTCAGATACAGATAGGTAGCTGTGTTGGTCTGCCATAGTCAAAATAAAAAAATTCCTTCAAAGTCACATAGTTATTTATGTCCTTGACATCTGGTGGGAGGGCGTTCCACAGGGCAGGTGCCACTACCGAGAAGGCCCTCTGCCTGGTTTCCTGTAACTTCATTTCTCGCAGTGAGGGAACCACCAGAAGTCCCTCGGTGCTGAACGATGGGGGTGGAGACACTCCTTCAGGTATACAGTGGTACCTCGGGTTAAGAACTTAATTCGTACCAGAGGTCCGTTCTTAACCTGAAACTGTTCTTAACCTGAAGCACCACTTTAGCTAATGGGGCCTCCCGCTGCCGCCGCATGATTTCTGTTCTCATCTTGAAGCAAAGTTCTTAACCCGAGGTACTATTTCTGGGTTAGCGGAGCTTGTAACCTGAAGCATCTGTAACTTGAAGCGTCTGTAACCCGAGGTACCACTGTACTGGGCCGAGGCCATTTAGGGCTTTAAAGGTCAGCACCAACACTTTGAATCGTGCCCGGAAACGTACTGGGAGCCAATGTAGGTCTTTCAAGACCAGTGTTATATTCCCAGTCACCAGTCTGATAACTAAACCCTGGCATTTAAGACTGATGTAACCACTAATATCAATATAAATAAATCCAGAGAGAATTAATAAGGCAGCATAATGTAGAATTCAAACAATGTAACACACATTATTCATATACCCACTCATCCAGTTTCACTGTTCCACCTAACCACTACAGTTATTCACAACCTCAAGCATTCTGTTAACCAACCACCCAAACATAAATCACTCACAGTCAACAATATTACAATCTGCATACGAAGGATCACTGCCAAGCCTACTACACGACACCACCCACTGAACTATCTAATACTCCTCTCCCATCTCAATTGCATTTCTGATCCTATTTCACAGAACTGAAACTTTGGGAAAGGTGCTTCCTTTCCTACTGGTAAAATGATAAATTCTGTACCATCTGTACAGGGGAGGTTATGGAAGAAGGCAAAAACATTACTTTGGTGTAAATTTGACAAAGGGGCTGCACACAAAGTCTTTAAATGGGCACCACTCAAAACTAAGGCTGTCCTATTAAAATGTGTGAACGTATCAGAATAAAGGGCTTTCCTTACGGTGCAAGATATCTGGCAATCAAACTTCAAACACTACTTTGTCTGTGTGTGGAAGGCTGAAGTGTAAGCTAATCATTTAGAAAAACCCAAATCTGAAAGATCAATGGGAAATTGTGCTCATTAAGTGTAACCCAACCATTTAGAAAATGGTTTTGAAAACAATATTGAATTTTTCTCCTCCGCTTGATCAATAAAAACCATGAAGAAAGGTTCTATTTGAGATTTTATTGAAAAGAATTAGTTTGTGGCAGTAGTATTTTTAGATGACACATTTTTATGGAATCGAATGTTCATTAAGGTCCCAGTTGGAAAATCCAGCAGGAGAAGTGGGTTGGTGCTCTTGCCCTGACTGTGCTTGCTCACCTCTTGGTATGAAGACGAAGAGATCTATGTGTCGACTTTCCTTCAACAAGTGTTCTGCGTTATTGGAGCGTCACATCTTCCTTTCCAATTTCACCTCCAGTGTTGGATGTGAAAGTCCCCACAAATCCACATGACTGGATGCAGAGGACAACAAGGGTCCAGAAACCTGTTTGTGAATGATCACCAGTGCTATTTTTCTAGAAAAAGAGATGCCAGAACTCACCGTGAACACTTCCCTTGTTCTCTTAGAATGGCAATGGTGCCCATCTAAAAGGTGCCGGAACTGAGTTCTGGTGAGTTCCAGATGAGAGGGGGGAAAACAACCCCTGGTGATTACTCTTGCTGGACCAGGGGTTACAAGCTTGAAACACAAATTCCTCTTCTTTCTCATTTCTGTTTTGCACATATAATTAAGTGAAAAGTTAAGAAGAAAAATACTCCAGAGGCAATTAGTAATGAAATATTTTGAAAAATGAAACACTAAGCTTCAAGAGACCCTGTTTGATGTTCTTATTGAGACCTGCCATTTATTGAGGAGGCGGGCTGGTATTGGTGGGGAGAACGAAGGAAAAGCTGAAAAAAACACAAAGGCGAAACCAAAAGCTCATAACTTTTTCTTACTGCTAAGCTGACTCATTATAACATGGCCTGAGGCTTGGGGTTAAACTAGATTTCCGTTCCCAAACTGAATAATGAACTTTGAAGTGGTACCATAATGAATGTTATTAAAATGGATTTAACGGCTAGCTATAAGAGGTCTGTATCAAAGAATGCAGTGTGTGTATATATGCATGCATGAAAAAGTTAAGTATGTTTTGTTAAGTGGGAAGGTGTGGTGTTCGTCGAACATATGGGCAAAAGGGCGGTTCTCTCAATCACATTGCCCCAACCTGTTCATTGTGACTAGCGGTAAATCACTCGCAAACAAACAGATGGCGCTGGATGGGTTGAGCATCATTATTTTGAGAAATGCTCCAGGCCCTGGTGAAATTCTCTTTATGCAATTTTAGTGCATTGTCCTACCAGCACAATCTTGTGCACTCTCCTTTGCCGATTTGTTAAAAGGAATTTTTCGGAATGCCATCTAATCCTATTTCCATAGCTACAGATAAGAAATCGAAGACTGGGGCCTTGAGCTGAAAATAGCTGACTTGCTTCATGGAAAAGGACTCATTCGTATGCAAAGCTCTGTGCTCTTATTCAAAGGACAATTAGAAGTTTGATCTTTGGAAGCATGACCTTCTAATGCCTTTCTATTTGCAGCTAGTCTGAGGCTGTAAAAAGGGAATTGAATGAAATCAGTAAACTTGGGAGAAGAGGTGAACTTTTGCTTTAGTTTACATAGCTTTTGCTGGATGGTACTAGGCAGAATAGGGACCATTCATAGAATACAGCCTTGCCATTCTTCGTCACACAGATTCCTGCTACGAATACCATGCAGAAATGATTCTGATAAGAAAATACTTAGATTCCTGGGAACACATTTTCTGAAAGCAGGAAGTAAAGGACAAGATTGAGAATGAAAGCCGTGCATTTGTTTCTTCTGTAGCAGGGATAGAGAATCTGCCAACAGCCGACAGGGCCAAAGGCACAAGGGCTGTGGAGCAGAAGCAAAAGTAGGAGGAGCAACAGATGTCTCTGTTGCCATAACACAAATAAGTAGCCTTCTAGATATGCAAAATCACACTCATGTACATGTCTCCATTCTGAACACCAGAAAGCTTGATCAAGTAGGATTGTAACCAAGACCACACTTTCATTCACCTCTCTGTGCCTTTGCCCTCTCCCAATGTCAACTTGCCTGAAATCAAAATGAACAGGATTTCTGTGAAAAGTTAATCACCCTCAGAATCTAATATAGGTTGCAGCTGTTCATTGTTACCCCTTAGTTCATGGGTAGGCAAACTAAGACCCGGGGGCCGGATCTGGCCCAATTGCCTTCTAAATCTGGCCCGCGGACGGTCCAGGAATCAGCGTGTTTTTAAAGGAGTAGAATGTGTGCTTTTATTTAAAATGCATCTCTGGGTTATTTGTGAGGCATAGGAATTCTTTCATTATTATTTTTTTCAAATATAGTCCAGCCCTCCACAAGGTGTGAGGGACAGTGGACCAGCCCCCAGCTGAAAAAGTTTGCTGACCCCTGCCTTAGTTGGATGATGATGTTTGAAGAGACTCCTTAGATTATCCCACACTGAAGTATGTACAGTAGTTTTGTGTGTCTGCATCTAATCTTGCCCCATGTCTGCATCTAATCTTGCATCAAGGAACTTTAAGCAAAGTTGAAATTTTAACTAGGCTATCCATATCAGCCAGCTGTGTCCTTCCATCCTTAGTTTACCACTGTCTTTGAGTTCCTTTGAAATTCCCTTGTATTCTTCTGAAGGTCAGCTGATTCTCACTGCAACGTGCCAAATGATAAGGGAAGGGCCCAAAGATGGGTGCTATACATAGAAAATATAGTTTCTATATCCAGATTGGAGGGGTGGGGCGTGCAGTGAGAAATGAAAAACTGCAGTTTGAGCAACTAGGGGAGGATGAAACTTATTTACCTTGATTCTATTCACATCAGTAAGTGGCCTAGAAGTCTGTGAAAGTCAAAAAATGGGAAAGCAAAGGCAGTAAGCAACACACATCTCTGGTACAAGTTTCTTCCCTTTCCTAAACATAATAAATCTGCAAAGTGCCAATTTTATTTTCATTAAGGCATTTGTTCAACAGTGTTTGGAAGCTGGAGTCCTGATGTCCAAAAGAGCAATAATTTTCCCATTGCAGGGTATCTGGTGGATCCACACAGAACTTGCACAAGGATTTAATTTTGTGTTTCGGTCCTTTGGGTGCCATTTTCTCGCAACTCACACCTGCTTGTTGATGGCTAGCCTTCAGCACTCCCCTGTGAGGCTTATCTCAGGGAAAGAGAGATGCCTTAGCAATGCACATTTCATCGTCTGAGATGCTGACACCCAGTTTTTATGAGACAGCCTCCACGTTTTATGTGCAAGCCCCATGAGGGCTCAGCATCCCAAGGTGCCACCATCAAATTCCGAACAACTTTGAACATCCAGACACCTGTTCTTTCTTCCAGCTTTGCCAATGTCATTTTCTTTTGTAAGAGTTTAGGTCAGCGAGGCACACACAAATAGGTTCCCTTGCTTGCCAGACTCCAAACACCTCCACTGTTCTGCAAACAGTTTTGACAACTGGTTTATTGTAAATTTACAATAAACCAATTGTAGATACTTAGTGCCAGCCTCCCATTGTTTTGTAATTGCTTGGTAAGAGCCAGTGATCCATGATAACTGATCACGTGATTAGTAAAGACAGAAATTTCATGCCAGCAGGCTGTCATAGAATAGAATCTGTCCAGTGTCCAGTGTTAAATGCAACTATCAGGTGAATAATGTAGCAAATGACTGGGGTCGATTTTGCAACGTAGGAGCTTTCGCCAGGCTTTCTGTGTGGAATGTGGCGAATGTTATTCATGGGACTGTCTTTGAAGGACACAAGAATGAATTGAACAGCTAAGGACTGTTGCTTGATTCATTTGACATATGAGCAAAAACCCCGACTAAGGACTCTTTCATTAAATGAGAAATTAGCTTTGTGTACCTTTGTGTTGCAGCAGCAGCAGCAGCAGCAGCAACAACAACAATAAACCCTAACATAACATTCAAAAGACTTGTGGAAAAGAAACACTGGCTGATCTTCTTTCTATTAGTCAAAACAAAAATAACAAAACTAATATTTTTTAGTGTGCAAAAAGATTTATCAAATTATGCCATGCGCTTGCTTCTTCAGGATAATTAAATAGCGCAGACATAAAAATCTGGCGGGTGCTTTCCTAGCTAGCTGGTGGCAAAGCTAAACAGATGTTTGGATATCCATGGGTGGTTATGTAGGCTCCTCAACACTGATGAATTTTTAGTATCACTTTGCATTGACTAACAGAACACATATGTACAAGGAAAAGAGGACTTGAGAGGAGCAGTTTACTCTTCTTCAATGTCCCCAGAGTGGTGTGAAGTGCCTTAAATGTAAATGAGGGCTTGACATGCTGACTTCTGTGCAAATAATCAGGAAATTAGTTGAACACATTAGGTTTGGAGGCTAGGTTCTTGTGAGTAGCACGCTGTGGCCACAGGGAGAAGGCCAACAAAAGTGCTCTCCTCTGAATCCACCTTCCCCATACCCTCCCCTTCAAAATCAGCTCAGTAGAGTTGGGAAACCCTCTGGGACAGCGTGGGAGGGGGCACTGAGGGCTGCACAGGGAAGAAGAAATTGGGAAAATTTGTTTCATCCTTCCTTCTGCCAAGGAGAAATCCTTCACAGGATTGGAAACCTTTCTGTGAATGGAAAGAGCACCTCTGCTTAGGATCTAAGCCATTAAGGTTTCCAGGACTGGAATCAAAAGGCCACTGTGATTCTCATCCCTCTTACCCCTTACTTTTCTACCATGGGAGAGATGGGTTTCTGATCAGGGCCTTTCCTGAATCTGTCAATAACTACTACTACTACTACTACTACTACTACTACTACTACTAACCACCCATATGACTGGGTTGTCCCAGCCACTCTGGGTGGCTCCCAACAAAATATTGAAAACACAGTAAAACATCAACCATTAAAAACTTCCCTTGTCTTCTGAAGATTGTATAGTTGCTTATCTCCTTGACATCTGATGGGAGGGTGTTCCACAGGGTGGGTGCAGAAGGCCCTCTACCAAGAAGGCCCTCTGCCTGGTTCCGTGCAGCTTCACTTCTCTTAGTGAGGGAACTGCCAGAAGGCCCTTGGAGCTGGACCTCAGTGTCCAGGCTGGACGATGGAGGTGGAGATGCTCCTTCAGGTATTTCTTTCTCATTAGAAAGGGGCAACCAAATCAAAATGATCAAGGCCAGGGGAGGGAGCAACTCCCCTATGGGGAAAGATTACAAAATTTGGTGCTTTTTAGAGAAAAGGCATGTAAAGGTGACATTATAGAAATCCTTACGCCTAGTTTGGAGCAAGTGTGTGAAGTTTTTCTCCATCTCTCGTGGAATACAGGAACATCTAATGAAGCTGAATGTTGGGCAGACAAAAGAACACGCTTCTTCACACTGTGCCTTGTTAGACTGTGGAATTCACTCCCACCAGAGACAGTGATGGCCACCAACTTCCATGGCTTTAAAAGAGGATTAGGCAAATTCATGGAGGACAAGCCTATCTGTGGTTACTATCCCTAATGTCTATATTATATATCTACTGTAGAAGTAGTAATGTTTCTGAATACCAATTGCTGGAAGCCATAGGAGGGGAGAATCAGGCTGTGCTCAATTCCTGCTTGTGGGCTTTAGGCCACTGTGACAGCAGGATGCTGGTTTAGACGGGCCTGATCCAGCAGAACTCTTCTCATGTTCTTACAGCAGATACCGGCGCACAAATAGCATTGGTCATTAGAATGCTTCAAATAAATGGGCCTCTCCATGGTGAACTATCCCTGCCCTAGACAGGGTTTATTGCATCAGTCAACACCTTCTTGGTATAACTTCCAGAGAGGTAGCTGAGCTGTCTAATTCTGCTGAAGCAAAAGCAGATATCTTGTAGCAATTTAAAGACTAACAAAATTCAGACAGTTGTGAAGAGAGACAGTAGTTTTATATTCCACAAGGGTTGATTCATTTAACTGTGCTAGGGTGATTGTGTTATCACCAATTGCCACTGTTGTGAATGGTCACTGTGATAATCTACTATATGTTTTGGAAAGTTGTTTGTTTGTGCACTATGCATTTTGACACCTCTTAAGATTGCATAACCTAATTTTCCATGGTGGTTCCTGAGCAGCTTTGTGTCTATGATTTGCTAAAATTGGACACCATTATAAATAATGATGGTGGACGGAGCCTTCCCAAACTGCACTGATTTTAATCACGATGGTTCCTGAGATCGTGGACAAGGTTTTTGTGTGTGTGTGTTTGGATATAGTTGGATGTCATTTTGAATCAAGATAGTGAACTGAGCCTTTCAAAACTGCATTGATTTTAACTGCTGATTTGGGGGCCGCTAGTTTTACATACTTTTAATCTTTAATTGAATTGTCTTTGTCATTTTTACTTCCACTGTTTACATTTTGCACCCTTCCTTGCTCAGATCACGAAACACAATTTGCAGCTCTTTTGAGAATAATTGAGAATAATATTTCATGCATTTGACTCTAGTCCACAAATGCTTATGCTATAATAAAATTGTTGGTCTTGGGCTACAAGACTTTATCATGGTGAAAGATTTCACACTTCTGCCAGTGGGAGAGTGCAAGGAACTGTATGCAGCAGCAGAGTTATGCATAGCGTGTACAGTGGTACCTTGGATTACAGATGCTTCAGGTTACAGACGCTTCAGGTTACAGACTCTGCTAACCCAGAAATAGTACCTCGGGTTAAGAACTTTGCTTCAGGATGAGAACAGAAATCGCGCAGTGGCAGCGGGAGGCCCCATTAGCTAAAGTGGTACCTCAGGTTAAGAACAGTTTCAGGTTAAGAATGGACCTCCAGAACGAATTAAGTTCCTAACCTGAGGTACCACTGTACATTGCATGTTTCCAAGCAACCATCTAAATAGTAATGTATCATTAGAGTTTGAGAGACCAAAGTGACAAATCTACTCAGCAAGTGTAGCAAGCAGGGAATCCTCATTTTTTAAAAAGATATTATATCACCATGGTTTCCATTTATTGTAGAAGTCTTTTCAATTTCTGATCAAATGCCAATCAATTACAGGCAGCTATTCCCCATTCCCCATGTGATATAGTTCGTGAACTAATTATATAACAAGCATGATATGCTAAGGATTTTTTTTTTAAATCAGTGAGCTCCTTTATTACTTTTACAGAGTAGTCCTCTACATGTCTGCTCAAAAATGAATCCCATGGATCCCTTACTCCCATGGAGTAAGGCTTACTCCCAGAAAGTGGGCATATAATTGAACCCTTAGTGATTTTGGCATGTAAGTGGTATGTAAATATCAACCAATCAGTAATCACATTGTTATGTGTTGGGTTGCATTTTGAACTCTTTTAAAAAATAAAATAAAATTCCCGCGAGTAAAAATAAATAAATAAATGCAAAAAATAAGAACTCTTGAGGTGGTGAATGTCAAACTAGAAGACATTTTCCCTTTGCTCTGCCAGGCAGATATTGAACTATCTGAAGCAGAAACTTTTAAATGTGAAAAGAGCTCAACTTAGACCTTTTCCAAGTTTGCTAGAATTCCTAGTTTTCTACGGTAAAATGAATTACTATGACTAAGCCAACCATGTCTGAAATCTCATTTACACTACAACTTCTTCATATTGCTCTGGCTGGGAGAAAGAGGAGGATGAGTATAAAGTGACTGTAGCCCATTTTTTAATGGTTTTATGTCTCTGAAGCTGTGTAAATTCTACTGGAGGCCTATGACCCTGACAGTGCAATCCTGTGTATGTCCCTTTGGAATTAAAGCCTATCAATTTCAGTGGGACTTACTCCCCACTAAGTATGTACAGGATTGCATCCTGAGTGTTTTTGTTCTGGCTGATACAAAACAACCTGAGCCATAGATGGTATGTAAGCTAGCCAGAGAATAGGGTGTGAAGGAGAGAATTTCAGCAGATGTACCTTAAGAAACTGGGACAGCTCCTGATACAAAAATAATATGGCATTAGTAAACTAGTGGAAGGGACTATGAAAATAATTGAACTATAAGAACAAAGATGAAACCTGAATAATATTATGTCAAATATAAATATCTAAATGTTTGATAACAAGAGGTAAAATTGGAGACATAATTGTTGAAGTATATAATTTAAAATAACTTTTAAAAGAAGGTGAAGTATTGCGGAATATGATTTTGCAATCAGGGAAACAGAAAAGGGAGACATGAGGGAGTCATGAAAGAGGGTTATGAAAGCGATAGTTAAGAAAATGAAGTATTTTCTGTTTTATGTTTTTTCTATGTATTTCTTATCTGTATTTTTGTATGTTTTCTATCTTTCTTTTTATTCTCTTTTTTCTTTTTTCTGATTTAAAAATGTTGTATTGTTTGAATTCTTTAAAATCCTTAATAAATATCTTATATATATAAAAAAGAAACTGGGACAGCTCCTGTGAATCTGGGACTGTCCCTGCAAAATAGGGACCCTTGGTGAGTCTGCATTACTGACAGTGCTTTTCCCCCTAGGGGTATGCATACCCTTAAACATTTTGTGAATCTTTGTACTTTTGTCCATTTACTGTATTTCTTTTCCCCAATTTGAACAATGAAATGGTGATTTTCTTGAGTCAAAATGAGAATACCCCTAAATGTTTGCGTTTTTTTAAAAGAAAAAAAAGCACTGATTACAGGAACAGACTGAAATAAGCACATACATGGGAATTCTGGAGCAAATGGTTTCACTTTGTGTGGTAAGATACTGGGTAAAATTTAAAGGTAAAGGACCCCTGGACGGTTAAGTCCAGTTAAATTTGACTATGGGGTGTGGCGCTCATCTCCACTTTCTGGCCTATAGAGCTGGCGTTTTTTGCAGACAGTTATTCCGAGTCATGTGGCCATCATGGCTAAACCACTTCTGGCATATGGAGCACCATGCCGAGTGCCAGAGCGCATGGAAATGTCATTTACCTTTCTGCCACAGCTGTGATACCTATTTATCTACTTGCACTGGTATGCTTTTGAACTACTAGGTTGGCAGGAGCTGAGACAAAGCAACGGGAGCTCACCCTGTTTTGCGGATTCGAACCTCCGACCTTACAATCAGCAAACCCCAGAGGGCTCAGTGGTTTAGACCACAGCACCACCCGCTGTGTTGAGTAGCAACTCAGGTCACCATGACCATAGTTGCTGTGGGTTTTGCAAAGAGTTCTAAAAGTACAGAAAACTGCCTTATGCTCTTAGACCATTGGGTTCATTTTCAGTATTGTCTACACGGATTAGTGGTGGTTCTCCCAGTCCTATTCCAGCACTAAGCTGCATGCAAAAGCTTTGTGTTCCATTGATCTGTGTTGCACAGCTACATGTTTCAGAACTATCTCTATGTATTTCTCTTTTACATACACAGAGCAAAAATGACATAATGTATGCATTAGGCTTCCTGTATTTGGGGGAGTGGAATATTCTAGCCCTAACTGTATGAGAGAAAAGCAATGACAAACCTAGACAGCATCTTCAAAAGTAGAGACATCACCTTGCCAACAAAGGTCCGTATAGTAAAAGCTATGGTTTTCCCAGTAGTGATGTATGGAAGTGAAAGCTGGACTATAAAGAAGGTTGATCGCCGAAGAATTGATGCTTTTGAATTATGGTGCTGGAGGAGACTCTTGAGAGTCCCATGGACTGCAAGAAGATCAAACCTCTCCATTCTGAAGGAAATCAGCCCTGAGTGCTCACTGGAAGGACAGATCGTGAAGCTGAGGCTCCAGTACTTTGGCCACCACCTCATGAGAAGAGAAGACTCCCTGGAAAAGACCTGATGTTGGGAAAGAGAAGGGGATGACAGAGGATGAGATGGTTGGATAGTGTTCTGGAAGCTACCAGCATGAGTTTGACCAAACTGCGGGAGGCAGTGGAAGACAGAAGTGCCTGGTGTGCTCTGGTCCATGGGGTCACGAAGAGTCGGACACGACTAAATGACTAAACAACAACAACAACTGTATGAGAGCTGCCTTTCCATGGCTTCTTCCCAAATGTTCTAGGATTGTATGGAAACAGGAATCTCGTGGGTGGGCTCATGGTGTGGTTCCTCGTACACACCCGATCATCACCCAGGCAGGAGGCTGGTATTTAGGAAGAAAGCCACAGATGTGTCTTCTTTGCTGCAGCTGAGTAAGTGGAAATTAAGCCTAAGACCATTGCATGAATTAAAATAACCCACATTGGTATGTTCACTCATTTTGCCCCGAGATAAAAAATGGTAGCATTTTATCCAGCTTGCCTCCCATGCATGTATTATTTTAAAAAAATTAATTCCTCAGACTACTGGCACTATTGATTTGTTTTCCCTTAATTATTTAACATGAAAAATGCCTGAGCTTTAAACTAGAATAAAGACTGGGGAAAATATTTGCATAAAATAATCATTTTTGAATATGTCTTGGATCTTCCTTAATTCTTCTTCTTTTTCTCTCCGCCCCCTCCCCAAATCCTGTGTCAAAATAAATGAATACCATTTAATTCTAACACTGGATTGAAATATTCTTTTCTTCAGTGATGTTTTAAAATAAATACTTTGTATTGAACACACATATTTTTTACAGTAAATAAACACAACCAAAAGAATATATAAAATTGACTGAGCTCTTCATCCTGAGATTTTGTAACAGAACAACTCAATTTTCAAATTATGTCGGCAGGATATGTAAATGTATACATATGCAAGGCGGTACAGGAGGTACTAGGGATGCAGGTGGCGCTGTGGTCTACCTCTTGGGCTTGCTGATTAGAAGATTGGCAGTTCGAATCCCCGCGACGGGGTGAGCTCCCATTGCTCTGTCCCTGCTCCTGCCAACCTAGCAGTTCGAAAGCACGCCAAAAAAAGTGCAAGTAGATAAATAGATACCGCTCTGGCGGGAAGGTAAACAGTGTTTCCGTGCGTGTTCCGTTGCTCCAGAAGCGGTTTAGTCATGCTGGCCATATGACCTGAAAAAACTGTCTGCAGACAATTCCCAGCTCCCTCGGCCTGTCAAGTGAGATGAGCGCTGCAACCCCAGAGTCGTTCGTGACTGGACTTAACTGTTAGGGGTCTTTTACCTTTACAGGAGGTACTGATGTACCAGATCCAAATCCACAGCTTTTAATTTTTTTAAAAGGTAAATCTCTAGCTCTCCTAGGAAAAAAGTTATGAAGTAAAATATGCAGGAAGCTTCTAAGCAGTTTTTGGGAGTTTTTGGGCTTAGCTTATTCCTCCCTTGGCTGTTTCTGACCAATGAGTCAGATCAGGACCAGCCCACCCATGAGGGAAGGTGAGGCCATCACTTCAGGCAGCAAGTCCACCAGGCAGCAGACCCCAATATCACCTTTTCTCCCTTCCTGCACAAGCAGTTCCTGATGCAGATCTTTCCTGATGCCATTTTCCCTTGCAGGGAGGAGAGTTGCAGTGGCACCATTTTGGAGTCTGCCTCTGGTGCCAAAAAGTTTTGGGTCTGCCCTGCAGTCTTAAAGACCTGCTGTTTCCTCCTCAAACCGCCTTTCTACTTCTTTCATAGTCCTGTATTTTGCTCTTCCTCTCCACCACCACCCAGAAATCAGGATACATCTTTTATGTGGTGGATCTATCTGAGATCAGGGACTCCCTAGAAGTTATTTTCCATAAATACTGCTCCATTATAAGTGCACGTGGATGGTAAAGAAGTTTCCATGGCAAACACAACATGTTAAAATCTAGCAATGAATAAATGAGTACAGGATTACAGCCTAAATTTTGCTTTAGGGTTAGCATGAAGCCAAGCTGGGTTCTTGTGCCATTAACAGTTGTATGGCAGGCCAGAAATTCAACAAATTAAGCATTTTCTACTATGACTATTCAACTATGCGGAAAGCTTCACCTGTTCATGAAGTTTTTAATCTGTGATATTTTACTGTATTTTTGGTTTCTATGGAAGCCGCCCAGAGTGGCTGGGGAAACCCAGCCAGATGGGCGGGGTACAAATAATAAATTATTATTATTATTATTATTATTATTATTATTATTATTATTATTCTGTCTGTGGGGAAATTTATTATGTGTGCGGCTCCTAGTTTATTTTGGGGGCCACCACTGTACTTGCAAATGAGGTGTTGGAGAAAAGGGCTTTTTTCCTAATCAAAACGCCGCCCGAAGTTGCCATTTGTCCTATTAGGCAAAACTGACATATACATAGTTTGTACAAATATGTCTTTGCTAACCCAGTAAATGGCAGCTGTGTGTGCGATTTTCATCCGAAAAATAGTGTAAGACAATGAATTAAATCTCTATTCCCAGTGCCTTGGATCTGAGGCCCCCTGTTATCGATGTTTGTACCCAATCAAAAAACTTCCCTACTTCGGTCCTAAGATAGAAAACAAGGATGGAGAATAATAAATAAAACTGAGATAGAAAAGTAGTGGGCATGCAGTAAAATAATAAGAGAGTTTGCTGATATATTTAATATGAACAATTTAAAAATCCTTAAGTTAGCTATCTCTCTTCTAAAGCTCCAATTCTTTCCCGTTTCCTGAAAACCACTTGAAAATGTTTTCATGTGCAAAATTACAAATACATCACAAAATGTAATTGGACTGCCAGAATTTTCTGCATATTATTGCAGATAAAATAGAGCACAAGGATAGATGGGTGGGGGGTAATACTTAACATTCCAGTATTGCACAAGTAATGTCCCATGCTGAGTAAAACGATTCGTTATTATTTGTGTCCTCTCTCTTGCACTTCTAGAGTTAAACAGCTTCATTATCCCCACTATTTGCCAAACCCTCTGAAGACATTCAGACAGTAATGGTGCATTATCATTCTTACTCATTAAGGCTAATGGAAAGTTTCTGCTTATGCTGAAATGACATTGGACGAGGACTTAACTAGACGTTTCATGCACTTAATAAGGAAAAGCAGCTTTGGGAGGCTGTGGTTCTTAGCTAAGAGGAGACTGGGTCCTCCAGCCACTTCAGATAGTCTCTCCTCAGAAGCATTCATCTGGAGCTTCTGGAGGTAAGCATCACCAACCTCTGGGTGTGTGGTGATCTGAAGTGGAAAAATGGCAGGATTAGTGCCCTCTCCCCCTGTGGATTCTCAACTCAAAAGTGCAGCCTTCTGAAGATCCATTTCCTTATTAAAAGCAGTAACTAGCTAATCTTGTTCTTCCTTGAAAGCCATGGTGAGGTACAACCATCACCAGGGTTGTCAGGAAGCAGTGTCAGAAATAACTCAGCAGTAATATCACCAGTGTTAGTGAAGTTAACTTTTAATTCAAAGAAACCAAAACAACTCCAATAGCAGCTTCAGGTACTGAGAAGGATCAGGAAAGCAGTGTAGGAAAGCAGTTCTGCGGTCCTGATCCAATTTGCACCCCTCACTCCATGGCTACATTAATCATTTAACTACTGCCCTCACCACCACCAACAAGGTGATTGAATCACAGGTCTCTCACCTTCTTGTTTATTTGCACCATCAGACTATATGTTGTAAATCTGTGCCTAAATGTAGGGTCGGAAGGAAACAAATGTTAAGAGGTTGCTATGCTGCAATGCTTTGGAACTTGGGTTACTGAATGAATCAGCAGAACACCAATTTGTCCAGACTGAAGAGTCAGTTGAAAGTGAAGATAAGCCCCATAAATAAGATGTTGATAGGCAGGATCATAAATATTGCTGAAACAGCATTTCACAAAGCTTTTCAGAAGCTGCCTGCTTTGAAGCTGCTTATATTTGCAATAAACACATTTATGCTTTATTGCTGCTTGGCCCCTACGCTGTAAATATATGTTTACTGCTGTCATTATGGAACGTAAAGGTCATACAAGACATGCTGCTTTTTAATCCTATTACTTCAAGCTTAAAAACACAGCACAGTAGAACAAATTAAAAATATACAGCCTGAGTGTGTGAAAGGTATTCAGACAAGTTGATTGATTAGGTATAAACTGCTGCAATGTGGCAGGCACATTATAAACCTTTTGATGGTACAATTAACTTGACAGTTTTGGGACATGGAAGATGGACATGAATTCAGGATGTTGTAACGCTTATGATTAAAAGAAGCTGAGCTGTCTTAATTTCAGGGGAATTTTCAGTAAGTGAGGCCAAGCTACATATTAACATGGAGCTGTGTGTGTGATTTTGTTCCTCAATGGGTTTTTATAAGGGGAAAAAAAACCCCAATGGGATGGTTGGTGGAGAAAGGGACTGCTTTACCCTTTCACTACCATGGACCGGCTACTCAGAATTGCTGCTGCAACAACAACTAGGTCTTGGGGCAGATTCCAGGTGGACACATTGCAAATTATTTTTCCTTCCATTCATGGACCCAGACCAACAGTCCTCAATTGCAGATCCCTCCTAGAACAGCAGATCCAAGGAAGAGGAGACAGATCCACTCCCTGGTTCTGAATCCTAGAGCCTAAATCCTGGAACCTAAACCCAAAGGAGACACTTCTGCCACTAGTCACCATGATGACTAGGTCACAGATTCCTTGGAGGAACAGGAAAGACCTGCAGAGCTTTCCCCAGATAAATCCCTGCGGATTGAAATTATGCCATGTGAAAAAAGCCAAATTCTTCATCCCGCTGCTGGTCTCTATATCAAGATCCCAGACTCCCTTAGCAATGGATGCTTTTCTTTTTTAAATTCCCATTTGGAAAAAAAGGTCCACACAACGGCACAAAATGTTTGGCCTGCAGTAGAAGTTGTCAGCCACCGATGTTAAAAGGAATTGGCATTTCTGAAATAGGTCAAGCAAACACGGAGCACAATCAAGTAGGAACCTCTCCTGCACAAATTCTACTCGTATCAATGCCTCTTGTTCAAGTGCATGTTCTGTTTATGTCTTCGTGACTGCTGGAGACGCAGGCACAGGCAGGCCCAGACAGAGGGGGCCCCCATATGGGCCACTTGGCCCAGGCCTCTGATTCCAAAGGGGGCCTTGGTCAGCATATTCACAATTGCAGGGGATGCACTGGGGCATACGCGGAGATGCAAAGGTGGCGGTGGTGGTGAGCGGATTCCCTGGGGCCATGGCTAGCAGTGCGAGAGAAAAGCTTCCCTGGCGTCCGGGGCAGGGTCTGCAATCGGGTGCTGGGGGGGGCACATTATCTATCTGGCCTGGGCCTCTGCCTGGCTCAGCAAGGCCCTGGGCACAGGAGAAAGTAGGTACGAGACAAGCTATTCCAGTTGTTCCATCATTGGAATAGATTGAAACACTGAATCATCATCCAAAGCAGGCAATGGAACTAACATGGGGAAAGATCTAAGACATGAATTGAGAAACCTGTGGTCCTCCAGCTATTGCTGGACTATAGTTCCCATCAACCCTTGACTGTTGGCCATGCTGGCTGGGCGGATGGGAGCTGCAGTCAAATATATATATATATATATTTGTCTGTGCTGATGAAATTACATAACTTACATAAATAATATATTACATTGCTATTGCGTTATTCCATTCTATTCATTTCAATCAAAAGGAAACACAATGTGGGAGATAGTAATCAATGACATACCATTTGCGGACTGAAAGCAACAATAGCAAATGCTGATTGCATTCTCTGGATTGATTCCTGTTCCAGGTATGGGATGAATAAGCAAACATCAGTAATTTCTGCTCCACTGTTCTTCACAATTCCCCAATGTGCCGATTTGGAAAGACAATAATTATTTTTTGAGAGCTACAGGTTTAAATTAGGCCAGTTCCTCCATGCTGAAACCTATGCATGGCACAACTCATTATGCCTACAAATAGTATACATTGAAGCCCATTAACTTCCAGTAATGCCACCCATCTTAATGCAGAGGTCTCTGAAATTAATTTATGACCAAGGAAATAAAAATAAACTGAACCAAAACAACCCTGAGAAGATTTGATAAATTGCTGACCATTATCATCAATGGAAGTTCTTTTTCAGCATCTCTGCTGGGTGAGGAGACTCTCTCAGCTGCAAGTAGCCAGGATTGTTAAAGAAAAATACTATGATGGGAGTCTTTGTACTAGATAGAAACATGAGCATTAATAATAATTCACAGTAAGAGAGGGCTAGAAGAAATGGAGACTGCGAGGAAATAGCTTAGCCAGACTCTGTCAGGAAGACTGAGGGGTATCAGCTTGGGGTTGACACAATGTAAAGTTTATTAAAGACATTAGCCTTTGGAGGCAGCCACTGCTGTGAAGAAATTAAGGTGGCCATCAAATAGGGGCCTGGAGGATGTCAGGGCCAGCTAAAAGGAAACGTGTTGCTTGAAAACATATGCAATTTCTTTGATGATAAACAGCTGGAAGTAAAAGAGTGGGGGGAGAGAGATGGGAACCATCTTAGAAGATTCATGTCTTACACAGGCTATTTTCTCTGAGCAATGAGAGGCTATTTTGTAGAAAACCCATGAGGTAAAACTGTAACCTTTCAACCTATGTATTGGTTAGAAACTCTCAAGGCAGCTGGCATCGAAAGAAAACTTACTGGATAATTATATCCTTTTCTTTATTGGGGTTCCTACTTCACTCCACCAGATTAAACAACAACACTTCCCTGAAAGATGGTTTGCATTTCTAATTAAAAGCCAAATCTTGCATTTCAGCTGGCTGAAGATCCTTTGCTACAGTATGATGCATTTTACAAGTTAAATTTGTTCTGTAAACATCTATTTTGTGATTGTCAGCTGATCCTAATAAATGGGTATTTTGCTGTCATCCACTGTGGGTGTGTAGACACAGCTGTCTGCAGTTTGGACTCTTTTTGGAGGTGTTGCTATGGGGGATAAACTCCTGCATTGTTGAAGTGGCAGAAAAAAATGAAGTCGGGTAATTCATCCAGGCTCAGTTACATGAACCTGAAAAGAAGTGGGATGGTTGTAGGTTCACCACCCAAACAAACAACAACAACAAAACGGGATGGCAGCCCAGCACACTCCAAGAATTGATGGAAGCACTCCTGGTGCACATCAACTTTTAAAGGACTGAATTGTGATTGCTTCTCACTCTTGGTTGAGGAAGGAATTGTGATTCTGTCTGTGTGCAGTACAGGCTTAGTTAATTAAGGGAAACAGTGTTTCCCAAACTTGGGTCTCCAGCTAGTTTTGGACTACAACTCCCATCATCCCTAGCTAGTAGGACCATGGTCAGGGATGAGAATTGTAGAGCAAAAACAGCTGGAGATCCAAGTTTGAGGGGAAATGGGCTAGATGTTTAGGCTAAGGCTGCGATCCTACATGCACTCACAAGGGAGCAAGTCCTGTTGAGTTCAGTAGGATTTAAAAGGTAAAGGGACCCCTGACTACTAGGTCCAGTCATGACCAACTCTGGGGTTGCGGTGCTCATCTCGCTTTATTGGCTGAGGGAGCCACACGGTACCTATTTATCTACTTGCACTTTGAGGTGCTTTTGAACTGCTAGGTTGGAAGGAGCAGGGACCGAGCAATGGGAGCTCACCCCGTCACGGGGATTCAAACCGCCGACCTTCTGATCGGCAAGTCCTAGACTCTGTGGTTTAACCCACAGTGCCACCTGCATCCCTTCAGTAGGATTTACTTCTGAGTAAATATGGCTAGGATTGGAAATGTTATGAAAGAGGATTCCACCCACTGCTAAATCACCTGGGTGCAATTGTTCTGCTCTGAAATGAAGCCTCAGCGATGAAATGATAGGTCTCCCTGGTGAACACAGGTAATTAACTCTGGCTGTCAGCAAGCTATCACAGTTTGTACATTCTTTAATTCCTTCCTTTATAGAACGCAGCCACTGTATTTCTACTTCATTTGAAACTGGAGTGACCATTACGTTTCTAGCACAAGGAGCAAGCACCATGACTCAAGCAACCCAATCCATAAACCGGTTAAGTGCAGAAACTGGGATGTGTCAGTTGAGTCCCATATAGGCTAGATCAGTGTTACCAGTGTAGTTACTCATTCTGGCTGCAAGCCACAAGCCACTCTTATTGAAATCAATGAGACTACTCTGAAGTGCGTTGGTCTTTTGTTTGAAACCCCAAAGCTGATTAGCAGAGGAAGCCTCCTGGTATAATTGGACAATCTATGCAAAAATGAGAATGAAGCATCCTTAAAACATGTCAGTAATCACAGAAAACTGCTTTTGAGCAGAACCAAGAATTACATTACACTGTTCCCATTTTGCTGAAAATAGGAAAATCCTTCTTGTGTCTTTCCTTTTTGCATTTTTCTAACGTAGTGTAATATTTCTCTGATTATCTCTGATTTTCAATTTGTAGTGAAGACGTAGAAAGTGTGATTTGCTAATATGCCCCTACCTGGCTGTAAAAATGCACTAGGCAGGGTAACCTAGTCAGCCTCATATAACAAAAAACGACACCAGTTTTAGGGCACGATTCCTTCGCGGAGTTTCTCAGAAGCCTAGAAAGCTTCATTGGCTTAACATACTCATGTTAACACACACAGCTCCATGGTTACTGTTGACATGCATGTAGCACCATCACCCATCTCCCCGATAACATTTGGTAAAACAAACACAAAAGATGGCATTGCTGCATTAAACATTGCGTTGAGCACTCACAGTTTTCACCGGCAGATTAATACTTGCAGGGTTAGATTCAGCACAAAGAAGTCACGCCACAGTTTTCGTAACCAAATATTACTAGAGAGACATGAACCCGGGAATGGGGTGGGATATGGGTCAAGGGCAATCACTCCTTTTTTGGTAGGCCCTCAATTCGTTATCCTTTCTAATGAGACCTAGGTTTGTAGCCAAAGCTGCTGTTCTACCTATGTGTCAGGAGGCTGGCAGTGGCTCCTGGCTGGTGGCCCAGGAAAGGAAAGACAAGGGAAGGATTCTTACCGTCCTTTTTTATTCAGTAATCACAGAGAGAGGCTATAGAACCCAGCCTCTTGGATAATGGCATTGTCCCGAGTGAACCTCCACCCCCCCGTCTCTCCCACTTCCTCATTCATCACTTCTACGGCTGCTGCTATGTGCCCTCTGTCTTTGAGCTCTTTGCTCTCCTACTTTCAAGGCTCGCCGTGTTACAGGAAAGGGGGAGTCTGGAATGCTTTCTAGTGACATCGTGTCAGCCAGCTGTTGCTCCGGCTCTGCCTGCTCCTCCTCTCCCATTATTTCCCAACTCTTCCCCTCATCTGCCTCTGAGCTGTGGCCTCCCTCAAACCCCTGTTGTAAATCTATACTGTCTTCCTCTTCCTCCTCCCTGGAAGGGCCAGGAGGGGGAGACGGTCTCCACCTTTCCTCCTCTGCCCAGTCCTTGACACTATGCAACAGGCTTCTGCAGTGTCTGTATGCACCCTCAAATTCTGCTTCATATTTATTTCTTAATATTGTAGATGCAGAAGATGATGTATACAAGCTGTACTTTACTCAGTCACAGTCATGGCTATAGTTATTATTTCCCCTCACTTTGATTGATTTGTACATTAGATTGACTCCCCCCCCCCCAATTATATTTTCAAAAACTAATCAACACACACACATTAAAAATTCTGCTTCAGATGTTTGGGGAACCTCTAGAGAAGATTTTGGGGATGTGTGGGGAGATGAGGGGAAGAGGAAGTCCCATTGCAGGAGCAGAACTCCATTTGGTCAACATTGGATACAACCCCTAATGTAATTGGAAGAGAACTGGGAATTGGTTTTTAGTAAAAATATTCAAACTCCTATTTCCATGGGAAAAATAAAGATTTATAGAATAAAAGGAAGGACATTCAGAAACCCCTTGGGCCACCTCAAAACTGAGATGAGTGCAACGAAACTCCTGCATAACCATCTTTCTTAAGATAATTTTAGAATGAAATTTCTTTTCTCAGTTGATGGAGAATAGCAGGGGGAAATGAATAATAGGTGTGTGTGTGTTTTCAAAACACTGTCTGGAACTGAATTCAGGGCTAAAGAAAGAACCTTTTTCCACAGTGGTGGTGATTCCGAGTCCCATGGGAGTGGATTTGAAATATCAGAAACCACTTTAGTTGAGGATCTGCTCACTGTTTTCGTTAGCTAATTGATGTGCTTCTAACATGCAGGAAAATAGATGTTGCAATTATTGTACTTGACATTTTACACGTGGGTCCATGGCTTTCCCCTCTTCTACCTGTGAGTTGGTGAAATCATGTATGAATAACTCCTATTTCAGTGGGGAGAAAAATCATAGATTTATCAACACATATCAAATTTCCCCCAAGAAACCTGCACACATGCAGACTTTTGTGTGAGCTAGTGGATGTGATTTCTGTTTGAACAGCTAGCTCTTCAGGTTTGATTTTTAATTAGGTGCTCATCCAGTTGTACATCATATTTGCAGAATATTGATAGTGGAAGGAATGATTGAATGGTGGCTTTAGTATTTTAAAAAGCCATTCTTTGCACTTTTTGATTATTATAGGGGGCAGAAAACTGAACTTCACTTCTGCATTAAGATGCAGAAACATCATTTTCTATATATCTGGGGAATATACTCAGTACTCTTTTTGTTAAAAGAAAGCCTTTGGCAGAGCAGAACACGCTGTATCAAGCCAATGTCACAAATTATAGGGTACACATCTACTTCATTACAGCACATTCTCCAATAGACAGATGTTTTCCAAGGGGTATGGAACATGCTCTCAGTGGAAGGCAAAGAGTGTCAGATATGATAAAGACCCTCTGTTACTCTATGTAGAATCTGCATAGCCTCTTTACAAAATAATATTTCCATACTTTTAAAGTTGCTATTTTTCTAAAAGTCTTGGAAGAACTAAATTCATAGGGGAAATAAACCTATGTTACTATTCATCAGAAATATATATCCAGTGTTTCTCCAAATGTATAAAAATTAGATGAGAGAGAGAGAGTCTAATTTGCTCAGGTTTTTTTTTTAAAAAAATCTATGCTTCTTCCTCTTCTTTTTTCCTCCACCCTCCCAAAGAGGAGAAAGAAAGAAGGAGGGTGATTGTTGGGTCAAGTTAGCCATATTGAAGCGTATGCTGTCGGTGGATCCTTGTTGTTGTCTTGTTGGGCTGTGTATGTGATAAAGGGGAGCCATACTGGAGTCTTCTTCTATTTGTCCTCATGTCAGTTTCAGTTTACTGCTTAGCTTTTCTAATAAGGCTGTTTCCTATACAATTTGACACCAGTGGTCCACGTTTACTCCTGACAGGTCTCTCTGGGGTCTGGCTATGATGCTTCTGACTGCTGAGAGTAGGTGGGTTATGAGCTCTTTATACTGTGAGTGGGCATTATTATCTTGGAAGATGATGATGAAGAAGAAGAGTTTGGATTTATCACTACCTGAAGAAGTTTCAAAGCGGCTAACATTCTCCTTTCCCTTCCCCCCCACACAACAAACACTCTGCATATCAGTGCCAGTTTCCATGCTGTTAGGTACCATCTGCCAATGAGTCTTTTATTTTGGCTGAGATGGATCTAAAGGGGGATTTGGGCCATATGTAGACTGACTATGTTGGGGTTTAGAAAGGTCAGTGAGTCAGGGGCAAAGTATTGCTGAATAAGGCCAGGAGTGTGGGGAATCTTTAGCCTGCCAAAGGTTGCTGAACTTTAGCTCCCATGACCCCAGGCCATTGGGCATGCTTGTTGGGGATGGTGGGAGTTATAGTTCAGTAGCATCCTGGCAGGTCAAAGGTTACCTAAATCTGTAGCCTGTATGTTTCTGTTACCACCAGAATTTTAAAAGATGCTAACCAAATTCTGTTTTAAGAAATATTATCATTGTCAGCCTTATGCATTTTTTGGTGACAGTGTACCTATGCCCCCCAAGTCATCTGAATTTTTAAAAATGATTTATTAGACTTTATTTGCAAGAGACTGATTTGCTGGTCTTACTATGAACTGGTGATTTATGTAACTTTTTTGAATACAGATTTTATTATGTTAGCTTACAATTCCTCATTAAGAGTCATGTTTTACAATCAGCAGTTATTTGCCTATTTAAAATCGACCCATTTTATTTTACTATACGGTAACTGCTCTGTAAAATATTACCTCATTGGTAAGCTATTATGGAAATGACAAATTAAATCTAATAGAAAATATTGTTTTAGTTATTATTTGAATTGTGTAGTTGAACATCTCTGGATCTCTATTTTTCTCTTTAATTTTTCATAAACAAGTGATCCTCAGAGATAGAAGCACTAACTTCAGAAATTCTCACAGTTGTCAGATATTCAACTTGCCTATGGGATCAAGTGTGAGAACTGACTCTTCCCTGTATCATTGTGGGTTGAAAGGGCACTTTGAAGAACAACACTCAGTTTTGAACAATGGTCTGTGTACCGAAATAGAAAACTTTCATACCAAGTGAAGAAAAGGCATGAAAAGGAGTCACAGAATACATTATCTCAGATTTAGCTTCACTGAGACTGTAGTTAAGTTGAAAAGCTTTGATACAGTATTTCCTCTTATTTATAGTAAAAAGAAAAAAAGCAAACAAATTATGGAGCAAAGGTAATGTGTTGCAGACAAGATTTACACGCAGGTCCATTATAACTGAGAGAAAAACAATGTGTAGCAAGTTAAGTTAAGCAAGGTGAATTCAGAGCATGTAGAAAGAGTAGTTAATAGAATTTTAAAAAGTGGAACCAGCAACAAAATGTTGCAGCATAGTGTGTTCCCATTCACTGTTCCAGCCATGCTCCCCTCCACAATACTGCATTCTATTCTCCCTCCCTGCTGCCAGCATTGTCAGCTACCATCCCATGGCCATTGCTCAATTCTATTTTTAAAGGCTATTTTTTTAAAAAAAGAATTCATCACCTTAAGCTACATCATCACCACCATTATTATTATTATTATTATTATTATTATTATTATTATTATTATTATCTTCTGTCAACCTTGGGATTTCCCCAAGCCTACTGATACCTCCTTCTTGAGAATGAGGTGTTGCATTTTTGCTACATAATCAGTGGCACTCATAGTTTGAACAGAAACAGAAGGAACATGTGGGACCAACAACAAAACATAGATGTGTGGAGTGCTACTATTTCCAGGATATTTCATTCTATCCCTCCCACTTCCTAGCTTTCAATTTGCCCCCAAGAATCGATTACCATTCCATGTCCACATTGGGCTGTTTTGGGATACCAATCCCTTGGGTTTCCCCCTAAAGATTTTTTATGCGTCTGCTAACCCTGGGCTTCCCCCAAACTTTCAGATTCTTTCCCCTAATGCATAGATGGTGCTGTTTTGGCTACAGGGATTGAGACTCAGAGAACTGAGATCACTATTAATATATATGGTCTTATGAAGAGTCCTGGAGAATTTTCTGCTAAGTTAAGGTTAGGCATGCCAGCTGAGTAAAGATTCTTCACTCTGCTTGTCCTACCATTAACAACATTTCATACTTGATATGTTTTGGTTAATAACTTTTGGTTAAGAGTACTCCACCTTGCCTGAGCCATCCCCAAGTGATTTTCATCCTTACTAAAAGTTTGTGTGTAGATGTTAAAAATTCCTGTCCTAATGAGGATGAGCCCAGAGTGGAAGCAAGTGAGGCAGAGTTGCCTAGAGCAATGATCTAGGTAAAAAGGTAAAGGACCCCTGGATGGATAAATCCAGTCAAAGGTGACTATGGGGTTGTGGCGCTCATCTCGCTTCAGGCTGAGGGAGCCGGCGTTTGTCCACAGACAGCTTTCCGGGTCATGTGGCCAGCATGACTAAACCGCTTCTGGCACAATGGAACACCGTGATGGAAGCCAGAACACACAGAAACGCCGTTTACCTTCCCGCTGCAGTGGCACCTATTTATCTACTTGCACTGATGTGCTTTCGAACTGCTAGGTTGGCAGGAGCTGGGACAGAGCAACGGGAGCTCAGTCCATCGCGAGGATTTGAACCGCCGACCTTTTGATTGGCAAGCCCAAGATGCTCAGTGGTTTAGACCACAGTGCCACCCACGCCCCAAGTAATGATCAGGCAGAAACTGGGTGTAGCAATTTAAAATGGTAGAAACTGGAGTCAAGAAATGAGTAGTCAGGCATAAGTCCTTCAGGACCTTGGACAGATCCCACTGGGGAAATGCCCTGTCTGAAAAGTGCTGGGTTCTGACTGAGCTCAGCCTGCCAACCCTCCCAAATGCCACCCTTTGTTGGATAAAGGAGGTCTTTAAAGGGCTGCAGTCCTTGTCTATCTGCTAATTCCTCTCAAGCACAGTGGCATGTAAGATCTTGAAAGTAGGGTGCTGGACCCCTTGATGAGCTTTAGCCCAGGGGCTGCAGTGGCAGAGGTCTCTCTCTCTCTCTTTAATTTTTTTAATCATTTTTTCGATACAAACATCAGCTGCCAAAGACACATACAACAAAAACCATAATAACAATTATAACACAATTTGACAATTTGGATTTGAATACACTGATATACCTGCAACTACACTTTTTTTAATAATACAGTGGTACCTCGGGTTGCAGACACTTCAGGTTACATACGCTTCAGGTTACAGACTCCACTAACCCAGAAATAGTACCTCGGGTTAAGAACTTTGCTTCAGGATGAGAACAGAAATCGCGCAGCAGCGGTGCGGTGGCAGTGGGAGGCCCCATTAGCTAAAGTGGTACCTCAGGTTAAGACCAGTTTCAGGTTAAGAATGGACCTCCAGAACGAATCAAGCTCTTAACCTGAGGTACCACTGTATTTCCCCACCTCTCTCTCCTCCCCCTACTTCCCACCACTATCCGCCTTATCGCTTTAATATTCGTTCCAGATTTCTTCATATTTATCCATTCTTATTTTGCGTCGACATGCAATTCGTTTGTATGTAGCTAATCTGTCCATATTATCAATCCATGCGCTCAATGGAATCTTTGTGTAGCTCTTCCAACTCATCAAAACAAGTTTCTTTTGCTTCTAATATAGCACAGTACATCCATTTTTTTGACCCCTTGAAATCTCCCATGTTTCTGGAATACAATTTAGAATTAAATTCAGTTCCCCTAAATAACAATTTCTTTTTATTACTCTTGCTATAAATATCCTCACCTTGCACCAAAATGATCTTATCATCAGGCAGTTAATCAACATATGTACTAAGTTCTCATTTTTATTCCAGTGGCAGAGGTCTTGGTTTTGGTACCACAGGTTCATCACTGGACTTATGCTCATTAGTGTCAGAGTCCATACTTCTGTGGGTTATGATACTGGCTCTGCTGATTATGTTAGTTCTCTCTCTGGGTCAGTATTCAAGTCACTGCTGGAAGTCTGAGTCATGGCGAAAACACAATAAAATAAAATAAAATAAAAAACACACTCATATTTAAAATGTTCAAAAACAGAATCTCATTAAATAATGATGTGATACAAGTATTGCTCATGGTTTGGGATGAGAGACAGAGTTCGGTATTAGTCCAGCTTTAGTTATAGCCAACTTTAATTAAAGATAGTAAGAGCATACTGAGCTAGAGTTGCTAAAAAGAAGCATTGTTGCTGGCGATTTTCCTGAAAGGTGCTTACCATTTCTTACTTGTACTGAATTCTGAGGAAATGCTGCCCAGGAGGCTACTAAGTCTCAGTTCAATGTTTGTTTTGTGATATGAAAAAGAGGAGTGAAAATGTGATGTTGTAATTGAATATTATCTGTGACTTGTTATAAAATGAAAAATTTGTTGCTTTTGATTTCTGTTTGTAAAATGAGATTTGTGTTGTTGTTTTTTTAAAAAAATAATGTTGGGGCAATACGTCTATTATTGTGGGTCCATTTTAATTTTTTATTAATTTTAAAATAAAACATGCTATAGATTTTGGAGTTCTTTAAACCTTTGCAGCATCACTGTAGACCTGATAGCGATATTTAGTAAACCAATATTACTAAGATAAAGGTAAAGGGACGCCTGACCATTAGGTCCAGTCGTGGCCGACTCTGGGGTTGCGGCGCTCATCTCGCTTTATTGGCCGAGGGAGCCGGCGTACAGCTTTCGGGTCATGTGGCCAGCATGACTAAGCCGCTTCTGGCGAACCAGAGCAGCTCACGGAAACGCCGTTTACCTTCCCGCTGGAGTGGTACCTATTTATCTACTTGCACTTTGACGTGCTTTCGAACTGCTAGGTTGGCAGGAGCAGGGACCGAGCAACAGGAGCTCACGCCGTCGCGGGGATTCGAACCGCTAACCTTCTGATTGGCAAGTCCTAGGCTCTGTGGTTTAACCCACAGCTCCACCCACTACCTAGAGTCATTTTATTACACAGAGCCACCCAACAGGAAATTGCAGCCAATGGAAAGCAAGCATGCACGATACACACTTGCAATCATACGTTTGCTATGTTTATGTGCTACATTTCATGGTCTTACATGTAAAACATCCCAAGTCTACACCTAGAGTGTAATGTGTGAAATGGCTCTCAGTTTCCATTTCTATATCATTATTGCATCTTAACTGTAAATGGTTCTACTCAAAAGGAAACCCCATTGTTTTCCACGTAGCTTTCAAATGATGTGATCAAGACTGAAGGCTGCAAGCAGAAAAGTCATTCCTTCTGCTGAAACAGTCTGAAATACACATATTGAATTCAATATGAACACAAAAGACAGCTGCAGACAAGGCAATCTACCTCCCTAGGTTGCACAATTAGTTATTCTGTAGTTACACTGTTAAATGTTACATATATTGCACATGGGCTGCCTTATATGGAGCCAGACAACAGATCCATCAAGGCCATTAGTTCCTACCACTGGTTGGCAATGGTGGTTAGGGTTTCAGAAAGGGCCTTTCCCAACTCTCTCAGAGATACTGGGGATTGAACCTGATCTATATGTAGATCAGGCATAGGCAAACTGGGCCCTCCAAATGTTTTGGGACTACAACTCCCATCATCCCTAGCTAACAGGACCAGTGGTCAGGGATGATGGGAGTTGTAGTCCCAAAACATCTGGAGGGCCGGGTTTGCCTATGCCTGATGTAGATCATGTGCTCTACCACTGAACCATGGGCTCCTCTCTTATGATAAGGCCTGTGCTAGCTATTCTGTTAGTGCTGGTCACATATATTAGGCAGATGGATGGGTGGAAGTGGACAATTAGCCTTATTCTGGGTGACGCTAACTGGTTCAGGATGCATTCGTATAAGTTGGAAATATTTCAGAGATTAGAAAACTGATCATGGTTCAAGTTATTGGATATTTTTAGCTGGAGAAAAAAGACGACGGTGGTAGGATATGCTGACAAATATGTAGAAATCTGAAAAAATGCCCACCTGTAATTGTAACATCAGGTGATTGACAGGTAGGCAGCTCCACCTACATATCAAATTTATCCTGGGGAGATGAAAATCTGCAGATATTGTATGATCACTATCATGTAGCTAGGTGTGCAAGCAGTAAAGATATATGTACATTTTTACCTTGATAGTTGCCAGTGTTTGACTGAACATTTATTTTCAGGGTCCAGATCTTTGCAACACTTTATTCATGATGCTCGACTATGGCTGCATTCTTATAACAGTTTATTCCATTTCCCTGATGTTTCCGTCACTGTTAATTTTCGCATTATATCGGAGAAGCCCACTTCTAGAAAACTAATGGAATATAGTGCATGTTTAGAGGTCATTTCCATGTTGTTTTATTCCAGAAAAAAAAATCTGTCAGCAGCCCACCTAACCTGGAAAATTGCTGGAGTAAAATGACAAAAAATTGGGGCAGTATCCTGGCATACAGTTCTTTCCTGCTGTTTTCATGTGGGAATCATGGGGGAACAAAAACACACATGTGCGGAAAGGATGGGGTAGTTGTTGTGACCTTCTCTAATGAAATTTAGTGTCACATGCCAGTATGTCCCTCAAAAGGCCACAATTCCATAACATAACATGTACTGCAGTCTGAAAGGAACATTAGAAAACTGTACAGAAGAGTGAGCATTATAAACAGGAAAATGAATGCAATATTCCTCATGTCTGAATGCAGTCTTAATCAGCAGTGTCCTTTCCGCTCAACATGAGTAGACATCATGCGTCGGAAAGGGCATGGAATGTGTCTGAAAAGTAATTTTAAAATTCTATGTTTAGTCAATCTTTCAAGGTGTTTTTAATATTCCTAAAGCCTCAGATTTCTGTTTAGATTGTTGATTTCTTTTTCAGCAAGCTGTTACCATGTTAACACAAGGAGATAATCACTGTTATTGTAAATGTTACATAATAAAGGGTTTTTAAGGCGGAAGTCTCAAAAGAATTCAAAACCCTTTTTTAAATGCTAAGCACACACCTGAGGCATAGAGCTGCACAGTCTTATCACTGGCCCTTGAGATGTGCACTTGAGAGAGAATTAAAGTGAGACACAGGTGCAGAAAAAGGAGCATGCATTTTTTTAAAAAATCCAAATCCATAGGAGAAGGATGTAGTCTGATGGAACATCTAGCTAGTAAAGTGCTTTCTCAGATTCTCCCCATTGAGAAGATGTTTTTGGTAACACATGCCCATTTCCAAGAAAACAATTCCCATAAGAAAGGCTTTATGTTCAGAAACAGCAGCATCCAGTTCTTTTTCTCAAAAGCAAGTTAAAAATATGTGTGTAAACATGTTTTTAAAACGAAGTCTTTCCATGATTATGGAATAATTTCATAAGGCGTATCTGTGAAATGGATCCCTTTCTCAAACACCATGCTGCCTCCAAACCACTCATTTCAGAGCCAAACAACAGCAGCCATGTTTTATTTGCGTATTTTAAATGTTTAAAACCAGGGCTGGGGAACCTGGGACCTTCCAGACATTTCCAGACTGCGGTTCCCATCATCCTTGACCTGACCTTTGAACCTGCTGGCTGGGGTTCATGGGATTTGAAGAACCTCTGAAGGGTTACAGGTTCCACACCCATGTCTTAAAGCCTTTGTTAGCATAGCTAGTAATTTGCAACAGAAAGGATATGTAAAATGGATAGGATAAAGAAAATATTTAAAAATGCAAAAATCCCATTGTTTCCAAAAAGTGGTGTAAGTTATTCAACATCTATATGCACATTTCAGGTGTTCAGAGTGCTTTGCATGCATTATCTCAGTCATCTTTACAAAGTTATCAGTGTTGTGACTGGTTGAGGTTGAGGGGATAGTGGCCTTCCTAAAGCTACCCAGTGAGTTTGTGGCTGAGAGGGAATCTGATCTGTCACAGCTCACCCACTCCTAACCATGGCTTTTTATCAGTACTTTTGTTTTCATTCAACAAGAGTAGAATTCATGCTGCTGCGTGAAGGTGGCCAGGCGATGTTTACAAGCAGCGACTTGCATCCCACAAATTGTGAGGATAGTTCAGCTAGTGAAATGGGGCTCTCAGCTTTCCCTCGGACCACCAAAAGCTGCTTCAGAAGATTGGGACAAGTTCTGGAAGAGCATGAGTTGTAAGAAGAGGTGTAACCTGGGTGGCTGCAGTGGAAAGACGGAATCAGCGTAAATGGGAGGCCAGCTATTGAACAAGTAAAAAGCACTAATGCTTCACTGTATAGCTCTATTCAGCCATTATCAGACAGAAGAGGCAATGTGAGTACAGTGGAACCTCGGGTGAAGAACTTAATTCGTTCTGGAGGTCTATTCTTGACCTGAAACTGTTCTTAACCTGAAGCACCACTTTAGTGAATGGGGCCTCCTGCTGCCGCTGCGCTGCCGCTGTGCAATTTCTGTACTCATCCTGAAGCAAAGTTCTTAACCTGAAGCACTATTTCTGGGTTAGCGGAGTCTGTAACCTGAAGTGTCTGTAACCCAAGGTACCACTGTATAGCTCTATTCAGCCATTATCAGACAGAAGAGGCAATGTGAGTACTGCAAGGTTGTTGGACCATGCATTTAGCCCTAACTAATGGAACTCTCCTTGGCTTCAGGGCCAGCTCACCCATGAGGCAAGGTGAGGTGACCGTCTCAGGCAGCAGGATCCACACAGGCCGCAAATCTGGACTACAAGGAATACATCACCAGTTGCTGCTGCTGCTGCTGTGGTAGCAGCAATAATTGCAGCATGCTTCTTGGAGGCTGAATATGCTGCCTCCTTGTCAGCCCCCCCCCAACGGCCTCTACAGTGGCCTCTTGGTGAGTGGGAGGCACTGTTGGTCTCCTCTCACCCTTTGTTTATGGTGCAGATCTTCACTCAGCCCTTCTTCCCTGGTTTGTGGTAGGCATTTTGTGGTTTGCCTCAGGTGCTGGAATGTCTTGGGCTGGTCCTACATTGCCAAGAGGGAAGTCCTGTTGCAGGGAGCCCTTTGTATCTATGGAGGGTTTCCACACAACTGACAACCTTGCTCTTCCTGCTGCAGAAGGACACTCTCCACATGAAAGGCACCAGGAGAGTCTTGTGAGCTTGGGAACGGGGCCAAACATTCAGGCCCGTAGAAACCCTTTGCCCCTGTGTTGCCTCGTGCGTCTGCTAATACCTGAGTACCTCCCAGATAAATTCAGGGATCATAGTTCTGCATAATCACCAGTTTCAAATGTGATATGTGCCATTATTTCAACAGCAGAGAATGGTTCTTTGTGAGCATCAACATTTTAATTGTTGCAAAGATGGAAAATGTGAATATGAATTTGTCACACAGAAGAAATGGAGAGTAAAATCTGTACATAAGTTCCTTTTTTGTGTGGGTGGTTTTTTTATAAACTAGTTTCTGACTTATGCAGGCTGATGTTTGATGTAAAAATGCATCCTATAATTGAAATACACTGAGTCCTTCCCTCCCCCTGCTGCAGGTATCCTTGTCAGTCTCTTTGAAGTTGAACAGGGCAATCCTGTACCTTAGAGGTCAGCCTCACCTAGTACAGTGGGACTTACTCCCAAGGAAGTGTGTCTCAAATTGCAGCTTAACTCTGTTTCATTCAATTTTACAGTAGATGCATCCATTCTAAATCTTAGATGAGCTGCCTTGATCTCCTCCGTGTCATCTCTTTTCTGTCTGCATCTGAAAGTGTAGCAACCAAAACTCTTATGCACTACTCCCACTGAGATCTCCTCATTCCTTGAATAGATTGTTTTTGTTGATGCATCCTAAAACTGAATTTGCTTCCCGACTCAGGCTCATCCTATGATACTTAAATCCTTCTCATCATTGTTTCTGACAGGACAGTAAACCTCAAATTGTATTTATGGTTTTGTTCTTCCACCTTGTCCCTTATGCAATATGTTACATCAATCCTTAATTTAACTGTACTGATTTCCTATACTGTACTGATTTTGTTCTAATTAAATTCATCACTGCTGCTTTGAATTCCAACCCTGGTTGTTGTTGTTGTTAAAATAGTGTGTGTTATGGCATATTTTTCTTTGTTCAAGTACTCCACCAACACATGTGAGATCCCATTAGTGTTTGACCTTCTATATTAATAGTTGTTCATATTTTGTTCCTTTATTTAACCTTCTTTGCTGTGGCTAATTGATGGGAATAGCATACAGACTATGCCAAAGGCTTTCCTGAATGTCTGTACATGATGGGACAGTTTATAGACAATGTCAAACTATGGTTTGACCCTACATGAAAAAGGCTCAATCATTGGGGATTAATGTCAGTAGTCTTTGGACTACTGTTAGGATGTAAAATTTATTAAGCTGCCTTTAACTCTGTGACATGTATCTAGGGATGGAAGGCTCTGACTGTTAGGTTGTGGGTGAACATATCAGACGACATAGCGATTCTTCCAAAGCAGCTCTTTATTTGTAAGCTGGAACAGAACTGAACTGAAGGGCTCAGTCAGCCTGCTTATATAGAGCTCCAGTACCTTGTTACTGTAACAACTTTCTAAAACTATCCAATCACTGAATGTCACTTTCGATCCTTCATTTGCATACAAATTATCCAATCACTGAATGTCACTTTCGATCCTTCATTTGCATAACTATCTACAGTATCCCCCTGCTGGCCCAGGGTGAGAACTTCAGTACATAACACTGACCATTTGGGTTCTCTCAGTTTCTCATTTGTTCGCTCTTAAATTCAGCTCTACATATTTTGCATCAATTCTTTTAAAAAAAATCTGCATGAAAATTGATCAGCGTTAAATGAACACATTTTTATATGCAGTTTTGAATAATGTACACATTTCTGCAAGCCGTTTCCCCTACTATAATGCATGTTTTGGCATGTTATTTTCACTAACAAACCACTTTAAGGGTTGTTTCTAAAAAAGCAGTATAGAAAGGTTAGTGAAATAAACAAATAAAGAATACCTACACTGTTTTGCACATATTCTCTTAACATATGCAACAGGAAAACGAACGCAACATTCATCACGTCTGAATGCAACCTTGACATATGCGGAAGCAACGTGGATTGGAATCCTGAGTTCTAAATCATACAGGCATCCTGCACATATACAGCCGGCAAATATTTGCCCTGAATGCCTGATAACCTGGAATAAGTTGCTTGATAAAGGTAAAGGTACCCCTGACCGTTAGGTCCAGTCGCGGACAACTCTGGGGTTGCGGCGCTTATCTTGCTTTATTGGCCGAGGGAGCCGGTGTACAGCTTCCAGGTCATGTGGCCAGCATGACTAAGCCGCTTCTGGTGAACCAGAGCAGTGTACGGAAACACTGCTTATCTTCCCTCTGGAGCGGTACCTATTTATCTACTTGCACTTTGACATGCTTTCGAACTGCTAGGTTGGCAGGAGCAGGGACTGAGCAATGGGAGCTCACACCGTCGCGGTGATTCGAACCGCTGACCTTCTGATTGGCAAGCCCTAGGCTCTGTGGTTTAACCCACAGTGCCACCCGCGTCCCTAAGTTGCTTGATAAGCAGGGTTAAAAGTGCATCCCTGCAGCCTCTTTGTGTTCATGACCATTGGAAGCCCACTCAGAGCATTGGTCCACCTAGCTCCATATTATTGTCTGCTCTGACTGACAACAGCTCTCCAGGGTTTCAGACTGTGGATATTCCCATTCCTATCTGGAGATGCTGGGGAAGGAAACTGGGACCTTTGGGATGCAAAGCAGATGCTCTATCGTTCTGGTCCTTCTTCATGTGAATGATGACTGAATAAAGCTTTGTGTTTCTTTGGATATAACTCTACACACTTATTATTTCTTTAAGCCCTCCTTACGGACAAAGCCCTCCCCCTCCATTTCCTTTCTTGGTGCTTTTCTGCCCTTCAAACATTCATTGTACTGCCCCTTTGGCTTTCTTCCACTGTCGTCCTGATGCTTTCTTTTGGAGTCTGTAGCAGGCAGATTGCAGCAACCCTGTCCCATTTGACAAACAAGATGGAGCCTCCCAGTGTTCAAGAGATTCACTCCCAAAGTTGCTAAAAGCTGCTGGTTGTTTGGTATTGTGCATATTTTGAAATAAAATGCTCAGCAGAGCTGAAATTTACTAAATTTGAACACTTAGCCATCTGGAGCATTAGATGCTTAATTACCGCAGAAAGAGTTGTGAATTAACAATATGAGACAGCTTCCACTTTCCAGTGGAAGATTTTGATTAGGTTTGAGCCTTTTATTCCTCACAAAAAGGATATATGCAAGTAGGTCACGTCCTGCCTACAACTAATGCCTTCTTTCAGTTGATTTTTTTCTTCTCACAAAAATCTTATCTTTGTCAGAAGCTTTATACAGAAGTGGTAAAACTCCTATCTTTTAAAGGAAAGTAGTGATGACGACAATTAAATAAGAAATTGAGAAAAACACCAGACACAGAAGAGTATTTCATATTCATATTCTCTCTCTCTCTCTCTCTCTCTCTCTCTCACACACACACACACACACACACACACACACACACACACACACACACACACACACATTCTGCAAGGGCTTGACTTACTGGGATTTCAATGTTAACTGTTTGTAATATTTGCATATGATGAGCTCCTTGAAAAAAATACAAACTTGAGTGGCGGACATTGAGAATGAAACAAGAAAACCTTTGTCCCTCTTGCCCAAGGCAAGTAAAAGTATAATACTCCTGCCCTGCTTGCCAAGAGGCCTTCAGTCAACACTCCTAGCATTTCTGACAACTGAGACAACGGTTAGGCCTAAAGGCATTCAAACGTGACATTTCAAATAGAAGGTGCACTGAGGTGTAAGAACCGTGGAGTGGATTTTCCTGCAATACAAAGATAAATTTACAGTCGGTTGCATTCCAGTGCTTTTCATTGCAGGTTTCCCTCCCCCAATTGTGCTGCATCGGGGAATAAAATTTACAAGTTGCTTGAGACAGTAGCTTTTAGTGCTCTTTTGAAAAGAGGAGTAAAATTTACAAGTTGCTGATTAAGGGTTGCAGTACACCACATTATTGGTTTTTTGTGGTTTCCAGAAAGTCAAATTTGCTAAACATTTTTTACGAGCCGGCTTGATTTTCTCTGCAGCAAGAGGGGAGTGTCTGTGGGACCGTGCCCAAAGCAGTCCACAGCAATTCTCCCTTTATGCTCTCTTCATGAGAAAACTGTGCTAACTGCTTAATCATGAGTAGGGGGGCGATTATCTGTCCTAAATACAGTGCATTCTACTTGTTCCATATGCGCTTATTGGGAGAATCTATTACCACCGATGCCACCCCTTCCCCCGCAACTGTATGGTAACCAGCATGGTAGTGATTTGCAATCAGTGCTAAATGTTGTAGCTTGGTTTTCAAGTTACATCTGCTGGATGGGGATGGCTTTTGATCATTCCATAGGGCAGCTTCATCACACAGTGAGTTTTTGTATGTAGGGCCTCACCAAACACAGACCCGCCAACATTCCTCTGATAAAAATAGGGACGTCCTATATAATAATAATAATAATAATAATAATAATAATAATAATAATAATAATACTGTTTATACCATACCCATTTGACTGAGTTGCCCCAGCTACTCTAGGCAGCTTCCAACTTATAAAAAAAAAGATAATAAAACATTAAACATAAAAAAATTCCCTATACAGGGCTGCCTTCAGATGTCTTCTAAAGGTTGTATAGTAGATAGGTAGCCGTGTTGGTCTGCCATAGTCAAAATAAAAAAATTTCTTCCAGTAGCACCTTAAAGACCAACTAAGTTAGTTCTTGGTATGAGCTTTCGTGTGCATGCACACTTGGTATCTGAAGAAGTGTGCATGCACACGAAAGCTCATACCAAGAACTAACTTAGTTGGTCTTTAAGGTGCTACTGGAAGAAAGGTTGTATAGTTACTTAACTCCTTGCCTCAGGGGTTGCATAACTCCATATCCTGCAATATTTCTCCAATGAAAATAGGGGTGTCCTAAGGAAAAGAAGGACATTCTGGGATCAAATCAGAAACCAGGACAGCTTCTGTAAATCTGGGACTGTCCCTGAAAAAAAAGGACACTTGGAGAGTATGCAATGAGCACTCACTGCTTCCGTCAATGGGCTTTGGATCACACTCTCATTAGCCCTAGCCTTAAAGGTGTGATAAGAGCAGTGGCGTAGCGTGGGTTGTCAGCACCCGGGGCAAGGCAAGTAATTTGCGCCCCCTAACCCGTGGATTTGCGCCCCCTAACCCTAACCCCCAGATGTTGCGCCCGGTGCGGCTGGCCCCCCCCTGCACCCCCCACGCTACGCCACTGGATAAGAGACATCTGTGCTCAGCTTCAGTATTCAGAAATCCCGGCAGTTACTAATGCAGACTAACAAATCAGGCTGCAAAGATCTATTTCTCCACAGAAGCCTCCCTGCTTACCCAGCTGAAGAGCAGGTCTGATCTCCAAAGAAACCACAGCGAAAGAAAGGGCTGGGATAGTGGACTCAGAAAACACGCCATGCCTTAATCCATACAGAGAGGAGAAGCAGTCATAACAAATGTCCCTCACATATGTAAAGGCTAAAGTCATGTTGTGGTGATTGTGATCTTTTTTTGCGATGTCACTGCATCAAAATGAATGTGTGAACTAGCTTGAACTCCCCCACCTCTACATAAGCATTTGTGCTGTTGTTGGCAGGGGCGGAAGAAGGGGGGGGGGTGCAGTGGGTGCGGTCCGACCTGGGTGTCACTACTTAGGGGGGTGACAAAATGATGGGCGGCACTCACCGCGGGGCCTGCAGCGTGTCTGAGCCACGCGTCTCTCCTGGTAGAGACACGGTGTCTTGGGAGCGTGCAGGTTCCGCGTTGCCCAAAGGTCCGCCCACTGTCTCCCCCCAGCTGTAGGGCGGCTGAGTGGGAGGAGGCAATTATTATTATTATTATTACTATTATTATTATTATTATTATTATTAATACCCCGCCCATCTGGTTTGGTTTCCCCAGCCACTCTGGGCAGCTCCCAACAGAATATTAAAAACATGATAAAACATCAAACATTAAAAGCTTCCCTAAACAGGGCTGCCTTCAGATATCTTCTAAAAGTCACACAGTTGTTTATTTCCTTGACATCTGATGGGAGGGCGTTCCACAGGGTGGGCGCCACTACCGAGAAGGCCCTCTGCCTGGTTCCCTGTAACTTGGCTTCTCGCAGTGAGGGAACCGCCAGAAGGCCCTCGCCGCTGGACCTCAGTGTCTGGGCAGAATGATGGGGGTGGAGACGCTCCTTTAGGCAGACTCTAGAGGCCCCGCTGTCCGCCCTGCCCCTTTGGGTGGCTCTCCCTGCCCCTGGGCACCCCGCCCTAGGCGCCTGAGCAGCTTCCTCCGCCACTGGTTGTTGGTGACCTGTTTTAAGGTTTGGAGCTTGTTAGTAGACCTATTCCCACCTTCTTGTAACTTGAAAGAACATTTGGGGCTACACACAAAGTGGCAGAGAGTGATGGCACATTAAAGTAAGGCTTTGTGATATGACAAGGGCAAGGCTTAGCTGTACCCTAATGACAGAGCACAGCTCTTCAACCAATGTTTATAGGTAGCCTGTTTCTGAACAGACTTGAAATCAGGACATTACATTTAAAACCTTGTAGCTTTTGAAAATAAGCATGCCATTGGCTTCATCTCCTTGGCTTTTGAAAAGTTTCTAGTAGCACCCTCTGTGCTTTATAATTCTAGTACTGTAGAAGTTTCAATGGAGGGTGAAAAGCAGCGTCATGTTCTTTGAAAAGGTGGGAAATTCAACTAGAATGCAGTCAGCTTAAATCATGAGAGACACATGTTTCACACTAACTCCCTCAGGCTAATTTATGACAAAATTTAATTTAATCGTACCAGGGGGTGCAAGTATACACTTTTTGCATCAATTTCACATTTCAGACCGGTTGATTCAGCATGACTTCCTGGAATTGAAGCAAAACATATTAAAGCATTCAGTATGCCGGACAATTTTTCTAGCCAAAGCAAAATCTCCTTAAGCTACACATATAACTTGACGTTACTAAAAAAATAATTAAAGAATGAATTAATTCATCAAGGAATTTGGGCTAAGGGATCCCTGTTCTGCCCTGCTATTGTTAACATAAATATTTGGCAGATGAAGCTGTTTAACATGACAGCTGAATGTATAGATAGTAGGTATCTAGCTAAAATAAAACCCAAATTTTGGTTTATCTTTAAAAAATGCACAATAGAATATTGTCTTATTTTATCTCGGATTCTCATATCATTTGTTTAATTTTCTGTCCTTCTCTACTCATGTTACTATCTCTGTACAAATCAATAATAATTCTTCAAGGCAAGTGCATAATCTACAAATTATGTGGGGTTTTTTTTAAAATTGCCTATTTGTTCCTAATTCATAAGGAATAACATAAAATCACATAAAGCAAATCTAATTACCTACATGTTTAACTAAGGCTACAAATGTATATTTACTTGTGGGCTCTTAATCTCCAGAAAGTGAGAGGAAGCTGTTTTGAACCATTTTTTACTTTTCTGCAAGAAAACAGAATTTCTATCACCAGTAGATCATTTTCTTCTACCTCTGTATTTTATCAAGGATCAGTTGAAGATAAGTCAAGCCATAGTTTTTTGTTTTTTATTTTTATTTTAGTTCAGGGAAAAGTGTGTTTATGTGTATGTCTCTATCCATATATGTGAAACATAGAAAGTGAGCTGGAACATTAAGCCTTCATTCGCTGTATTGCCCTTCTATTATTCCACACTTCCTGTGGTTTTTCAAATTGTTAACTAACCACGGCTACTGCTAATCTGTTCTTCTGTGTGTGTCATTTGCTGGACACTGTCCAATAGGGAGAGTGGAAATAGCAATAGCAGCAGGAGAGGTTTAGCTGCAATAGGATTACCAGATTTTCTATGACTCTGTTTGGTGGCTGCTCATTCTATTGTGTTCCACTGGAACACAGAGATGACCTGCTCAGGAGAAGATCGCCTTCTGTCTCAACTTCTGCCCATCAATGTCTCCTTTTTGTCACTCTGCGGGACACAGATTGCTTTGCTATTATCTTCCTCCCAACAGCTTTATGTTTGTAGTATCAAACTGTCTGTATTCTGGGCCCGACAGACACACAGTTTGATATTCTGTATCATTATACCAACTGAGTTTATCTCCCATTCTGCATTTCAACAAGACCGGCTATTCTAGCTTCTTTTTCTATACTATGCTCTCCAGGTAGAGTCCGTCAGTCAGGTGTCTGCCCACCTCGTCCCAATCCAAGAATGTTTATTTTCATGACTACAAAATAAATGTTGCGTAAAGAGTGTCTACTATTCAATCAACTGCTCAGTCGAGGAAATGTGTGGTGTTGGGCAAAATAGTCACTGTAAGCACAAGGGGGAGAAAATTAGGCATTTAAACTTTAAATTAATGGGGAGGAGCAAGAGGGGGAGAAGTAATAATCTCCTTGCTACACCTCCAAGTAGCGCAATAATGATATTGCCTCTGTTAGAGGGGCAGAGAAGGTCTGTCCATGTAAGCCTATTGGTTTCATACCCAATTCAGTTACTCAGTCAGTTTATTTTCCTCATTTCCTCCTCTCTCTCCTTGTTTTAAATTGCTGTTGTTTAAAACAGTCTCTGGATGATTGCCTCGAGAGGGTACTCAATTATTTATGACGCTGATGCAGAAAAGTAATATATCCCAAAGACGAGGTGCCATTAATTAACATGTCGTCTTCCTTATCATTGCCTTTTTCACCTTTTCATTCCATTGTGAGGGATGCACTTAATTCATTAATAACTTACCAAGTGTGCTTCTCTGACATTCAAAAAATGACAAATTTCTTGCCTGGGAAATGCATGTGCGTCCACACGGCTTAATGCAGGGACCGCCACTGCATTCATGTCACTGCCATGGCGGGCTTATTAAATGTCACCACTGTGTGGTTTAGAGCCTCTGCTGGTTTGCTTTTTCCTGTGTTTCTCTCTCCCTCTGTGCGGTCTCAAAATGCAAAGAGTAAGAGAGATTAGTCATGGTTCCAATTCTCATTGGATGAGCCTGTAGAGTATGTCTGGAATAAGTTCTCTATACTTTAATTTTCTTTAGCTGCAGGGAATTACATTATTGATGTCCCTCCCTCTGCCTAAGTCACAAATCACTTATTTCATTTCTGCCTGCAAATGTATTGCCCTGGCTAATCAGTCCCAAACCGCCAATTCAATCAATGACGCTGGAATAAACTCATTGCCTTCAGATGGCAAGCCAACTGTATCGCCAGCTCCTCTTTGACAGATGACTTGCTCAGATGTTTATAAAGGTGAACGCTTCACATTTCCTCCCATCATTTTATATATTAGCAAAATGTCAATTGGTCTTTTGAGCTGTTTCATCTATGTTAATTTAAGTGAGGCTAATACAAGCAGGCCACCTGAGGACAATATCCAAATGTATAGTTTTATCTTTCCTTTCTTCTGTACAAATATATATAATGTATATAATGAACTCTAGAACAAAATCACATGAAGCATGAGAAATGAAGGTGAATGTAACATATTTTTCTTCTAAATTTCAAGACCAAACCTTCTGTTCTACAAGAATAATTGAGTTTTCCATTTATTTTTATGTTTCCAGATGATTCTCATGGTTGACCTTATTTGGATAGTTTCAAAGCAAAGGATAATGTTACCCATTCTTTCCCAAACTTACTGACTCATGCCCTCGCTCCCAATTCTGTATTTGTTCCATGTCTAGTTAGGAGATATCTTACTATAAAATCACACATTATGTATTTTCACAAAAACTCATCTGTTTGTGCATCTTACTAGTCTGAACTAGGGCTGTGCAACCATAGTTCACAGATCCAGGATTTAAGGTAGCTGGGAATTGCCTTGGGCTGGATCAAGTTGAGCGGGTGGCGCTGTGGTCTAAACCACTGAGCCTCTTGGGCTTGCCAATCAGAAGGTCAGTGGTTCAAATCCCCGCAACGGGGTGAGCTCCCGTTGCTCTGTCCCAGCTGCTGCCAACCTAGGAGTTCGAAAGCATGCCAGTGCAAGTAGATAAATAGGTACCGCTGCGGCGGGAAGGTAAACAATGTTTTTGTGCAGTCTGGTTTCCATCATGGTGTTCCATTTCACCAGAAGTGGTTTAGTCATGCTGGCCACATGACCTGGAAAGCTGTCTGTGGACAAATGCTGGCTCCCTCGGCCTGAAAGCAAGATGAGCACCACATCCCATATTCGCCTTTGACTGGACTGAACAATCCAGGGGTCCTTTACCTTTTTACCATTTATTATGTAAGGGTACCATAATCTACACTGAAACATTTTCAAAGCTGTTATGAGTGTGCAAATCAGGGCAGCCACATCTCAGGTAGAGATGCCATTTAACACACTGAGCAACTGCTGCTTGGTCACAGCCATGTGCGCTTCCATGGTGCTTATGTAAAGGTCACATACCAGTTTCAAACAGCCCATAGCTTAGCATCATCACACAAATGGTTGATGGTGACTCATTTTTTGCTGCCTTCCAACCACATGTATAATTTGGGTTTAAAACATGGTTAAGCATGATTAAACATGCACTTGGGAGGGGGGAAGGAAGGAAACACAGGTAGGATGCCCTTTTGACAGTCCTGGATCACTCCAGGTGAAAGGTAAAGGGATTCAAACCGTTGACCTTCCAATCGGCAAGCTCAGTGGTTTAGACCACAGCGCCACCCACGTTCCTTACATAATAGTGCTGGTTCACAAAAGTAGTACTGCTATGTGTACACTGGCTTTGTATGTCCCTGCGGGGAGTTCTGTGAGGATCAAATAAACAATGGGCATAATCAAAACAATGAAATGTGTGTGTGAGGGTTTGCACACTCTGGTTATCCTATTGTTTCTGGCAGCAGCACCTTCTCACAATGCACCAGAGAGCTTCTGAAGTTCCTGTCAGGGAACTGCCATCGGAAGGACAGGAGGTGGAAGGGCTCACAGAGGTTGGGAGAGACTCAGCAGCTGAAGAGGGAACCAGCAGGGGGAGAGGAGGAGCTCCGAGGGAAAGTGAGCAGGAGGGATGGCTCAGAGACACCTCCAGCGAAAACAGTGGGGAGGTTTCAGGACCTCCTATAGGGACACCCACTCCTCGCCGGAAACTGTCACGCCGAGAGTCCAGAAGACGCGTTTCCGTTAAGGAGCTTTTATGTTGGAAGCGATTCCGAAAGCAACCACTGTCGGAATCTGCCAGCGACTGACGGAGCCATGCTTAAGGGGCTCCGTTACAGACAGAGGTTTGCGGACTTAACCAAACTCTGAGGGACTAGGATTTTACGCACAAGCAGCTCATCATCCCATCACAGTTCCCTTGCATTTCTGGGTGCTGAAACAAGCGTGGGGACTCTGCTTCTGGAAATGAGATATCAAGAGTCCACTGTGAGCACAGAGCTCACACTTGGAGCAATTTATGTTAGGGCCAAACTAGACATGAATGTGAAATGTGAAATTGCATTTAACATACACCTTTTTATTTTTTTTTATGGAAATAGCTGCTGCAGGAAGCCCTGAGCAGGATCAGAACTATGGTGAGTGGGAAAGACTTTTTAACCCTTTCCCTCCCGCCAAATGCTGATAAAAATCAGTCTCCATCAATCTGTTTATTGCATTGGGAGCAAAGCTCCCATTGACACTAATGGAAGTTTGCTGGAAAAGCTCCAATTGGCACTAATGGGAGCTTGTGTCTTAATGCAAATAGGAACATAGGACATTGGCCAATATTGAGTCAGACCCATGGTCCATCTACCTTGGTATTGGCTATATTGACTGGCAGCGACTTTCCAGAATTTCAGACCAGGTTCTCTCCCAACCCTAACTGGATAATCTGGGAATTGAACATGAGACCACCTGCATTCCTTCCCCAAAAGGCTTGGGGAGGGGGATTAGCTGCTGCCTTTTGTGCTTTAAGGCAGGATGACACTAAGGAACATAGAGAGCTACCTTACACAGACTCAGACCCCTGGGTCCACCTAGCTCAGTATTGTCTACATTGATTGGCAGTGGCTCTCCAGGTTTCAGGCAGGAATCTCACCCAGACCTATTTAGACTTGCCAGAGATAGAGCCTGGGACCTTTTGTACACAAAGCAGATGCTCTAACACCAAGATATATTCCCAAAAAGCAGAGTTGGCAAGCCCCTTTTGTTGGTAAAGGTAAAGGGAACCCTGACTGTTAGGTCCAGTCATGGCCGACTTGGGGTTGCGGTGCTCATCTTGCTTTACTGGCCGAGGGAGCCGGCGTACAGCTTCCAGGGTCATGTGGCCAGCATGACTAAGCCGCTTTTGGCGAACCAGAGCAGTGCACGGAAACGCCGTTTACCTTCCCGCCAGAGTGGTACCTATTTATCTATTTGCACTTTGACGTGCTTTCGAACTGCTAGGTTGGCAGGAGCAGGGATCAAGCAATGGGAGCTCACCTGTCGTGGGGATTTGAACTGCCAACCTTCTGTTCGGCAAGCCCTAGGCTCTGTGGCTTAGACCACAGCACCACCCACATCCGTTGGAATTGTAGCAGGAAGCAAAAGATGACCCTCCCCCCATTCCCAATCCTGTTTGGGCTCCTTATAGCAGCTATTTGCATAAAAAGCCCATGTTAAGTGCAATAACACATTTAATGCCACTTTGGCTCTTAAGTTGCCCTATGCATGTCCTATATCCATGCACTGAATTTCTGTTTCCAGTTACATGTTTTTAAAAGTCAGTGGGAAAAACATCAGGTTTCTTAGATTCAGTAGTATTATTAATCATAATAGATTTTCAAGGTGACAAAGCCTGTTAGCTTTAATTACGGATATCACTTTTTGGAAGGAAAAAAACTGTTTCCAAGTAGGTCAAACTGTATTAAATAAAAATGCATAGAAGGAAGAAGTCATTCCTGAAGCAAAACCTTGGGGTTTTAGTTTCTCCTAAGGATATATTTTTGCTACTCCCACTAGACTTGCTTTGACATGAAATGATATTTCAAGATGATGAGATGCTTTCAGATGTAAGTTCTTTCTCTCTGATATGCACAGATTTAAATGACATGTCAAATATGAGGTTGGTTGGTTTTCCACGTTTGCTTTAATGTTCCTTGAGAGCTAATACTGGGTCAGCAAATCCCACACAGCCCATTTCCTGAGTTTGCATGAGGATGTGGACAGTGTTGGACCGGAGTCCTTCCGATATTTCTCCATCAGCATTCCTACTGGGAATCGCATGTGTGCCTCAAAAGATCCTTTTTCCACACATTCGTTTGGATTTCAGGCATGAGCCCCGAGCAAACTATCTGGTTGCAAAATGTGAAAACATGAAGTTCAGAAATGTTGATAGATCTTTGCTTGCAGCATGATGAAAGGGTGCGAAATTATGACAGGTTTTCATGCTTTTGAGAAATAATTACACTGTATTTCTCTTAATTGCCTCCTCTCCTAGAAATATACCCCTCTCCCCCAATTTAACACTATTGAACAAAACTATCAGCATCTGTTTTCCGCATTTAGTGCAGTGACAAAACTATGAACTTCTGTTTAGGGAGTAACATTTTAATCCAAAGATTCCTTTGACAAATGAAGACAGGCTAGACTGAAGCCAAATTACAAACAAGCATTTCTCTTGAGCTTTTGTAGGGTGAGTTTTGCTCAAATAGTCTAGATTCAATTGATTGCTTTTTATGCACACATTAAAGAACTAGGAGACATCAGACTGGACTGATCCTGATTGATTGATTGATTGATTGATTGATTGAAGCATGCCTCTATATTGTATACCAAGGCTTTCATACTTGAACTCTTTGGCTTTCAGCTTTTTCAGTCTATTCCGAGGTGCTAGAACATTTTCTGCCTTGTTCCCTTCATGTGGTAAAGGTAAAGGTAAAGGGACCCCTGACCGTTAGGTCCAGTCGTGGCTGACTCTGGGGTTGCGGCGCTCATCTCACTTTACTGGCCGAAGGAGCCGGCGTACAGCTTCCGGGTCATGTAGCCAGCATGACCAAGCCACTTCTGGCGAACCAGAGCAGCGCACGGAAATGCCGTTTACCTTCCCGCCAGAGCGGTACCTATTTATCTGCTTGCACTTTGATGTGCTTGCGAACTGCTAGGTTGGCAGGAGCAGGGACCGAGCAACGGGAGCTCACCCCGTCGCGGGGATTCGAACCGTCGACCTTCTGATCGGCAAGTCCTAGGCTCTGTGGTTTAACCCACAGCGCCACTTGCGTCCCGTATCGTCATGTGGTGTTGTTTAGTCGTTTAGTCGTGTCCGACTCTTCGTGACCCCATGGACCAGATCACGCCAGGCACTTCTGTTTTCCACTGCCTCCCGCAGTTTGGTCACACTCATGCTGGTAGCTTCGAAGACACTATGCAACCATCTCGTCCACTGTCATCCCCTTCTCCTTCTGCCCTCCATCTTTCCCAACATCAGAGTCTTTTCCAGGGAGTCTTCTCTTCTCATGAGGTGGCCAAAGTACTGGAGCCTCAGCTTCACGACCTGTCCTTCCAGTGAGCACTCAGGGCTGATTTCCTTAAGAATGGATAGGTTTGATCTTCTTGCAGTCCATGGGACTCTCAAGAGTCTCCTCCAACACCATAATTCAAAAGCATAAATTCTTTGGCGATCAGCCTTCTTTATGGTCCAGCTCTCACTTCCATACATCACTACTGGGAAAACCATAGCTTTTACTATACGGACCTTTGTTGGCAAGGTGATGTCTCTACTTTTTAAGATGCTGTCTAGGTTTGCCATTGCTTTCCTCCCAAGAAGCAGGCGTCTCTTAATTTCGTGGCTGCTGTCACCATCTGCAGTTATCATGGAGCCCAAGAAAGTAAAATCTCACTGCCTCCATTTCTTCCCCTTCTATTTGCCAGGAGGTGATGGGACCAGTGGCCATGATCTTCGTTTTTTTGATGTTGAACTTCAGACCATATTTTGCACTCTCCTCTTTCAACCTCAATAAAAGGTTCTTTAATTCCTCCTCACTTTCTGCCATCAAGGTTGTGTCATCTGCATATCTGAGGTTGTTGAGATTTCTTCCAGCGATCTTAATTCCGGCTAGGGATTCATCCAGCCCAGCCTTTCACATGATGAATTCTGCATATAAGTTAAATAAGCAGGGAGACAAAATACAGCCTTGTCGTACTCCTTTCCCAATTTTGATCCAATCAGTTGTTCCATATCCAGTTCTAACTGTAACTTCTTGTCCCACATAGAGATTTCTCAGGAGACAGATGAGGTGATCAGGCACTCCCATTTCTTTAAGAACTTGCCATAGTTTGCTGTGGTCGACACGGTCAAAGGCTTTTGCATAGTCAATGAAGCAGAAGTAGATGTCTTTCTGGAACTCTCTAGCTTTCTCCATAATCCAGCACATGTTTGCAATTTGGTCTCTGGTTCCTCTGCCTCTTCTAAATCCAGCTTGCACTTCTGGGAGTTCTCGGTCCACATATTGCTTGAGCCTTCCTTGTAGAATTTTAAGCATAACCTTGCTAGCGTGTGAAATGAGTGCAATTGTGCGGTAATTGGAACATTCTTTAGCACTACCCTTTTTTGGGATTGGGATGTAGACTGATCTTCTCCAATCCTCTGGCCACTGCTGAGTTTTCCAAACTTGCTGGCATATTGAGTGTAGCACCTTAACAGCATTATCTTTTAAAGTTTTAAATAGTTCAGCTGGAATACCATCACTTCCACTGGCCTTGTTATTTGCAGTGCTTTCTAAGGCCCATTTGACTTCACTCTCCAGGATGTCTGGCTCAAGGTCAGCAACCACACTACCTGGGGTATACGAGACATCCATATCTTTCTGGTATAATTCCTCTGTGTATTCTTGCCACCTCTTCTTGATGTCTTCTGCTTCTGTTAGGTCCTTACCACTTTTGTCCTTTATTATGGTAATCTTTGAACAAAATGTTCCTTTCATATCTCCAATTTTCTTGAACAGATCTCTGGTTCTTCCCATTCTGTTGTTTTCCTCTATTTCTTTGCATTGCTTGTTTAAGAAGGCCTTCTTGTATCTCCTTGCTATTTTTTGGAAATCTGCATTCAATTTCCTGTATCTTTCTCTATCTCCCTCGCATTTTGCTTGCCTTCTCTCCCCCGTTATTTGTAAGGCCTCATTGGACAGCCACTTTGCTTTCTTGCATTTCCTTTTCATTAGGATGGTTTTCGTTGCTGCCTCCTGTATAATGTTGCGAGCCTCCATCCATAGTTCTTCAGGCACTCTGTCCACCAAATCTAAATCCTTAAACCTGTCATGTGGTAGTGGTATGCTATAATTTAGACCAGGACAGAAAATTGTGAGTTAACATGGCTTCCTACCCCATGGTCCTGGGCCAGGACACCGGCTTTTCCCCACAACTGAGGGGGCTGGCACTGCACGATGTGCATGTGCTATGCTGAAATTGCTCATGCATGCCATGCAACCTACCGACATCACTAATGCATGCCGTGAAATGTGTTGGCGTGTTGCACACACGCTGCACACCTTGCACAAGTGACGTGAGCACGCTGTCACGCCTTTAAAATTTAGGTGCCCCTGTCCCGGGCCCTTGCAAAGACTGGCAGTAGCAGCAGCAACAAGTGTGCCTCTTTGACACTACAGACAGAGGTGAATTTGGAGAAGCACGACTGGTTTGCCTGCACTGGGTGCCAAGCTGAGAGGGCAATGCAGGGGGTGCCACAACAATGATGAACAACGGATGGTGAGAGGCAGGGAGGCATCAAATTTTGGCATGGCACAGGGTGCCACTAATTTTAAAGCCCAAGGTTCATCACTGCTACAGAGCTGATTGGGGAAAGTCTGAGTTCTGTGCGTTCCCATCGTCATCCACATGCCAGCTGTGATATCCCAGCTGGGGAGGGTGCATTGAGTACCACCAGACATACTGCACCTGGAAATTCACAATGTATCATCTGTACCCGCTGTATTCATTCCACATAGTGCTGCTCCATTCTTAACCAACTGCCTTACTATAACTTGTCTTCTGCTGGCCATTTGGCACATTCCCTTCATGGCAACAAGGAAGTTGGGAAGCCATGAGTTGTCTCCAGTGAAGTTATTGGGCAACTTGCACGTGTGCAATGGAACCTTCCCTTACACCCTTCCTCTATGCACCAATGCATTCCCCACAAAAATCTGCTCTGGGAATTCTCATAGCTATCTATCATCTACCATCTATCTATCTATCTATCTATCTATCTATCTATCTATCTATCTATCTATCTATCTATCATCTATCTATCTAATCTATAGATCTAGATATGGTTTTATACAAATATATAATTATAATAACACCACAACCCATACCCACAATTATTATTATTTTTTTGTGCTTTTATCATGGAAGTTTTGCAACGTGTTTCTTTCTTTTTTTTTTCACGTTAAAATTTTTTTATTATGATCCAATATCTAAAAAAAACACATATACCTTATTAATAAAAACAAAACAGAGAAAAATAAACAGATACAAAACAGATACAAAAAACAATATACATTCATTTATATCGTTTGACTTCACCACCACCACAACGTGACCTCTATCTGAACCATATGTATCGCAGTGTCTTTATTAACCCGCTTATTCTACTTCACGATTTTTATATTATACCTATTGTGATTTTGATGTTTCCTGACATTGTCTCTATGTATGAAAAAAAAATTTTCCAGTCATCAATAAATTTAATATTTTTCTGTTGCCTTATCTTCTGAGTCATTATTGCCAAATCAATGTATTCAATTAACTTAGTTTGCCAGTCCTTGATTGTAGGTATGCTGGGTTTTTTCCAATTCTGCGCTAGCAGTATCCTAGCGGCTACTGTCGCGTATTGAAATAGGGTTTGATCATTTTTATTAATCTCATTTCCCACCATTCCCAGGAGGAACGCCTCAGGTTTTTTTGGAAAGGTATACTTTAGGATCTTTTTTAGTTCATCATAGACAGCACCCCAGAATTTCTTTACTTCCTCACAGGACCACCACATGTGAAGGAAGTCTCCCTCTTTCTTTTTACATTTCCAACAGGTCTTGTCTCCGGTTTTATACATTTTAGCTAATTTTGTTGGGGTGATGTACCATCGGTACATCATCTTTTCCATGTTTTCTCGGAGACCGACACATGCTGAAAATTTCATATCCCTATTCCATAATTTTTTCCATTTTTCATAATCTAGGGGGTGTCCTAGGTCAATGGCCCACTTAATCATGACCTCCTTGATTTCCTCATCCTTTGTGTCCCAATCTAATAGTTGGTTATACATTTTGGTTAAGATTTTGGACTTCCCTTCTAATATTTCTAATTGGAATTTGGACTTGTTCTTACTCATTCCGGCTTTTTTATGCTCGTTCCATAAAGAGTTAATTTGATGGAAATGTATCCACCCCAATAGTTTGTCTTTTAACTCCTCATAAGGTCTAATTTCCCATCCTTTCTCAGATCTTTTCAAGAGCTCGGCGTATGTCCACCTTTTACCTTCCATATTTAATTTTTTAATTGCTAGGATATCAATGGGTGACAACCACAATGGGGTGTCTTTTTCTATCAAGTTCTTACATCTGTTCCATACCTCTAGCAACGCCCCTCTTATAATGTGATTAGAAAAACTTTTATGCACTCTCCCCTTATCATGCCAAAGGTACGCGTGCCACCCAAACCTAGCATTAAAGCCTTCCAAATCCAACAAGTCGGTGTTTTCCAAAACTATCCACTCCTTAACCCAACAAAGACACGAAGCCTCATAATATAGTTGTAAATTGGGGACCCCAAAACCGCCTCTATCTCTTCTGTCAGTGAGCAACTTATATTTAATTCTGGCCCTTTTACCCTGCCAGATGAATCTGGAAAGGGTCCTCTGCCAGTCTTTAAACATTGTTGTGCCCCTGATTACTGGGATATTTTGGAATAGGAATATCATTTTTGGGAGAATGTTCATCTTAATGGCGGCCATTCTCCCCTCCCATGAGAGATGTAATCTGCTCCAGCTATCTAGGTCTCTTTTACATTCTTTCCAAATTCTATTGTAATTATCCTCCACTAGGTTTATGTTTTTAGTTGAGACCCAGATACCCAAATATTTAACCTTTTTTGATGTCTTTATTCCTGATTCCGACTCAATTTTGCTTTTCGATTGTTCGTCTAAGTTCTTTACCAACATTTTTGTTTTTGTTTTGTTTAGTCTAAACCCAGATAGTCTCCCAAATTCCTCCATTAAGCCCATAACTATATTTATCCTTTCTAGGGGTTCTTCTATTGATATTACTAAGTCATCAGCGTAAGCCTTTACTTTGTATTCTTTTTTACCTATTTTGATCCCTCTTACTTCCGGTGTTCCTCTGATCTTATTTAATATAACCTCCAAAACCAAGATGAATAGCAGGGGTGATAATGGGCATCCTTGCCCATTAACTATATTTATCCTTTCTAGGGGTTCTTCTATTGATATTACTAAGTCATCAGCGTAAGCCTTTACTTTGTATTCTTTTTTACCTATTTTGATCCCTCTTACTTCCGGTGTTCCTCTGATCTTATTTAATATAACCTCCAAAACCAAGATGAATAGCAGGGGTGATAATGGGCATCCTTGCCTTGTACCTTTTGTAATCGTGAATGAGTCTGTTAGGTTACTATTGATGATAAGTTTCGCTCTCTGGTTGGAATATATCGCTCTAATACCTTCTAGGAATGGCCCTCTTATTCCTGCCCTCTCCATACATTTAAGGAGGAATTGCCAAGACACATTATCAAAAGCCTTTTCGGCATCTACAAAAATTAAGGCGGCTGGTATATCAATCTTGAGATCCAGATATTCAATTATATTAACTACATGCCTAACATTATCCTTTATCTGCCTACCAGGCAGGAATCCTGCTTGATCCTTGTGAATTGTTCTGTTCAGATATTTTTTTAATCTGTTTGCCATTATTCCTGCAAAAATCTTGTAGTCGTTGTTGAGTAACGAAATTGGTCTGTAGTTTTTTATATTAAGCGTATCTGAATCTGCTTTAGGTATTAAGGTGATATGTGCCTCTTTCCAAGAATCAGGTATTTCCCCTCCTTGGAGGATGTTATTGATTACATTACAGAGTACCGGTATCAAATGTTCCTCTAGAGATTTATAGTATTTTTGGGAGAGGCCGTCTGGACCAGGGGCCTTTCCGGGTTTCATTTTCTTTATTGCATCTCTAACCTCGTCTGGAGTTACTGGTTCGTTAAGGGATACCTTTTCTTCATCGGACAATTCTTCATTTCCATTCCCATCCAAGTACCTTTCTATTTCACTTATATCTTCTCCCTCTTTCTTTTTATACAGGTTTCCATAATATTGGAGGAACTTTCCCTTTATCTCGCTGGGATCCTCTATTATTTGGTCTTCAAATTTAATTTTGTTAATCACCATTTGCTTTTTCTTTTTCCTTAATTGCCACGCTAAAAGCTTACCAGTTTTATTTGCTGATTCAAAGAACTTCTGCTTCATCCTTTTTATACCCCATTCTATTTCCTGATTCAGCAATGTTGAGTATTGGGTTTGTAATAATTTATAAATTTGTTTAAGTCTCTCGTCCCCGGGGCTTATTGTTAATTTGTCCTCTATTTCTTTTAATTGTTTAGTTAGTTCTTCCTTCTTTGCCTCTCTCAAATTCTTTCTATATTTGTTCTATTTGACTGTTATTTGGTTGTTGTTAGCCGCCCTGAGCCCGGCTCAGCTGGGGAGGGCGGGATATAAATAAAATTTATTATTATTATTATTATTATTACTGTTGGATCAGGAAGCCTCTGAGGACTGCTTTACTAGCATCCCAGACCACGTTGATTTTAGTTTCTTTATGGAGGTTAAGGTCAAAGTACTCTTTTAAAATATTCTTTGCCTTATCGACAATCTCATCCTGTTCCAGTAAGTAATCGTTCATTCTCCATCTGTATGGACCTGATGGTAAATACTTTATTTCCAGGAGGATTGAATTATGGTCCGATAATGTTCTAGGCTCTATTATGCATCTCCCCGATCTTAACGAAAGCTCTCTGGAGACTCAGATCTGGTCGATTCTGCCCCAGCTCTGGTGTACTCCAGAGAAGTGTGTAAACTGTTTTTCTGTTGAGTTTTTGAACCTCCAAATGTCAATTAGGTCTAGGTTTTCTTGAAGGTCATCAAAGGTTTTAGGGAGTTTCCCCTGTTTCCCCCTCCTTCTTTTTTCACTTCTGTCCAATTCAGGGTCAGGGACTCCATTCAAGTCACCTAGTAAGATTAAGTTATGGTTTTCTAATTCTAATAATGTTTTTTCTAATTTTTTAAAGAACTCAGATTTGTTTTTATTGGGGGCATATACAGATACTACATTGAGCCTTTCTCCTTGGTGGGTGATTTGAATCCCGAGGATCCTCCCCTCCTCATCTTTACAAATTATTTTGGGATCCAGTTTCTCTTTAGCATAGATGACCAACCCTCTCTTTTTATTCACCGTTGAGTTAATAAACTCCATTCCCAGCTTTTTATTAATCAATATATGCTTGTGTTTTTTGGCCACATGTGTCTCTTGGCAGCAAACCACGTCACATTTTTTATTTCTCAAAACTTTCTCTATTTTATTTCTTTTTTGCTTCTCATTTAGACCGTTAACATTCCATGTTAAAAAAGTTAAGGACATTATTAGGGTAAAGCGTCGCGTTTATATCTACTTTCAATTCTTTGCTTCTTCCTCTTCCTCTGTTTCCTCCTCTTCCGCTCCACTTTCCCCCTCTTCTTCCTCTCCCTCTCCCTCCCCCTCCCTTCTTAGCAACCTCTCCCTCCCCCCTCCTTCACTTCCCCCCTCTTTGGCAACCTTTCTATCTGTTACTCCATTTTCCTTTTTGTTAAGCTCCTTCTCATATCTTCTCAAGAATTTCTCTATCTCTGAGGGACTGGTCAGTTTAAATCTTTTGTCTTTGAAAAAAAAAGCGATTCCCTCAGGGAATTCCCATCTAAATTGAATGTTATTCCTTCTCAGGACGCCTGTTATGTGCCTATATCCTTCCCTCTTGCGTAGTAGTCTGACCGGAATCTCTTTCAGGACAATTATTGGTCTACCGCCTATTATTAATTTTTTATGATAACTCGTTTTGAGTATCAAATTTCTCATTCCCATTGAATTAAACATTACTAAACAATCTCCAATGGGTTTCTTAGGCTTATTCTGGTATGTTCTTGTTTTAATCCTAAAGGCGTTTTCTATCGTGTATGCGACCTCCTCTTCCTTTATTTCTAACCAATTTGCCAATTCCGTAATTAATTTTTCTTTGATGTTCTCTCTCATTTCTTCTTCAATGCCTCTAAATTTAAGGTGCATTTGTCTTTGTCGCATATCCGACATCGCTATATTGTCCCATATCTGCTCCTGTGATTTATTCAACTCTCGCATCTCCTCTTTCATTTTCTCCGTCTCCCTTTTCTGTTCTTTCATGTCTTTTTGAATTCTTTTATTAGTATCCTCGAATGCCTTTGCTTTAACCGATAGTTCTTGGACTTTCTTTCCTAACTCTCCTATAGCTCCCTCTATTCTTTTGTCTATCCTCTCCTGCATTTCCTCTAATTTATTTTCTATGTTATTTTCATTCTGCTTAAGCTCCTCCTTGATTTTAAGCCACAGAAAATCCATACCCACAATTAAAAGATTCCTCTGAATCTCTGGACTTTCCACCTTCCCCTCCATGAGTTCTATTGTTAAACTTTTCTACTGCATCTTTTTCAGTAATCCATGCTTTTTATAACTCCATCATCTCCATAGTAATCGCTACGTTACAAGTGTGATTGCAATCCTGCTAATGTTTTCATCTGCTTACAGTGGTCTCCAAGACCAACTATAATTCCCCCCCCCATTCCTTGTTGAAGTTTCTGTCTTCTTGGTTTCTGAGCTTTCCCGTCAATTTTGCCATTTCGGCATAGTCCAGCAGTTTAATTTGCCCATTCACCTAACCCTCCAAAGCAGATGTGCACGAAGGCTTTGTTGGATTCAACCCTATTTCCTCTGACAGCAGCCTCTGCCTTTCTCCTCTTTTACAAGCCATTGGGAGTATGAGTCTGCAAGCTTCCAGCTTCTCAAAAGCGGACTAGGCAAATTCATGGAGAAGAAGGCTATTAATTGATATTAGCCATGATAGCTAAGTTTTACCTTCACTGTTAGAGGGGCATCATGTCTCTGAATGCCAGTTGCTGGGAGAGTGCTAAGATTCTGCTTCCAGGTTTTCTGTAGGCATCTGACTGGCCGCTGTGAGAAGAGGATGCTAGACTAGAACAACCATTGACCTTATATTCTTATCAGCACCACCTGTAGCCAGCTGTAGTTCAGTCATTTGGGCTGACTGTTACTGGTCAAGCAGCTTCTGTCTCACACATTCTGATCTCCAATTTATGTGATATTTACTGAATTGTCAATTTTGTCTTATTTGAATTTATTGATCTATTTTGCAACCATGTGTCTTTTTTCAGATGTGACATAGCATTTTGATAAGTTATTATTTATATCATCATTATCATTGTCCTTGTCGTCGTCTGATTTGGGCACAGTCCAGTGTGGAAAAGCAGCATATAAACTAACTGAACTATAATCATTGGACTTGGTCAGACCTCTGGTCAGACCTCACCTGGAGTACTGTGGAGTACTGTATAATCTGGTCAGACCTCACCTGGAGTACTGTGTCCAGTTCTGGGCACCACAGTTCAAGAAGGACACTGACAAACTGGAACGTGTCCAGAGGAGGGCAACCAAAATGGTCAAAGGTCTGGAAAGGATGCCTTATGAGGAACGGCTAAGGGAGCTGGGCATGTTTAGCCTGGAGAAGAGGAGGTTAAGGGGTGATATGATAGCCATGTTCAAATATATAAAAGGATGTCATATAAAGGAGGGAGAAAGGTTGTTTTCTGCTGCTCCAGAGAAGCGGACACGGAGCAATGGATCCAAACTACAAGAAAGAAGATTCCACCTAAACATTAGGAAGAACTTCCTGACAGTAAGAGCTGTTCGACAGTGGAATTTGCTGCGAAGGAGTGTGGTGGAGTCTCCTACTTTGGAGGTCTTTAAGCAGAGGCTTGACAACCATATGTCAGGAGTGCTCTGATGGTGTTTCCTGCTTGGCAGGGGGTTGGACTCGATGGCCCTTGTGGTCTCTTCCAACTCTATGATTCCATGACTTAAAACCTGTCTTCACCTTTTAATATGCCATTATTAAACCCCTCCACCCCTTCCTTATGCACCTATTTGTATTTTAGATTTTCATTAGTGATCTAATCCTGATCAGTGCATGTATCTAAGAGTCATCTAGTCTCCATGGGTAGATTCTTCTGAATTTTGTGGCAATTCTCATATTGTTTAATCACATTAGTATCAACTCCACTATGGATGTATTTGTGGGTTTCCCCCACCATCTTTTTATTTTTAGTTTCATCTTTTGTAACAGCCAACTGCTCAGTTTCTTTTAAGAGGTGAAACTGTCAAAGAAGCGAAGGCTTTGGAGACTCAATTATATTGGAATGGCAGGAGGAGTTGGTTGTGCAATTTCTTCTGTTCTTATGAAAATCTCGCCTTGCCCTTTATGTAAGAATGTATAACAGAAATGAAATAGAAAAGGCTTGCATAAGGGACACTTATTAAAAATCCCATTAGGAAACTCAAGGTTAGTGTGACTTACTTGGTGGCATTCATACTTTCCTTATTTATCACACTGAAAGCTGCTGAAATCTCTGTATATAAAAAATATATGGATAGGCAGTACATTAAAGTAGGAAAGTGAGTTTTGACCCACAAATTCTTCATTGCATTCCAAAAGCCAAAGACCTCGCTACTCTGTCAATATAGTCAGCCAATATTTGTGGGGGAAATCATACGATTTTCAGCATCCAAAGCTTGATTTGTGAGTTTGCCAGGAAGTTAGAAAAATATTCTCTTGTTTAATGTATTTGTTAATTAGGCATTTGTAATACACCAATTGTCCACTTGTATGACAACAAAAGAGCTCAAGGAACCGTTTTCGTAATGCTTGAATCTCAGCATTGCTGTAATTGATACATAGCACATGAAAAGAACTAGTGTTGGATATCTTCTGCCTCCAGTAGCTGTTTGGCAGCTACTAAGACATTCTATGCAAGGCTGTTTTTGTTGTAACTAAACCTGCCATGACCTCACACAAGCAAATATTTTTGTACCCAGACTACTGGCAAACTCTTCGAATATCCATTTCTTTGCTTCCTTATGTGTAGAGACCATCTACCGTCCACTGTATACATGCCCACTGTTGCCAACTGATTTACTGCCTTCTAACGTTGGTTTGAACTACTGCTATATAAGTGATGCCATTGAAAGGGAGCCCAAAAGGAAGACTCATTGGCCACATGGATTCCCCTTTCCACTTGGGGCAAATTTGCTCTCTTCAGAGAGATGGGAATGGTATTATGTATCTAGATCTGCAACCCAAAAGAAATGGAAATAAAATCCCATATTTGTTTGATAGTCATGGTAACATGCCAAATGGCTTTCTTGATTTTTTTAAAAAAAACCATAGTATTTGACACATCATCTATTTGCCATATTTTTTGAGATATATAATTTCATAAGGGACAATTTTGATCTTCCTGTAACTCCAGTTCATAGGGAATTTTTTGGGCAAGGCTAGTCAATGAAGATATATGTATAAAGATATATCCATCAGCTGGAATTGTCACAGAGAACCATTATATTTATCTTTTTGCTGGTGGACTATTGGGGACATATTTTGAAAAAAAGCAGCTATGCAGTTTTTGCAATGAGGCAATTTTTCCATTGCAAATGTCTGCTTTGATCTCACACAAGCTAAAACGTTGAAACTAAAGATGTCTGAAACTAGGGATGGTGCAATTGTCCAATTTCTCTCATGTTTTTAAATATTGACGTAAAATGACTCAGTGAGGTCCTTGGAGAATCCAGTGGAGAGTGCTGGTAGGGTGGTAGAATTACTGGAGGAATTTGGTAGATTGTCAGGATTTAGATTGAACAGGAAGAAAACAAAAATCTTAGTAAAGAATCTGGATGATCAGGAAAAAAACCAGTTGGAAACAAAGATCGGCATTAAAATTGTGAATAAAGTAAAATATCTGGGAATTTGGTTATCACCGAAAAATATAAATTTGGTTGAAGATAATTATAATAAGGTATGGCATGAAATAAAAAAAGATTTGGACACCTGGCATAGGCTGAAACTTTCATGGACGGGAAGGATGGCAGCAATTAAGATGTGCATTCTGCCGAGACTATTGTTCCTGTTCCAAAATATCCCGATAATAAAAGGCACCTCCTGTTTTAGGAACTGGCAAAAAACCCTGACCAAGTTTATTTGGCAGGGGAAGAGAGCCAGAATAAAATTTAAATACTTAACAGACTCAAGAGAGAGGGGCGGCTTTGCAGTCCCAAATATAAGGCTTTACTACGAGGCAGCTTGTATATGCTGGATAAAGGACTGGGCCACCCTTAGGAACACAGACCTATTAGATTTGGAGGGCTTTGATATAAGGTTTGGGTGGCATGCCTACCTATGGCAGGAGAAAAGGGAAGTTCATAGAGGTTTTTCCAACCATATAGTCAGAGGCTCATTATTGGAAGTGTGGAATAGGTATAAAAAAGTGGTTGAAAAAGGTATCCCGTGGTGGCTCTCCCAGTTGATATTATCAAAATAAAAAAAATAAATATGATGGGTGAAAGATGGACGTACGAGGATCTTTTAGTAAAGACAGAGGAAGGGTGGAAAGTAAAGCCCTACGAAGAGTTGAAAGGAAAAATAAAAGAATGGTTACACTTTCACCAGATTAATGCACTGTGGGGTGAACATAAGAAGCTGGGAATGAATGAAAAAAAAATCGAGATTCCAGCTGGAAATCTTAGAGAGTAATGACAAACTCCTCTCCAAAATGTATAAACAATTATTAGAATGGGATACTAAAGAGGATTTGGTGAAGGGAGTAATGATAAAATGGGATAGAGACCTCGGACATAATATTGAATATAATAAATGGCAGACACTCTGGAGGAAAGGTATGAAATTTACAGCGTGTGCAACTCTTCGTGAAAATCTAGAGAAAATGATGTACCGCTGGTATCTGACCCCAGCAAAGTTAGGAAAAATGTATAAATCTGTAGATAACAGCTGTTGGAGATGCAAAGACAAAGTTGGGACCTTTATCCATATCTGGTGGACCTGTGATGTAGTGAAGGACTTTTGGGGTCAAATTTATGAGGAATTGAAGAGAATTTTAAAGTATAATTTTCCCAAAACTCCTGAGTTGTTTCTTTTAGGGATGATTAGTGAGGAAATTAAAAAATTAGATCAAACTTTTGTACAATACGCTATGGCCGCGGCAAGGATTTTAATAGCGCAAAAATGGAAATCCCCTGACGTCCCCACGATTGGTGAGTGGCAACTGAGGTTATATCAATATATCGAGCTAGCTAGACTAACACAAAAAATAAGGCAAAATAATACAGTTAAACATAAAGATGAATGGATTAAATTTTTAAATTACTTTGAGAAAAACATGGGAATTAACAACTTATCAGTAGACAATAATTAAAGCCCTCGACGTACAATGTTAATGACAATATTACTGCAGAAGTAATGTAAGGATATGTATTCCAAGACCGAGATGAAAGGAAGTTTATTTTTTGGTAGAATTTCTGTACTTTTCTTTTTTCTTTTTTATTGTTTTTTCTTGTTTGTTTTTCTTTTTTCTTTCGTTTTTTTTCTTTTTTCTTTCCTGATGGATATATATGTATATGTATATGTATATGTATATGTATTTTAGAGTGTAAACTGTATTTATCTCAAATAAAGAAATTTTTTCTTAAAAAAAAAAAGAAACTAAAGATGTCTGAAACTAGGGATGGTGCAATTGTCCAATTTCTCTCATGTTTTTAAATATTGACGTAAAATGACTCGGTGAGGTCAGTCAGAGGTTGGTGGCTTGAGATGTCACCAATAAGCAGATGAGACACCTCTCTACCTCTTGTTCTCATCGTTTCATCCCATGGATGCAGCGGAAGTACTGTTATTAGTATTATTAATACCTTCACTCAGTTCCATAGAGAAAGTGTCACTGACTTCAGTGAGTGAAAATCATGATTATTTTAAAATTCCTGCTTAGAAATTGTAGCTGTGTGAAGTATTGCTATATCTTTTGTTAAAATGGAGAGCATTTTGTCTGATGTATAGTAGTTTGTTAGAAACTGAGCTAGAATTTCTGATCACAAATCCAATTCTGAGGCTGTTTATACACTTCCATTTACTCTGCATCCAGTATCCTCTGAGCAGTGTTTGGGGATGTGGTGTACACACATCGTTAGCTACAATCCATATCTACCCTGTATCAATAGTCTCCTTTCTTATGAAACATCACATTTTGAAGCGTTATTCCCCAAACCAGCTTCAATCCAAATTGAAAAAAACAACAATTCCCTGACTGCCTTTTAAGCTTGTATTGTGTACATAGCCTCAGTGTGCAATCAGATTGCTATCATTTAGCTTCAGTCCTCCATTCATCAAATTGTTTTGCTATGAAGTGTCTATTCCAGGCCTTGTAAGATGAAACTTCCTGGAGGTACACAACAAAAGTTGGGATTCACACTTTGTATGACAGTTGTTCATCAGAGTCCCAGTACTGTGTCTCACTCTATGAGATTGGCTGCTTGGCTGTCCTGACTTCTGTGATACAGGCTCCTTAGTGTTTCATAGGCAATGGAAAGCAGCCATGGGAGAAGCAGGTGGCCTTGTTGCCCCAGCTGCTGAAGATCCTGCTTCTCACTTCTGTCCAGTCAGCTGTGGTGAAATGTCTAAGGACTGACAGTAGATGTTAGACGAAGAAGGAACAGCTGAGATAACACTGAGACTATTCACAAGAGTTGAATGGGAAGAAATGAGCAGCTTAGAGATCAACAACATTCCCTTCCCCCTTGGCTCTCTTCAATTTAAAAAACCAAAACACTGTTGATTCATGAAATAGCTACACAATCAACAGTTGGGAGCCAAACCATATAACTTCATTTGACCAGAAATTCAGCTGCTTAAGGTTCTTCTTTATGGGCCAACAGACCACAGGATATACACATATCGGGTTGGGTTCAAAGGTTGTTATTCATGGAGAGAAAGAATGCCTTTGGACAGAAGCGATACTCCTTTCAGAAGACAGGAATATTTGGTACAATCAGTCATACCCAGTCAACAGAGATTGCATGCTTCCAAGGCCGCTCTGCGTGATTTGGGGTGATTTCCTCTTCATTCAATAGCCTCCTACCACACAACTCACATTATTCCTGGGGACAAACTTCCACAGAGACTTTTGGCCATTATACAAGATTGGGCAGAGGAAAAGAGCAGACATGGACAGTGTGGTGTGGTGCTGCTGCTTACTGGGAGATAGAGGGGCAGGGGCAAGATGATGACAAGATTCGTATGTTGCAAAAATGCCGACAGATACAATCCAGCACTCCTGCTGGCGTGTTTGCACTGTGCCAACCTTACCACCTCCTTGCCTCTCCCCTCTTGGTAAGCATTGGAGATGTCTACAACCGGAGATCAGGTGGGTGGTGGGGTCCAATGATGACAACTGTTATTGGCAAGGAGAAAGGTTGGTTCCACATGTAGCCTCTGACGTTTGGGTCCAAATGACAGTAAATTACAAATAGTCCCTTGATTTGAAAGCTCACTTTATGAACACAGATTGCACCTCAGCTTCCCCACCCTCCATAAGTGCATGTTTTCAGCATGTCACACAACAACCACATGTTGACCTATCTCCACACAGTGGGCAGCAGACACCTAAAAATTATTTTCTGTATTTAAAAAAAATAAAACTATTGTGGAATGTGATATGTGTCCCAGATTTGGTAATCTGTCATATATTCCAATGGCTTGTTGAGTGTGTTGACAGGACTACAGCTTGAAAGGCAGATCTATTGGCATTTGTCAAACAAGCCACAGCAGGAAGCACAGAGATGTCCGTGCTTTATGGATAACTTGTGGATAAAGAAATAATTTGTTTTAAGCACATGAAAGCTGTCAATGTATGAACATAGATCTCTTTAGTCTGGATTTGTGCATTGTTTCTAAATTTACATAGGGCAAAGCACAGTGAAGACATTTGATGTACTGGCGTAAGAATGGCCATTGTGCTTTTGATCAACTAAAACATAAAAGTTTACCATCTTTAGGACTTTGTTTTATTACAGCACAAGATTTTGATAACACATAGCAATGGCAGAGTGCTAAGGATTAGAGACATTTTCCCTGCTGTTCCTCAAACAGTGAAGGAACATCTGAGAGATGCAAAAGTCCTAGACATCTCTTGGATATATAATCTTGACCTGGGAGGCTGTTCTTAGAGCTACTCTTCCAAATTTTGTGGGGGAACCATACCATATCTACCTTTGTGCATCTGAATTTGCCATTGGTGCCAACATCCAGCCTCTTCCAGGTGATAAACATCTGTGCTATAATGACTTCACCATATGCTTCTGCAATGAGGGACAAGAGTGTAGATCAGCTGAATCAAGATGAACAAAAAGCACAGAGAAGTTTTGTCAAAAGGTATGTATTCAGAAGGGGCGGTTGTGTAGTAGCTATTGTTTTAAGAGAAGATGTGCCTTCTATAAAATGCTTTGAAGTTCTGCTATTAATGCTTTGAAATGTGTCAATAGGGATATGTTTCTTTCACCCCAAGAATGCCCCTGGGAATGCCACTATGGAATAGTCTGACCAAAATTTACAATTGGGTTTTTGTAGAGCTGGCAAGAACATCTGAGCACTGCTTGAATTGGTGGTGAAGCTTCCTTCCTTCCTTCCTGCCTGCCTGCCTGCATGTTTGTTTGTTTTTTAATTTTAAGTCCACTGTTATCTCATCCTTTAAAAGTGCACCCACCCCAACCAAAGTTCTTAGAATTTGCTCACTGGTGAGGATGTCCAATATCTCCACGCACATATACAATTTCATGGTTCCATGAAAGCAGTGTGGGGAGAGATTCAGCCCAGCATTGTGTCTGTCCTACTTGCCCCCCAAACTTAATGTTTATAAATCCACAGATGATTACCATATGTGTGACAGATGAAGAGCAAAGCTTACTCTCACTATTAGTGTTTATATTTGTATAGGAAGGAATATGGAGAAAAAAATGAGGGGAAATGATGCCAATTGCCATAGATACTAGGAAGTTAATTAGGGAGTTTAAAGTATAAAGACCCTTGAAATTGAGAAGGTCAATTATTTCAAATCAGTCAAATAGCTGCAAGGAAAAAACATCTCACGTTGTAAGGTAAGTGTTTATTTTCTATACTTTATGGAGTTAATAACATAATAACTTTCCAAACCTAGAAAGAATTCACACAAGACTATTCCCCACCCAAGTTTCATCTTGATTTTTCTTTGATTCCTCGTAATTATTTACCTCCCAAGTTGAACCATCCGAGGATGGAAGAGAAACTATGTTGGAAAAGTTAGTCTATAATGTATACCTCCTGTTTGCCTGACACTTTGACTTCAAAGATAATGTTTTGCTTTCTTACTCAGGAAAGAGATCTGTGTGGATCATCTGGAAAACTTTGTTTAAGATATTTACTTGTCAGGTATCATCTGAATCTAATTCATGTTTGTACAGCTACATAGGAAGAAATTGCCAACATAATGATGTTTATTCTTCTAGCTATTGTTCAAAAACACAGAACTCAAATTCAATTTAATCGAACGTCAGTGTTAGATTATATGACATATGAACAGATTGTACCTGACAAGTGGGTGGCTACAATCATCTGACTCATCCTGGCTAGAGCCAAAAGTTGAGTTTCTTAATTCAAAGCGGGTCACAGATCATTGAATGAGACCGTAAACCAATCACACAAATTTCATTTCAAGCGTGTTCAAAAGGTAGGGATCGCAAAATGAGTCTCATTTTGTAATGGAACCTTTTTGAGGAATTATTTATTTCAGTGCTATGGCTCTTTGACACAGACGGATGAAGAAGCACTTTAATACAACGAAGCGCCAGATTGTCTTGTGAGCGTTGTGAAAGCATGTGGATGTGCTCTTGAGAAACACCAATCCCAGGCTTGCAGATGGGAGAGTGCCAAAGGGTCATTAAATGGGGAAATTGAGTTGGTGGTGTAGCTAAGGTGACCCAGTGAGACACAGAGATTTCAGAACCGCAGGACAAGGAAGAACATCAAGACCTTAAGCTGTGAAAAAGAAAGGAGAAGTGTATAAACCGAGCATAGTGTTGAAATCATTAATGAACTATTAGAGTGGGCATAGAGATAGAAATGAGGTGTCATATTAAAACAAAGAACACATTGATTTGAAGTGGAATAACAAAGGAGGCTGGGAAAGGGGGTAAAATCTGGGAGGTTGCAGTGGCATGACCACCTCACCCCAGCATTTGTCTGACCTTTTGAGATGTCATGGAGGCAGAGACGTCAGATTTCCCAGAACTTCACTCTATTGACATTAGTCACCGCCGTCTTCTAACCATTGGCTGAGCTGCTTTGGAATTAGCATGAACATTCTAACTGCTCAGGTGTCAGCACAAAAGACCTAGAGACGCGACTGGCTGTATACGGCGGGGTGAGGAGGCAGTACTGTTGCAGCAGTGATTGACTTTTAGGTTCATGGGCAACCCTCACCTTTATGGTATCTCACCTATCTTGGTGGGAAAATGGCACTTGGATTCATCCCAGATGCTTCCTTTGGGGAAGTTTGGAAAGAGCCAGGAGTAGAGCTACACCTCTGTTCCATTACTGACAAAACTTTCTTTTGCATAGAAAATTGAAGGGGTTTGAGTGATTACCTCTTGCCTTAGCCCCTCTTCTCTGGGTGGTAAGGAGGAGATAGGCTTCTTCAGGCATAGGAGTCAGTTGCTTTTTATTATATTATGTGCCTCCACTTGTTGAGCCTTAATAATAATAAAATAATAATAATAATAATAATAATAATAAAATAATAATAATAAATTTTATTTATATCCCACCCTTCCCATTTCAGAAAACCGGGCTCAGGGCGGCTAACAACAAATTTAAAACACTTAATTGATGCAACAAAAACCAGCATAAAATACAGTATAAAACGTGAATAACAATAAATTCAGAATTCAAAAATCGATTTAGGGGAAAAATCCATCCAATAAACATTAGATGATCACCAGGGTTAGCTGGTTAAATTAGTCCTATTTGGGCCAGCGAGGAGACCAGGGGAGAATTAGCTGTGGGATCGCAGAGTGGGTAATCTTCATAAAAAGGGGAGGGGGGGAGGAAGGGGAATAAAAGATCAGGCTAAGCTCAAATTGAAAGCCAGGCGGAAGCTCTGTCTTACAGGCCCTGCAGAAGGAGGTTAAATACCGCAGGGCCCTGGTCTCTCTCTTAATGTGGAGCAGAAATTCCAGATATTATGTAATAGTGCTTATGAAAACTGGATGCTGCTTTGCATTGGATCAGACCAATGGTTCATCTAGCTCAGTGCTGTTTTGCACTGACTTACAGTGGGATGCGGGTGGCGCTGTGGGTTAAATCACAGAGCCTAGGACTTGCCGATCAGAAGATCGGGGGTTCGAATTCCTGCGATGGGGTGAGCTCCCGTTGCTCTGTCCCTGCTCCTGCCAACCTAAGCAATTCAAAAGCACGTCAAAGTACAAGCAGATAAATAGGTACCACTCCGGCGGGAAGGTAAACGGTGTTTCCGTGCCCTGCTCTGGTTCGCCAGAAGCGGCTTAGTCATGCTGGCCACATGAGCCGGAAGCTGTACACCGGCTCCCTCGGCCAATAAAGCGAGATGAGCGCCGCAACCCCAGAGTCGGTCACGACTGGACCTAATGGTCAGGGATCCCTTTACCTTTACAGTGGGTTTCCAAGTTTTTCCCTTGACCTACCAGGAGATGTTGGGGACTAAACCTGGGACCTTCTGCATTCAAAGCAGATCTGTTCTATTCTAGTAATGAATGAAAGAAGCACATTAAAAAATGAAATAAATAAAACCACTTAAGCTTTTCATCTTCCCTTCTGGGAAGTTCATGAAAGTAACATTTCTCATTTCCCCCCAAATTCATTTCTCCCCTATGATGGAAGATTACTCCCTTTGTATGAGGAAGGTTTTTTAATATTGGGAAGTTTTCAGTTTAGAGGGGAAAAACAAGTAAGGGATGGGATAGAGGTGTATAAATTTATGTAAAGGGTGGGAAAAAATAGGCAGAGGGAATTTTTTCTTCCTGTCTCATAATGAATGGGATCCTCATAACAGAGGGTCCTGGTTGCGCTCGGGCCCTGGGGCTATAGTGTTAAATTGGTGGGGGGTAGTAGCAGGAAGTCTTGGCCTTTGCCCTGGGATCACGCCAGGCTGTTTTAGCCAATCGCCAGCGGGTGGCGTGATCCCAGGGGCTTTAAAACTGGCAGCGTGACACAAGCAGGGGCACTTACATCGCTCTGCCGAACACCCGCCCACTCTCCCTAGTTTTAGGTAGAGTCGCTTGGCCTTGCTTTGGTTTGGGTCGCCTGTTTTGGAACAGGGGCTGGGTAGGAATTTTATCCATTTGGCAGATTGGCTTTAGCCATTTGGTTTTTGCCTACCCCTTGGAAAATCATCACAACTTGTAAGGTGGCGGTTAGGCATTGGCTCAGTTGGATTGTGGGGAGGGGAGGTACAGCCATCACCTGCCCCTCCAGGAACTGGGTATTCCGTTAAAGGAATCTGGGGGTCCTGGATCTCGTCCAAAGTCCGCTTGAGGGGCTAGGGCCATGCCAGGACCACAGGAACCCCAGGGTGAGCTTAGGTTGGTCCTCATTGACCTAGCTCCCTCGTTTGGTTTACCCCATTGGACGATCACCCTGAGAGGTGGAGTCAGTTATAGTGGGGAGTCAATGCCTAAGCCAATACTGCTCATGTGATTGTATTTCAATAAGGTTGTGGCCAAAAAATTGCCCAAAAACTTAAAACTAAAATAGGTGTCCGTGTGAAGTTATTTTGGGGGGTGGGTCCTGGGGCCTTGAGGCGCAATAGTAGAACTCAGTTAAACTGTAGAATTTGCTACAGTTTGGGCCATTTTAAAAAGGGATTAAATAAATTCATGCAGCACAGGGCAGCCAGTCACATGGGCTATTCAGTACCTCCAGTATCAAGATGCAGTGTTGCTCTGAAGGCTGGTTGTTAGGGAACATGAGGGGGAGAATGCTATTGAGCTGATGTTTTGCTTGAGGACTTCCCCTAGGTATCTGAATGACCACCAGGTTTGACCAACAAGCTCTTTCAACATTCTTATCACCACAGCCGGACTCCAATTCATGTTTTATATGTCAATGAATCGCGTTTCAAGCCCTCAGCCTCCACAGGGAGAACATGCAAGTCGAATCTGCAGCCTGAGTTTATCCATCTCCCACATACCATTTCCCTTTCAGCTGTGAGGCTGCTACTCCTTCACACATCCGCTTTCTGTGATGTTCAGAACATTAAAGTCGGGACTCTTTATGTGTTATTTGAGGCATGGATCTGACAAGCTCCCAAAGGAGCTTTGCAGCTGGGGCAATTTTAAATGACCAACCATGGCATCCCATCCACTTCATCAGACAGTCCTTCAGTTGCCACGAGAGTCTTTGTCCTTTCTTGCTTTCTGTTATGAAATTTATACCCCACTTGATTGCAAAAAAATAAACTCAAAGGGATTTGCAAAACGATAAAGATAAAACAATAAAATTGAGAGCAATTCACAGCCATACTTTCAACACATACAAAAGTTAAAATACTAAAAGAGATTAAAATTACCTTAACTTTCTAAGCACCTGGGTAGGCTTTGCCTAAACAAGAATGTTTTTAGTATTATGTTGCACCTGTAGTAGTGCAAGAAGTGAGGTTACAGGGAACCAGGCAGAGGGCCTTCTCGGAAGTGGTGCCCGCCCTGTGAAACACCTTCCCATCAGATGTCAAGGAAATAAACAAACATGTGACTTTTAGAAGACATCTGAAGGCAGCCCTGTTTAGGGAAGTTTTTAATGTTTGATGTTTTATCGTGTTTTAATATTCTGTTGGGAGCTGCCCAGCATGGTTGGGGAAATCTAGCCAGATGGGCGGGGTATAAATATATTATTATTATTATTATTATTATTATTATTATTATTATTATTATTATTATTATTATTATTACAATTCTGTTCCAAGTTGTTGAGGGTTTTATAATTTATTTATTTTTTTATAAATATTTTATTGGGTTTTAACAATAAGAAAATTCAAAAAAAGTACAAAAACAGAAAGAATACAAAATTACAAAATACAGTAATACAAACATTAAGCACAGAAAAAAAGAAAAAGAAAACACATATACAGAAAAAACAAAAATTCCCTTTTTCTTAATTTTCTGATCTTTAGTTAACTTATTTTCCTGACTTCCTCACATCTCCCGTTCTTGTATCCCTTTTAAAAATTAGTTCAGCAAATTCATGTCCTATTAGTTTATCTGTTATTTATCCAAATCATACATTTTAGCTTGTTGCTAGAACCCCTGCGGTTCATTTCAATGTCCTCAACATTCAGAAATTTTACAATGTTTCTGCAAATAAATTTTAAATTTCGTCCAATCTTCCTCCACCAGCTCTTCTCCCTGGTCTCAGATTCTGCCAGTCATTTCCGCCATCTCCATGTAGTCTATTAGTTGCATCTGCCAGTCTTCCAGGGTGGGTAGATCTTGTGTCTTCCAATGCTTTGCGATGAGAATTCTTGCTGCTGCGGTAGCATACATAAAAAAAGTTCTATCCTTCTTTAACACCGATTGGTCCACTATGCCCAGGAGGAAGGCCTCTGGTTTCTTCGGAAAAGTATATTTAAATACCTTTTTCAGTTCATTATATATCATTTCCCAAAAGGCCTTGATCCTTGGGCACGTCCCCCAAGGGGAAAGAATGTACCTTCAATCTCTTTACATTTCCAACATTTGTTATCAGGCGAATGGTATATTTTTGCAAGCTTGACTGGGGTCATGTACCACCTATACATCATTTTCATAATATTCTCTCTTAAGGCATTACATGCCGTAAACTTAATCCCAGTGGTCCACAACTTCTCCCAGTCAGCAAACATAATATTATGGCCTATATCTTGTGCCCATTTTATCATTGCAGATTTTACCGTTTCTTCCTCAGTGTTCCATTTCAACAGCAGGTTATACATTCTTGAAAGTATCTTAGCATTGGGTTCTAACAATTCTGTTTCTAACTTTGATTTTTCCACCTGGAAACCATTTTTTTTGTCCAAATTATACACCTCTCTTATTTGAAAATAATGTAACCAGTCTCGCACCTTCTCTTTAAGCTTGTCATAACTCTGCAATTTCAATTTATCACCTTCCTGTTCTAAAATTTTCCAGTATTTTGGCCATTTGGCTTCCATGTTGAGTTTTTTCAAGGCTTTCGCCTCCATAGGTGATAGCCACCTTGGAGTTTTACTCTCCAAAAAGTCTTTATACCTTATCCAGACATTAAACAATGCTTTTCTGACAATATGGTTTTTAAATGCCTTATGTGCTTTTATCTTGCCGTACCATAGATATGCATGCCACCCAAATATTGAGGGTTTTATAATTTAGAGCCCTTTGTAGACCTTCCTTCAGTGGTCTGATCATGTCCCCGATCACTGCATATCCATTGGCTTCATCCGCCAACTCTTTGTACATTCAGTGGAAAGTGTGGATGGGGCTTCTATGCATGCATGTTTGTATGCAGCTGAAAGCCTGATCACACAGGTTCCTGATTGGGTGGAAGAGCCTGTGTGCATCACAGCCAGACATACATTGGAGCCCCTTTCAGACCTTCTGCTGAATGCAAGTTAAGGACAGGGCAAAGAAGCAAGGCCCCTCCTCCACTTATCCAGCCTATGTGTGGAGCGAAAGAATGGGACTATTGATTCAAAGTAATCTTATGACTTCCTCCCCCACCTCAAATACTAAATCAAATGGATTTTTAACATGCTGGGCTCCGGGAACAGTTTCTCCGTCTCTTTGGGTTGACTGCATGCATTTTATTCTTACTCTTAACAAATCTGCACACTATTCCTGGTGTGGTCAGCAACATTAATCATGCTCCATTTCTATTTATCTTATGTGAACAAAAATTCTCATTTTATCCAGATGGGGAGGAGGGAAAGAAACCCACCAGTGAGACTGTAAGCTTGTGAAGTTTGTGTGTGTGTGTGTGTGTGTGTGTGTGTGTGTGTGTGTGTGTATAAGGGAGAAGGTTATGTTCTGAATAACAATGACCCACTCCAATCCAAACCTCTGTTTTCAAGGGCTGCCTGAGGTTTTGTTTTGCTTTTTACAAGAAGCCGTATGTTGTAGACCACTTAACATGAGCTGCTTAGTTTTGTTACAACCCCAGCATAGCAGATCCTGACACAAGAGGATGAAAAATGAAAGAGGGGTTCGTGGTCTTTATCTTTTCAGCTCCATATGGCATTGTTTGCTCTGGAAGTAATCAGAATGGTGAAGCAAGACAGAGGAGGCTGAGACAACCTCATATCTAGCAAAGAATTATTTAGTGTCATGCTGATGGGTGATGTGGGGCCTAAATTTTTGGAGACATCTAGCTTAGAGTCCTACATCACAGAGATTGAGATCCCTCCCCCCAGTGTATTTCAAGTATCATAAACTAACTGGTTTCTCATTATACGCAGACATCTACACAGAGCAAGTGACTTGCAGTCACAACAATACAGTTTAAAGAACATTGCTTTGCCCTAGAGATTCCTGGGAATTGTAGTTTAAGTATGCCAAGAATGGTAGCTCTATGAGGGATAAACTACAGTTCCCAAAATTCCTTGGGGGAAGCAGCGCCTTTTAAATATCTCTCTTTCTCTACATGCACACATGTGCAATCACACATACATAAATCACTTCCAGACAACTAGTTTATTGAGCATTCATCTGGATGTCTTTGCACAAAAATGGCAGGGAAGTTAGGTAATGTTGGTTATTTACCGAGCATTCATTCTTATTTGGCTGCAGGGAGGCTAGACGATGTTGCATCAAGCAAAGGTTTTTTCCACACTTTTCTGCAGGATTTCTCCATCCCTTTCCTTACTGCAGAAAGTCCAATTCTGTAGGAAAGGAGATTTGTTGAACAAGAGTTTCAAATCAACTTTGGGCAGATCCCTGCCAAGCATTTAAAGCACATCCAGTGTGCATGACTTCTCTCAAAGAATCCAGAGAACTCTAGTTTGTTAAGGATGCTGGGAATGATAGGTCTGTGGGACGGAAATTGCAACTCCCACTGTTCCTTGGGGGAAGTCATGTGTGTTGGATCTGCTTTAAACCTATGGTGTGAATCGGCTCTCTAATTGTGCAACCTGAATTTGCCAGTATGAAATTGAACACAGGCAAAAGAGCAGCAGTCTGGCAGTGTAAATTGACGACTTGCTTATTTGCTAGATCAATGTCTCAGTGATCCCTGAGGTTTCTATACACTCTACACTTATTTTCATATGTCCAAGTGCCACCACACGTTAAAAATCAACATTCTGCAGGAGTGGCAGGTGAAGATGACAGATTTTGTGGAACTTGCCAAATTGACAGGGAGGATCCGGGACCAAGAGGACCAGAGATACAAGAACAATTGGTGTAAATTCATTGAATACTTAAAGGAGAACTGTAAAAACTTAAAGACACTAGCAGGACTGGAATAATACCTTCAATGTAAAATAGTAGAGATATAAGAATAATATACGCGATAAGAATGTGATAAATATACCAACTTTAGGCAGAGTCAAAGGGAATATATTGTGATAATAAGGACTGTTGGAAAATAGAAAATAATAAAATAATAACAATTTACTTGAAAAAAATAAAGAAAATAATAAAAAATTACTTGGAAAAAAAATCAACATTCTGGAGCTGAAATGTAAGCAAATCCTAGAGAAAGCATTCCTCATCCCAAGAGCTTCAGTTCAGTGGCTTATACATCTCCTGCCGGTGAACCAGCATTGTTGTTGCGTATCATAGCTCAGCTCTCCTCTTCAGCAGAGCATGAGAAGGCAGAAATGGGAAGCTGCTATGACCACCAGCATCTGCTCCTTACTCAGCATCTTATGAATTCTTCCCCACCTCCCTGAATCTGGTGGAGTGTTATTGCCCACCCGTGGCAAGAGGACGCAGGCAAAGTCAGTGTCCAGGTTGTGAAGTAACTGATGGTGTGATAGTTGCTTCCTCATTAACTGCTGTTTGAAACTACAGTGGTACCTCGGGTTAAGTACTTAATTAGTTCCGGAGGTCCGTTCTTAACCTGAAACTGTTCTTAACCTGAAGCACCACTTTAGCTAATGGGGCCGCCGTGCCACCGCATGATTTCTGTTCTTATCCTGAAGCAAAGTTCTTAACCCGAGGTACTATTTCTGGGTTAGCAGAGTCTGTAACCTGAAGCGTATGTAACCTGAAGACTTTGTAACCCAAGGTACCACTGTATAGGGGTCAGTTTCATCTTCTTTGATGCCAATCTTCAAAATCCATTTAGTGTCCTTATGAGATTGCAAACACCAAATACCAAACAGAAGCATTGCCGATAATATTGACTACCATCTCCTTTATCTTCTCAAATGCAAATACTTCCAGGTATATTAACCTTAATTCATACTGGCATAAACTTTGAGTATCCTTTTATAAGGCACTGAGGTCAGCATAGATTGCAGGTGTCTTGAGTAGCAACATTGCTTTGCTACACATGAAATCCACATCAACATCAATATACGGTAAGGCCGTGTAATCAGTTGGTCTTGATTCTTGCCTTCCTTTGTATTCGTAAGTGATTGCTCTCATTCTGCACTCTTCTTTTTCAGCCAGGCATGGTTCTTGGGGAATAAAGTGAAAGAATGTGCATGTTTTCTAATTAAAACCTCCCATAAGAACATTACAGTTTATTTTCATTAAAACTAGGAATGAATCTCTTGCAGGAAAGTGCCTAGGGACATCTTTGAAACCTTTGGGTGCTTTCTCTTTCAGGTAGTCATTTAGGTTTCGGTAGCAGAAACAACAGCCAACAGTTAGGAGGTGCTGAGGCATATGCCTCTCTTCGCTTTCCGAAGGATAGAAGCAGCTCAGCACCATCCGAAGAATGATGAGAACCTGACCAGAATGAAACCTCTGCTATAAACCACAATCTGAATTCATTTACTCACAGTGGATTTGTAGTAGTATCCTTCTGCCTGTAAATGATGTGATTTACATCACAACAGTGCTGGAGGGTGCTGAATACTGTCAACGAGTGAGAAAAAGCACACAGCCTACAACAAAATTGGGATTTCAAAATGGGTGTTAGAAAAATGTGTGTTTTTTTGTCCCTAGACTATACACAGCTGCAGTATTCAATCTTATTGGCAAACTGTCATCTTGCATTAGTACATCCCTCCCAAGAGCAACTGAATTGAGAAACACAGAATTTGATATTCAGGGTGATGTCATGCAATTTTTTATATCCAGAAATCAGGGTGGAAATTATGAAATTGTTTTCTCAGCTGACACGGATTCATGTAGCTTCTGCAGAAGTTATTATTTACTCAGCAATGTATTGAGGAATCACCAGTGTATACACACACACGAATGCACACACACACACACACGCACACGCACACACACATACACATATACATATAGTCAATGTGGATGTGGTGGATGCCAACTCCCATCTGTCCCAGCCAGCCAGTGACCAGGAATGATGGAAGCTGTGGTCTTGAAGGACTTTACACTGGCTAGCCCTGTATTGGATCAATACTGTGATGTTTCTCAAGGACTAGATATGCTGGATCAAAATATCTGATTTCCACAAACAACATAGACTTGATCCCTTTTAATGAGCTCTGTAATGTTTAGTTGATTAATGCTTTATTAATGGATGGAAACATTGTGATCAACTCAAAACATGCCCCTGATATATCAGGCAGCAACATATTAAAATACAGATACTTATAAAATTCCTGATGTCAAACACCATACTCAAAGAAACATTCTCCCTACATCTGAGAGAAGGAAGAATACTTCTTCTAAAATTATACCAATTGCAAGAAAAGTAAACATCCCCCTCTCTTATAATGATTCCTCCCTCCTGTGCAATATATGCAAGCTCTGGTTAATCCATCAACTAATTCAAATTTATCTAATTAATCCAAGAATTTTTCAGTCAGATGACATCAGAAAAGTAGGGCTGTCCATTTAATCAGGAGACAACCCTACTTCTAGTGTTTTAGTGGAGGGGAAATGCAGGCGAGCACAGTGGGGGCTTCCCAACCCCCAGAGCATGAGCGATGACACAGGGTAATTGACAACTCTTCTTTCTCTGGTAAATGAATGAGATGATAATGAGATTTCAAGCTTTTCCATACTGTGCAGCAAAGTCAGAGACTGAAGCCAGCTTATTATACTCTGGCTGTCAGCTGATTCTTGTGTAGAAAGGATCAACAGAGCTCCTTGGGGGGGCATGGCTGGGGGGGCTATGAGAAACTCCTTCAACATTCACCAAGTGACTTATTTTAAAGATGAATTATGTGGGCATCTCAAGATGGAGGTATATTGTGAAAAGCCCACAATGCTATTATTATTAAAGTGTTCATGAAGAAATCTCCTCAGTGTATTAAACTTAGAACATGGGGGAAGGAACTGAGTTTAGGAGAGTGCTCCCTACCATTTAATCATACTAATGATGCAAAAATTAAAAAGTCAATCAAGCAAGTACTTGGTGTGTCACACAGAAGTGTACAGTGTGCCATGGTTGTGTCACTCACCCGACCTCCTTCAGTATTGTCTACACCAGTGGCTCCCAAACTTCCCATGGACCACTTGAAAAGTTGCTGAGGGTCTTGGTGGACCACTTAATGATTTTTCTGCCTGTTGTAGCATTTGTAATGCACTATGCTTTATGAATTTTCTGTATTTTTACAGACATGCTATAAAGCAGCCAAATGAAGCTTGTGGACCACTGGTGGTCGATGGGCCACAGTGTGGGAACCCTGGTCTACAATGACTGGATGAAGTTCTCAAGGATTTCTCAACCCTATCTAGGAGTTTCTCAACCCTATCTCAACCCTATCTAGATATACCTAGGATTGAATTTATGACTTTCTACACGTGCTCTGCCAGTGGACTCTAGCTCTGCCCTCAAATATAAGAAAAAGCTGCCCTGAAACACAGTCATAATCACAAACAAGGGACACAATTGTCCAGTAGTGGAGCTAGCAAAGAATTTGTCTTGGGTCTAGAATGAAGAAACATGAACAGTTGCTTGTTCATGAAATTTATGAAAGTTATGATGATGCTTCTTGCTGAATCTTTATTTTCCCCATGAGCATGTGTTTGGTTTAGGGTGGAGAATTAATGTAGGCAATTAACCAACTTGCTTTTTAACTGATTAAAATCGTTTTACTGTCAAGCATAAAATACTTTTCCATAGGGAGATGGTGCAGGAAACCTGTCTACCCAGAGAACGTCTTGTAGAGACTTGGGGAAAATATTCCACGTTGACTACAAGTTATATTCATGGTGTAATAGGCAACTACGTCATTAAAAATAAATAAATCCTAGGCACAGGGGAGCATAACTATTATCGGCTCTCAGAGACACTCCCATCTACAGCAAGCTCTGTCATGCTGTCAGTACAAAAAGATGCTACCATGGCGGGGGAATACATATTTCTTCTGCCCAAGGAGTAACTTCTGAATGCACATTCAATCCTGGGAGCTCTGTGTGCGCTGATCACTTTGTTGTGCTGAAGAGGGAGAAGTGCTCTAAACAAAGTTCATCCATCCCACTCCCTTTGAAATGACTTGGCAGAGATCAGTTCCCAAGTGCTGCGCAGTTCTGGACCAGGACCACTGTGTTATGTACTTCTGGCACTTTGGGGCCTCTGCAAGGCTAGGCAAGATAAGGATCAATTAGCAAAACTGTTCCTTTTTGGATTAGCTCCAGGTTCCCTCCCCATCAGTAGAGATTCTGGGACACAGACCTGTGGAAGCAGTCAACAGCAGTGAGGCAGCAGTGAGTCAATAGAGTACGATGAAAACGAGACACAGGCCCACGAATATTTTATACGAGCCGTAGATTCTGTTTTAGAATAGCTCATATAATTAACTGAATCAATGGTGGCATTTTTTTTTTAATCCATTGTGCTATTTGCAGCGTGGCTGAAATATGCAGGGTTTAAAAATAGAACACGCCTATGATATGCATCCCTGTATTGTAAAGATACTGCAGCCATTAAGAAGAACTGGTACTAAGTGCTGGAAGCATTTCGTCTGAAGCATTTGCAGCAGAGAAGCAGGCTGCCACATTTGCCAAGACACAAGAGAGAACAGCAAATGAGCAGAGCAAAATGGCAAATTTGGATGTTTGCACTGACTATTCATAAGTCGTTTGGATCATTTATTCAAGTTCTCGAGACAGCTAGAATCACAGTTTTGCAAATGTTTTGAGAAATGCTTTAGAGTCAAGCAAGCTCTTAGCTAGGCAAGGCGAAAGCAATGGTAATTTCCAAAGTGTATTTAAGTCATTCATCAAAATTAAGCTTCATGAATAACGTGCATCAACCCAACAGAAAGTGAAGAAAACACCACATTTTAGCATCGTTTCCCTTCCCCAATTTCAAAGTCAAATGTATAGGGGAGAAAATGTAAAACATGCCTTGGAAGTATTTGAAATACAACAAAAAATTACAGTAGGCTGCCGGTGCACACTTATAATTACAAGACACCCAATCAGAACAGTGAATCTATCAGGTTTCTGGACGTGATATGAATAATTCCGCACTAGAGTCTGTGCTTCTAGAATCTTCTTAGTGATGTTGACAGAATGCATGCTAACAAACTAGAAATTATGAACCTTTCATTTTCAGGAGAATGAGGAATCAGACTTCTCTCTCTACCTATCGAAGCTGTCTTTTATTTATTACCTTATTATGACTTGGAGGCCTTAAAAATTTCAATCACCGTTTCTCTTTGGTCTGGGTGCTGAGTAAAAAAAAAGAAGCTAGGAAAAATCTTCACGCCCAAAGCCCTGTCCAATGAGAGGAGATGCTTGCTGATCTCCAGCTGCATCATGGGCACCTAGGAAGCTGCTTTGTACTGAGTAAAACCATTGGTCCATCTAGTCTGACATTCTGGTCCATCCCACATGACTTTCATCTGCAGTAAACAATGAAGGGAAGTGGATAGTTAGCACCTGACTTAGACTCCCCTGCTTTTCTTCAGACATAGCAGTCTGTTGCTCATTCTTTTATTACATGCATCCACTTGTCAAGCCACAACACACAGCAGTGGATTCCAGATATTATCAAATACTACATAGGAAAACTGGATGCTGCCTTATACTGAACCAGACCATTAATCTATCTAGTTTAGTATTGTCTATACTGCTTGGCCGCGACTCTCAGGGTTTAATAGAAGAGTCTTTCTCAGCCCTACCCTGGAGAGGCCAGCAACTGAAGGTGGAACATGGTGTTTGCAAAGCAGATGCTCTACTACTGAGTTACGTCCCTTCCCCTATAGCTGGCCTGCCCCCTTTCCCAATGGGGGTTGTTGTTGTTTAGTCATTTAGTCGTGACCGACTCTTTGTGACCCCATGGACCAGAGCACGCCAGGCACTTCTGTCTTCCACTGCCTCCCGCAGTTTGGTCAGACTCATGTTTGTAGCTTCGAGAACACTGTCCAAACATCTCGTCCTCTGTCATCCCCTTCTCCTTGTGCCCTCCATCTTTCCCAATGTCAGGGTCTTTTCCAGGGAGTCTTCTCTTCTCATGAGGTGGTCAAAGTATTGGAGTCTCAGCTTCAGGATCTGTCCTTCCAGTGAGCACTCAGGGCTGATTTCCTTCAGAATGGAGAGGTTTGATCTTCTTGCAGTCCATGGGACTCTCAAGAGTCTCCTCCAGCACCATAATTCAAAAGCATCAGTTCTTCGGCGATCAGCCTTCTTTATGGTCCAGCTCTCACTTCCGTACATCACTACTGGGAAAACCATAGCTTTAACTATACGGACCTTTGTTGGCAATGGGGGTAGGCTCACAATACTATCTCACATTATTATTGTCTGCCACAAACTGTCTAAGGAAGTGCTAAGGAACAAAATGTCAGAGTGAAGGCAACATTTTTATTTTCCTAGCACAGATGCTGATATTGACACTTTGATAGTATAGCAATAACATTATTGACTCAGGTTTTTTCAGATTGTATAGTGGAAGTTTTAAAAAATGCAGATCTTATGGACAAGATGACCTGTGCGTGCGTGCGTGCGTGCATACATACGCACAAACTCTCATGCCTCTCTGCCGGTGGTGAATTGGGCTATAGTAGTTTTAAAAATTATACATGTTCACTGTTTGGGCCATTCAACACCGATCTGTTCCACCTCAAAACACCAGAGACTTTCACTGATGCGATGTTACATTTGTTTAGCTCAAACACAGCACATGCAGAATGAAAAGATCTGTGACAATGACAGCAACCTGCAAAGGAAGCACTAAGTAGGAGAGTTTGTGGTGGGCTTTCATCCCAGACCTTTACCCTTTGGGTAGGCCATACAAGCTTTCAACCACAGTCTTTCATAACCTCACAAAAAGCTACGGCTATACAAATTATATACCTAAGTCTTGCTAGCTGTCCTGATTCCTTGCAAACAAAATGGAATCTGGCTGTAGGACTTCTTTAGGGAAAGGACCATAGCTCAGTTGGAAGTCCTGGTTTAATCTCCCACATCTCCAAGTAGGACTGGGAGAGCCATAGCTGAAAGCCTGGTGAGCTACTCCCAGTCAGTGAAAAGTCTACAACACTGAGCTAGATGGACCCAGTATAAAGCAGCTTTCTATGTTCCTTAAGACATTATTTGGGCCCTACACCATACACTGGAAGAAGGTGCAGTGCTGGTTTGAGCAACGCTATACTTGGTTGCTTCTTTTTCTGGATAGCTTGGTTTCTTATTCCTGCTTCCAACCATTAGGCCTGTGTGCCAAGGTACCAGACAAGGGCATAGGAATGATTTCAGAAAGATGTGGCCCCAGATGAAGGGCATATATATATATATGAATATGGATGGAATTCTAGTGACTTACACCACAGATAGGTAAGATGCCCCTTTCCCCAGTGTTGAACCACAACATTAACCACCATAATTATCAGTGCTGGGGCTGATGGAAGTTGGAATCCAAGAGCATTTAGAGGACTGGGGATTTTCATCCCTGACTTTCACTAACCAAGGATCTTATTCTTTTGCATTATTCTCCAACTGGATAACTGTCATTTAATTCTTCTTCAAGATTCCCTCAGTTTGTTCTTTTTTCTTTTTTACACTTTACCACCATTCTATTTTTGATCCGTTCTTCTCTGCAGGGATTGTAAAATTCAGTATCACAGGCACTAGCATAGCCCATTAATTAAAATTTCCCTAGGCAAAGTTGCCACCTTTTTCTTGACACAAGCAGAACCAGAGGAGGACACTGGGCTCCGCCTTCTGATTTTTGTCTATTGGCAGCTTCTCTAGAAGCAGATGTGGCAACTTTTGTGGCAGGCTTTTCTCATCCTTGAAATGGATGTGCATGCATGTGTTTAGCCTGTCAGGGGAAAAGGAGCCTCCAAACAACTCTCAGCACCCCTTAACAAAGTACAACTCCTAGGATTTTTATTTTTTTTTGGGGGGGGAGGCATGCCTGTTAAAGTGTTATGATACTGCTTTAAATGTATGTGTGGATTAGGATCGGGAAATGTATCAATATAAAGTCCAAAACTGGTTTGAAGTCCATATTGTGATGTTGGTTTCATAATTTTGAATGTGGCAATATTTTGCGAATCATGATGTGTGTTAGGGCTGGGTGATATATCACCCAAAACCAGTCCATATCATGATATCGGTTCCATAATTTTTGACCTGGCAATATATCACGAATTGTGGTGTGTGTGTGTGTTTGAAGCCAGTCAATGTCTCTACATATATCAGTATATCATGATGCTTAGCACAATGTTGAAAACCAGGTAACTCCCAGCACTAGTGTGCATGGGGCCTAAATGATGGCCTCATTTGACTGATCCTGCTTTGTATTGCTGTCTTTTAACATTACAGTAGCTTGAAGCCACATAAAAGTGGCCCCCACCCCCAACTACTGTAACTTGGGGCTCAGCTACATTAGTAAAAAAAACCAGCACTTTGGATGCATTATAAACATGCAACACCAGATGGCGCTGTAGAGCACAAAACTTTTCCATGTGATTTCACATAGCGTTTTTTATTATTTTGTTATAACGATTTAATTTCTGGCTTATGTATAGTGGGTTTTCTTTTCCTTGTGTGTAGATCCACCCTTGGTTGGTTGGCTCATTGGCTGGGGCTATTTATATGCTGCCTGTCCGCAATGATTTGTGTCCAAAGCCATTTTCAAAATGGTGGGGTGGGGATGCAAGAAGAACCAGTTCACAAGGTGTATCGACATAACAAACAGGACACAACTCAACAAGGTAGCCATAAATCCAGTATTAAAAAAGAAAGAAACAATATAGACTTAAATGCATAAGCACAGAGAAAAAAGAAAGTTAACAGGCAATAAAGTTCCAGCTGCTGGCCTTAACTGCACTCCAAGGAGCCTCAGCAGCCTGACTTAAGTACTGTTCAGAGCGGGAGGAGTCTCCCCACTAATTTACTGCTGACTCCCTCATCTTTCCTCCAGATAAGGCTGACATAAAGGACACCACATGGGGAAGTAAACAACCAGGACATTAGTGTTTCAAACATTCATCCAAGTGAGCCCTGCAGTGAGGGGTGGAGGAGAAATTTGATTCAGTTCTCATTTAAAGGTGAGCTTGCCTCATTTGCGCTTCCTGAAACTAGCCTGCAGTTTGTTTCTTTATTAAGGAAAGGAAAAAAATACAAGGAGGCTCATAAAGGCAACCCATGAAGAAGTTACTCAAACTGGTGTGCAGTCCCTCCTTTGCTCTCTAGCCTTCTGAGTCAGAGCTCCTCCTCTGTAATCTTCTGCTACAGTGAGCAGAAGGCACCTCTCTCTCTCTCTGCCTGTCTGGTTCATTGCTCAGCCACACGTAATATCCTTCGTGGTCTACCAGCAGAATTATTTAAGACATTCATAGACTGGTGGGCAGAACTCCTAGCTCAACCATTTACTCTTATCAACAAATATGGAATCATCCCTGAACAATGGCTTTGGTCAATAATCATTCCAGTCCTTGAGAGCCAGTGTGGTGTAGTGGTTAAGAGCGCTAGTCACGTAATCTGGGGAACTGGGTTCGCGTCTCCGCTCCTCCACATGCAGCTGCTGGGTGACCTTGGACTAGTCACACTTCTCTGAAGTCTCTCAGCCTCACTCACCTCACAGAGTGTTTGTTGTGGGGGAGGAAGGGAAAAGGAGAATGTTAGCCGCTTTGAGACTCCTTAGGGTAGTGATAAAGCGGGATATCAAATCCAAACTCTTCTTCTTCTTCTTTTTCTTTGTGTTCTGGGAGTCAGTGGGGCTGGAGAGCCTTCAGCAGAGAGGCTGTCCTGTTGGTGCTGCAGGAGAGATGCAAGGTCTGGCTCCTCTCTGTGGTTTCTGTCAGAGCCATCATCCAAACTAGAAACATCATTACCCTTCCTTGTGGTGGGCCACCTGCTCACTTCTGCTTGTCCATGATCCCTCAAGATTTCTGCTTCTAGTACCTCCCAGTTTGTCCCCTTCTCTGAGGTATGGCACCCGGTATCCCACCACCAGGATCCGGGATCTAAGTCATCATCTTCTGTGCCCTCCCTGGGGGGCTCTTGGGTGGGCAGCTCCCACCACTCTTCCTCATCCAGCCAGTCCCTGACAGCTGGTCTACTGCACCTGCTATTTCCAGTGCCATGAGCTGTTGTATCACACATGGAGGAACTCTCTGTCTTCTTTTGCATGCTGCAGCAAGGCTGGCTTTATTAGCACCGAGAGTTTTGCATCTTTCTCTAGACTAAACTTGTAAACAATTATGCAGTGATAACAGCTGCAGAAAATGGCGTCATCCAAGTGGCGTTCCTTCCAGAAAAGCAAATACAATATAATTGCCAATTATCAGACAGTTATGGAAGCCATAGACCTGACCTCCAACGGAGTATTAAAAAAGGTGTTATCTCCAGAATTAGTAGGATAATGCAGTGCCATTGTTTTTAAAATAAAAAACCACACTTTACAACTAGCAGGTACTGTCCATATTTCCCATTTCTGCAATTTATTTATTTCTTAAAAGATGCAGCAACCTAACTTGCTCAGGAGTATTTTTTTTAAAAAAGCAGAGCTAATTCAGAGGATATGTAGAGAGAAAAGCTGAGGTAAGCTGTGTGTGTGAGAGAGAGAGCCATTCTGAGCCCGCAGATGTGTGTTTATCTCCTTTCCGAGTGATTCTTATGTCCCCTCATTATTGGTGTGACTAAACAACAAAATGTTTAAACATGATTCACCGGGGGGACGGGACACCTCACCAAATTATGGTTCCTTGTATCAGGTGGTGATGCAGATCTTTTGTGAGATGGGTGCCTATTTTTCTTATTATTATAGATCTTATGTAGAAGGGAAAAAAGGAAATCAAAGAATTATCTTCAGGCTCGCTCATGCCACTTATCTGCATAAAATGGGTCAGCTGGAGCTGCAATTAGCCCCAAGTCCAACTCTTCCTCTCTGCGCTGTAATTCTATTGGCTTCCTCAGAACAATTCCCTATGTAAATGAGAATGAATTTTGCCCAGTGTAGCCCATTCTGTCTGAACAACAGAATTCAAGTATCGGCTCAGGAGGGGAAGGAGGTCCAGATAGGTTTTCGCTTTGCAGCTCTTCAAAGCATCAAGTTGTTCCTTGGCAGAAATGAGAAAAAGCCTTCTGGTTCACACTGGTTGCTAGTAGGATGAAGTGGCAAACGTAGACCCCAGGAATGATTGTTGCTCATTTCCTTTCGGATACAGGATTATTAAAGGGAAGAAATTTAACAGTGCAATCTTATACCTGCTTTCTCAGAAGTAAATCCCAATGAGTTCAACAGGGCTTAGTCTCAGCTAACTGGGTTTAATCAGCCTAAACCACACAACAGGAAACCCATATGGTCATCCCATATGGTCAACCCTACTGGTCATTAGAACAACTGGTGGTATAAAATGAGTAGGCTTGCCAGCTTTTTTCCTGACAGGCTAACTTAAGCAGGAGGAAGTTTCTCTGGTTATATAGATACCATGAGTGGGTAGGTTTCACTCACTCACCTCTTTAGCTGTCAAAAATTTACAGAGAAGATGATGGCTGACCCCCCATATAAATTTCCTGTTCACTGCAATGAGCAGCAGAAGTCCTCCTGGTGGTGCCAAAGGCCTTGGAGATCCACCTCGTGACCACCAGGAAGAGGGTCTTAATGGTAATGGCACCAGCCCTGTGGAACTTCCTCCCAAAAGCTAAACATGCATTAACCATTTAGTCAAAAGTCGGTTGTCGAATGTAATCCATTCCAGAAGCCTGAAATGTTCGACAACTGAATTGCGGCTTCCTGTTGATTGCAGGAGCTTTGTGCACTCAGCGGAATCTGCGTTGGACGTTTGACTTCTGAAAAATGTTTTAAAAACGGAGCATTTACTTCTGGGTTTTTGACGTTTGGGAGCCAAAACATTCCAAAATGGAGACATTTGGGATCCAAGGTTTGACTCTATTAGGATTTTGATGTATTCCTAATTTGAAGTTTTTTTGAATTATTGTATTAAGAGTTTTATACTTCTTATTGTTTTGTTATGTTTCATTGTTGTAACTTGCTTTGGGTATCTTTTGATATAAAGAGAAGTATAGATATACTTTTAAATAAACAGAATTAGCAAAGTTGGACTGTGGTGTGGTAATGTAATGACAAGCTAGTTTGCAGCTGTGTTCCAGTAGCATTTTCATTGGAAGACTCCGTGGGCAGGTTTTGCTTGTGTTTAGATGTTTTATTTGTTCTGTAATTGTATATTCTGATGAAGGATGAAAAGATAACCAAATCAATAAATAAACATTCGAAAGTGGAATTCCATTCCTTCCCCAACACAAATCTGCACAAAATTTGCACACACTGATTTATATGTATAGATGCAAATTTGGAACTACATACTATAATTTGAATAGGAATCGAATACATTTCACCATAGTTAGAAAACTGGCATGCAGGTCACCTACACAGAGTCTAACTGTTGATGAGCACCTTTCAGACTCCTGCCCTGCCTTTTAAGAATTCTTTATCTTTATCCTTAAGGAGTCTTAGACTTCAGGATGTGATCTTTCACATGAAGTAAAAGCAACTACTGGAAACCTAGTGGAATTTAGCAGAAGTTTAAATATAACAACAACAACAATCTATTATTTATACCCTGCCCATCTGGCTGGGTTTCCCCAGCCACTCTGGGTGGCTCCCAACAGAATATTAAAAACATGATAAAACATCAAACATTAAAAACTTCCCTAAACAGGGCTGCCTTCAGATGTCTTCTAAAAGTCACATAGTTGTTTATTTCCTTGACATCTGATGGGAGGGTGTTCCACAGGGCAGGTCCCACTATCAAGAAGACCCTCTGCCTGGTTCCCTGCAGCCTCACTTCTAGCAGTGAGGGAACTGCCAGAAGGCCCTTGGCGCTGGACCTCAGTGTCCGGGATAGACGATGGGGGTGGAGACGCTCCTTCAGGTATACAGGGCTGAGGCCATTTAGGGCTTTAAAGATCAGCACCAACACTTTGCTCATTTCTTTGTTAATTGCTTCCAGAACGACCCGCCCCCCCTTAATTTGGAAAATAGTGGAAGCTTTGTGTTCTAATTCCCCCATGGTTCTCATGATCAAGCCATGATCAAGATGAAATTTGGGGTGGTATCCTAGCATGCTGTTGTTTCCCACCATTTAGTACAACTTGGAGTTATATAGATAAAAAACCACTAAACCTAGCTCCATAACACAACAGGTACTGCTATGTAAAAATAATGTTAGAAATTTGGGACTGAAGTGCTAACATTTTAACCAGTAAACTAATGCAATAAACCCCTCATCTGAATGCAGACATAGTCCAACAACACATTGGCTACCCTGGTGCAATTGTAAATAATGATCTAATGTTGCTTTAAATCTTAATGGCACTTAATTGCCAGGATACCTTGATCCTAAGTTACCACTTTTTAAAATGTCCGTATCATGCTGTGCAGAGACTGATGTGATCTGATTCTAGCCAAATTTGTGATGTCAAATCTTGGATTTCTGCTTTGTAGCATTACAGAGTTCCTACACCCAAATATTGATCAAAGCATCAGAAATGCAGGCTGTCACAGTAAATACGGGTGATCACTGATCTGCAGCTGGCTTGAATTTGACCTGGTAGATTTGGTGCTTGCTTTCTAATTTCCACGCAGTGGTAATTGGTTGTGGCCTGTGGAGAGTTGGCTGGCAGCTGTGGTAAAAGCCGATGTAAAACAGTCCATGTATAACTGCATTTAATGTGATATAGATCAACCTAAAATATTCCCCCCTGGAAGCTGGCATATACAAAATATATGCTATCGAATGCACACATGATTTAATGATACAGACTGCTTTCCATCAATGCTTGCGACAGATGCCTTTGTAGGCAGCATCGAACTGGCTGTTCAGATATAGCCATCTTCAGAATTTAAATCTAGGCTGGTAGCTCTCTGAATCAGTGGACAAGGAGAGAGGCAGAAAAGTTGCCTGAAATGGTGTTTGGTCCAGTGGAGGATTTCAAGCCAGGAGCTCACAATCCAGCAAGGATCAGTCCCCGATCCACAGCCTGGCACCGTCGGTGGCAGCGACGGCAGGAGGAGGCACTGGCCATCCCGCAAAGCCACTGCGCCCCTAAAAGGGGGTAAGCGGTCTTGTATTTAGTTGGTAGTCATTTCTGTAGCTGCACGACATGCATTCCTGTGCTGCAGGGGGTTGCATTAGAGTTCCTCATGGTGCCTTTCAACTCAACAACTCTATTATTCTATTTTTTAGTATTAATCAAAGGTACTCTCACCCAGTGCTTCCCCCCCTAAAAAAATGTTTAGGGGTACTCTCATTTTCTCTCAAGAAAATCACCATTTTATAGTTCAAATTGGGGAAAATAAATACAATAAATGGACAAAAGTACAAAGAACATGCATTACACTGGGAAAGGAAATGAAGCCGCCATTGGAGATGATTACAACGAATCTGACCAACCACCGTGCTATATTCCAACTCCTACCTCACACATTAAACACTCGCTTCTATCTGAGACTCAGGAAACACCGTGACAGGAAATGAGGCCACCATCGGGGGTGTCAATGGAACTGGCAATTCACCGTGCTAGAGAAGAAACTATTTTTATTTTTTTTACTTTCTTCACCCGCTAGACTCACAAAATGTTTAGGGGTTTGTGTGCCCCTGTGTGTCCCCAGAAAAAAGCACCGCTCTCACCTGGAAATTCAACCTCTCCACCTGTTACCTAGGGATGTGGGTGGCGCTGATCAGAAGGTCAGCGGTTCGAATCCCCACGACAGGGTGAGCTCCCGTTGTTCGGTCCCTGCTCCTGCCAACCTAGCAGTTTGAAAGCACGTCAAAGTGCAAGTAGATAAATAGGTACCGCTCTGGCGGGAAGGTAAATGGTGTTTCTGTGCAATGCTGGCCACATGACCTTGTCTGCGGTCAAACGCCAGCTCCCTCGGCCTATAAAGTGAGATGAGTGCTGCAACCCCAGTGTCATCCGCAACTGGAATTAATGTCCAGGGGTTCCTTTACCTTTAACTTTTACCTGCTACCTGGACAGAGTCAGGAAAACCTGGAGACTTGAGGTCAAAACTGGAGATCTGGCAACCTTACTTGTAGCTCCCACAAGTTGTAGATCCAGAGATTTATGTTGGGTATTTGCGCCTGGAATCTGGTAGCCTAGTACTTGTATGATTCTGGGAACATAAGTATTCATCTGCCTTTCCTATATTTGTTGTTAGCGTTCACTGTTCGCCATTTGTGTGAAGTGCTAATTTGCGTGCCATCTTCCTTTTGCGTGTTCACACCCAGAGAACTTTCCCCTAAATAAATTCACACATGACTCAAATTTTAGTTTTGGTTTTTGGCAGAATTTAGGCCACAACTTATTGATTACAGAAGGTGAGTGGTTGCGCAGGCTCTGGTTCGCCTAGCTCGATGCACCCTTGCAGGTAGCGTTGACCCAGGGCACCAGCATAGGTCAGCCAAGGGTGAACACCTGGCAAGGTGAAAAGCCAGGTACAGACTCTGTTCACCACCCAGATGCCCCCCTGGACTCAGGCACGGGCACAACCCCTCTCAGGGGTTGACCAAACCAGTTGAGTCCCTGGATTCCTTTAACAGAATACCCTTCACATAGGGATGGCAAGACTGCTCTCCCATGCAGCAGGCGAAACCCAAATGGCAACAGCCAATCAGCCAAGTGGGAAAATTCCTACCATGCCCCTGTCCCAATGACACATGACAGCATAGCAAGGTCAATAACACAAAGCCCTAAAATTAGGGAGAGGTGGACGGGTGTTCCGAATGCACGAGCCGAAAGAGGAAGCTCTGGGCCATGTGCATGGGTATAAATAGGTCCCTCGATCCGTTTGGACTGCGCCCCATTGGTCAGATTGAACCCAACCCAATCGAGGGACCTACCAATTGGGTGTTGTGGCATAACAATCAAACCCACCCACAACACAGGAGGTCAGTCTCCAGGTCTCACTGCAACAGGTGCCCTCTTTTAGGGAGGACACGATTTCACCAAATTTGTCAGCCACAGACTTCCCACTCATTTGCCTGCTTTTTTTCCTCTCCTTGCCCAGTTTTCCTCTCTGACAGCAAATGTCTGACTTGCAGGAGCTGGCTGCTGGTGAAACATTATTGCTACAATTATAGACTGATTTCATGGGCAAATCATTTTTGTTTGCCCGTGCAAGAGATTCAGGAGCAATCTCATCCTGCCCAGCAGGCACAACTTAAGGACAGAAGCATGCGGCGAATCCTTTAAGATTGCAAATGATATTATCAATGATCTATATTGAAGTTTATGCATAATTCTGCTAATGCTAATGGAACTTGTTGCACATTTAGGGGAGAAGATGAGAGGCTGTTTACGTTGTTCAACATTTTCCCTCTTCTGCTATTTAATTATACTGCAAAAGAATGAAAGCACAAGGGCAAAATTAGCTTTAATGCTTTTAATTATTTTCATTTACATATATTTCTATTACCCAATGGTTATCAAAGGAGAGACGATAGAACTAATTACTGTTTCAATGCACTTGCCACTTTGAGTTAGCCTTTTTCCGCGGAGCTGACCTTTAATTCAGCAGAATAAGAAAAAGAATTGATCATCCTATAAATATTTGGCACCCTCCCCACCTTCCCATTGCATGAGTAAACTGATAAGCAATATTTTGGTGAGCGCAGGGGTGATGACAAGTACAGAGCTAACAGATGCGGGACTTGCACAACGTAAATTATAGGTCAGTGCAGTTTGCGTTGTGCCATTTCTGTAGCTATAAAAGAAATTGCTGTTAATTACTAGATTATTACCATACTTAATTCTGCTAATTCCAGGCTATCAAAACAATGTGTGGAAGCACAAATCGTGTTATATTTTTGTTCCTTCTGCAAGGTGACGGTCCCCCAGTTGTATCATTAGTTTAGGAATGCTGCAGTTTTAACTAATGAATTAAATTTACAGCTTTATTACTGGTACACAGAGATTACAAATTTGCCTTGAGATGTTAAACAGCCCTCTTCGGAGCGATTGACTCATCTGCATATTGTCCCTTGAAAACAGAATGACTTATGTTTCAGTGTAGTTGTTCTCTGACCAGTACATTAAAACAACAACAACAACAACAACAACAACAACAACAACAACAACAACAACATGTTGGCAAGTAGTTCTGCTTAGAGGAAGATTTCCCATGGGCTATACAGGTTAATGTAGAAGTTGAATTCTTCAGGCATTTGAACACTGCAAACAAAACAAAAACAAAAAAAACCCTCCCCTGATTTGACCTAGATGTTCCTAGTCCAAGAAACTATGGTTTGTAGGAACAGGAGTGTAAAGCACACACTCTCTTGTCCACTCCCCTCTCCTTTTCTTACATGCCTGGTTTAAGGGAGGTCTTCTGGTTTGTTAAACCATGGTTTCCCCATGATGTCCAAACTGGGATGCTTTGGTTTAAGCACTCTGTACATCATGGTTTGAGCCCAGTTTATAGGGGGTACATAAGCTGCCATAAGACAAATATGGAGCACAATCATATGGAGGTCTACTCAGAAATAAATCCTAGTGGGGTCAATGGAATTTACTCCTTGGTAAGTACAGACCCTCCAAGTGTTCCTATTTTCCAAGCACAGTCCCAGATTTACAGAGGCCGTTCCAGTTTCTGATTGGATCGCAGAATGTCCTGCTTCTTCTTAGGACATCCCTATTTTCTTCAGAGAAATGTTGGAGTGTATGGAGTTATGCGACCCACGAGCCAAGGAGATAAGTAACTACAGTGGTACCTTGGGATGGAACAGGATCCATTTCGGAGAATGCAAGACGCGAAGGTGCACCTGCACATGCGTGGGTCGTGTTTTGCCACTTCCACGCATGTGCATGATGTCATTTTGAGTGTCTGTGCATATGTGAGTGGCGAAACTCGGAAGTAATGTGCTCTGTTACTTATGGGTTGCCGCGGAGCGCAACTCGAACGCGCTCAACCCAAAGCGCATTCAACTCAAGGTATGACTGTATACAACTGTTAGAAGACATCTGAAAGCAGCTCTGTATAGGGAAGTTTCTTAATCTTAAGTGTTTTGTTATGTTTTTATACATGTTAGAAGTTGTCCTGAGTGGCTGGGGCAACCCAGTCAGATGGGTGGGGCATCATCATCATCATTATCTTCATAGTATAAAGGTAAAGGTAAAGGGACCCCTGAACATTAGGTCCAGTTGCGGACAACTCTGGGGTTGCGGCACTCATCTCGCTTTATTGGCCGAGGGAGCCGGCGTTTGTCCGCAGACAGCTTCCAGGTTATGTGGCCAGCATGACTAAGCCGCTTCTGGCGAACCAGAGCAGCACACAGAAACACTGTTTACCTTCCCGCCGGAGTGGTACCTATTTATCTACTTGCACTTTGACGTGCTTTCAAACTGCTAGATCGGCAGGAGCAGGGACTGAACAAGGGGAGCTCACCCTGTCGTGGGGATTCGAACCGCCGACCTTCTGATCGGCAAGCCCTAGGCTCTGTGGTTTAACCCACAGCATAGTATAGAACATCCCTATTTTCATCGGAGAAATGTTGGAGTATATGGAAGTGTCTTATATGGTTGTAGCCTCCATTGTAGAAAGGGGTGGGTGTAAAACTTTTCCAGATTCAATGTAAAATTTGTGAAACAATTGTTTCTTGGACAATCTCCCTTCTGAATTGCTAATGCCTTGGAAAAGTACAAATAATGACATATATTAGCTTTAGTGAGACCAGAACATTTGTGCTTCTTCCTTGAAGCTCAGCTAAAAATAATTCCAAAGATTTGATTAATCCCTGAAGTGTAATATTAAAATGATCTTCAGGTCTGCAGTGCCTTTCAGAGAGACACTCGAGTCCTTGTTATTATCTCTAAAGAGCAGAGTCTCGCCAGCAGGGCGTCCTTTGCTTATGTTCCCTCGCTGAGTTAATACCAATACAGATTAAAGTTAAGTTGCACTATAATGACTGGACTATATGGGGGCACTTGCTGAGCAGGCATTGCTTCCTCCATACGGGTGCAATCAATTCAATTTCCCATCAAAATAAAAATCAAGCTGCTGCCTTGAAATATAGACGATAAAATAATTGCTCTTCTGCAAGAAAGTAGGCCTGGGTTGCTACATCCCAGCTGTGCAAAATTCAGAGATTTCCACACGTACATATCCAGGCCACCAAGAAACATTGTGACAACTCAGAGACAAACTCCATCTGGGCAAAGGCACTCAAGGTCGGTGCAGAGCAGGACTGCAGATGGATGTGACCTGGGGGAGCCCTAAGGCCCACAGAGAGAGACCTGGAAGGATGCATTCCCCATCCCTGCTGAAAAATAGATGCTGCAGTTCAGAGGGAGTTACTAGGAAGCAGCCAATAAATTTGCCAGTCAGCCCCTGTCTTTGGCGCTGTGGTCTAAACCACAGAGCCTAGGACTTGCCAATCAGAAGGTTGGTGGTTCGAATCCCCGTGATGGAGTGAGCTCCCGTTGCTCGGCCCCTGCTCCTGCCAACCTAGCAGTTCGAAAGCACGAAGTGCAAGTAGATAAATAGGTACCACTCCAGCGGGAAGGTAACGGCGTTTCCGTGTGCTGCTCTGGTTCGCCAGAAGCGGCTTAGTCATGCTGGCCACATGACCTGGAAGCTGTACGCTGGCTCTCTCGACCAATAAAGCGAGATGAGCGCCGCAACCCCAGAGTTGTCCGCGACTGGACCTAATGGTCAGGGGTCCCTTTACCTTTATTATTATTATTATTATTATTATTATTATTATTATTATTATTATTATTTATTAATACTCCACCCATCTGACTGGGTTGCCCCAGCCACTCTGGCCAGCTCCCAAAAGAATATTAAAAACACAATAAAACATCAAATATTAAACACTTCCTTAAACAGGGCTGCCTTCAGATGTTTTCTGAAAGTCAGGTAGTTGTTTTTTTCCTTGACATCTGATGGGAGGGCGTTCCATAGGGCGGGTGCCACTACTGAGAAGGCCCTCTGCCTGGTAGACAACCAGAGCATGTACCACTCTAGCGAAACAGTCCACGGGCAGATAGGGTCTCAGCCTACATACTGGATGGAGCCGGCAGACAGCAGCCCTGGACGCAGAATTGACCTGCACCTCCATGGGCAGCTGTGAGAGAGCCTGAGAAAAAGAAGCAGTGAATGGGAGGGGACGGGTTTCACAAATCCTCCAACATTCCTCGGATGAAAATAGGGACGTCCTAAGGAAAAGTGGAGACTCTTGAGAGTCCCATGGACTGCAAGGAGATCAAACCTATCCATCCTTAAGGAGATCAGCCCTGAGTGCTCACTGCAAGGACAGATCCTGAAGCTGAGGCTCCAATACTTTGGCCACCTCATGAGAAGAGAAGACTCCCTGGAAAAGACCCTGATGTTGGGAAAGATGGAGGGCACAAGGAGAAGGGGATGACAGAGGACGAGATGGTTGGACAGTGTTCTCGAAGCTACCAACATGAGTTTGACCAAACCGCGGGAGGCAGTGGAAAACAGAAGTGCCTGGCGTGCTCTGGTCCATGGGGTCACGAAGAGTCGGACACGACTAAACGACTAAACAACAACAAGGAAAAGTGGGACATTCTGCAATCAATTCAGAAACTGGGATGGCTTCTGTAAATCTGGGACTGTCCCTGGAAAATAGGGGCACTTGGAGGGTCTGGGTTCATTCTGTCTGCTCTGGTCTCTTGGTCTGTCCTGTCCCTGTACAAAGGATGAATACAACCTCCTGCCTTTGCCTGTTCTGCATACTCTCTTAACTCAATTAATTTCCTGGCTTGAGACATTGTATTAATGGGATGATGATTTGAGCTGCTGGATTGAGAGGACACCATATTTGAAGTGTGAATGCTTCAAAGGACCTTTTCACTGTTTGGTTGGCAGTAGAATCCAATTCTAGAATCTTTGGCTATGGATTCGGCCTTAACCCTTTACTTGCCTCTTGTGTGTGTGGGAGTGTTGACTCTTTGGCCTATCTCTTTTCTCCCTGACATGTGATTTCTATTTCCTTTCACTCCACATCCTTTTCTGAGCAGTGACTTGACATGCTAATGAATTAGCCTTCTTTGGTTACACAGGCTTCATAAATTGCCATGAAATCACACTGATGATTTGTTGATTGCCCATGACTGAGTCTTCTTTTTGCACTTCGGCAATTACTACTGTCAAGATAAGTGGGTTTCCTTTCAGATTGAAATGTTTGCATCTGCATCACAAGAGTCGGAAGTCCGGGTTTGTGTTGGCGTGTGATCAAGTAGGATAAGGTTGTCTGCAGTGATTGAGCATATATGATGATTTATCTAAAGGGGAGAAATCCCATAGCGAGCTCTATCACAAGCTAAGAAACAAATGAAGATGAAAGGCTGGCTACTGGGAAGTGTGGTGTGAGCATAGTTTCTCTAGGATCAGCATGGATGATGGATGGAACAAAACCCAGAAAGATGACACAGTATTAGGCTTCTGTTCAGATCAATTTTGCACAAGGCTGTCTCTCTTTAAAGAGAAATGCTCCATGCAACTTTTTGTCCGAAACTCAAAGATGGGATATGAATTGCTCTTCTTCATACAAATATCATTGCAAGAGCATTGAAAAACCTGATAATTGAAGTGCAGGCAAGGATGGTAAATGTACTTTCATGAGTTCTGATAATTTATCTTAAAGGTCTGAACCAGCTTCCTCAAACTTGGCCCTCCAGATGTTTTGAGACTACAATTCCCATCATCCCTGACCACTGGTCCTGCTAGCTAGGGATCATGGGAGTTGTAGGTCAAAAACACCTGGAGGGCCAAGTTTGAGAAAGCCTGGTAAACCATGCTGCTTTGTTAGCGAAATATTAAGCTGTTTGCTTCAAGATGACCGAGCTATGATGACGGCGATATTTATATGCCATCCATCTGACTGGGTTGCCCCAGCCACTCTGGGTGGCTCCCAACATTAAAAGCACAATAGAAGGTCAACCATTAAAAAACTTCCCCAAACAGGGCTGCTTTCAGATGTCTTCTAAAAGTCAAATCATTGTTTATCTGTCTGACATCTGATGGGAGGGCGTTCCACAGGGTGGGCTAAAAATAGTAAGACAGTTTCCATGAACTGGAAGCGGAAGAACGGGTTCTTTGATCCTTAAAAGATTTTGCCAAAAAAAATGAGAAACCATTCATCAATTCAAAATTAAAATTTATATAGATATATTTCATCAAAGTATGGGAGAAAATTACGTGTTTCATTTTCTAGTTTAAATAGTCAATATAACTGCCCTCCAAAGGGCCACTATTTATTTTTAGGTTTTTTAAAATACATTTTATTTTTATTTGCACTATGTAAACTTTTAAATATTTGCAATCCTTAATAATGGAACCAGACTATGCAGTTTATATAGGCAATTTTCCATATCCAGGTTTGTATGCATGTCTCTGCTTGCCTATGTATACTAACCTTCTCCAATGTGGTGCCCTCCAGTTATTTTGCACTACAACTCCTGACATATCTGACCATGCTGGATGGGGCCCATGGGAACTGTTGTCCAAAATATTTGGACCATCACATGTTGGGGAAGGCTGATCTATACATACATACATACATACATACATACATACATACATACATACATACATATCAGACACACTGAAGGGGGAAAATAATTCTGGAATTTACTCTAGATCGGGGTGGCCAACTCCCAAGAGACTCCAATCTACTCACAGAGTTAAAAACTGGCAGTGATCAGGTCAAAGTTGTTGAGCTTTTTTTTAGGGGAGCCAAGGTTGTTGAGCTTCTTTGGGGGGAACCACTGATCTACCAGTGTTCTACCACAGATCACAGATATCCAGTGATCTACCAGTATATCACGATCTACCTGTTTGATGTGACCGCTCAAGAACCACTTTGGCCAGTTTCAGAGAAGACCTGCTTCAATTCCAATTGTGGCAAGAACCTCACTTTGGTTTCCCAAAGCTTCAGATGTCTCCTCTATGCAAGTCAGTGGAAACATGTGCTCTCTCTCGCACGCTCTCTCTCTCTTTCATGGGGGAAAACAAAAGCCAGATCTTTGAAAATGACCAGCATGGAGGTATGGTGTGGTCATTGACCCACCCACTCATATTTTGAGGGTGGAGCCTATCTTTCCCTCTATGCAAGTTAATGGAGACAGTGCTGTCTCCATTGACTTGCATGAGGAAAAAGTAAGGCTCTTAAACCATTAGTAGATAGGTAGCAGTGTTGGTCTGCCATAGTCAAAATAAAAAAAATTTTCTTCCAGTAGCACCTTAAAGACCAACTAAGTTAGTTCTTGGTATGAGCTTTCGTGTGCATGCACACTTCTTCAGATACTTAAACCATGTCATAGATATGGACCATAGAATTGTAGAGTTAGAGGGTATATCAGTGCAAGCAAATATTTTCTGAAGGTGCACATCAGGTTTTGGGCAGCTGTCCCGATACCCTACAGAGCTCTGAAGCAGGATAAAGGCGCAGGACAAACATGCTACACTTCAGACCATTTTGGAGAGTCCCACTTCAATTTGGAGGTTTGAATATCTCTGAAGCTAGTTGCTATAGTTTGCAGGCCATGCCCAAACACCCTTTATACATACAAATGCAAACACATTTTGGAAAGGCCAGATGATGTCTACAATGTTGTCACACTAAGTTACACATCTGCCTGAAAGAAATGCTGGCATAATTTTGAACATGGGCAATCCTGGTCATTAGAAAAGAAGTGACATAAAGGTCACAAAAGTTTTGAAAGCCTCCTTTGGTTTCCATGCTACTCTAATTCTCCATGATTCTTTGTTATCCTAACATATATATGGAATTAATTAGAGTGAGCTTTGGTTGAAGTAATTGGCATCTTATGAAGGCATTGTGATGGCTGCATTTTATAAAGGGCAGCCTAATATGTCCCATGGAATTGTGTTTTACTGCCACGGCTGTCATATAAAAAAGGATGTCAAGAGAAGCTGTTAAGACTGCCAACACAGAGCAAAATAAATAACCTAGTTGTTAATGCACAAAAATACATCCTTTTCAGGCTAGATAACAGGATGTAATCAGTGGAGCCCTGAAGAATAGCAGATGATCCGATCTTTAAAATACAAAATAAAAACAATCAGGGTCATACAAAAGCAGACCCTCCAAGTGTCCCTATTTTCCAGGGACGTCCTGATTTAGAGAAGCCGTCCCAATTTCTGACTTGATCCCAGAATGTCCCACCTTTCCTTAGGATGTCCCTATTTTCATCAGGTAAAAGTTGGAGGTTATGGTAAGGTGTCCCTATTTTCATTGGAGAATATTGGAAGATATAGAGCAGGGGTAGGCAACCTAAGGTCCATGGGCTGGATGCGGCCCAATCGCCTTCTCAATCCAGCCAACGGATGGTCTGGGAATCAGCCTATTTTTACATGAGTAGAATGTGTCCTTTTATTTAAAATGCATCTCTGGGTTATTTGTGGGGCATAGGAATTCGTTCATCCCCCCCCAAAAAAATAATAATCCGGCCCACCACATAGTCTGAGGGACGGTGGACCGGCCCACGGCTGAAAAAGGTTGCTGACCCCTGGTATAGAGTTATCCAATCCCTGAGTTGTCTGAAGGCAATCCTGTATAAGCAAGGTTTTTTTATGTTTGATGTTTTATTATGCTTTTATGTAAGCTGTCCTGAGTGGCTGGGGCAACCCAGTAAGATGTGTGGGGTATAAATTGTAAAATTATCATTATGGAATGGGATGTCCCTGTTTCCACTGGAGAAATGTTGGAGGATATGCAAAAGCATCACACCCTTTGGTTAGGATTGGTGGGCTATGATTGAGGTTGTGGATCCTGAGCCACATAAGGCTTCTAGTACTTTGAATTGAGCCTAGAAACTAATTGATAGCCAGTGCAATCAGGGCTGGCCCACCCGTGAGGCAAGGAGAGGTGACTGCCTCGGGTGACAGGATCCATGGAGGCAATAGATTCCGCCTCCAATGAATGCTGCTGCTGCTACAATAACAGCGATGATCCTTAGAGGCTGGATATGTTGTCTCCTCAGCAACTCCCAACGTGCCACCTCTACGGCGGCCTCTTGGCAAGTAGGAGTCACCGCTGGCCTCCTTCCACCCCTAGAGAGGAAATTGTGGGAGCTGCCCTCTAGGGTTTCCTGCGCTGTGCAATGGCTTTTGATTTCCACTTCAAGCATTGGGTAAGGCTAATTTGACCCTTTTCATGCATTTTTGCCCAAATCTGCCTGCTCGGAGTAGAAAGCCTGGGGGTGAATCCAGCATGCATGGTGATATTGGGGGCGGAACCAGCATGGGCAGCCATATTCTCTTCTAGAAGGTTCCAGGAAATAGTGCCTGAATAGGGCTGGAAATGAACCTCCATAATAGCAGTGCCATTTTGACTTCCAGTACCAGAGCAAAATGTCTGGAGACAATTTCATAGATTCTTCTGAGGACAATTTGTCATCCATTTGACAAATGGATGCAGTGGTGTGGCACTTGTTTTATACAATCCTATGGCTGTGTTTTCTGTGGCAAATGTCTGTCCGAGCATCCGGGTAAAAGCTGCTTATTTTCATGACTGTTATAAATATATTTTATCAACTATAGCAGTTTTTATTTGTTGGGCTTTCCTTGGAAATCAAATGAAGCATGAACATTAAATAAATTTATCATGAAAGCCCATGACCTTAATAGTAATAAAGACATTTTCAGTATAAGAGGGATTAGTGCTCGGGAGAGGATTTAGGGCTTGCTTCAGCAAATAGTCATTGAATGGGAAAATCCTGATGAAAATCAGTGTGAATTCTTCCAGGTCTAAGATTTCAGTATAAGTCAGCGCAGATGTCCTCTTGCTATCAGTGTCTTGTGAATCATGTGCTTAGAATGTCTCACCCCTCTTTCTAGCGACATCAAAAACAAATATTCTATTTAATAAAAAAATTCCTTCCAGTAGCACCTTAAAGACCAACTAAGTAGTTCTTGGTATGAGCTTTCGTGTGCATGCACACTTCTTCAGATACACTGAAACAGAAGTTGCCAGATCCTTCTATATAGTGAGAAGGTGGGGAGGGGTATTACTCAGAAGGGTGGTGGGAATGGGAGATTGGCAGATAGCTGAGATGAGCCTGTTGACGACTCTTAACGACTGTAATAGGTCTTACAGGAAAAGGCAAGGGGTGAGAAGGTGAGAAATGGCCTAGTCATGTATAATGAGATAAGAATCCAATGTCTTTGTTCAAACCAGGTCTCTCCATGGTTTTAAGTTTGGTAATGAGTTGCAGTTCAGCAGCTTCTCTTTCCAGTCTATTTCTGAAATTCCTTTGTAGTAAAACAGCTACTTTGAGATCTTGTATAGAATGTCCTGGGAGATTGAAGTGTTCTCCTACTGGTTTCTCTGTTTTGTGATTCTTGATGTCAGATTTATGTCCATTTATTCTTTGGCGTAAGGTTTGGCCTGTTTGTCCAATATAGAGAGCTGAAGGACACTGTTGGCATTTGATGGCATACACAATGTTAGACGATGAGCAATTAAATAGTCCCGAGATGGTATGTGTGATGTTGTTGGGGCCAGTAATGGTGGTATCCGGGTGTATGTGGCAGCAAAGTTGGCATCTGGGTTTGTTGCAGGCTCTGGTGCCAGTGTCCGTGTTAAGTCTGGCTGTAGTATTATTGTGGGTTAGGAGTTGTTTAAGATTGGGTGGCTGTCTGTAGGCAATGAAAGGTCTTCCTCCCAGAGCTTGAGAAAGAGAACTGTCATTGTCCAGGAGAGGTTGTAGATCTCTGATGATGCGTTGTACTGTTTTAACTTGGGAGCTGTATGTGATGACTAGAGGTGTTCTGTTATTTTCTTTTTTGAGTCTGTCTTGCAGCAAGTTCTCTCTGGGTATCAGTCTGGCTCTGTTGATCTGTTGTCTAACTTCATCTGCTGGGTATTTTAGTTCTGAAAAGGTTTGCTGTAGATCTCTTAGGTGAGAGTCTCTGTCTGTAGAATTGGAACAGATGCGGCTGTAACGTAGTGCCTGGCTATATACAATGGACTGTTTGGTATGTTTGGGATGGTAGCTAGAGGCATGTAGATATGTTTGTCGGTCAGTTGGTTTACGGTATAAGGTGGTGTCTATGCGCCCATCCTGTATTTTTATAGTAGTGTCCAAAAAATGTATTTCTTGCATAGATTGATTCATTGTTAGATTGATTGTGGGGTGAAAATCATTAAATTTCTGGTGAAAGGTGTCCAGGGTCTGTTGACCATGTGTCCAGATGATAAAAATATCGTCAATGTATCGCAGGTACAAGAGAGGTTTGAGTGGGTAGGAGTTTAGGAAACGTTGTTCTAAATCTGCCATGAAGATGTTGGCATACTGTGGGGCCATGCGGGTGCCCATTGCTGTGCCGCTGATCTGAAGGAACAGGTCATCACCGAATTTGAAGTTGTTGTGGGTAAGGACAAATTGGCAGAGTTTGGTGGCAAGGTCCGCTGTGGTTTTATCTGAAATGATGTTCCTTATAGCTTGTAAACCATCGTTGTGTGGGATGTTGGTATACAGAGATTCCACATCCATAGCAGCTAGTATAGTATTGTTGGGAAGATTATTTAAAGATTGTATTTTCCTCAGAAAATCTGTGGTGTCACGTACATAGCTGGGAGCACTGATGGCATATGGTTTCAGAACAGAGTCCATATAACCGGAGACACCCACTGTAATAGTGCCAATACCTGAAATGATGGGGCGTCCTGGATTTCCTGGTTTGTGTATTTTAGGTAGAAGATAGAAAGTTCCTGGTCGAGGTTCTGTTGGTGTGTTGGTGATGATCTGTTCTTGGATCTGTTCTATTTAATGTTGGTGAATAAAAACATCTCCTGTTCTTACATAAACTCCCATTGACCAGCATGAACAGGTACGCATTGGGTTGAATAGAATATTTATGTGTCATCTTTTACCATGGCTGAAGGGAGGACAATGTCTGAAGGACAATGTTACACACATTCCACAAAGGAGTCCTGCATCTTGTCTGTGCAGTATTTTACATATTCCTGCTTTATATATCTATTGCAAATTATTTTAGACAAGGGCATCTTCATCATGCTTCTACACTCAGAGCATAAGAACTGTATGTTGAAAGGGAACTGCGCAAGAAAGGGGATATAGTGTAAGATGATGGAAGTCAAATAACACATTTGCATTGGGGTCATACATTGAGATATTGATCAAACCCCTCTGCTCTTCTTCTGTAGTTTTCAATTTTAACATTCCTCTCATACAGGCTTTTATCATGTCCTCACAACAACTAAGCAAAGCTGATACGAACATCTGTTCAGCACTGTAAATGTTTATATGACCCATACATTTGAAATTTAAATTGGATATCGTTTCTGTAACAATGTTCTTATTTCCTTTTTCCTTTTCTTTTAAGAAAAGCTTTGTACTTTACATGACCCAATGCTGGTATTAAAATGATCCACGATAATATGCTTTTTAAGAAGAACTTGAAAACAAAATAGGACTTGAAATTGGCCAATATGCTTTTAAAAAGAGGACAAATCAGCCCACACGGACACAGATCTCTGTGGGACACTGAAACTCTGTGAACATACTGGGACCACATAGACTTTCATATATAATTCTACCCATTGGAATGTCTGCTTTATTCAAGTATTTTACAGATATGAGATTTTTATTGAAGTTTTTCATAATGTAATAAAATATAGAAGACTAAGCTAAATAAAAACAAAAAGCAAAAACATCTACAAAAAATACAAGTAAAATAAGTATAATATAGAGTCCTCTCTTAAAGGCAGTTCTTGACCCTTACAACCCACAGAAGGTAGTAGCCCCTCCCAGCTCTCACCTGGGACCTTTCCTTTTTTAAAAAAAATTGACATGGTGCAAAACCATGCATTATTGTACAGCAACACTCATGGGACACCGACATGATTTCTCCTTCAAGTCTCAGCTGTTCTGCTTCCATCCACTGGGCAGCAACCAGGAACCCTTGCACAATGGGAAGACTTCACAATTTCCCTTGCCATCCTCCCAAGCATTCAGTCTGACATATGGTGCTGAAGTCTTCCATGCTTCTTGTGCAGGATCACAGCAAGATGTCCTTCTTTCAAGGTTTTATTTCAAGTCACCCCTCTCTTTGGCATGGGCCCACCTCAATGATTACAACTTCAGGCTCACTCCGATCCTCCACCGAAGGCGCATGTGAAAAGGACCTGGGACCTTTCCTTTCACATCCCAGCCTCTCACCTTGGAGACCAACATTTCTCTGGCCCCCCACCCAGGATCCATGGTCAACCACCTACTACCTCATGAATGTGCAGCTTTCTCCCGATTGAAGTGCTGAGTGTTTGAGAACCGGGACATTTGCAGGGAAACCAAAATGCTTGTTTACAAAGCTATTGTAGGTCCTTAAAGTCCCACATTGGCTCCCAGTACGTTTCTGAGCACAATTCAGAGTGCTGGTGCTGACCTTTAAAGCCCTAAACAGCCTCGGCCCAGTATACCTGAAGGAGCGTCTCCATCCCCATCGTTCAGCCCAGACACTGAGGTCCAGTTCCGAGGGCCTTCTGGTGGTTCCTTCACTGTGAGAAGTGAGGTTACAGGGAACCAGGCAGAGGGCCTTCTTGGTAGTGGCACCCACCCTGTGGGACACACTCCCATCAGGTGTCAAGCAAATAAACAACTATCTGACTTTTAGAAGACATCTGAAGGCAGCCCTGTTTAGGGAAGTTTTTAATGTCTGATGTTTTATTGTATTTTTAATATTCTGTTGGGAGCTGGCCAGAGTGGCTGGGGATAGCCAGCAAGATGGGTGGGGTATGTATAAATAAATAAATAAATAAATAATCATAATACCTTACTGTATGCTTGTGAAACATGGGCCACTTATAAATGCCATTACCAAGTCCTCGAAAGATTCCATCAACAGTGTCTCCGAATTTTTTTACACATCACTTGGGAAACCAGGCGAACTAATGCCAGTGTACTGGAAGAAGCAAAGATCACCAGTGTCAAAGCAATGATTCTTCAACATCAGCTTCGTTGGACTGGCCATGTTGTGCAGATGCCTGATTATCGTCTTCCAAAGCAACTACTATATGGTGAACTTAAAAATGGAAAGCGTAATGTTGGTGGTCAACAAAAGAGGCAAATCTCAAGGAAAATCTTTTAAAATGTATAAACACCAACAACTGGGAAACACTGGCCTAGAGTGCGGCCTGCAGGCGCTCCAATTGGAGAACAGCCTTTACCAAAGGCTTGGAAGATGCTCAAACTCAGGAGGAAAGGGAGAAACGTGCTAAGAGGAAGGCACGCTTGGCAAACCCTCACCATGATCAACTTCTGCCCAGAAACCTATGTCCCCTCTGTGGAAGGACGTGTGGATCCAGAATTGGCCTCCACAGTCACTTACGGACTCACTGCTAAAACCCTGTTTTGGAAAACTATCTTACTCGGCTACGAGTGAAAGAAGAAGAAGAAGAAGAAGAAGAAGAAGAAGAAGAAGAAGAAGAAGAAGAAATAATAATAATAATAATAATAATAATAATAATAATAATAATAATAATAATAATAATACAACCCCTGGACCTAAATAAAGACCCAGAGCAGAGGACATCAAGGGGAAAAAGAGTTTATTTAGATATTTTAGGTAGCAGACTAAAAGGTCCCCTCTTTTTGAATCCATATGATTGCTTCTGGTTTTGGCTGATATTACCTTTTAGGCAGTAGTGTGGTTAAAATATCCTACAGAACATCTAGGGTGGTGGTCAAGGAGTGGTGGGAATTTGGGCTTTGGTTGAAGCTAGGCATTTTGAAACTTGTTTGAAACATTAAATTCTAGCATGAAGGCATAGCTGTTAAAGAAACACTTACTAATTCAAAGACAAAAGGAAGCCTCCAGACTGCTATCAGAAATATACTTGAATATGGTATAGTTCTATCCTATAACAATGTAATATTATTACACCAACAGAATTACACCAATACACCAACAGAAAGCTTTTTGTTTTGCATGCATAGGAAGTCTGGAAAACAGTCTGATGTATCCAATAGCACTATGTCAAACTGGAGTGAAATAAGATAAATTATAAGATCATGATTTTATCATTAATTTGAGGTGCATTCAGTGCACGGACTGTGTCGTCATCTGATCAGTTATCCATGTAATGATATCAAAAGAATTGGACATTGAAATCTGAAGCTGGGGTCATCTCTACCCATATGGAAAGCAAGCTGCCTCTTCCTCTAATTCACTGGAACAAATGATACTTGCTACCTTGTCTGCATGTGTAATTTTGGGGGAAAGAGAGGCCATAGACTAATTTTAGGACCTGATTGCTGAATGTCCTCCTTCTACGAATTTCCTTCCTTCAGTTTCTCTGCAGCAGTGAATCTGGATATGAAGGCCGCACCCTAGGCGGCTTACCGTAATTACAGTGGCAATATCAACACAAAATGCCAAAAAATGCATAGATGGCTTTATAAATGGACTAGGTAAGTTTACGGTGCACATGGGAGTGGAGAGGTCTATCAATAGCTATGGAGCTTTTAGTGGTGCATAAAGGGGGCCTTCAGGCTATTCCCCTACCCACCAGTGTATGCAATGGCCACATTCCTGCCATTTGTATAGGGACCTTCCTGCCAAGGAGGAGCTTTGAACTTTTCATCAATTTTTTAATGCATGCAGACTGTGTGTCTGAACCTCCTCATATAGCTGTTCTTACCTGAGGGTCCTGGCTACTCCTTGGCCGTTGTTCTGGGATGCTCCTGAGTTTATAGAGGCTCAAGGTTATCCTTAGAAGGGAAGTCATCTGCTAGGGACATGACTATATTCAAAACAGTATTCAATGATGAATGGAACAGTCTCATCTAAATCAGTCCCCCTTTGCATCCATTGAATGTCTGTAAAGGGCTCTTTACAGGAAGCAACCCTGGAAGTAGCTTCAATGAAGTGTTATATACTACTACTGGCACTCAGAGACTTCTACTCAGGAAGAGAGCTTTCATGGGAAACTGGAGTTGCCAAGCTGCTAATTTTCATCTTCCTGGTTTATTAGTTGATGTGCTTAGTTGGTCGTCTCTCTTTTTGTTTTTGCATGTTGTATTACTCTTGTCTTAATTGGTTTTTTAATCTTGTCAATTGCCTTTGGCACATAAACAGGTTAGAGAATATTTGAAGTAAGTCAGAACTGCAAACTTTGAACCAGATTGCCACTTTAGTGGAGTTTACTGACAAGTTTATAGAACACGTAAATGAGGAATTTCGAATTACTTTTGTGTCTATTTTTATGGAGCTTATTCTGTTATAACTTTCATATGGCAGTAAATTTGCTTCTATAAACAACAATAATAGTTCAGGAAATTCTATACTTAGGGTACATGTAAAATATACACTTCAATGCTAATATTTTATATAAAAATGACTTGCACAATTCCTATAAACTCACATTTTTGTCCTTGAGTTTATCACTGTATGTTATTTATATACTTTCAAAGTGCTGAGCAGAGAGTGCATAAGTCATTCTCTGGAAAATATATTTAATGAATATTAAATTTTCAGTTGACATAGCTCAGTTAGTTTTGTAACTGAATGTATATCGTGAACTGTATTCATCCAATAAATTACTTGATGGCATTCAGACATCACACAAGAAAAGTGTGTGTCAGGGCATTGTTGGAAGTACCACCATGAAACTTCAGAGCTGGCTTTCTTCTCCACTTTTAAAAATACTTTAACGAAATGAGTTATGTGTGTGTGTGTGATTATTGATAAAATGCCAAGATTAGTCCTGAACTGTTAGACATTAAATGGTGTGTAGAGATTGTACCCAGTTGGGTCTGTTCATTCTTAGAAGGCTTTTTGTTCCGGCAGAGTCTTCCACGAATGGGTCAGAAAAGGGCAACCCAAATGAAGTTTCCAATGGGAAGCTGGCCAGCATCACAGAAGGCGGTCCCCTCTTTGCTCCGTGCCAGTTTAGCACAGCGCATGGGAGCCGACCGAGCAGGCAGTAGGAGTCCTCGAGTGGGTGCCGGGGGTCCATGGGCTCACGCCTCCTCCGTGCCAGAAGGCACGCCGGAAATAGCGCTTGCGCTTGCATGTGCACGCACTCCGGCCCACTGTGGCATCCTCAGGACTGTGAACTGGCCCAAGCCACAAAAACTTTGCCGACCCCTGCTATAGAACATATCCTAGTGCCACATGACTAAAGACAACAAAGCCATATAGAAGGCAATTTGTGAGGGAATTATTGTGAGGAATGCAAGGAAATAGGGAAAAACCAAACGTTTTAGAGTGTCTAAATCATGTCATCGCTATTGGTTCTTCATCTGCCATTTCTAAGGGTTCAAGCAGAGGGCAATCTATGCACCAGCAGCATAGGTTGAGATTCAATGCAGCCTGGAATAATGCTACATTTAAGCAGTCTCATTGCTTCCTTTGAGTGCCAGCAGAGAGTCTAAGGCACAGTACATTCTGGTCCCCAAAACATAATGCAGAAATAAAACATAAACAACAAACAGCTTTCAAAGAAAGCTGATTTATACCATATCAGACCATCTAGCTGATTATAATTTACTTTGTCAGTGGCTCTCCTGTGTCTCTCTCATCACCCATCATATTGGGGGGCACACAATTATTTCATAGCTTCTATTCTATGAGTGTCCCGCTTTTCTATGAATGTCCTGCTTCTATTCTCATGTGAATATTCTGATGTTCTAATTTGCAAGAAAAAGCCATAATTAGAAAGAACCCCATTTATGATCAAGGGCAGAACTACCCTAAATAAACACACAGAACGATTGCACAAAATGGCAACCCTTTGTTGAGTTCTCTCTCCCGTGTTTCTCTCTTCCCCCATAATAATGTATCCTACAATTTATTAATCTCATATCCTGGTGTCATTTTTTTGTGGTAACCGATGAAGCTTCTTGTGGTGTGTAGTTAGTGTCACTCGTGCAGAGACCATTTTCTCATGGAGTCTCATCACACCATAAAAATGCACAGCGCCTATTATATTATGATTATACACATTGTAAGCAAACAATTGATATTTGCTTCAAAACAGCATTTCCAGGGGCATTTGCAAGTGGGGACAATGATCAAATCCTCTAGTTTTAAAATCTTGTTTCAGACAGCAATGCTGCTGGTTCCTGACTGGAAGAAAAAAAAAATCATTACATCACTTCTAATTGGAAGCTTGATGTACAAGGGTGGAAATATTGAGCACACAATTAACACTGCAGTTCTTTTGAGTTCTCCACATTTTTGAAATTTCATTTGACCTTGGTTACACTGTCAATTACTTTGTTTGTTTAATTTGAGCATTAGTACTATGATATTTAATTGGCAGAGGGCTACTAGGCTTCAGGACCTTGACAATGCATAGTAAGAAGACAAATTGTTCGTTTCAGCATTCTTAGCACGGGGGTGAGAAATTACAGAGGTGACACAACACCAGAGTAGTCCTGTTGAAGTGTTTGGAGATGCTCTAGAACAGGCATCCCCAACCTGCGGCCCTCCAGACATTTTGGCCTACAACTCCCATGAGCCCTAGCTAACAGGACCATTGGTCAGGGATGATGGGAATTGTAGTGCAAAACATCTGGAGGGCAGCAGGTTGGGGATGCCTGCTCTAGAAGAATCAGATTGCTATCCCCCAAATTTTCCAAGAGCCCTTAAAAGTACAAAGATTTTACATGGAGGTAGTTTCATAATTGAAGTGGTGCGAAAGAAAAGACCCAGTCTCTGGTATGCATCAATTTTGCAGCTATCCATGCCATGTTAAGGGACGCGGGTGGCACTGTGGGTTAAACAACAGAGCCTAGGGCTTGCCGATCAGAAGGTCGGTGGGATGAGCTCCCGTTGCTCAGTCCCTGCTCCTGCCAACCTAGCAGTTTGAAAGCACATCAAAGTGCAAGTAGATAAATAGGTACCGCTCCGGCGGGAAGGTAAACGGCATTTCCGTGTGCTGCTCTGGTTCGCCAGAAGCAGCTTAGTCATGCTGGCCACATGACCCGGAAGCTGTACGCCGGCTCCCTCGGCCAATAAAGCAAGATGAGCGCCGCAACCTCAGAGTCAGTCACGACTGGGCCTAATGGTCAGGGGTCCCTTTACCTTTACCTTTATGCCATGTTAAACATACACATGTGCAGGAGGCAGAAGCATTCCTGGCCATGCAGACTGGGCCTGATGGGCAGGGGCAAAGGAAGACAAACCGGCACACAGTGCGGGGTGTCGAGGGGAGGAGCAAACCTCCTGGCGGCACATGTGCGGTGCCGCTACGTACGGTGCACGCGAATGCACCGTACATAGCAGTAACATGTGACACCGTACATGTTACATGTTACATGTACCTAGCACATAACATGTGACACCGGGCGGTTTGCCACCGGCGCAACTCAAGCACCGTACGGATGGCGGCGGGATCCTCTGCTCGTGGCTGCAGCGTTGGCAGAGGGAGCCTCTGCAGGTGGCTGCGGTGGTGTGATGATGGCAGCTTGCGCTGCAGTGCCCAGGGGCAGCTGGGCGAGCCCCCCACAGTGTGCCTTCTTGTCACCCCCCTCAGAGATGGCACCCGAGACAGACAGCCCCCTGCTCCCTTCCTCCGCCACTGCTGATGGGATTTGTAGTTCAACAAAATCTGGAAGGCAACAGGTTCCCCAATCCTGAATTAGGGAAAACATGTACGTCAGTGGACAGGGCTTACATAAAAACTGCTTTATCTCATGCCAGAGCTTTGGTGTGTGTTGCTTGTTAGTGTCTATATACTTTTCAGAGTTTCAGGTGGGGTCTTGGGAAGTCAGGGACTGAACCTGGGAATTTTTTCATGACAAGTACATAGTCTACATCTCAGCTACAAGGCTGTTTCCTACATGCAATATTGTCTCATGAATAGTGCTATGGTTTAAAATGGTTCATGGTGCTCGCTTAACTCTTTTTGTGGACAGGGTTCTGAGCTTTCTCTTCCAAATTCAGGATGGATAAAATGAACCGCTTATCCTTTTTAAGGGAACATTGTCTGCCAAATGATAAAATGTATGAAAAGAGCCAGGCTGTCATTCCATTAATAGAGTACATACTAAATGTTGAAACAACAAAAAGTAAAGTGATTATATATGGCAAAGTTCCTAGCTCTAAAAGAAATTTTAATTTCAAGAAATGTTAGTAATTTTTGGAATAACTCCAGAATGGATAGAACTAAGGTACAGCCAAAAAATCTATTGGATGCATCAATAGCATTTCAGCAGAGATAAATCAGGCTCCTCATCCATGTCTTCCAACTAATTTTTGGCTGGAAGCAAATTGCATTGCATTTCAGATTAGGCTATTTTTAGTGATAGTTAGTGATCCTGCATTAACATATAGATACGGAAAGATGTGGGAGCAGATATATACATTTGACTTAACTAATGCTATATTAATAAGCTGAAGAGTTCATTAATATAGCAGGTTGATTTGCAAATGCAAATCACACCCATGCACACCCACACACCATTTAACCCCTTCTGAGTATTTATACTTAACCATCAATACAAAGTGGCCAGTCTCATCACTGCAAATAGGTCATGATGTAATATAGGTGTCCCCCCCCCAAAAAAAAATTAAGCTTATCAAAATACAGAACGGATAGCTCACTAATAGCTAATCTATCAAATTGCCAGATTACTGCATGACTGCTTAGAGCGGATGTTCAACACATTGTGTCAAAACGTGACACTGGAATGGCATTTCTGCAAGATTACATAACAAACGGATACGCTATGGTAAAGTTTAATGTTGTTACGTGACAAGTCAGTGTTCAACCTCTGACATTTTTAGCTGTATTGCTATTATTGTGATCCGTGGTAATCCAAACAGTCATTCTCGCTGTTATGGACACCATTGCTTGCCTTTCCATGATTTGTTTCTCTAGCTGTTGAAATGCATTTGTGTCCATTTTCTGGCAGATGGGTTGATTTTGCTATAGAGAAATGAGAAAGTAAAGCTGCACATAGAGCATTTCCCTAATATTCTGAACCAAAGAAGGCACACCCACACACCTGATGTCATAAACCATGTCAGGCACAGTGCAGGCAAAGGAGTGATTTGCAAAGCACAGTACAGGGGTTTTTGCAACTCAGCTGAAGCCCTGAGCATTGTGCTTTGCAAGCTCTAATTATCATTTATTCCTTGGAACTTGCAAAGTGCAGGACTGTGCCTCTGCCTGTCCTGCAGTTTGATTTCAAGGTACATGGGCAAAAATGGTTTCTTGTGACATCAGGTGATAGACAGGTGGGCGACCCTGCTCACTTGTCACACTTGGCCCTACGGGGTGGGCGGGAGATAAGGATCTGGCCAAATGGCAGGATCTAATTCCTCACTCCTAAGTTAAGGTAAAGGGACCCCTGACCATTAGGTCCAGTCGTGACCGACTCTGGGGTTGCGGCGCTCATCTCACTTTATTGGCCGAGGGAGCCGGATAACAGCTTCCTGGTCACGTGGCCAGCATGACTAAGCCGCTTCTGGCGAACCAGAGCAGGGCACGGAAACGCTGTTTACCTTCCCGCCGGAGTGGTGCCTATTCATCTACTTGCACTTTGACGTGCTTTCGAACTGCTAGGTTGGCAGGAGCAGGGACCGAGCAACGGGAGCTCACCCCATCACGGGGATTCGAACCACTGACCTTCTGATCGGCAAGTCCTAGGCTCTGTGGTTTAACCCAAAGCGCCACCTGCGTCCCCACTCCTAAGTTACCATGCAAAATAAAAAAGTGTGTGCACTCCAAAATTTGGAGACTCTTAAGTCGCAATTCTAGAGAGAAGGGAGTCACTCCATGCTCCTCCATTACTAAGCAGTTATTGTAGCTATGAGACGGTGAAACAGAAAATAAAATAAAATATGGTTGATATGTCTGAGATATGCAAGCACTGGTGGAAGAAATACCAGGAGTTATTTTGGCATTGGAATCTTGCCTAGATGCAAGCAAGCAGTTTAAAAAGAACTCAGTTCAATTGGACCGTTCTTTTATTTAAATGAAACTTTGTAAAGCAGGGATGGGGAACCATGTGCCAGGGGTTGAATCCAAGTCTCTCTCTCTCTCTGGCCCTCTCCACTCCCTAGTGCTGCTCCATACCCTTCGTGAGTGCTTTGAGCTGCATACCTGAAGGAGCGTCTCCACCCGCATCATTCAGCCCGGACACTGAGGTCCAGCTCTGAGGGCCCTCTGGCAGTTCCCTTACTGCAAGAAGTGAGGTTACAGGGAACCAGGCATGGGGTCTTCTTGGTGGTGGCGCCCACCCTGTGGAACGCCCTCCCAGCAGATGTCAAGGAAATGAACAACTTTCTGACTTATTATTATTATTATTATTATTATTATTATTATTATTATTATTATTATTATTCCCCTTTACTTACAATAGACTCACTTTTTCCCCTCTGGCTCTGCCCATTTCTAGCATGTGCTTCCTGCAAGGTTGTCCATGAGGGAAAGCCACTTCCAACATGAGGAGGAGGTGGGATTGCGGGCTCATGCCCCTTACACACGAGCGGAGGCTGGTTTCCAGCCCTGCACGATCAGGGGAATTATCGGGCCGCGTCATTCCCTGAGCCAGCCAATTGTGGTCTGTGGCTTGCCTCGTTTAAGGCAAACGCAGCCCTGGGATCACCTACAATAAAAGCTAGAGCCACTGTGGCAGGCCCTCCAGAGGCACTGGTCATCCAACTGGGCGAAAACGACCTGGCCTATTGGAAGGGCATGAACTTAATGTGAAATATTTTCTATGATTTCAATGAATTGTGTGTTTCCTTTCCGAATTTGATTATAATCTGGTCATCACTGCTTGAAAGGCGCACTTGGAGTGATTGCCAGTGCCCTATCACTGTGAACAAAGCCAGGAAGATCCTGGAACGCTCAGTGGCTCGTAGAGTGGTGGCACTGGGGGGGGGTCATTGACCACCCCGGCATTCAGTTTGGCAAGGAGGTCCTCTACCGTGAAGATGGCGTGCATCTTTCCGACGCGGGAAACAATGTTTGGCTTGCTGACATATTCAACAGGATTCGGAATTGGTTGCAGGTTTGAGGGTATTGGCGGCGAGCTTTGCTCGAGTGGCGGTTAGGCATTGGTAGGGGTATTGTCATGTAGATGTGTTGGGGGGGAGGAGTGCCATCACCTCCCCCAAATATTGAAGGGTAGTCCGGTAAAGGATTCCGGGGGGCGTGGCCCTCAGACTGGAAACAAAATCCTAACACATGAACAGAGGTGAAACAGAGTGTCTGCTTTCCAAGTATGTATGGCAATTTTGAGGAAGCAGTTCTTTTTTGGTGTAACCAAACCCTGCAAGGGAATTCCTAGTTTAAGGAACTCTAGAAGGGAAGTAGAAACATCAGTACACAACCTGTTCCTTAGCCTTTCAATCCCTTTCATCCAGAGGCCGATGGTCACCGATCAAGAATGCAGTGGATTTCCTGACTTGACTGAAGGTTGGGCTCGATGACCTTTGCGGTGCCTTTGATGAGTCTATGATTCACCTTTTTCTTCTTCCCTCCCAGCACTCTCTCTTTCTTACCCTTTTCGTTGTGTCTTTTGTCACTGCCTCCCTCCATTGCACCTGCCACTGGAGCTGATGGGCCCTGAAAGCATTATCCACAATCTCATCTAACTCCAAATGTGATCATCTTACTTAATGAAAGTGGAGGGAAATGTACCTATTTAACAACCAAAATCAATAAGACATTCATCAAAATGAGCACATTGATTTCATTTACACCCAAGGCGACGAGCCTACCTCCCAATGCCTGCTTGTTGAGAAAGTGTCACAGTAAAAGGTCATTGTTGTCAAACTAGGAGAAAATTATTTAACTGTGTAGGCTTAGCTTTGAGATTTATTTGTAACTATGTAGTTATTCAGCTATTGATTTACCTCTCCTTCTGCAGCTAAGGCTGGAGGTAACCTATGCATTATGAAAAGTATGGGGTGGCTTCTGCTTCTGAAAATAAGATGGGGATGTCATGTGAACAGAGTGAAGGGGAGAAGGAAAACTACTTATATCACTGGTTATTCCTGCTTATTATGTTTAAAATAATATACTGATGAGAAACCTGTGGGCCTCTGTATGGTGATAGAGTCCAGCTCCCATCAGCCTACAGCCAACATGGCTGATGGTCAGGTTTGATGGAAGCAATAATCTAATAATATCTGGATGGCCTCAGCGGTGTAATATGTTAGTGCTCAGGATAAACATGTTGATTGCTAAGATAAGAGTGTCTCTGGATCTCAAATTAAGAATAATGCACCAAAAAATAATATTCAGAACATACTGGACTCCAGTACGCTTGTTTATGAAAGGACTATCTAAGACATCTAGCTGTTGGAGATGTGACATGAATAATGCTTCCCTGAAACATTATGTCAGTACAATGTCCTACACTGAAAAATTTCTGACAGAAGCGAATAGAGATGATCAACACGTCTGCATGGAACAATTTTAAATTTGCAGAGGAAAACATAATTTTGAACTGTATACCCAAAACATGGACTCTAACAAAGGGACAATATGAATGGGCTTTCCGTGCCCTTACTATGGCCAAAAGGCTGGTACTGATGAACTGGAAAAATAAAAAGGCAGTTCCCTTTAATGATTGGATTGAAGATATGTGCAAACTCGCTGCGCATGAACAAGTTGTGTACAAACGTAGACTTGCCGTGGACAAATTGCAAGATATTTGGAATTCATTTTTGTAAATCCTAAATATGCAATTCTAAAAAGTAAAAATAAAAATGTCGGACGCTAAGATTGAAAGGTCAAAGCATGGAAAGCAATAGTAAGCATCACTCATTGGCTGGAAATGGTGTAGTTTCTGAAACTGTTCTGAAATGTAGTTGACATTGCACCGTAATGTGCAAAGTTTTAGAAACACAACTTATTCTTTTTTTAAATAATAATATTTATTAGTTTTCCAACAAATTAAACACAACACTACAAAAAACCAAAAAAGAAAAAACATGCAATACAATACAAAAAACAAACAAACACACATACATCTAACAAAACAAAACAAAAACCATTTAAAACACAATCCAATTTCAATATCTTATCTTTCTTTCACTAATTTCCACGACCTCCTCACACCTCCCTTTTTGTATTCCACTTCTATTAATTGTTTCAGCAATTCCTTTCCATCTTCCTCTGTTTAGAAACACAACTTATTCTTTCATGTACTTTTCACTTGCATTTTATTAACAGGTGGTAGAGGTCTAGTCTGGAGAGGAAAGTGATGGTTATATTTTACATGGTTTGCTTCTGAAAGAAAAACTATTCAGTGGGAAAATGAGCAAACTGCTAGATGTATTTATGTTCTCATTTTGCTTAGGAAATTTATACTGCGTGGGTCTTCTGAGTATGCATTTTTTTCTTTTTTCTTTGGAGTTATTGTTCAGAATTTGAGGGGAATAATTTTCACATTACAAGATGTTTGCAAATTCTTCCCATTGCACTTGCTATTTATGATGAGCGACTGGTCACCTAAGCCACATAACATTTTCCTCTCCTCCTTGACTGGAGGATAAATATTTCTAACAAGGGAATAATAAATAAGGAATCACTTTGGAGTATGACTTTCTGAAGGTATATTTATTACTGCTAAACTTACAGAATTTTCTAATATTTTAAAAATATTTATTTCCTGTCACAATATTTATACATAATCAATAATTTCAAGCCCACAAATCGTATTCTCCTCTGGCTGTAGGCAAATAGCAATGGATTGGAAAAAGTGAGCATAAAGCAATCCTCAAACCACTATTTTCGCCAATGATTTAGTTAAGCGGCTACAGATGAAGTGATTTAAGTTGTGACTGTCACAGCATCTTCCAAAGATCTGGTCATAAGAAGGCTGAGCAATACCAGACAAATAAACAGGAAAAAGCCTGCCATGCAATACTATAAAGATGGGAAATATAAACCTGTAGATAAAACTCAGTTTGAGAAAATTTAATCCCCCTCCTCCACAGGATATTAAGCACCAGGGCAGGAAAAAAGTATTAATCTGTAGGATTTCACCCCCAAAATATTTACCTCAGGGTCCATATATGAAAGTCTTTAGCAGTTGCCTGAATATTGCTTCAATACAGGCAAACAAAATATCACTAAGCGCAAACGTTAGCCCTGTGAGTCTCTGAGGAGCAAACTCAATAGCTTTTTTTTATTATTTGAAATGGTCAGATCACATTTTAAAAACAGATAGCTAGGCACCTCAGGAATTTGCTGCAGCCTCCCTCTAGCTGCTTTCCAAGCACTGTCATTTTCTGTTGCTCAGGCCCTCATGGTATTCCATTTATGGACCTGTTAGCTAATAATACAACAAACAACTTAAAATACAAAAAGCGGGTGCCTCTTTTCGCAATCTTCTTCTTCCATTGGATTGAATTTCAGACAGATGGCGCGGACAGCTGGGGAGTTAGCCATCGAGGTAACATTAGGGGCCTTGCAGCTAAATTTGCTGAAGCTTATAGACAATTTTGATAGTTGAGAGGGTGTATATCAGGATCAGATTGTGGTGAAGAGTTGAAAGCTAATGGCAAAACCATTGCTTTCCCTGATAAAAGCTTGCTCCTGATTGACATGGGACAGCTGATTCGTTTTTTAAAAAAATCACTTGCATAAAAATGGTAGCTGTACTTCACCTGCTTTTCAGTGGACAGATGTTGCTATATTAATCAAATGTAAAAGACATACGCTGCTTCTAAACAGTGTGGTTTGCTTTCTAGTTGCCTTGTTTCTGTTTTTATCTGTGGTTGTTTTTTATTAACCCAGGTTTTATTAGAACCAACTTGAGTAGCCTTGCTCCTCTTGTGGTGATGTGTTAACTATGGGACATACATTTGTGAAGACCCTCCAATTGCCCCTATATTTTCCAGGGAGAGTCCTGGATTTACAGACACTGTCCTGGTTTCTGATTTGATCCTGGAATGTCCTGCTTTTCCTTAGGCCATCCCTATTTTCATCAGAAGGGATGCAAGTGGCGCTGTGGGTTAAACCACAGAGCCTAGGACTTGCCCATCAGAAGGTCGGCAGTTCGAATCCCCACGACGGGGTGAGCTCCCGTTGCTCAGTCCCTGCTTCTGCCAACCTAGCAGTTCGAAAGCACATCAAAGTGCAAGGAGATAAATAGGTACCACTCCAGCGGGAAGGTAAACGGTGTTTCCATGCACTGTTCTGGTTCGCCAGAAGCGGTTTAGTCATGCTGGCCACATGACCCGGAAACTGTACACTGGCTCCCTCGGCCAGTAAAGTGAGATGAGCGCCGCAACCCCAGAGTCAGCTATGACTGGACCTAATGGTCAGGGGTCCCTTTACCTTTTATTTTCATCAGAAAAACATTGGAGGGTATAGAGTTATATGACCCTTCTGAGCCAAGGAGATAAATAACTATGCAACCTTTAGAAGACATCTGAAGGCAGCCCTGTATAGGAAAGTTTTAAAATGTTTAATGCATTATTTTGTTTTCATATATGTTGAAAGCTTCCCAGAATGGCTGGGGCAACCCAGTCCGATGGGAGAGGTATAAATAAATAAATAAACTGGTGTTGTTGTTGAATTGTCGTTTTGTTGTTTAGTCGTCTTAGTCATGTTTGACTCTCTGTGACCCCATGAACCAGAGCATGCCTTGGAAACTCTCACTTTCTTCTCAAAGTGAAATATACTCAGAGTCGACTGTTGATTTCATGCTCTTTATTTAGCTCATAGTAGTGAGGAATGGAAGTTTCCCCGAAATGTCTGCTTTATATACATTATTTCCACAATGGGCCCCACAAGATTGGCTAGTTCTGGGATTCTCCTGTAGACCAATCAGGTTGTGGATTCACTTCCACCTGGAGTTGGATTGGGTGGCTCCTGCGGACCAATCAGACTGCTGCCTTCTGGATCCTATTGTTCTAGGACCAATCAGACTGCTGCATTCTGAATCCTATTGTTCTAGGACCAATCAGACTGCTGCATTCTGAATCCTATTGTTCTAGGACCAATCAGACTGCTGCCTTCTGGATCCTATTGTTCTAGGACTAATCAGACTGCTGCCTTCTGGATCCTATTGTTCTAGGACCAATCAGACTGCTGCATTCTGAATCCTATTGTTCTAGAACCAATCAGACTGCTGCTTTTTGGATCCTATTCAACTCAGTACATAACACAAAGCTTCTCCTTTTTTATGTCCATGGAGTTTTCTTGGCAAAATACTGGAGTGGTTTGCCAGTTCCTTCTCCAAGTGGATCACATTTAGTCTAAACTCTCGGCTTTGACCAGTCCATCTTGGGCAGCCCTGCATGGCATAGCTCATAGTTCTTGGAGTTATCCAAGTCTCTTCACCACAACAAGGCAGTGATCCATGAAGCGGTGTTGTTGAATAGGGAATCCCTATTTTCATCGGAGAAATGTGGAGGGTATGTTCACCTAACGTTTATCAGTAAAGGAAGCGGAGCCAAGTTGTACTTCTCTGGGGGTGGTTTTCTTAGACCTAAAACAGCAAAGCCATTTGCCTATCAGATTGACAAACAGGCAGCTATTTGTGTCGTGTAGGAATTGTTCAAATTGTGGCCTGGACTGAGTATTTCTGGAATGGGCTATTGGCAGTCAAAATGCCCTCCTCCACCCACACAGGCATTCTGCCCTCCAGTTATGTCAATGGCAGTTCAGCAATTTCAAAAGAACCCTCTTTTTCTTGTTCTTTGTCAGATCCCCTTTCTCATGTATCATTTATAGAGCATTCCTTCATTAAACTGCATACGGACCACACATTCCTCCTGAATTGGCAAGTTAAGTAGGTGCCTTATGACTGTTTTTGCATTGTTTATCCATGTATCCTCAAGGATGCTATTCATCAATATATTATTCATGGCCTGCTAGTCTAAATACATTTCTGTGCTAGATTTTGTGCTGTCAAAAAGGCTCTTCAGAGTATTTTCATATTCCCGCCCTGTCCTAAAGATAATTATTTGATAGTATTTGGACTTGCTAATTCATCTTTTTGAGCTTTAATTCCTGTTATTTACAGAAATTGTCAACGCCAGTTTGCTCTTTCAATCTATCCCATTCATTTCAAAGGAACCATGCTTAAAAACTTAGGAGCATGTCTGTGCTGGACCTTGCTACAGCCAGGAAGCTGTACCAAGAAAGGAGCAATAGAGGGTGCATCTACACACAGGGAAAAATGCTATAAATAAGTCATAAATTGTTATAACAAAAGAAAAAAAACTCTATGTAAAAATTGCTTAGAACATTTTTTTGCTCTCTGGCGCCATCTGGTGCTGCATGTTTATAACGAATTCATTTTTTGATTAATGTTGCTGAGTCCAGAGTGTTGTGTTTTGCTTTGTTTTGTTGCCTCTGTTATGTCATGGTGCACCATGGAATAAGCCCACAGGACTGGTTTTACACTGCACAGCTTTGGGAAATTGGGTAGGCTGAATGGAAATAGCAGGGTGTTAAGTTAGCAGAATGGACTCTGCATCTTCAGATATCGTTTTTTGAATTCTCTCCCTTGTAAATTTCCTGGAAAGACCTCAACAGAAGCTGAGCAGGAGCCATTCTTCCACTATCTACTACTTATAACTGCAGGGTGTTTATTATTATTATTAAAGCCTTCATAAATGAAATCCTCGATATGTAGTTGGAAAGAATCAGTTCTACCATCTCTTTTCACTGCCTACCAATTTCAGGATGTCAGCAGATATTTAAAAGACCTGCAAACATACCCTTCAACACTTCTCCAATGAAAATAGGGATGTCCTATTCCATAACAACAGCAGCAGCAGCAGCAAACAACAACAATTTTATTACTTATACCCTGCCCATCTGACTGGGTTGCTCCAGCCACTCTGGGTGGCTTCCAACATATATATATATATAAATGGAATAGCAGATAAATAAATAGTACTGTGACATGATATTTCTTTAATTGAGAAAAGAATTGTGTGTCCTTAAAATTGGGGAAGACCTACTAGGCCTGCCTTTGTTCATTTTTGAATGACTGGTCATTTAGAAATATTGTTAACTCCCTCTTATTTGTTGCCAGTTGTTGGTTAACACATGAACAGTATTTGTGTTTGTGTGTAGCACAAGACATAGCCTATCTGAATCTAATTCCTTGTTCTGTGGTGTGCTGGTATCTCATGATTTGTGGCATACACTCTGGATATTGTTGCATGTTTTTGGGGGGTTAGGTTATCTGATGGCTTTAACATGAAACTGGGGTAGGAGGCCACAGTGAAGGAAAAACTGAAACTATCTATTATTGACAGAAGGGTGGCTCCCATGAAGCGTTGATGAAGAGGTGATGTTTTGAGCACTCTATATCACAGGTGTCAAACACAAGGCCCGCGGGGCGAATCCGGCCCGCCAGACCTCGTCATGTGGCCCTTGTACATTTGAATATCTACTTATATTCTAGTTCCGGGCAAGCGGCTTCTCTAAAAGACAGGAACCGGCCGCAGCCCCGGGTTTTTATTCCCCTCCCTTCCTTTTGCTGTGGAGAGGAAGCGAGAACTGCAACGAGCCCCGGAGCTGGGAAGAGGGCGCGTGGGTGGCTGAGTTGGAGGGTGAAGATTTGGGTTGGGCAAGAAGGATCAAGGGTCGGGAGCAAAAGCGCAAGTCAGGGCTCCCTCGCCACCCCCACCCCCCTCTTAGGACATCCGAGCAGACCCCGCAGCACAGGCAGCCGTGAATGGGGTGGGGGAAGGCAGGCGAGAGAGACCACCAATCCGGGCCAGCTGTGCCCAAAGAGGGTCGGCGATCCAGCTGCGCCGCAGCCCGCCCACCCACCCACCCTCCTCCAACGCGAAGATCAGCCACACATGCTCGCCAGCCAAGCTCCGGGACGCGGGCCTGACTGAGTCCCTGGCGCAGCCGCTGAAGCTAGCAAATGCACGGGAGCGGCAGGGTGAGAAGAAGCTGGGCTCCGGTTAGGTCGCCAAAAATGCTGTAGGTGTGAGGCTGCGCGGCGCGCTTATTATACGGCGCGCTGTATCCCTCCGCCGGAGCAGCACCTTCTTTTCCCCTCTCCCTCCTGGGACTGGGGCATGTGGCAGCAGAGTGACTGCAGCAGGCAGCCCTGCCCCCTCCCCACACCCGCCCCGGCCCCTCCCCCGCTCCCTCCCAGCCGCCAGCCCAGCTGGGCGCACGCTCCATCTCCCTCCAAGGAAACGGCGGGCAGCTGCAGCAGCCAGCGCACTGGCTTCGGAGCGCCTGCCAGGGGTTGCAGCAGATGCTGCTTGCGGCTTAGGCTGCTTCCGTGTTCCTGCTTTGGTCCGAGAGGCCGAGCTGTTCCGCAGCAGGCAGGGAGAACGGCAGGCTGTGTGTCTGCTGCTTCCCTCGGAAGCCCCGAGGTGCAGAAGCCTGGCAATAAAAACAAGAGCGGAAAGGGGCCTGGCAAGGATGCATTTGGGGCTGGTCCTACTGTTAGGCAGAGTGAGGAGGAGAGATCTTGAGGCAACTGGTTTGGGGGTGGGGGTGGGGGGCAAGAAGAGGAAGCAAATTCTTGCCTAGTTCACTTATTGTTTCTGGAGTTTTGCTCCCAGGGAGAAGGAGAGGAACCTGTGGGAATTCGCAGTATCTGCAATAGCCAGCCTGTACATTTGAATATCTACTTGCCATTATTTTGACTATGTTTCTGCTTTCAGAGCTAGTTATTACTTACATTATTACAAAAAACAGTAATTGAATGCAGTGACAATAATTTATGATAATAAAGAGTGGACACATAGTCCTACAGATACAACCGGCCCTTTGAGGGTGACCAAACTGCTGATGCGGCCCCCGATGAATTTGAGTTTGACACCCCTGCTCTATATGATCATGCTGCCATGAAATGTGTAATTTTTAGCCTCCATAAATTGAAATGCGCTTTATGGTATCAATTCATTAATTGCTCTGTGTTTTATAACGTATGACCAAGCTCCTAGAAACTGTGAGCACTTTACATTTTTTAGCCTCTATGAAAATTTGTAAGTTTCGGAACCTTAGGTCATCTAGAGGAGTCCAAGATCAAGCCAATTAATGTCATCAGGTTGTCTGCAATGTCCAAGTACAGCGATACCTCAGGTTACAAAAAGCTTGGGTTACAAACGCTTTGGGTTACAGACTTCGCTAACCCGGAAGTAGTACCTTGGGTTAAGAACTTTACTTCAGGATGAGAACAGAAATCGCGCACCGGTGGGGGGAGGCCCCATTAGCTAAAGTGGTACCTCAGGTTAAGAACAGTTTCAGGTTAAGAACGGACCTCTGGTACAAATTAAGTTCGTAACCAGAGGTACCATTGTACATCAGATTCTATAGAGGTGGGCCTCTCTATACCCTGAGATGGTAGGTAATCAATTTGATGATGTTGATCACGTTGATCAACATCATCACCATCGTTTACTAATGCAATAGGTCAGTGTTTCAGAATTCTGCCCGAGTCCTCAAAACAAATCCTCTCCTTTCTGTCAACTTGGTGAAATAGTTTTATCACATGGAGCATGGTTCCCCCCGGCAAAATAAAATGAGAGTTCCATCATTTTACCTGCCGCTGCATTTTCACAATGGATCGGGGAGTGAAATAACTCCAGTTCTGGGGCTGAAATTATCTCTTGTCTATGGATGGTTGTTAAAAGACGAGCTCATAAAACTGGAGGGTGGGATGGCCAAGTTGAGGAGAAAAAACTTGAGCGACTGCCTTGCCAAAGTGATGTTCTTTTTCAAGCGAAAGTTTCCAAAATTGAAAGTGACTTTCACCAGCGCATGCTTTTTGAAACAAAACAAAGCGGATAACTTGGTTTGTGTCTATTTCTAATAATAAGGTATCCTATTTCCACTCTGCGAGATAATTTCTCAGCGCTACGGTAACCATAACTCTTGCATAGCTATTATGGAGGAAGAACATCTGCTTCTAGCTATAAATCTGTCATGTAACCAGTAAATCCCAACATGGAGACATTACCAGTTTATAACTTAAGAGCCCACAATAGCACAGATAAAAACAATATGTCTTGCCGAACAGTTGCAATGTCACCTCGAGTTCACTTTAAAAGTGTAGCAGACTCATAATATACTTTTTCATTGTGCCTTGACAAGTGTGACCGTTTACCATGCAGATATGCTTCCGATGGTGCTTCATTCTTAGGGCTGCCATACGTCTGCATTTTCCCAGACGTTACCGGGATTTTAAAGAAGGAATTGATGTACGGAGGGGATTTCTGGAAGGCAGTGCTTTGTCCTGGATCTTACGCAAGACAATTGACAAATCACATTTTTTGGGCGTCTTTGTAAAAAAAAGTGCTCAACAATTTGGGGGGTTTCCTAAAAAAAAAAGCAGTGGACAACTTTTTAAAATATGACAACCCCATTCATGCTAGACTTTTGAACCTCCCAAAAAGAAGCGTTTTACGATGGAGAAAAGATTAATATAAAAAGAGGGCTCCCAGCATGCTCTTCAGCCATGCTGTGACACCATCTCCACAACTGCACTAACAGATAAACACAATCTTTTTTTTTAATATTTCATTTTCATTTTTTAAGCAGTGTTCTTATACATTCACATCATTTTCAGTTTTTACATCCCTCAGACTTCCCCTCACCCCAGTTTCCAATTTTCCACTATATATGTTTTTTTGGTTGGTTTTTTTGCATCTAATTGTTGTTGTTGTTTAGTCGTTTAGTCGTGTCTGACTCTTCGTGACCCCCTGGACCAGAGCACGCCAGGCACTCCTGTCTTCCACTGCCTCCCGCAGTTTGGTCAAACTCATGCTGGTAGCTTCAAGAACACTGTCCAACCATCTCGTCCTCTGTCATCTCCTTCTCCTTGTGCCCTCCATCTTTCCCAACATCAGGGTCTTTCCAGCGAGTCTTCTCTTCTCATGAGGTCTATCTTTCCAGTGAGCACTCAGGGCTGATTTCCTTAAGAATGGAGAGGTTTGATCTTCTTGCAGTCCATGGGTCTTGCAGTCCATAATTCAAAAGCATCAATTCTTCGTGATCAGCCTTCTTTATGGTCCAGCTCTCACTTCCATACATCACTACTGGGAAATGCATCTAATTAGATTTTTCTAATTCATTTTATCTCCTTCTTTACCTGGATTCATATTACATTATAAGTGTTACAACGATCCTGCTAACGTTTTAAAATATACACAGTGGTCTTTCAGATATTCTATAAACTGTTTCTACTCTTGACTGAATTTCTTGTCATCTTGGTGCCTGATCCTCACAGTCGTCTTTGCCATTTCGACGTAGTCCATCATCTTGGTTATCCACTCTTCTTTAGTTGGGATTTTCCCCTCCTTCCACTTCAACAGACAAGCACAATCAATGAAGCTAAAGTCTGTCATTCTTAGGAATGCTTTATCTGCTTCTTATGGGCTAATGTATAAGATCGGTGCATAACGGCCCTTTGAATTTTGCACTTCTGCAAATTTTGTGATGTAGTGCTAAGCTCAAACAGCACATCAACATGTGTTTAAAATGCATATTTAGAACTGGAAAATAAGCATGGATATTTTAAAAGATAATATTTTATAAAAATATTTAAATATATAAGTACAAAATGTAATGCAGTTTTTAAAAATAATAATAATCACAGATTATTGCAGAAATGGGATTAAACAGAATTATGAATTTGCTTTTCATGTTTTAATAATATGTTTTTCATATTATTAACTAACAGATCCCTAAATAAAATTATTGTTAATGTCATTATTAATTAAACTTACTGGTTGCTTTGTTTGCAGACGGCACTCAGATATATATATGACATACATTAAAATCAGCATGAAGCAAAAGTAGAGAAATCTAAAACATAATCTCATTCATATATATACACACATAATACTGATATAGGAATTGGGGGTTGGTTTGGTTGTCACCTTGAGCGTCCTCTCCAGGCATGCGGTTTTATAAGTGTTGGATAGGATTTTGTAACAGAAACTGTGGGAGTGGTTGAACCCGACTCTTTGTTAAGTTAGTGGCCCTAGCATCTTTTTATATGGTGAAAGTGTTGGCCTTGTAGCCATAGAAATAAGTGATAGTGATGCTTTGGGGGGGGGGGTGCCTTCACCCCCACAACCTGTCTGGAGCCCACCTCGTCCTAGGTTTAGGAGTACAATAGGCTGGGGCTCAATCTTTGCCTAGCCTCATCCAGACCTAAGAGATGAGGAGACAAAAAAGGTTTGACTTGCTGTCTGTTCCAAACCTCAGGCTATGACTTTGGAATCCCCTCCTAGAAACCTAACAGAGGGGTACGATCTGTTGGGGTGCTCATGTTGTGAGCCCCTCCGTCTTTGTTCAGCATTGAAATAAACAAATAGATAGACAGATTAGATAAATAGATAGATAGATAGATAGATAGATAGATAGATAGATAGTACCCTGCCCATCGGGCTGGGTTTCCCAGCCACTCTGGGCAGCTCCCAACAAAATATTAAAAATACAACAAAACACCAATCATTAAAAACTTCCCTAACCAGGGCTGCCTACAGATGTCTAAATGTCAGGTAGTTGTTTATCTCTTTGACATCTGATGGGAGGGCATTCCACAGGGTGGGCGCCACTACCGAGAAGGCCCTCTGCCTGGTTCCCTGTAACCTGGCATCTCGCAGTGAGGGAACCATAATAATAATAATAATAATAATAATAATAATAATAATAATAATTTATTATTTATACCCCGCCCATCTGGCTGGGCCTCCCCAGCCACTCTGGGCGGGTTCCATAAAAACCAAAAATACAGTAAAATATCACACGTTAAAAACTTCCCTGAACAGGGCTGCCTTAAGATGTCTTCTGAATGTCAGGTAGTTGTTTATCGCTTTGACATCTGCTGGAAGGGCGTTCCACAGGGCGAGCGCCACTACCGAGAAGGCCCTCTGCCTGGTTCCCTGTAGCTTTGCTTCTCGCAATGAGGGAACCGCCAGAAGGCCCTCGGCGCTGGACCTCAGCGTCCGGGCAGAATGATGGAGGTGGAGACGCTCCTTCAGGTATACTGGGCCGAGGCCGTTTAGGGCTTTAAAGGTCAGCACCAACACTTTGAATTGTGCTCGAAAACGTACTGGGAGCCAATGTAGGTCTTTCAAGACCGGTGTTATAAGGTCTCGGCGGCCGCCCCCAGTCACCAGTCTAGCTGCCGCATTCTGGATTAGTTGTAGTTTCCGAGTCACCTTCAAAGGAAGCCCCACGTAGAGTGCATTGCAGTAGTCCAAGCGGGAGATAACCACAGTGTGGTGTAGAGCCAGTGTGGTGTAGTGGTTAAGAGCGGTAGTCACGTAATCTGGGTAACCGGGTTCGCTTCTCCGCTCCTCCACATGCAGCTGCTGGGTGACCTTGGGCCAGTCACACTTCTTTGAAGTCTCTCAGCCCCACTCACCTCACAGAGTGTTTGTTGTGGGGGAGGAAGGGAAAGGAGATTGTTAGCCGCTTTGAGACTCCTGAAGGGGAGTGAAAGGCGGGATATCAAATCCAAACTCTTCTTCTTCTTCTTCTTCTTCTTCACAGCATGCACCACTCTGGCGAGACAGTCTGCAGGCAGATAGGGTCTCAGCCTACGTACCAGATGGAGCTGGTAAACAGCTGCCCTGGACACAGATTTGACCTGTGCCTCCATGGACAGCTGTGAGTCCAAAATGACTCCCAGGCTGCGCACCTGGTCCTTCAGGGGCACAGTTACCCCATTCAGGACCAGGGAATCCTCCACACCTGCCCGCCTCCTGTCCCCCAAAAACAGTACTTCTGTCTTGTCAGGATTCAACCTCAATCTGTTAGCCGCCATCCATCCTCCAACCGCCTCCAGACACTCACGCAGAACCTTCACCACCTTCACTGGTTCTGATTTAAAAGAGAGATAGAGCTGGGTATCATCCGCATACTGATGAACACCCAGCCCAAACCTCCTGATGATCTCTCCCAGCGGCTGCATATAAATGTTGAAAAGCATGGGGGAGAGGACAGAACCCTGAGGCACCCCACAAGTGAGAGCCCAGGGGTCTGAACACTCACCCCCCCCACCACTTTCTGAACACGGCCCAGGAGGAAGGAGCAGAACCACTGTATAACAGTACCCCCAGCTCCCAGCCCCTCAAGACGGTCCAGAAGGCCCTAGGCGCTGGATCTCAGTGTCTGGGCTGAATGATGGGGGTGGAGACGCTCCTTCAGATATACTGAAATCAAATACCACTGATGTAAAACACAGAGAATTTGGTTTGGGGCCCCAAAGGGGTCTGCTACGGTTGGAGAAGACGGGTGATGTCCATACAAAGAGAGAGAAAAGCAAAGATCCTTTATTTGGTTGCAACTGGGTTCACTACACAAAGGTGGCAAAAGATATGAGGAACTCTGCCCAAATGCAAGTCCAGAAATTTATATAGTCACAATTGTTGGTGGTCTTATTCATCACAGGCTTGTCAATTTACAAGTTAAGGGGGAGGTACATGGGTGCCAGGTACAAAAGGGAGGTTTGGGTGCAAGATACAAGGTAGGGTTCAAATCCTATCTTTATATAAGTAAGGCAATACCTAGAAATCCAGAGGGAAATGGCAAATGCTATGGTAATTTGGTTTTCTAGAATAGGGATGAGAATTTTTATTTAACAGCTGAATTCCTCTCCCCACAGGGTAAAAGGAAATGGATCTGGTTGTCTGACACTTTACGGAAGAAGGAAAGGGAGCTGAGTGGAAGTGATTAGGTTGAGGCTAAAAATAACATTTATACTTTCATGGTCACAAAAAAGTGATGCAATTTGAACACATGGTTTCCAATTCTTATTTCCCTGAAAGTAGTTGCAATCATTGGGAAGTTGAACAAACACCGATAAGGCACAAGGATACAAAGGGGTCAATTCCTTTGCAAAGACGCCAAATGTAACAATTGCATAAGGGTCACCTTAGGGATACACATTTACAAGTAGTAAATGCACAATTGCAACAAATATCTAGATACAATTTAAAATACCTGGATACAATTACAAGAAAATACTTGGATACAATTATAAAAATAGGGTAAAGTCAGGAAATAGGGTAACGGACAGTGCAGGGAAGAAAGAAAAATGCTTTATTTGACAGAAAGGAAAGAAGTGGAAAGAAGGAGGGGAATAATGAGAGAAACCAATTAAAAGGAGAGCAGACGAAAAGGCAAAATTAAGAAAAAGATTCATATATCTCTTAGGTCTTCTTCATTGGGTTTCCTCGGTCTTGGTTTTCAGCTTCTTTAGCTATTTTTCTACATCACCACAAAGTCATCGCAGCTGCAGTCTCCAGTGAAATACATTCCAAGGAAACTGAACTTGGAGCCTCTCATCGTTCAGAGGCTGGGGTGCAAGTAAAAATACTCACAGTTTGCTCAGAGATTGGGGTGCATGTAAAAATACTTTTGGGGCTGCATTGCATGACACCCCCAGCCAGCTGACTGTAGTGGCTGCCCTGCTGCTATGGAACAATATGATTAACATTGGGGTTGTGTTTTTTTTTTTTTAAAAAAAATATGATTATTATTGAAATTAAATATATAAAAAAATAAAAAAATTGTCCAGTAGCACCTTAAAGACCAACTATGTTTGTTCTTGGTATGAGATTTTGTGTGCATGCACACTTCTTCAGATACATCGAAATTAAACACCCTTATTTTAGTGGAAATCACTAGGACCAAAGCTTAGAGATTTGTGTCTCTGTGTTTTCTATCCTTTTGCATTGGTTTCTCATAGCAGAATAGTTACATTTTACATTTTAAATTCCTTTTTATAAATCTGTTACAGTGCAATTCTATGCATATTCACTTGGAAGTAAACCCCTCTGTGTTCAGTGGGGTTTACCTAGTACGTGTGTTTAGGATTAAAGTCTTAGCGTAGGATTCCACAGTGGCTAAAGAGGCTTTTATTTATTTGCTTTAGCTGCTGCATAATTTCTAGGAGTCAGTGCAACTGGCATATGTGGGCTGCTCCTCATTAAAACCTGTTTACAATACATCATATGATTGCCTAACTCAATACGGCACAAAGAAGCTCTGTGCTTGTACTCTTGATAAGTTTGAGATTAGTTTTCAAATTAGGGTTATATTCAGCTGTGGCAATTAGAGCTATAGTCGGCTGATTTCCACTTAAGATATGCCTGGTGTTTGCAGGCATCCACTGAAAGGAACAGATTTCAAGATACCAGTTTAGTGCTTTATTTTTATTAGTAGTTAATTGGTTCTGGGATGGTGATGGTGGAAGAATAAGTGGATGTTATCCGGTGGAAATTAAAAATATACAGGCTTAAGAAAGTAGGAAAATCTATCTATCACCTTCATAAGCTATCACTGCTGATCAGTAGTTAAGGTGAAGCTCAACATCAAAAAATAAATAAATGAGATCATGGCTACTGGGCCCATCACCTCCTGGCAAATAGAAGGGGAAGAAATGGAGGCAGAGAGAGATTTTACTTTCTTGGGCTCCATGATCACTGCAGATGGTGACAGCAGTCACGAAATTAAAAGATGCCTGATTCTTGGGAGAAAAGCAATGACAAACCTAGATAGCATCTTAAAAAACAGAGACATCACCTTGCTGACAAAGGTCTGTATAGTTAAAGCTATGGTTTTCCCAGTAGTGATGTATAGAAGTGAGAGCTGGACCATAAAGAAGGCTGATCGCCGAAGAATTGATGCTTTTGAATTATGGTGTTGGAGGAGACTCTTGAGAGTCCCATGGACTGCAAGAAGATCAAACCTCTCCATTCTGAAGGAAATCAGCCCTGAGTGCTCACTGGAAGGATAGATCATGAAGCTGAGGCTCCAATACTTTGGCCACCTCATGAGAAGAGAAGACTCGCTGGAAAGACCCTGATGTTGGGAAAGATGGAGGGCCCAAGGAGAAGGGGACGACAGAGGACGAGATGTTTGGACAGTGTTCTCGAAGCTACCAGCATGAGTTTGACCAAACTGCGGGAGGCAGTGGAAGACAGGAGTGCCTGGCATGTTCTGGTCCATGGGGTCACAAAGAGTCAGACACAACTAAAGGACTAAACAACAACAAGTTAAGGTGTACTGATACACTCCCTGTCCCCCACAATCTTCCAGAAAAATTACCAATACATGGGTTGGGTCAAGTTTAAGTTAGTTTAATCCTGGTTTAATCCTATTGAAATCAATGCAACTTTGGTTAGTTGCGGTTAACTTGTCCCATTGATATATATTTTTAGAATTCTAGTGAAATTATCAAAAGCATAGAGAAAGAAGAAAGTGGTTTGTGGCAGCAATTAAATAATAATAGCACTCCCTCCCAATAATTTTGGTCAGATGTGGTGTAGGCTCCAGCAAGATTTGTAGTAGTAACAATTGAGAATGGCTGTAGGACAGCTCCAATTGCATGGTGGTGTCATCAGCTCCCAAAACAGCCTGTTACACATGGAAGGTTTCCACATGATAGTGAATTTCTCCACATCGAACTGCTTACAAATCCCAAGACCAAATGTGAAACCTTCATACCTGGGGGCTGGATTGGGTGGCAGCCATTTTATTGGCATCACATCTGAGGTGGTCCTTAATGCTGGAATGAATAACCTGTGCCCCTCTGCTCTACTACAGTTCCCATCATCCCTGACCACTGGCCCTGCTTGCTGGGATTGATGGAAGCTGGAGTCTGATATCTGGAGGGCAACAGCCATTCCCACATCCTTGCCTTAGTGGATGTGTTTTGCTCACATTTGTGGTCAGAGTTGAAGTCTCACTCAGGCAGATTGTCATGGTAGGGTTGTTGCCTTCCTCTGAAGTTTGATCCTAATAATTTACACTAATAATCTCAAGGTATTTGTCCCATAAGCATCGTTGGCTGGAAAGAGATGTGGGATGACTAATTCTGCCTTGGGTAAGGTCTGTTGGTAACGTCTAGTTCTAAGATGCCGTTTTCTGTGAATTGTAATGAGTGGCTATAAAAAAAATGCAAAACAACAAAAACATGGCACTTTGGATGCGTTTTAGAACTACGTTGAAAGGAAACTATGGTCAATAACATGCTGTCAAGCATTCCTTCAGTGTAAAATTGGAGGTTTTAAGGCGAATGAAATTGTTATCCATTGCTGCCATCCTCTCTCAGAGTTCTGCGTGTTGACATATTAACTTGCCCAGCCAGCTACAAGTTGGCTTTAGGGAAATGTCTCCATTATTGAATCAGTTATACTATGTAATAAAAATGAACACCAAACGGGAATTGGAATACACCATAGAAATATTACTGAGACAGCTAATTTTCTGACTTGTCATTATTATATATCGGGATATCAGCAGAAAAAAAATAGATAAATAACACCTGAAATAGGCTTAAAAATAAGCCTGTGGTATCTTTTCTTTAAAAACATTTTAATTCACTAATTTAATAACAGACAAGCAATGATGTAGGTCATAGCTAATGGTGTGTATGATCAGTGATTAGTGTAATTCTTGTAACCACTGAATGTTCCATTCTTGTAACTACGGAGTTTGCCAAGGCACTTACTCACTGGAGCTGGGGGATATTAATGTCCCTGATCTAATCAATCATTGATTTCTCCACCAGAAAGCCAATCTCTTGGCTTTATTTTTCTTTTGCAATTTGTCCAGTAGTCTGTTTCCCAAAACAAAGATGGCTTTCTGTAATCTAAGGCGAGCAGTTTGGCAGCGCCTGAGCCGAAAAGCTTCCCTGTCACCAAAGATAATGGTTTTACTAAAGAAACTACGTTGCACCTTTGTGTGTGTGGATCTGGTGGCCGTCCTCCAGGATCGTTATGAATGCCAACATACTTCCACCCTAAATGTACAAATGGTGAAGACATTTCCTCTAATTGCATTTGTTTCTTTTAGGGAATTGGAGGAGAACAGATAAGATCTGAAACTCTCACTGGGCTCCAAGATTATTATCAGGCGAAACCAGACAAGATGTTACTCATGCAATTAGCAAATTGCATGAATGTTTATTTTAAAGTTAATAGTGAGCATGCCTTCCCCTCCTAGCAATCCAGACTGACAGCCTGTCTACAAGTCTTCAACTTTTTGCCTCCACTTTGGTCCTGATTGACACAGACACTCTGCTTTTGTTATTTGCATTAGAAGAAAAATTCCCATTTGCATCTATGGAAGTTTGTCGTCCAGTGTAAATCACCGTTGAAGGCCTCTCAGTCTGGAATGGGACTGAGAACGCAAAGTTAAAGCCCCTTATCCTCATGCAAGGCCCGAATCCGGACCAGCACTTGCTGTTTATTTTTAAAATACTGTCCACACAACTGTTAATGATATGACTACTTTTTTGTAGGTTCCATATACTTTCCCCCCAATTCGCATCTCCAACCTGTGCATGCCCATTTTGGATAAAACTCAGGCTGGATCTACACACAGGGAAAAACATGCTATACATAAGTCATTAATTAGATTGTTATAACAAAAGAAAAAAAAAACCCTATGTTAAACCGCATGGACAAAGTTTTTTGCTCTACAGTGCCATCTGGTGTTGCATCTTCACAACAAAGTTACAATGATATAACTGACTGAGTGTAGCGGAGTCCCTGTTTTGTTTCTTGGAGCTTTTGTTGCTTGGAGCTTGCTCTCTGTTGCAGTGGAATTTTACTTCCTCGTGTAATTAGTACATTATTCCCGCTATGTGGAAAGGAAACACAATGAAAATGGGTTTGGGGAGAGGAAGTAATCAATTACATATCATTTGCGGACTGAAAACAGCAACAACAATGACAATAACAACAACAGCAACAGTGAATACCAATCATATTCTTTGATCTGATTTCTATTCTGGACATGGGACAAACATATCTCTGTAAGAGATATAGAAATACAATATAATGTATAAAATCACCCAGAGATCTATCAATTGATCGCTGTAGCAGTGGGAAAAGGAAGGCTGGGATCTACTGAGAGATCTCTCTGAATGTCAAGGAAGCTTTCCTTAAATTTATTTCTACAGCCTGTTTGGTACGACTGAACATTATAACTTAACACATTATATTGTGTTGATGGAGCATCAGTTCCCATCGTTTCCCTGCTCTTATCACAGTGTTCCCAGTTTTGAAGCTTGGTTATGCTGACGCGATGTTTTATCACTCGGCATGCAATGTGCTCTAGGGACGGGATGAAGCAAAACGGAGGTAATAGGAAGCACTGCAGTTTAAAACTCAGAGGAGGCCAAGTTTGCATACTTGAGGACCACAGAAGTGCAAACTATGCCAGGCAAGCGTGATGCCATCTTATTTTAACACCTTCCCAACTCTACTGAATCTCAGCATGGGGACCAGGGCTTCTGTGAGTCTCAGTTCGATTACTGAGCTGTTTCATTGAGTGAAAATCTTTTTAGTGGAAATTGTGAACATGCATTTTTCCAATTTTCCTCCTCTTGGGCTCCTTTTAAGAGCAGGCACCTGGATTTGATCCTTGCAACATTATTTCAACACTTTAGTACAGATGTTAGAGCACAGTACCCATGTGAATTCCAGGTTGTTTTATGGAATAATTACTGAGCTTTCCAATGTCATTAGAGGCTAGTTACAGGAAACAAATGGAGTCTAAATTATTATGAGTCACCTGATGCAGGAATTTAACACTTCTAAATGTTTTGGAGAAGGGCCAATCTGAACCACCATGTTGCTAATTTTTTTTTGAACATTTTGGAAATAAAACCCTAACTACATAGATTCTGAGGGGGTCCAAACTGGTGGCCATTTTCCGGGAAAGAGATCCTGGGTTTGTGACGCACATTTCACTGAAAATATAGCCTTGGTGGAAGAACCTATACAGTCGTACCTTGGAAGTAAAAAAGAATCCATTCTGGAAGTCCGTTCGACTTCTGAAATGTTCAGAAACCAAAGCGCAGCTTCCGATTGGCATAAGGAAGCCGTGTCAGACCTTCGGCTTCCAAAGAACGTTGGCAAACTGGAACACTCACTTCTGGGTTTGTGCCGTTCGGGAGCCAAAACGTTCGACTCACAGGGCATTCGGGATCCAAGGTACGAGTGTACTTTGCATATACAGTAACTGGAGATAGATGGATCTTGGGTTACAAGGGCTGGAAAAGACCGCTCCTTGGCACACTGGATATCCTCTTTGTTTGGACATCACACTAAACCGTAGCTTAGTGCAACGTGAACAAGCTACAGCAAAACTTGGATTCCTGCACTCACCATTCCCATCTTCCTCTCTGTTTTTCACTTTCACTTTTGATTAACTGCAGTTTAGTATTTGGGTGGCCAGCCTCTTGAAGCCTCTGAATTTTTTTCTTGCAGTCTGCTTTGTCCTAAGATAGCAAAGATTTCCCTCTGCCCTTGAAAAATACAAAACACACAGAAAAGCTCAAGATACACGTTGATCTACCCACACGTAGTTGTTATCTCTAAGAAACGTAGAAAATAACAGGATATATTTTACCGAAAGTCTTCAAATTTACATGACCCTTTAAAAATTAGCTGATGAAGGTGAATACATCGAAACAGGGCCCTGTCCTGGTTTCTGATCCACAATTGACTCCTGACTTCTGCACAATGATTGAAACTAAGACCTTCACGTTGAATCTGACTGTAGACTAACATAAACTTGTCTCTACTCATAAACTCTTATCTCTAATTCTGTAACGAATTATTGTGTTATACATATCTTTATGAGTTTTAGTTTGTAATCTCTGTTACAATTTGTAATCTTTATTTGAGTTTGTAATCCTTGTCAGAATACATACTTTTGAATGGATCAGTCTTTGTTAAAATTGACTATTGATTTGCGAGTAGGGACCACTCCCACTATTGAAACTTTGGCCTGAGTTCTTGGTGTGCTTTTTTCTTAAAAAATACATAGCACTAAAGGAGGAAGTTGGAGTAGTGGAACACTTTCCCTCTCTGTACTTTTTCCAAAGCTATGTGCTTTTCAAGCATCGGATTGGCATCCAAGCTGCTTGTCATAACTTTGAAGAGCACATAAAGGCGAAAGTAGGACAAGTGACTCTCTCTCTTGCCCACCATTCAGCTTTATGTGCTTTTCGAGACTCAGATCAACACCTGAGCAGCTGAACAGAAGGTGGAGTGACAAAATGAGTAAAAGTGAGGAGGTAATGGGGGGATGATCTTGGAGACTGGGGGGGGGGGATAATGGGACCAAGGGGGTAGACAAAGAGGAGAAAATGGGGTGCCACAGGAGACAGAGAGACAGACAAGGAAGGAAGGAAGGAGAGGGAGGTAGGGAGGTGGAGGTACAGAAAGGTAAAGGTAAAGGGACCCCTGACCAGTTGTGGCTGCCTCTGGGGTTGTGGTGCTCATCTCGCTTTATTGGCCGAGGGAGCCGGCGTACAGCTTCCAGGTCACGTGGCCAGCATGACTAAGCCGCTTCTGGTGAACTAGAGCAGCACACATAAACGCCGTTTACCTTCCCGCCAGAGCGGTACCTATTTATCTACTTGCATTTTGACATGCTTTCGAACTGCTAGGTTGGCAGGAGCAGGGACCGAGCAACGGGAGCTCACCCCATTGTGGGGATTCGAACTGCCGACCTTCTGATCGGCAAGTCCTAGGCTCTGTAGTTTAACCCACAGTGCCACCCACATCCCAGAGGTACACAAAAGTATGCAGCAAATCAATTAAAAGGGATCCTATTGAAATTGCATCATTTCCCCCTACCAGTTCAGATAGCTGAGACAACCCTCAGTTGACTGAACTGTAAAAATTGTGGACCTGGTGTTTTCCAGAACTGCACGTAGTACAAAAACAAGGCTTGACCCTCATTATTTTTTTCAAGGGGTCTCCTCAAAACCAGTATAGAACCCAGCCCCTGATATCATTCATAATGATTTCTGCTCATGATGGTATTGGGTCAGTTATGTGTGATCCTGCTTTCAATATTGTTTCTGCCTGCTAAGTTCTGCAGCAGGTGGGCTGCTTTGTAACCCTTGGTTTTAAGTTGCCTTATTTCAAAATAAAGTCAAAGACCAAGCGTGGCTCTTTTGGTTTCAAGGATGCAGTAAGCTGTAAATGAAAACTTCCACTCTCTGCCTCTTGATGATGATGGAGATGGAGTAGGAGGATCTTGTTTCGTCCAAGCCTTGCTGCAACTTTTTCTCATACAAATCTATGGTTTAGTGTGACGCCTGAACACAGCCAGCACTAAACTAGGCAGAGCACTACTCTGACTCAAAAGAAAGAATCTTCATAGAGTCAGCCAAGCTAATGGGCTATTATCTACCACTTTAATGCGGTATTATAACTTTCTAGTGCAATGAAACGGTCATACCATGGAAACCGCACAGGCAAACTTTGGACATTTTCTTTAAATTGCCTCTATTTCTATGATTATTTTTCCTTTTTTTTCCAGAAAAGCATAAGAAACATGATAATGCTTGAAATCACACATTATGCTATTGGGGGGGAAAACACTCCACTGCTGCTTTGAAATCAACCAGTTTCTTTATATTGCCTTTTTAAGCAGATGCTTGTTTGCTTGTTCCTGTCAACAGTGTTTATTCTTTAACAATGTTTGCATATTCTGTTCTGTAAAGCCTGGGATTTCTCTGAAAGCCAAGCAATGATTTTGCATGTGTCATTGTTGGTTCTAAGCCACTGGGTGTCATTTTCTTCTGTCTCCACTTTAATTTTATACTGGGAAGCCCTAACTTGTCTTACAATTGCAGCAAAAGAAGAGAGAGCACTGCCTGGTTCCCCAGGTGCTAAAATAAATTTAGATGAGGAAGACTGGGAGAAAAAGGCAAGGGGGTGATTTGCCATTCATTACGATGGAGCCTTTATTGAAGTCCTTTGTAAAGTATGCTTTTTATTATAAGGGATGGGCTAAATGTTCCAACAGAATATGTTTGCATTATGTACCATGCTGTGGGCTGACAAATGCATAGGACAGCAGAATAAGAAAATACAGTGGTATCTTGGTAGTCAAACGGCTTGGCTCCCAAACAAATCATCTCCTGAATGCCACAAACCTGGAAGTGTGTGTTTGCAAATGTTTTTCGGAAGCAGAACATTCGACGTAGCTTCTGTGGCTTCCAATTGAGTGCAGGAAGCTCCTGGAGCCAATCAGAAGCCATGCCTTGGTTTTTGAACGGACTCCCAGAACAGATTAAATTTGAGAACCAAGGTACCACTGTAGTGGGGTAGGAGAGCTGGGGGAGGGGAATATATTTGGTTTCAGATGACACATTGGTAAAGGTAAAGGGACCCCTGACCATTAGGTCCAGTCGTGGCCAACTCTGGGGTTGCGGCGCTCATCTCGCTTTATTGGCCAAGGGAGCCGGCGTACAGCTTCCGGGTCATGTGGCCAGCATGACTAAGCCGCTTCTGGTGAACCAGAGCAGTGCACGGAAATGCTGTTTACCTTCCCGCCGGAGCAGTACCTATTTATCTACTTGCACTTTGACGTGCTTTTGAACTGCTAGGTTGGCAGGAGCAGGGACCGAGCAACGGGAGCTCACCCTGTTGCGGGGATTCGAACCACCAACCTTCTGATCAGCAAGTCCTAGGTTCTGTGGTTTAACCCACAGCACCATCCGCATCCAGGTACATTGGTAAATGAGTCTAAAAAGCACCTATGGTGGCTTAGTATTAAGTCTGGAAATGTATACTTTAATCTTTCCCAATCTGGGGCCATCCAGATGTTTTGGACTCCAATTCCCATCAGTGTTACTCAGCATGGCCTGCAATCAGGGACGAAGTGAGTTGTAGCCCAGAACATCTGGGAGGCACCAGGTAGAGAATGGCTACTCTAGGCGACATTGGAACTGCATACTGAGATTAAAGTTACATTTTCAATCACTGCCTTGCCTGTGGTGCACACATAGCAATCTGAGTAATCTCTGTATTTCATTATTAAAGCTATGTATTTATTATGCTGCGAATATAATTTCCATATGTGATCTTGAATCCCCAACAAGAGAAAGAGCTATTTCCCTAAATGCATCTCATTCCGGCCTGAGATGAAATATCACACTCCCTTGCCAACATCGCTCAAAATGCAGAGCAGCTGGATTGTTTGCCCAAAATGATGTTCCAGGTTGTTCTCCTGGACAGAACTTGGTATCTGAAACTTATAAAAGCGCTTAGGTTGCTTTGTTTCATCGTGGACAACAGCCAGCTGAAATACATTTCACCGGACTTCCACCACAAAATTCCCAAGAACACTGTTATGGAACAGTCACACCTCCTTGCACATAAACTCTTTCCCATCACTATGGAAAAGATACACATTAACCTTTATAGATTAATCTTTGCAGCGTTACAGGAAAACGTGTGGCACCAAATGAAGAAAATAGTATATTTCAATAGTTAGAAAGACCCACAAGTGGCCACTTTCATTGCAACACCTGAATGCACTGACAGCACATTTTAAACTTTCCTCCATAAAGGGAAACACATTGAGCTGGGAGTATTATTCCAGCAGCACATTGTAAGTGGAAAGTGTCAAAATAGCACACTGACTTCCTTGGAACAAGCATAAGTCATGAATGTGGAGGATTGGATTGAGTTGCATGAAGAAGCAACTCTTGCAGAGAATTTTGCACAGGTCCATGTGCACAGGAAAAGAAGGGATGTCGACGTGCAGTGGAGAATTTATGTGACCCATCACTTGTTATGTTACATGCAGCTTGTGGACAGTGCTGGCCGGGTGGATATTTTTAAGCCTTGTCAGATCTATGGAAAGCCGGGTGTGATTGACAGAAGGGTTTTATTAATTTGTCTGTTGCATGCAGTGAAAAGAATGCTAATACAATGAATAATTTGCCTTTGCTGTATAAATTATGCAGTCCTATACACACTTCCCTTGAAATAAGTCCCATTAAACTCAATATGGCTTATGCGTTTTGGCCGAGAGGAGGACAAACTGAAGGAGGAAGTGAATTAGGAGAGGATTTAGTTATATTTAGCTGATTGCAACCTCTGGAAGCTTGTGAGCTGGAGCTTGTGAGAAGGACTTGTACACAGGGGTGTTTAGCAGGGAGGTTTGAGGAGGAGGCCCAGAGTGTTGTCTCATGCTGTAGGTAAAGAAAGGTAAAGGACCCCTGGATGGTTAAGGCCAGTCAAAGGTGATTATGGGCTGCGGTGCTCATCTCACTTTCAGGCCGAGGGAGCCGATATTTGTCTACAGACAGCTTTCTGTGTCATGTGGCCAGCATGACTAAACCGCTTCTAGTATAATGAGACACCACGACGGAAACAAGAGCACACAGAAACACTATTTATCTTCCCGCTGCAGAGGTACCTATTTCTCTACTTGCACTGGTATATTTTAGAATTGCTAGGTTGGCAGAAGCTGGAACAGAGCAACGGGAGCTCAGCCCATCATGGGGATTCAAACTGCCGACCTTCTGATTGGCAAGCGCAAGAGGCCCAGTGGTTTGGATCACAGTGTCACCTACATCCCTAATTGTTTCATGGTCTATGTAGGACCAAGAGACATGGATGTCAAAGGAGCTGCTGCAGTGACTTGCATGTTTGTCTTCTTGTCTAAGAATGTGCAAAGTTACACCTGCAACCAGTGCAAGCTGGTTGCCTCACTGGAAGAGACAGTACAGCAAGTACAGCAACTTGAGGTCCACCTAGCCACACATTGAGCTATTGGGTAAAATTAATTCAAATCTCCAGGGCCTGATGAAGTGCTCCCAAGGGTACTAAAAGAACTTGTGGATGTAATCTCAGAGGCTCTGTCTATAATCTTTTGAAAATTCTTGGAGATCCGGTGAGGTCCCTACAAACTGGAGGTGGGCAAATGTTGTCCCCATCATCAAAAAGGGAGAAAAAGAAGACCTGGGTAACTTCTGATCAGTCCTCTTGACATTGATACCAGGAAACGTTCTAGAACTGATCATTAATTGCGAGCACTTAGAAAAGGATGCTGTGATTACTAAGACCCAGCGTGGGTTTCTCAGAAAAGGATGTTTTAGTTGAGATTCCTACATTGCAGGGGGTTGGACTAGATGACCCTCAAGGTCCCTTCCTCAAGGTCCCTTCCAACTCCATGATTCTAGACTGCTATAGGAGCGAATGTTTAAACTTCTTTCTGTATACGTAAATATGCATTTTCTCCCATATGTTTAGTCTATAAATGGAGAGGCTAACATTACCATGCCCCTAACTCTTGCATCCTGCCACATGATCCAAATATGCACATACCATATTTTTTGCTCTATAAGATGCACCTAGTTTTGGGAGGAGGAAAACAAGAAAAAAAAATTTTGAATCTCAGAAGCCAGAACAGCAAGAGGGATCACTGCACAGCGATCCCTCTTACTGTTCTGGCTTCTGGGATAGCTTCACAGCCTGCATTCACTCCATAAGACGCACACACATTTTCCCGTACTTTTAGGAGGGAAAAAGTGAGTCCTATAGAGCAAAAAATACGGTAATTAGTGAGACAACTGAAAAGGGGGCAACCATGGAATCAGCAACCCTGATTGAGTGAGGTGCCTATAGATATAGGGGTCTGATTTCAGACATCCAGCTAAATATGCAGTAGGAAGTAGGGTAACTGATAAGGGTCGGCCTCCTTTCCTGGGTTGACATAGAGGAAACAAAAAATATGTAGAAAGCCTTAATGTGTTCCTGAATGTGTGCCATTGAAGTGCATGAGTTCTTTCATTTAAGATCTGTACTGCTGCTTTTTCTTTTTCTATTAACCATTCATCTGTTAGAAAAGTGGGTAGGATTTTAGCCTATCTCTCAGTTCAATTTGGATAGAACCTAGTTAATAAGAGAGTGGGAGACTCAACTAATAGCTTCCTATCTTTACTTCATTTCTGTAAATGAAATCCAAACTGGGTTGCAATAAAATGCAGACCATAAGCATTTGAATTTCTGTTAACAAAAATTAATACAATTGGAAACCTTAATTTTCAGACTTTTAAGAAGTGTTTTAAGGATTGCCAGGATTGGATATGGTGGCAATTTATTCTTCCTGCAATTACAAAAGTCAATAAGCAAGTATCGGTGTCTAGTATATATGCACTTAGCAGCTCAAAATTGTTTAGGCCTCTAAAAAAATGTTTATATGTTAGAACATTGTCTCTCCTTATCAGGGCTCTGCACATGTGCTCCTATAGACAGAGTCTTGAATTAATCAGAAATGTACAATTCTGTAGTGCTTCCAAGGCACTCTTCCACAATATGTATGGAATGAAAAATGTGCAAGATTAGCACTCTTGTACTCTGCATATCAATGTGCAGTATTCATATTTTAATACCTTCAACCCTGTCTTAACCCCCTTTCTGTCACTTTGTATTGGCTGGCACAATGGCAAGATGACACAGAGACTCCCTTCCTTCTTCCCTCTTGCTTCTGTGCCAGGGAGATTCTATAATAAGCAGTTGACATAATGAAGGGAAGAAACCACACCATGTGCTAATAGTTTGAATCACGTTATATGCAAGGAACCATTTAACAGTTGAAGGGTTCCTTTCCATAAGAGCGAGGAAGGCAGAGGGCCCTTTGGGTTGGCCTTCGAACAGAACTAGTCAAGATGTCAGGAGATCCATGATCAAAACTACTTTGATTTTGACCTGCCAGCTTTCTGCTTGAAATACAGTGGAATTATTATTGAAATTGCCGTGGGAGAGACCTGTGCTGACACTCCCCTACAAATTATTTGTGTAAGTTAACTGTACAATTGCATTTTGTACCTTAGATTGCTCTAGTCTAGCCCCAGGCTCCTGTACAAATGCATGTGAGAAATATGGAGAAAAACCTGTTGAAATGGGTGGGATAAAACATAACTATGGAAAACCCACCTAATATTAGCTTTATTTTAGTTACCAAAATCCAGCCTGATATATACACAGTATATCCGGGGCTTTTTTTTTCCAGCCGGAGCTCACTAGAGCTCAGCTCTGACACCTCTCAGGTGGGTGTCATTGCCATTCTAAGAGAACAAGGAAGGTGAGCCCTGGCACCTCTTTTTCTAGAAAAATAGCACTGGGTATATGTATTCCCATCTCCAACATAAGGTAAAAGTAAAGGGACCCCTGACCATTAGGTCCAGTCGTGGCCGACTCTGGGGTTGCGGCGCTCATCTCGCTTTATTGGCCGAGGGAGCAAGTGTACAGCTTCCAGGTCATGTGGCCAGCATGACCAAGCCGCTTCTGGCGAACCAGAGCAGCACATGGAAACGCCGTTTACCTTCCCGCCGGAGTAGTACCTATTTATCTACTTGCACTTCGTGCTTTCGAACTGCTAGGTTGGCAGGAGCAGGGACCGAGCAACGGGAGCTCACCCCATCACGGGGATTCGAACTGCTGACCTTCTGATCGGCAAGTCCTAGGCTCTGTGGTTTAATCATCTCCAACATAGGCTCCAGTATTTCCAGAACTGAGGAGCAGCCTTCAAGAATGTCATTGAGCCTGATTAAACTAGTTTGGCATACTGACACTTTGGGTTGGCCTGAGAATTAAACTAGACAATATGATCCCATGGTTTTGCCCTGTCGACTGGTTGCTTGAAATGGCAGGTTCCAGCACTCATGCAACCATGAACAGATTGATATGGGGGTAGATGCAACTGCTTTCTTGCTGGTGGCCTTCTTCATAGAATTGTAGAGTTAGAAGAAACTAGTCATCTAGTTCCCACATCATCAGATCTCATTTCAAGTAAGCACCCATCTGCTCTTTCAGGGGCAATACTGACCCACTAAGTTCCCCAATGTGGTGTCCTCCAGATGTTTGGACTATAACTCCCATTGGCCCCAGCCAGCCCATACCAAGAAGTGGTGGGAATAGTGAGCTCATGCCCCATAGTGTCATAAATAAGCAAACTGGACAATCTACCCATAACTGTTTGCAAGTAGTGGCATGCTTGCCCTACCAGGTTAGGACCACTGTGCAGGAGCTCCTGTTAAGTCCATCTCCTCATAAGAAAATCCTGCAGTCACCAGCAACTGCCATAGCAGAATGGGGTACAAGCAAATATTTTCTTTGCATGTGTGAATGGGCTATTGCACCCTCCTTTATTCTACAAAGCAATGTAGTCAAGACTCGGGAGCAAATCTCTTAGGAAGTCACCAGAATTCCAGAGTTCTTGCTGAAATACTATCTATATGTCATCTTCAGCTACATATCATGGGCGTAGCCAAGGTGGGGGGCAGGGAAGGGCAGCTGCCCCCCTAAATAAACAAAAATAAAGAAAATATATAGGTAACTGAGGTTCTGCACCCACCCTAACAAAAGGCCTGTTCTACCCCAACAAAAATCCTGGCTACGCTAGGCTTGCCATACGCCTGGAAGTTCCCAGACGTATCCTGAATACTGCAGTCGGAAGCAGTGTCTGGGTGGAAATCGGTCAAATGTCCAGGAAAATCTGGTGTCGTTTTTGCCGATTTCCCATAAAAATAGCTCAAAAACATCAAGCTTAGCATGAACGCCACCCCCACCCCCCAACTACTCTCACCCTACCGCAGTCTCGGCTTCCTTATGGGGCTTCTCTTGCCTGTAACGCAGCTAGCGGCTGTGCTGCTGCTGCCACCGGTTTTGGTGGTTCACTCCTTGAGGGGCGCCCTGTCAACAACCTGGCCCTTCATGCTTAGAAACCAAGAAGGTGCTGCTGAGAGCCAAAAGAGGCTGAGTTTTGGCCAGTTGCAGTTCCAGGTTCCAACAATCGCCTCCTCCATTTCACATTTGGTGGTGATACCATCTGGTGGAAAGCTTCAGAGAGAGGCTTCAGTGGGGGACATGAAGGGATGAATAAGGGGGAGGAAGGGAAAGGAGGAACATGGACCTCCTCAAGATGGCTTCCTGTCCGTACCTGAGGTGGTACAAGGGAGGGTAGCAGCCTTAAGTAGGCAGGAGGGAGAGAAAAGGTGCTATTTTAAAATGAGGGATTTCAGGTTGCCATACGTCCAAGAAAAAATCTCCAAAACTTTTCTGTCCAGATTTTCACTTTCTGAAATATGACAACTCTATGCCCATGCTACATATTGCTTTTATGCAACATAACTTCTACTGCGTGGTCTCCAAATCTGGAAGCTCTTTGCAATGGTTATATCAACAGCATTCCAACTCAGAATGGAGTGACACTGGCGAAATTGCCAGCTGATATCTCTCCATCTTTTAAAGTGTTCATCTACAATGGAGAAAGGGAAAGATGCATTTTGAAGCACGGATAAGGATGTGATTTCAAAGGCCTGTCAATCCTGCAAGTCATTCTCTGCTTATCATATTCACAGATACTTAAGAAAGTACTTAGCATCATGATTTTAAGATAATGCTCGTAAGATTCATAGTCATTCCATATGCTGTTATGCAACATGACTCTGCTGGATAAAAATACACCTAAAAACACTATTACAACATCTTCTGAAAATATGGACAGAAAGCATTTCAGGGACAGCTACATGGATAATTCATTGATGTACAGATGTTCATCCTCATTTCCTGTAGCAATATTCATATTTTGCTGATAAATAATTGAATCTGTATAGCTAACCCTGATCTAAAATAGCACACAGAATGATTGCCTTTTTCTTACTTATTTTTTAAAAAAGGATTAAGTTTCCATTTTGTTGGGCAAAATATTTTAGTTAGGAAGTTTTAGATGCTGAAATCTGTCAAAGATACTTTTGTTATTTTCTTTCAGCATGGAAGTAGCTATAGCTTAGCAAGAATACATGCAATAACTAACTAAGTAAGTAAGCTCCAGGAAGTATAAAAGCCACATCATAGATGTTACCGGTATTTTGGCAAGTGCAATGATTCATGTACTCATAGGAAGAAGGACATAAGCGTGCTTAAAACCTGGGCAGGCCCAAGGAATTTTTTCTTTGTGAAATCAGAAATGAACTGATTTGATCGACTTCTCCTGAACTTATGTGTGGATTTGAATTTCCATACAGCATCTTAAAAAGTAGAGACATCACCTTGCCAACAAAGGTCCGTATAGTAAAAGCTATGGTTTTCCCAGTAGTGATGTATGGAAGTGAGAGCTGGACCATAAAGAAGGCTGATCGCTGAAGAATTGATGCTTTTGAATTATGGTGCTGGAGGAGACTCTTGAGAGTCCCATGGACTGCAAGAAGATCAAACCTATCCATTCTGAAGGAAATCAGCCCTGAGTGCTCACTGGAAGAACAGATCGTGAAGCTGAGGCTCCAATACTTTGGCCACCTCATGAGAAGACTCCCTGGAAAAGACCCTGATGTTGGGAAAGATTGAGGGCACTAGGAGAAGGGAACGACAGAGGACGAGATGGTTGGGTGGTGTTTGTGAAGCTACCAGCATGAGTTTGACCAAACTGCAGGAGGCAGTGGAAGACAGGAGTGCCTGGCGTGCTCTGGTCCATGGGGTCACCAAGAGTCGGACACGACTAAACAACTAAACAACAACAAATGCTTCAGATTTCACACCTCTTCACATCTATGGTGCACTTCTTGGCTGACAAGAACAACTAATGTACCAGCATGCATACAAAAATATGTACTGTATTTGGGGATAAATTTATATGTAGAAATGTGTTCTTTGAAAGAAGGCGCTTTAGAATGATATATCTTGTGAGAAAATCCTTCAAATACACAGGATATGATTTTTGTGCTTTTTTAGAAAAGGAAAAGGAAATGGCAGATTGATGTGGAAATGTGGATACTAGCTGAGCGGAAGAACATCTGCTATGCTTGCAGAAGTTCCCAGGCTCAATCCCCAGAAATCCCAGGTAAGGCTGGGAGAAGCCCCTGCCTAAAACCTTGGAGAGCCACAACCAGTCAGTGTAGACAGCACTGAGTTACATAGACCAATGGTGTGACTCTATAAAAGGCAGCTTCCTATGACAGAGCAGTATGATTGTTTTATTTGGAAGGTGACCTGAAAACTACAACTAATCCAGAATGCGGCAGCTAGACTGGTGACTGGGAGTGGCCGCCGAGACCATGTAACACTGGTCCTGAAAGACCTACATTGGCTCCCAGTACGTTTCCGAGCACAATTCAAAGTGTTGGTGCTGACCTTTAAATCCCTAAACGGTCTCGGCCCAGTAGACCTGAAGGAGAGTCTACACCCCCAACATTCAGCCCAGACACTGAGGTCCAGCTCCGAGGGCCTTCTGGTGGTTCCCTCACTGCTAGAAGTGAAGCTACAGGGACAGGGGCGCCGACTTATAAAAAATATTGGGGGGGCCCATACCGGGGTCCTGCCGCTGGTTCGCTCGGGTAGCCGGGAGAACGCAGTTCGAGGTGGCGGTGTTGGGGAGAGACCCTCGCTCAGGGCGCCACTAGACTTGGCGGCTGGTGGCCTATCTGGGGGGTTTTGGAGCGTATTTCGGCGGAGCGATTGGGGAGGAGGGGGCTTGTTGCCGGATTCTTCAGCTGGGCCGGAGATCCGCTGCTGGGGGTCCCTGGGCCGAGTTGTGAGCACGGCCTGCTGAAGGGAGATCCAGCTGATTGCGCGAAGGGGACGGCCGGGGCTCTCCGGCTAGGGCGCGCGGCTGGCTGGCTGGCGAGGGAGCAGGTGGGGAGGAGGCGGGGGTCCTCACTCTCTTAGGAAACGCACCCGCGCGCCCGATTGCCACGAAGTCCGAAGGGTGCGTGTGTGGAATTAAAAAGCAAAAACGAGATACGGGCAGGGCAGGCAAAGAGTTTTCTGCAAGAGGATGGAGGGCAGGTTGAAGAGAAAATCACTCAGGATGAGACAGTCAAATCAGCCATGATAAAATGGGCTCAGGATATTGGGTATAACATCATGTTTGAGGACTGGGAAAGGTTATGGACCACCGGAATGAAATTCACGGCATGTAATGCCTTGAAGGAAAATATTATGAAAATGATTTATAGGTGGTACATGACCCCAGTCAAGCTTGCAAAAATATATCACCTGTCTGATAATAAATGTTGGAAATGTAAGGAGGCTGAAGGGACATTCTTTCACCTCTGGTGGACTTGTCCAAAAGTGAAGGCCTTCTGGGAAATGATCTATAATGAGTTAAAAAAGGTATTTAAGTATACCTTTCCCAAGAAACCAGAGGCCTTCCTCTTGGGCATTGTTGGCCAGAAAGTGTTAAAGAAGGATAGAACTTTCTTTATGTATGCAACTACAGCAGCAAGAATACTTATCGCAAAATATTGGAAGACACAAGATTTGCCCACACTGGAAGAGTGGCAGACGCAATTGATGGACTACATGGAACTGGCTGAAATGACTGGCAGAATCCGAGATTTGGGAGAAGAAACAACGGAAGAGGACTGGAAAAAATTTAAGGACTATTTACAAAAACAATATAAGTTGTATGAATGTTAAAAATTTACATGATTCGGAAACTATAGCTTCAGCAATTAGATTTGGGAAACAGGAAGTTATATTTTAAGTAAGAAAAGGTCAAAATCTAAGGTAATACTATGTTTAATTTAAGATATAAGTAACTGATGAAAAGTATGTTAAATTTAGAGGTATAGTATTTGAAAAGTACAAAATAAGGTACGAAACAAGGTAATAATTTGCTGATATCTTTATTATAAAGAATGCAGGGTAAGGGAGATGCGAGGAAGTCCAGTTAGTTATATAAAAAATGTGTTGAATGGTTGGTTTTCTTTTCTCCTTTTTCTTTTTTTCTTTTTCTTGTTCTTTTACTTTTTTCTTCAGTGTATGTTTCTAACTTTGTATTTGAAACCTTAATAAAATATTTATAAAAAAAGAAGAAGAGAAAATCCTTTCGCTTTTCTGGGGCTCAGGGAAGTCTCAGAGCCGGAGGTTGGGGAAGGGACCCCCTTTGCTCTGCCCTCTTCTCCCGTCTTAGATTCGCATGGGGGTCCCCGCCCGAGCTTGCCTGGCCACCGGGCCACACAAGGGCCGCGCTCTACGCGGCACACCTTGCTAGCCACGCAGCTGTCCTCCGCGGCTGCGGAGCGGCCCTGCGCCGGTGCCCAGCCCCTCTGGGCGCCCGCTGCGCTGCCAATGACAAGCGGGCGACGTCGCGGGCGGGGAAGGCGTCGCTTTCTTTCCCGATCCTGCATCCTCCCAGTCTTCCAGCCCTTTTTTGGGTTGGAAGCTCGTCTCGTTCGCCCTTCTCCTTTCTTCACCCTGCGCGCAATTTTCCTCCCTCGTCTCCCTCCCCATTTCTCCTTCCTTCCTGACTGACTGATTGACGGGCTTGGGCTCGGGCTCGGGCTCGGGCTCCGGGTCGGGCTCAGGCTCAGGCTCGGGCTCCGGGTCGGGCTCAGGCTCGGGCTCAGGCTCAGGCTCGGGCTCGGGCAGCCACAGCGTCGGCGGTGTTGGCGATCGGCGGCGCGGGGGGATGGCCCTCCCGGGGGAGCCGGCGCTGCTCAATGGGGTTGCCAAGGAGACAGGCCGGCCGCCCTCCTCCCCCGGCCCGGCGCCCCCCGCCGCGCCGGCGCCCTATAAAAGCCGCGGACGCGCCCACCGCCGCCCGAGATTATTGGGGGGGCTGAGCCCCCCCAAACGAATTTTTGAGGGGGCTCGGGCCCCCTCAAGCCCCATGGAGTCGGCGCCTATGTACAGGGAACCAGGCAGAGGGCCTTTTCAGTAGTGGTGCCCGCCCTGTGGAACGCCCTACCATCAAATGTCAAGGAAATAAACAACTACCTGACTTTTAGAAGACATCTGAAGGCAACCCTATTTAGGGAAGTTTTTAATGTTTGATGTTTTATTGCTTTATTATTATTCTGTTGGGAGCCGCCCAGAGTGGCTGGGGAAACCCAGTCAGATGGGCGGGGTATAAATAATAAATTGTTGTTGTTGTTGTTGTTGTTGTTGTTGTTGTTGTTGTTGTTGTTGTTGTTGTGAAATTTGAAGAAGTACCAACTCTTAAGGATGACTATGTTCCTATCTGCACATTAATTTTGGAGTTGTGAGTCAAGACCTTAAACTTCTTAAGTGTCACTAGTCTGAACTAGACAACTTCAAATAACAAACTAATAAATAAAAAGTTAAAAGTTATGCAGTTACAGAGGGTGGGAAGGAGCTTCAGGCAAGTGTGAGATTCCTTCTCAGCTCTTGTCCTCTACTGCCCCACATCCCTTCAACCTTTGTATTTGCACGTTCGGTGCTTTTGCCTATGGTAGCCTTCTTCTAGTACAATAAAAATGCTATCCTGGTTCATTTCTACCCACTGTGTAACATTGTGTTATTGCAGTGTAACCGTACTGGCAGTGATCCTATCCTACACAGTTCGCGTAACAAGCATCACAGGATTGCTCTGTTGAGACATGGAACTAGCCCTGAGAAGTTGTATGTTGCACTTTTCCTATATTCTTGGACAAATGTGCACGCACTCCTGTAGTGGTTCCCCTGGCAGCATTTGAACAAATGGATTATCATTTTAAAGAGAGTGTTGTGGAAATTGTGAAAATGGGCCTAAGGCAATCTTATGCTCAACAGCTAAATTGCTTGTGTTCAGTGCTATTTCTCTAGAAAAAAGAGGAACTTGCCACGAATGCTTCCTTTGTCCTCTCATTGGGAATGATGTCCACCTGAGTTCTAGCGAGTTCTGGCTGAAAACAAAAGCCCTTATTGTGCTAGTTTTGAGGCACTTGATGGTGAGCTCTGCTAGATTTGGCCGAAAACATCTTAGTACCTGAGACAGATAATGCAAATACCTTTCGCTCTTTAAAAATATGAATGAAGCAACCACAAATTGCCATCGTTCTCATTCAGAATGTCTACCTCATGATAGAACTGATGGTAAACTCCTGTTCTCCTGACATTTCAAGAAAGTGCGTTGACTGCTTGCAGCCATCTCCCCTAGCCTACTGCGCCCCTTCAACAGAAAGACCTTGCCCGATGATGTTCTAAATAGATCCTTTAGCATTTATAAATCACTTACAAGAGCTCTTGCTCAATAGCTTTTGCTGACACAGCAACTCCCCATTTCCCTCTCCAAAGAGAAGGCCCGTTTTATCTTAACGCAGTAAAACTATTTAATGTGACCACTGCCTAGGTTGACTTGCTGCTTGCCTGAGGGTTTTAGCTTTGGAATCTAATAAATAAAGCCTGTGTAGCAGGGCTTCCATGGTCTGCTGGATCATCTTGTGTAAAAGAGAGAGAGAGAGAGAGAGAGAGAGAGAAGGAAAGAAAAAAAAAGCTGAATTGTTTTGGTGAGAGCTTGTGAATAAACTATGTTTAGACAGGCTTAGCCTGTTTTTAGCAATTTAAAAATACTACTAAAGCTGTCAAGCTGTCATTAAAGCGCACTTACTGTGGGTTCTAGCCAAAGCAAGTAGAAATAAATTGGCTGTCTTCAGTTTGGAGGCTAAGCAGCTCAGTCTATATTGACTTGTTAGGCAACATCTCATTAACAGTTCAGAGCTCAGCTCTGACACCTAAGCACACCAGAATCTAAGCAAAAAGCAAAGTTGGTTTCGGTGCACTTTTTCTTTTTTTCTTTTTGGATAGGGGGAAATAATCTAAAACTTGGCCAGAAATGATACCAATGATGTGGTATTTATTTATTTATATATATGTGAAACTTTTAAACCGCTCTTTGTTGCAGAAGAATTATGGAGCAGTTTACAAAATACTGTAACACAAAATATTTAAACGCAACCATGGAACCAATCAATCAATTATAAAACCATAGCTAGGAACAACAGCAGCTCAATGCCTCCTAAAGTGTGGAATAGCCTAAATTTCAATCAACAAATGCTCAGGGAGAACAGATCTCATTTAACCTGGGATCTCACCAGGACTGGGGAGATAATTCCACAGTTTGTGTACAACCACATAGAATGGCCTGATCCCCCATGCCACATATGTCAGCAGGGCAGCAAGACCAAAACCTGGATGACAACACCTTGAATTTGGCCTGGTATATTACATATAGGCAGCAGGGCAGGCTCCACAAAACAAGTTCTGTGTGACATGCAGACACACCTTTCAATATTCTTGAAGCATTCTGCACAAGTGGCAGTTTCCAGACTCTCTTCAAGGGAAGCCATGTCATTAGGAGGTTTGGACTGAGATGTCCTGAAGATGTGGGTGACACCCAGTTCTTTGTCTCCACAGCATCTGCACCAGCAGAGGCTGTTCAGGTGCTAAATCAGTGCCTGAGCCCATAAACCAGACCAGATAAAGCTGTTATGTTTTTCATGTTCCTGAGCATAGGAGGTGGCCAGCTCACGTCACCGTGGCATGCGTGCATGACATTTGCATGCCTCGTGGTGTGTGTGACATGCACACAACCCACAGAACACTGGGGGCAGCCCTTCATTGAAAAATTGCGATGTGCCCAGCCCCCAAAACCCTGCATAGATGGCACCAAGGGAGGTGGTAAAATAGCTTTTTCTGGAGAGAGTTGCTCTTTCCTGGAAGGAGTCTAGGGCTGCTTCTGGATTCGGTACTGTCAAGGCTGCCTCAGGTCCCAGCTCACAAAGGACCAACGTCAGTGTCTCTTTATATACAGAAACGTTTATTGAAGTTCATTGTCCGTTTCACAGCAGAGGTGCGCAGCCTCACGTCCGTAACGCTAGACCGCCGAAGTCCCCTCTGAGTCAGTCCCTCCCCTGCACCAGTTCAAGAAGCTTGCGCTGCTCCACCTCTTCCTTTCTCTCCTTTTCCGCAGGGTCTTCCTGCCCGCTGGGGTTTCGCCCCTCCTGGATTCCCCTGACGCTGAATCCCCAGACTGCTCTCCCTCCCTCCTGCGGGCTTTGGGACCTGGCTCCTCCTCCGGGCTCCCTGTTCTTCCGCGCGCCTGCACATTTGAACTTGGCGTGCGCGCCCAACTTCTAACCTTCCTCTTGACAGTTACGCTACTCCCCTCAGTGCTCCCCTCCCCTTCCGGGAGGATGGCTTGCTCTGATCTCCCCTCCCTTTCTGCTGCCGGAGTTGCTTCCCCTGTCACACTGGAACCTCCTCCCCCTTCGCTTCGCTCTGGGGGGGAAGCTGGTCCTGACTCCCAGCTCCCACTTTGGGATCCCCTGCTGGCCCCTTGCCCTCGCTGCGTCCCCCCTGGGACTCCCCTTGTCCTGCCCACAGGCGCCCCCTCTTGGGAATCCTCAGATTCGCTGGAGAGGCTCATGGAATCCTCTGACCCACTGCCATCCTCTTCCTCAGCGTCCTGGGATTCTTCCCCATCGCTCTCCATCTCCTGCCTCCCCTGTGCCTCTGTCCCTGAACCCCTGACAGGTACTGTCACTTGTGGCCTGTTTGTTTAGGAGTGGCAACTTCCATCAACAGTTGGCTTGCCTGCTACAATTCCTCCTAGACAGAATTTGGCCAATGGAAACCATCCTGTGAGTACAATATAATGGTTAGTGGCCCGTAAATTTTGTTGATAAATATAGCAAAATGACCCAAATGGTTAAAGCACACCAAGTTTTCTTGTAAATTCCTCCCTCCTTTATACAGTTAAAAAGAAAAGAAACAGTATTTCTCCTCTTCTGTGTGCAGGGCTAATGAGGTGACAAATTCAGGTGACAGAATCCACAGGGGCATCAGATCCTGATGTAGATATTTACTTCCTTCCTTGTTTCTGATGTAGATCTTCACTTGCACCTTCTTCTCTGGTGGGGAGGGAGGTGCCATTTTGTGGTTGACTTCAGGTGCCAAAATGTCTTGGGCTGGCCCTGTCTGTGTGATAGAGACAGCAGGGCAAGGTAAACACCTCAAGAGGAAGCCAGTGTAACTTGGCTTGTTATGCAGTTTGCATTTACAACATCTCCACCTTGAAGCCTTTCACCACCTCTTGTGGAACAGTTAACAAGGGATCACACCAACAGTTCAAGTCCAATTAGGTGGGATATATGAGGGAGCAATGGTCAGGAGGGAATAATCGCAGGGTGGGTGTGTTCATTTTTCCATGATCTGAAATTGTCCTTCTGAGTCTTGGTGCATGGAATTCTCATTAGCTCTCTAGCAGATGGAAGGCTGGCAATCCACAAGGAAATGCATAAATATATTTCCGTTAGAAGAAATTGAATCATGATAGCAACTGAAAATGTACTTTTTTGGTCATAGGATGACCTGGCAGACCCAGCACAGAAGTTTTGGAAGCTTCATTTTCAGATGTTTGAAAGGAATAAATATAACATGAGGTGGAAATGGAGGGGTGGATGAACAGCTGTTTGCATGCCAGATTTTCCAATGACTGACCAGCTCCTATGAACCTATTCGTTGCTGTCACATAAACTATTTTAACATCTCAGCCCACAAGGCTCAAAACAGAACCTAGGGAGGCACTAGCATCTAATTCTCTTCACTGATGTACGGCTAGTCAGAGAGGGATATGGGAAGATGATGAGCAGAAATGTTGGGTGGAGTCCTTCAAGTTTGAGAGTCAGGTGACAAGGAGGAACCAATAGCTTCCTCCCACATAAGGAGGAATTATGATTCCTCCTGAACAGCAGTTTATCTGGAAAATCCATTTGGCTGCCTCCAAGCACCTGTCAGCCTCTTCTATCTCTGTGTCACACCAACACATACACCAGCAAACATGTACACACACTTGCTGAGATCTAGCAAAAATGGCAAAGTTAAACCAGCCTCTGAATCAGGGCCGTCCTCTGTCACAGCTTCTTCTTGCTCACTAAATCTCTTCCGCTTCGACACCTCCTCCTCCCAGTCATCTTCATCTTCTCCCTCTGACCACTCATCATCAACCCACCACCAGTCTCCTGGCTCTGAGCCTTTTCCTCTGGGGGGTTTCAATGGGGCTTCCCATGGGATCTGCAGATATTGAGTGGGGTTTCAGACCCTGGTCTTCCAGGTCCTAGTCCGACATGCTTAACCACTACATCCCGCTGCCTCTCACACAAAACTTTATTAACAATATGAAAGGAATTCTAAAGAACCACTTAGAATCTCTCTCTCTCTCTCTCTCTCTCTCTCTCACACACACACACACACACACACACACACACACACACACAATTTAAAACAGGCACCCCCAACCTGCGGCCCTCCAGATGTTTTGGCCTACAACTCCCATGATCCCTAGCTAACAGGTCCAGTGGTCAGGGATGATGGGAATTGTAGTCCAAAACATCTGGAGGGCCAAAGGTTGGGGATGCCTGATTTAAAAGGTTTAAAAAAGATACAAAGATATTGCGTGACAGTTGGGAAAGACAGTAATCCATACAAATTACCACACATTGAAGTATTTCCCTCCTGTTCACTGCATTATTCTCTAAATCAAACAAATGGCCATATTCTTTTTCAAAAATAAAATAAATGTCCCCCATTTATTGTTAAATCCTGCTATTTGATTATCTTCCATTCTTGCCCTGCTATTAGATGTGATTCCCCGCCCCTATTAGTGTACACTTATGGTAAATGTGCATTACACAGAAAGCCACATTGCCCGTGATGTTTTATGTACATCTATCCTGCTCTCACATCTGTTGCTGGGCCCATTCGCATAAAAGAAACAAATGGCTAATACTTAGCAAGTGATAGGAGGGTACACATTTTTTTCTAATGAAGCTACCCACTTATGCTTCATTTTATTTATTTCTTAGCTCAGTATGGTGCTGGAATTTCCACTAGGTGACTTTGGTGCCTGCCTATGAAACGACATACATTGCGATGTCAGATTGTGAAGCTGCCCCCTCACTTTTCATTAGTATCTTGAGGAACTAATTTCTGCTGTTCATGATGATAGTACAGTGGTACCTCGGGTTACATACACTTCAGGTTACATATGCTTCAGGTTACAGACTCCGCTAACCCAGAAATATTACCTCAGGTTAAGAACTTTGCTTCAGGATGAGAACAGAAATCGTGCTCAGGCGGCACGGTGGCAGTGGGAGGCCCCATCAGCTATAGTGGTTCTTCAGGTTAAGAACGGACCTCTGGAACAAATTAAGTACTTAACCTGAGGTACCACTGTATATGATGGAAATATAGAGGGCCTGATGCAACAGGAAGAGAAGATGGGGACAAGCACCAGAAAAGTGTAGGCAAGAGTAGGGATGTGGTGGGGCAGACCATCCAAGTGCTCCTATTTTCCAGGGACAGTCCCAGATTTACAGAACCCATCTTGGTTTCTGATTTGATGTGGGAATGTCCAGCTTTTCCTTAGGATGTCCTTATTTTCTTCAGAGAAATGTTGGAGGGTATGGAATAGGGTGTCCCTATTTTCACCAGAGAAATGTTGGAGGGTATGGTGGGGATATATTTTCTGGGTTAATGATTACTTCTGGAACCAATTAAGATGGGAACGTGTACTAAACTTCCACTGTATTCCCCAAGATTTCTGGAAGAAGCTTTTACGTTGTGTGAAAGCTCAAATGTAATATGGAAATTAATAATTAGGGAAATGCTGGGGAAACAGAATAAACTGTTGTGTGACTGCAGCCCCAATTCACATCTCCTAGGTTAATACACACATCAGAACATGAGTCTCCTTTTCATTTGACACTTCTGAACTTAGGGATACTAACAAACAATTTACTAAAATGTGTTTGCAACATATCATTGCAGGATAAGACAGATATGGAAATGTGTGCATTTATCACATTTTCTGGAAAAAATACATATTTGAATCCAAATTTTTATATGGATTTTTAAATATCACAGATTAATGTGGAAAGGGTAGGGAACATGCTTATGAATGAACACACATGAAATGAACATGGGTCAGAAGTAAACTGACGTGTTCATCAGTTCATCAGGCAAGGACAAGATCAGTTGAGGCAATAAATCGGTTAGCAGCAACACGTGGATATATGGATGTTCCTTAAATATGGAGTCAGACCATTAGTGCACCCAGCTCAGGACTGTCCTTAGCTATATTTTGGGGAAAGTATGCAGAAAACATGGGCAGAGAGTCCAGCTTATGGCAGCAGTGGAAACCTGGGTGAGTCATATGGCCAATCTAGATAAGATGAAAAATTTAAAAGTTGCTACTTATTTATACTGTTTTTCCTCTAGCTGCCTCAATTTGGTGGAACCGGCCTGCATACTAAGCATTGTGTGAGCAGAGGTTGTCTTGTTCTGCTTATTTATTTATTACTTAGTTATGTTTCTATACCACCCTTCTTCCTGAAGGAGCTCAGAGCCGTGTACAACACAGTCAGATAAAAGAGCCGATTCTCACGATAGATTAAAACTATAAAACAATATAACCATTTCCCCCCTTGGCTCAGCTACTTTTGAAAATACAGCTTAAAAACTTCACCAACTATTAAGCACCGGATCACCTTCATTTCCTGAATTCTCAGGTGAACAAAAGGATCTTGAGTTGATGTGGGAATGTTGACAGCAAGGGGGACTAGCAAAATTCCACACAAGGGGGAATTCCCAGAGTGCTATAAGAGATGTGGAAGGAAGTGTGTTATATGTACTATGAGGATTTGCTTGTAAAGGAGTGTTCTACATGAAGTGAATATGTGGATCTCTGCAGAGCTATGGACTGTTGCCAAGGCATATAAATTGAAGAAATAAATAAAATGAGCAGAATAAATTATTTCATATTTGCTGTATTCAGTGGTTTTTAAAATCCTTATTGCACCTTCCATATCAGCACAATATAGTCTTGCTATTGCCATTTCACAATCAAACACTCTGGATCACACTGGTACAGCTACTGTCATCTGCAGAAGACAACCTTTAGAATGGAGAATCTGTTCCACATGATGTAAGGTTAACATCTGGGTGATGATTTTCACAAAGAATGGGCCAGCCGCCTCTTCTAGACGCTTCCGCCTGTCCTGCCCAACATACCAGCTTTATGATGATGCTGGTAGAAGCTGTTATGGTTCATAATTACCATATGGTAAGAGATATTTCTCTTCCTCCAAAAAAGATTGTTTGTGTTCTGATAGCTCTGTTCCTAGTACCATTGCTGAGCTATGTATACAGTGTTACCTCGGGTTAAGTACTTAATTCGTTCTGGAGGTCCGTTCTTAACCTGAAACTGTTCTTAACCTGAAGCACCACTTTAGCTAATGGGGCCTCCTGCTGCTGCTGCGCCGCCTGAGCACAATTTCTGTTCTTATCCTGAAGCAAAGTTCTTAACTTGAAGCACTATTTCTGGGTTAGCGGAGTCTGTAACCTGAAGTGTATGTAACCCAAGGTACCACTGTACTTGGAAGTACTAATATACTTAATGAACTTTACTCACTGTAGGTGTATTATTAATATTGGCTTATTCTAGGACTGCCAGATTTCAAAAAGTAAAAACCAGGAGTTGTTTTTTTTTTAATGAAAACACCAAAAACCCATGATTTTTTGGTTTACTTGCCAAGGACCCAAGACAAACCACCGCCTTCCGGAAATTCCCTTTGGACGTCACTTCCACCTTTGAAATCCTGGTAATGTCTGGGAAATCCTGGACATATGGCAGCCCTAGTTTATTTATTGCCATCTAAACAACCATATCAAGGCGATTTACACATAAGATAATAAAACAGATAAAATAATGAAAAAAGCAAATACAGTACATTTAAAACAAGACTACAACCCTAACAAAGTACACCCATGGTAAAAGATCCATTTAGCTGGCTGGGAAAAGCTGTTGGGACAAACTTTATGCCAAGTTCCCCCTGCTATATGCATACTCTCCAACATTTCTCCGATGAAAATAGGTACGTCCTGTTCGTTCCATAAAAATAGTAACAACAACAACAATGTTACTATTTATACAACAACAACAACAAAAATTTTGCTATTTATACCAGGGGTCAGCAAACTTTTTCAACAGGGGGCCGGTCCACTGTCCCTCAGACCTTGTGGTGGGCCGGACTATATTTTGAAAAAAATAATAACGAAAGAATTCCTATGTCCCACAAATAACCCAGAGATGCATTTTAAATAAAAGGGCACATTCTCCTCATGTAAAAGCATGCTGATTCCTGGACTGTCCATGGGCCGGATTTAGAAGGCGATTGGACCGGATCCAGCCCCCGGGCCTTAGTTTGCCTACCCATGATTTATACCTTATGCATCTGACTGGTTGCCACTCTGGATGGCTTCCAACATATATAAAAACATAATAAAACATTAAACATTTAAAAACTTCCCTATACAGGACTGCCTTCAGATGGCTTGGGGGTCGGATAACTCCATACCCTCCAACATTTCTTCGATGAAAATAGGGATGTCCTAAGGAAAAGCAGGACATTCCAGGATCACATCAGAATCCAGGACTGGCCCTGGAAAATAGGGACACTTGGAGGGTCTGTTATGCATTTCTGCACACATTACTTGATGGGACAACTGCTTGGCAAACATGGAATATATGCAAATTTTGAAGAATGCCTGTGTTTTGTTTCAGAAAGTGTGAATCGGTTAGGTCCACCTTTAAATGTGAACTTAATTGAATCCTATCCCTTTTCCCCACATTGCTACTCTGTCTATAGCCCAGCATTATTCCCAGAAGTGGATGTTGTGGCCCTGTTCTTTTCTTTCATATTTACCTCAGGCAGAGTTACCAAGCGGGTCGGGAAGGAGGAGGCGAGGGTTTGTATCATGGTACTATTTTTATAAGGAAAATATAGCAAATTGTAATGGCACAAATCAATATCGGGATGGCTGGGGGAAGATATGTACTAAGAAGAAGTAGACTGCTCATATGGGAATAATTTTCAAGAAAAGGAAAGGCAGCATAAAAACAAATGTTGGACTTCTATTCTCTAGCTGCACCTCTTTCCTTTCTTCTTAGTTATTTTTCGCTTCATTCAGGATCAAGTATATCATGCTGGGAAAGGGCTTGCTGTGCTCTACAGTTTGATAATGCTTTAGGCAGTACATCAGGTTCATCAAGGATTCTCTGTAAAAGCTGATCATTCAAAATAGTCCTCAGTTTTTCGGCTATAGAGTTGTTTTCGCTCCAAGCCAGACTTGAAACATAAATTAACTAGGCACGGGGGCCATACTTGCTTGAAATTCAAAATGATTTTGTCCCTCCCCCAGTTTGGAAGGCAAGGAAAGCAGAGTTAAAAGTTTGTTTGGAAATATCTTGAAAACAACACTGCTAATGCCGTTGCTGAAATATAGCAGAGAATATTGCATTTGCATGCTTTTGCTCAGCTTTTATGAGTGTTTTACCTAGAGTTCATGCTCTTTGCCTGTTGAAACATGTATGGGGAATCATATTTCCCTGCCCCTCTTAGGTCCAGGGGTCTTACGAAGCAGAAGGAGCATTTCAGGGTGTAATGGGAATTGGGGGTTGCTCATGCGTAAGTTGCCGCCACTCTCGGTGAGGTTTCCTGGATAAACCTTTCCCTGGCTGGACAGTCCTGATTCCGCGTCTGTCTCAGTCACTGGCAGAATCCGTCAGTGGGCGTTTCCTGAACTTCTTCCAACATAAAAGTTCCTTGAGGGATAGTCTCCGCCTAGCCTCCCTGCGCGGAAGTCTTCTGCGCCGGGTGGGTGTGGGCAGTGGAGGACCAATGCTCTCCCCGCTGGTCTCTGGCAAAGAGTCCTGGAGCCATCCCTCCGAAACCCGCCTCTGCCCACCCTTCTCCCTGGTGTAACGCTGATTTCCTTCCCCGGTCACTGAGTCCCCTCTTTTCCTGCTGGGACCTTCTCCGGCATCGCTCGGGAGCCCTTCCACCACTCCTGACTGCGATGGCAGTTCCCTGACACAGGGCAAGCAAAGTAGTCACGATACCACAGTTGCATGCAGATAGCTGAGGCAAACTGTAGAAACATCAGCATTAAAAATAAATGATGGTGGAGATGTTAAGTATTGTGATTTAATTTACTGAAATTGGGAATGCTCAACTGCATTTCTGTGTGTTTAATTCCGGAATGCTCCCTGGTAACTTGTGTGATTGGTTAATTTTGGTCAAACAGGAGGTACTGTATCTTACTACAGTCTCCATTTTGTTTCGTGTGTGAGTGACTTGACTCTAATGGGTGTATTTCCATGAACACTGAAGAAGAGGAAGTGATAGATAACTATCTCTCTCTCTAAGCAGAATTGAGGACAATAGTGCTAATGTTTATGTGAGAATGTATATGACAGAAAGAAGTAGAGAAGTTGATGCTCTTCCAAGGAAGCAGTAAGGAGAAGTCTGCTAGAAGGAAAAAGTGGAAACCTCTCAGAAGGAACTCGTGGCCTAAAGTTGAGAAGGCTCAGTGCAAGTACTGAAGAAAAGACAGTTTGTTTGAGTGTTCAAGGAAGAAGCTGGAACCTCCAATTTAGAAAAACTAAGGCCATGTTTGGATAAGCTTGTGAATGTAGATACTATTCACATAGTCTTCTTTAGCTATATGTTCTGCAAGTGAAAGCTTTTTAACAAGTGTTTTGACTTTGTTTCAATTTCAAGAAAATGTCATTATTGCACATGATTGGGCTTCCTAGCTGCAATTTAGCTACTCTGCCAACAGGAGAGCTATTATATGGTTGGATGGCTATTCCTTTGACCAAAGTATGAAATTTTCTGGGACAAAACACATGCACACACACACTTGGATAGTTCTTTGGCTGTTGCTGCAGTGGCCATTCTCAAACCATGGGGTAGGCTTCCTTGGGAAATACAGGACACAAACAAGAGCATAATGAAGTCCCTGGGAGGGATAGGTTTCTGAAGCAGGCGGTCTCACTCCTCCCTATCTGCCAAGATATGGATGATTGCCAAAGTCATTTTTCCCAGAACCGCGCCCCCCCCCCATCCTCTTTCTGCCCTCTTTTGCCACACATGTAAAGCTGAATGCACACAAGCTAAATGCCTGCAAGTTGTGGGCTTACTGTATACTATTTGCCCAGAAAAGCTGCTTTTGATTCTTTAAAGACCCCTGGGGCTGTGTGGGCTTGGCTATTGTTAAATGTGTGTGTGTTTTTAATTTCTACATTGTCTTTTTAGGTGAAAAGTTGATGAATATGTGTTATAAACGACTTGACAATCAGTATGATTAAAACTCCCAGCCGTATAGTCTGTTATTTTTGCCTCCCCTTACTTGTGAGCGCCCAATCCGTATCTTTTGAACATATTCAAAAGTTTCCATTGATCTACCATCTTGTTATTGGTCAAATAATAATTCTTCTCCTTTCATCTGATTGACCTGAACACACCAGCTACTGCAGCGCCCAGACCTTTTTTATTTTAAGTCTGTTTGATGCTTTCTATGTCCATATTTGTCAAGCCAAAGACGAGACACCAGTGGGAGTCATGTTCTCTTAGGCTGCAGCGCAGAGGATAATAACAAAAAAAAAATCATTCAAAATTAATGATGGAAGAGGAAGTAAATAGTGAGATTCAAACTTTGGAACGGCACAGGATACTCTTCAGAAATAAAGGAGTGGATTTTGAACACAGGTTGAAAAACTCCCTTTAGTCCTGTACTCCCTTTGGCAGCTATGTGATGTTTTCCACAAATCAAAATTGCATAGTTGTTTTTGTTATTGTTTTCCACATTTCTCTCCCCCCACTGCAGAGCATTGTTTCCCAATTCTGGCACTGTGTGGGAGATAGTCATTATATTCTGCTAGGAAAGCAGATAGAAAGTTTTATAGAATCCTCGAAAGTTTTATATGAACCTCTCAAGTCACATCAATTTCCCCCCCCTTGGGCACTTTTCATAGCTGTCTGAGATCATTCACTCTCAGGTGGTTGCAGACCCTCCAAGTGTCCCTATTTTCCAAGGACAGTCACAGATTTACAGAAGCCACCCCACTTTCTGACTTGATCCTCGAATGTCCTGCTTTTCCTTAGGACATACTTATTTTCATCAGAATCAGGCAGCAAGCTCCTACCTTCTCCCAGAAGACATAGCTGGCATTTAGGGAAAGTCTTGGCCTTTCTGTGGAGCTTTCCCACCCAAATGTTAGTCTCTCCTTCCTGCCTGATGCCCCACCCTCTGACAGCCATGGATCACTCTGGGCAATTCAACCCGACCTGTTGCAGTCTGTGACTATCTGTACCCAGCTTGTCTAAAAACCAAGCCCCAAATATTTCTGATTTGGCTAGGGGCTTGATCAAATCCTGTATGCCCTCCAACATTTCTCTGATGAAAATAATGATGGCCTATTTAATAATAATAATAATAATAATAATAATAATAATAATAATAATAATAATAATAATAATTTTATTTTACACCATGCATCTGACTGGGTTGACCCAGCCACCCTTCCTTATGAAGGGATGCCTTCAGATGTTTTCTAAAGGTTGTATAGTTACTTTTCTCCTTGGCTCAGGGGTCACATAACTCCATATGCTCCAACATTTCTTCAGTGAAGGGGAAAAGCAGGACATTCCAGGACCAAATCAGAAACTGGGACTGCTTCTGTCTGGGACTGTCCCTGGAAAATAGGGACACTTGGAGGGTCTGAATATGCAAAGTTCTTTCCAACAAGCATTTCACACATGAAGTCATATCAATTAGTGTCCCATGTTTGCAAATTATAATTCTTGTAGGAAAGATCTCTGTATTTCCTCCCCATGCCAGAATTTATTATTCTTTATCCCCCAATCCACATGTTTACTGATCAGCAGTAGAAGTGATAAAAGTAGAACGGCATCAACTTACGGACTTGTTGCCAAGAATGCTGATTGATTATTTTTTGTATCAAGCTAATATTTTCTGCTGTCTTCATGCTTTCTTCACCTTTAAATTCTGCTCTGGCTTTAATTAAACTAGCCAGCAAGGTTTTCTCAAGCTGCCAAAGCTGTAGTAATAACTTTCATCAGTCTACAAGACAAATCGATAACTCCTTGCTATGGTACTTTGGGGAATTAGTACATTTGGATAAAAGTTGCTCAAAGCTTTATTGAATTTATGCAACTCCAGTTACCAAACATGCCTATTAGAAGTTAGCTTGATGACTTCAAAAGCATGTTAAACTTAGTCTGGTGTAATATTTGGAACACCGGACTCACTTTAGCAGGACAAAATGCATTCTTAGCTTCTGCAGTGTGTGGAAATGCATATTGATGCTTGCATTTCTTTATACATAGACCTTGATCCATCAATTAAAATGTCCACATGGGAGCTTAGATGTATATACACAGCTCTCTGTGAATACAGGAGATGTCCGCTCTCTTCAGCATTACTATATGTTTGCAGATGCAGGGAAGAAATTTGCACATAGTGTATACCCTGACACTTAAAAGAACAGGCTAACAATAATAATAATAATAATAATAATAATAATAATAATAATAATAATAATAATAATAATTTATTTGTACCCCACCCATCTGGCTGGGTTTCCCCAGCCACTCTGGGCAGCTTCCAACAAAGATTCAAAATACATTAAAATGTCACACATTAAAAACTTCCCTGAACAGGGCTGCCTTCAGATGTCTTCTAAATGTCAGGTAATTGTTTATCTCTTTGACATCTGATGGGAGGGCGTTCCACAGGGCGGGCGCCACTACCGAGAAGGCCCTCTACCTGGTTCCCTGTAGCTTTGCTTCTTGCAATGAAGGAACTACCAGAAGGCCCTTGGCACTGGAACTCAGCGTCCGGGCAGAACGATGTGGGTGCAGACGCTCCTTCAGGTATATTGGGCCGAGGCCGTTTAGGGCTTTAAAGGTCAACACCAACACTTTGAATTGTGCTCGGAAACGTACTGGGAACCAATGCAGATCTTTCAAGACCGGTGTTATGTGGTCTTGGCAGCCTCCCCCAGTCACCAGTCTAGCTGCCGCATTCTGGATTAGCTGTAGTTTCCGGGTCACCTTCAAAGGTAGCCCCACGTAGAGCACATTGCAGTAGTCCAAGTGGGAGATAACTAGAGCATGCACCACTCTGGTGAGATAGTCCGCAGGCAGGTAGGGTCTCAGCCTGCGTACCAGGTGGAGCTGGTAGACAGCTGCCCTGGATACAGCATTGACCTGCGCCTCCATGGACAGCTGTGAGTCCAGAATGACTCCCAGGCTGCGCACCTGGTCCTTCAGAGGCACAGTTTCCCCATTCAGGACCAGGGAGTCTTCCACACCAGCCCGCCCCCTGTCCCCCACAAACAGTTCTTCTGTCTTGTCAGGATTCAACCTCAATCCATTAGCCGCCATCCATCCTCCAACTGCCTCCAGGCACTCACACAGGACCTTCACCACCTTCACTGGTTCTGATTTGAAAGAGAGGATGGCTCATGAGAAACTGACTCTGCACATTTCAGTTCCAGAAGATTTGGATCGTGGATTAAGGTTTGGGCCTCCTGCTTGCTTGGAAGGAATAATAGAATTGTAGAGTTGGAAGAGACCCCAATTTCCAACTACTCCAACCCCCTGCAATGCAGGAATCTCAGCTAACTCATACATGACAGATGGCTATTCAACCAATCTCTGCTGAGCGGTAGCAAAATTCCAGGGGGTTTGGCACTTAACCAGGATTCGTGTTTCCTTGGGGGAAATGAGGTACAGCATAGACTAATAAGTTTAAGAAAGTTGGTTTATTTTGCACATATTTACAACCTGTGTTTTGATGGAGAGGGGGTCACAGCATTTACAAAAAGGGCTTGGATCTATTAGATCCAGAGGCATCCTAAACACCAGCCCCTTGTCTCTTTGTGACAGCTTGCTCCAGCCAGCCAACATGGCTGCTTCCGCTCAGTCTCCCCATGGAGTTCTGCCTGCTGCCTTCTGCTTCCCAGCAGCACTTGCAGAAAACAAGTCCTTAACTATTCCCTGTCCCCTGGCAATGTCCTGGACAGGAAAAGAAGCTTAGCCTGCCTTTTTTGCACTGTTAAATCCAATGCCTGTTAAAAAAGTAAAGGGACCCCCTGACCATTAGGTCCAGTTGTGGATGACTCTGGGATTGTGTGCTCATCTCGCTCTATAGGCCGAGGGAGCCGGTGTTTGTTCACAGACATCTTCCAGGTCATCTAGCCAGCATGACAAAGCGAACCAGAGCAGCACACAGAAACACTGTTTACCTTCCTGTCAGAGCGGTACCTATTTATCTACTTGCACTTTGACGTGCTTTCAAACTGCTAGGTGGGCAGGAACTGGGACCGAACAACAGGAGCTCACCCCGTTGCGGGGATTCGAACTGCCGACCTTCTGATCGGCAAGCCCTAGGCTCTGTGCTTTAACCCACAGCGCCACCCGCATCCCATTTAAAAGGTAAAACACTGATTAAACCCTAACACCCAGGAATCTACTGCAGATATAGAATATTATACAGACAGCACTGCCTTGGTACAGTGAGGATTATTATTATTATTATTATTTAAATAGTTGACGTTCCTCTAGATGGATCTAATTTCCATATCACAGAAAACAAGAAGGGGAGAGAAACCCATAGGTCATCACAGGATACAGTTACTTGAATAACTATGATAGATCACAATGGCTATGATCCAGTCCACTAGATACCTCTGCTGAAGTCTCAATGAAATCAATGGGATTTAAAACTGCATAACTGTGGTTTGGATTGCAGCCAATGGGAACGATACGATACATTTATTTTTTTCTTGACAGCACACTTAATTTTTCCAAACTGTGAATGCAATGGTGCTTTGGGAAGCTTTTGCACAAATTCCGTCACTGGACTACAACGGAATGTTCTTAATGTGAATTCCATATTTATTTAATGGGAAAGGGCATTTTGTGGACCAATTGGTGCAAACTTCTATATTGCTTTGACAAGGATTGTGAAATAAAAGGGGTAGAGAGCATCCCTCAGAGGGGGAGGCTGAAGAAGGAAAGAAGCTCTCAGGAGAGAGCTGGGAGGGTTCACTCTTCTATGTGTGGAATAAGGGTTACGGTATAATTGCGATAAAGCGTTTCATATTGCGTGGACAGGTGGAGTCCCCCCAACCCCAGGCAACCCCCAAGCGGAATAATGACTCAAGACAACATGCTATGGGATTAGAATTGGCCACAACTTTATTAAGTTTCAGATGTAGGGAGACCTTGGCTCAGGCATTGGGCGTTTATCCTTCCCAGTCCCCAGCCAGGGATCTGGGAGACTTCAGGGTTATCCAGAATGTGTGGGGATTGGGTTGGCTCTGGAGAACATACGTTCAAGCAGAGAGCCCGCCCCCCATTTTGCGCTGTTGGAGGGGAGAGCAATGACAACCTCTTGGCGTATGGCCAATGCCTCCCCTCAAGACCCCTTTAACGGGGAACCCTGGGATCACCACTGCAAGGGGGGCATGGGTCACTGCTTCACGCCCCTCCCCCATTTAGGAAGATAGACTAAAGGATTCCGCCCAAGTCTTGAAACCACCAAAGTTGTGACAGAAAGGCAAAACCTGCCAATGCAGGAAAATTCCTTTCCTGCCCTTCAACAGCGACCCTGATGTAGCAGCGCCTGCATACCTGTGGAGAAAAGGTTAACCTGCAAAAGAAGACTTAACTGAGGGAGGGGAGGGTGGGAGAAGCTGTGGAGCCGATTGCTGCTTTGCAGGTAAGATTCACCTTCTTTTGTGTGGGAAAGACGGTCCCTCCCCTTACCTGGCCAATCCCCTGGCAATGCCTCCCCAGGCGGGATTGAGCGATTGGCTGAGGTAGGCGGAGACCTCCAGGTATCCAGCCTGGGGAGAATGAAGCCAGCCCGAACTACCAGGAGTCGCATCGGGATGTGGGGGGGGGGGGTTGCGTGCGACCACGCAAAAAGGCACCCCCCCATTTGATGTGGGGAGCGGTCATTATGATCTCTCCCCCTTCTTCTTTCCTTTTTCTTTCCTCTCTTCTTTCCTTCTCTTCTTCTTTGGTTTCCCCCCTTTCTCTCTTAGATTAGGTTGGCTGCTACTGTATTTCATGTTTAAACTTTCAATAAAAATTGATTACCAAAAAAAGGAACTCAACCGGGAAACGTATTAACTGTGCCTTGGATCATATCAAGACAATGCTATCAAAAGATATACCCAGCATCTCCCACACTCACCCCTGTCTAATCGTTAGGTTCGTATAAAGAGGTACCTGAAAATATAGTGTGGAATTCAATGTTGCATTGATAGGATTGTTCTGTCTGTTCAAGCAGACAGACAGAACTATCTCCCCTCTCTTCCTGCTGTGTGCTGTTCTTGGTGTTCTCCTTATTTGGGGGTTGGGGGGCATAGAGGTCACTGGGTGGAGAAGGGGGAAATCCCCATTGTGCTAGCTCCCGTTTGAATCTGACCCCAATTGTTCTGTGTGTCCAAATAAAGCAGGAATGAATGAATTTAATTCTATGGGAAAGGGCCGTAGCTTTTTCATAGCTCTGCCTACAGAATGCCCTATGTTCAGCACCCAACATCATCAGGTTATACTGGGGAAGGCTGCTGTCTTAACTGGAGAGCTGCTGCCAATCTGTGTAGCTAATACTTTGCGAGATAGACCTACTTGGTCTGACTTGGTATAAGGCAGAACTGCATAGCTCAGTTGGTTAGGGCATAGTGCTGATAACGCCAAGGTTGCAGGTTTGATCCTGTATGGGACAGCTCCAGATTCCTGCATTGCAGTGGATTGGACTAGAATAATCCTCAGGGTCCCTTCCAACTGCAGAATTGCAAGATTCCATGATTCTAAGGCAGTTTCCTATGTTCCTATGGCTAAGCCCAAATATTTGAGAGTTAGTGTGACCTACTTTCAAGCACACATCCTTCAGAATGGGTTGCAAGATGTGCAAACCTTCTTTGAAAATAAACCCACGCATGGATAGTTTCCTGCAAATCTATTGCTTCATCGTGTTTACAGACCCAAGTTCCCTCAAAGATTTCCTGACCAGAGCTAAATTAAGTGGAATGTTTCCTCTACAGTCAGCCTACAACTGCATCAGCATTAACTAGATGGTTGCAGGGCATTGTGGGTTTGGGGAAATTCCAGCAGATGAAATATGAATTCTGAGAGAGCTGGAATAGTCCATTCTTTACCACTAATATCTATCTATCTATGTGTGGTCCATCTGGTTGGCATCAAACTAAGGTGGCTTTTGGTTTTTGTTTTTGTTTTCAGAAGAGAAAAGAGTTACCATCTTTAAACAAACAACAAGCATCTTTATAATGAATGATTGCTTTTGGTATTATGTATGTAAACGGATGCATTTTGCAAGTTGGTTTTAGTTGGATGAAAGATGTTGCATTATGTCTTTAAGTACTATGTATGCATTTTGAGAATCAAGCCCCACATTCAAAAGCTTACATAAATAATTTTCTGTTTTCATCAGTTGAAGCTTAGCATGCAGCCTTCAATTTTTCTTCATTTTGGCTAACCAGAAAAATATCAACCCTTGAAAATTCTGGCACCATAAATAGAGCAAGCATGCATTCAATTTAAAATATCTAATTAAGGATGTTTTTCTATGTGTGGAATTGCTAGTGAGTGGTGACATCATAAACTTGAACCAGATGACGCATTTTTGTCCTTTCCTTAAAAAATGACAATACTGGCTTTCAATAGTAAATTAAATTTTGAATGTGCCTAATTAGAGATCTAATCCATCCTCAAATATGCAGAGCTATGACACTTTCCAGATTTCAGGAAGAGTTAACAGAAAATGTTTATTATATTCCAGAATTACAAGTTTCCTCTTACAAGCATCAATTTACATTTTAAGTACTGAGGAAATGTATATTATTTCATCTCATTATCTATTCCTTTTTATTTATTTAGGGTGATATTTAGTTGTGGTGTCCCTCTTGTGGGCTTCCCACTCACACAAAGAGAACTTCCCCTTCCATGGTAGTTCCCCTGTGACCCCCACAGATTTGCTCTGGGGATGAGAATAAGGTAAAATCATGTTTCATCTACTGTCACAATGTTGGATCTCATCCTTAGCTATGAAACAGAAAGTTATGTTGGTAGCTATGGTCTGGCTTTCTCATGCTTATCAGCATACTCATTATGATTTCAAATGGTGACAAACTTTGCATGATTAGTTTTGTTTGGTCAATCTTAACTTGTTTTTCTTTTTCTAAATGGTGTGTTTTAGGGTTAACTGGTTTCCAGTTTTGTTTTTATAAATATAAACCTAAATTATTTAACACAACTAGCCTTAAAATGCTATACAGAAATAATTACAGTAAAATAGTTTAATTATGTTTACCTACACTTTAAGTAACTCATTAAGGATATTGACAAGTTGGAACGTGTGGAGAGGAGGGCAACCAAGATTACCAAGGCTCTGGAAACCAGGACTTATGAGGAGCGGTTGAAAGAGCTGGGTACATTCAGCCTGGAAAAGAGAAGACTGACAGGAGATAATAGCCATCTACCTCGGGTTAAGAACTTAATTCGTTCCAGAGGTCCGTTCTTAACCTGAAACTGTTCTTAACCTGAAGCACCACTTTAGCTAAGGGGGCCTCCTGCTGCTGCCGTGCCGCAAGAGCACGATTTGTGTTCTCATCCTGAATCAAAGTTCTTAACCCAAGGTACTATTTCTGGGTTAGCGGAGTCTGTAACCTGAAGCGTATGTAACCTGAGGTACCACTGTATCTCAAGGGCTGTTGTATAGAAGGCAGAACAAGCTTATTTTCTCCTGCTTTGCAAAGTAGGTCTCAAACCAATGGATTCAAGTTACAAGAGAAGAGATTCCGACAGAACATCAGGAAGAGCTTTCTGACAGCAAGAGCTGTTTCACAGTGTGATGGACTCCCTCAGGAGGTTGTGGGCCCTCCTTCATTTGACGTTTACAAACAAAGGTTGGATGGCCATCTGCCATGGTTGCTTTAGCTGATATTCCTACATTGCAGGTTGTTGAACTAGAGGACCCTTGGTCTATACAATTCTATGATTCGAAATGCATGTTTACTTGGACATCCTTTTAAGTTCAGTGGGCTTACTCATAGGTAAGTAGACACAAAGGATTGCAGCTTAACCCGGCTTTGTGCAACATTCCCCCCCAAGCTGACTAGACAAATGTAGTAAGATCATAAGTTCCATTATCACCCAACAAGCACGAAAATCACACTCTGGGTGGATCATTGTGAGCTTTCTGCCAGACATTTTTTGTTTGTATATATTATGTCCATTACTCTTCATTCTTCCATTAATTTTCAGACATCAAGTTTTTTAGCAGGGTACCTCCATCACTTTCTGCCTGTCTGCATGCAAATGCTGTAGGACTGGTGTACTTTAAATTCACATTAAATAGAGATTAATGTGCATTATGGAGCTGATGCAGACAAGCCCTAAATCACTGTTTTTATCTCTTGTCCCTTCTCTGATAGTTCAAGGATTCAAATTCAAACCTTGGTTTTCCATAAGATCAATACTTGTGCTACTAGGGCAATGGTATGTGAAGCCACTACACAGCCTATTTAAACTCTAATTAGTTACAATCTTAGCCTCATTAAATAAAAATCCTATGGTCTGATCAGCTTACACTTGAAAGTCATGTTAATAATGGTTCATGAATTCTGATGAGTGCTTGGGAATTAATTTTGGACACACCTAATGTGCTACATAATCAACACATACATCCCTTGGGCATGCTAGGCCTAATGGGAATATATTTTATTTCCCTTTCTCCTTTTGTTGCTGTGCTCAAAGAGGATAGTTTATTACTATTCTGCAAGCCTGTCATTCTTCAAATGGAACCATATCAATGGAATACATTACTAGAAATGTGTTTCTTCTTAATATCTTTTAAAGCAATTTTATATCCGCTTTTAATATATGTTAATTGAGTATGTGAGCTTGCCTTTAACCACACAGTGTCGAGTTCAGACACACCAGAAATAAACCTCATCATGCCTTCTTTTCAGGTTATCTTGAAGGATGAATATGTTTCAAAGTGCAGAATGCAAAAAGGTTCCACACCTGTGAAATTATTTTGGTGTAATCCAAAGGGCTATGTGAGGACCTTCTTTGAACCTGCCTCCTAAAGTAGCTCTCCACAGTTTCCAAAAAGCCTCTTTTAAAAGTGATGGAACTGTGTGAGGTGATCTGATGCAGTTAGTGCAGCTGTAATCAAAAGAGGAAGTTGCTGAAAATAGAGATGGATGGATGTCTATTTCCAGAGTGTGACAATTTGGCATCCTATTTCCACATTAATCTGCATTTTAAAACAAATACACCAGAAAAATCTTTGATTTAAATACCTATTTTAGCACAGTCACACATTTTTTCTCGACGTGTGCATTTCTAAGTGTATTTAACCTAAAATAAATGAATTTTTGGCATGCTTGCCTTTTAAGCAAAGGACTGTATCACAAAATACGGAGAAATCGCTAATTAGACTCCAAACTATTTATTAGTTAGGAATGTGTGGATTAGGACAGTACTTTTTAACTGAAGAAAATGCTTCTCTCTTTGTAGCTGAAAAGTTAGCATGTGGTGGACAGTTCTTGGCCAAACAAGAATCTTTGGACATCAGCCAGTTATTGAATGGATTCACATAAATCTTTCTACTCACCTCATGGTGGATATTCATGTAGGATGCAATCTTATTCAGCAGATGTTTGGTAATTTCTCACTGTGCTTCTGGAAAGCCGAATGTTCAAATTCCCTGAACGTGGTGGGGTGGGTAGACCTTGTTAGTTCATCCACAAGGATATGAGCAGAGTCCTCTGTGGGGTGCCTGAGAGACATCACTTTAAAATGGGGGGAAATCCTAAGTGGTATTGTACACAACCATGCTTATATTTGCACAAGGTGTTGCTGCTCATTTTGTTGCAGGGCCTCTTCTTTATATATCATGCCTCTCAGTTCGAAAAAGTGTCATATGTTGTCTGTCAAATTTGTCTTTCTGGTGCAGAGATGTTGCATTTTACAAACACTTTTTTGAACACTTGCCCCTTGCTGGGTATACAGTGGTACCTCGGGTTAAGTACTTAATTCGTTCCGGAGGTCCGTTCTTAACCTGAAACTGTTCTTAACCTGAAGCACCACTTTAACTAATGGGGCTTCCTGCTGCTGCCATGCCTTGGGAGCACAATTTCTGTTCTCATCCTGAAGCAAAGTTCTTAACCCAAGGTACTATTTCTGGGTTAGTGGAGTCTGTAACCTGAAGCGTATGTAACTCGAGGTACCACTGTATTGCTGTTCTTCCTCCCAGCTGCTGCATCCACTGCTGTTGTAAGGACTGTATAAAAGATAGTTGCACAAGTATATCAGGCTCTTTTGCCTTGTTCTCGTTCCTTCATTGGCAACAACACGGTTACTACTGCTTTCATGCCATCAGTGGTTTTGAGCCAAAGTCACCAACATGCATACATTTGATCACGTTCCAGTTCTCCTGCTACATCTCCGCATCCCCTCAAGTAATTGTTCCATTCATGGCAATTTCCTTTTGTTCCCCATTGGTATCCCTCCCATGGCTGTCTCTCTGACAGTGTAGACAAGGAACCAACTGGATCTTGTCTCTGTGGAATGATGTCAAAGTGCCAGTAGGAGTGCCCAGGGTGGATTTTGAAGAAACACTTGGTATGGCTCATACTTGTAAAAGTACCATTCATAGTTGTTGTCAGGGACTGTGCTGAGGAGGGCTTCATATAGGAGGAATGGTGGGAGCCCCCCTCCCCCTAATCCGGAATCTTCCACAGCGCCACCCGCGTCCCCCATGAGGAAGCTAGCCTGGTTGGGTTTTTTTTTAACATTTCCTAGGATTATAGGGATTAGAAGTCTGGCACCCATAAATTCATAACAATATGTTCTAGATTCTCTTACAAGTCAACAAGTAACTTCCTGCCTTGTTTAAAGTACAACGTTGGCTTCCCTCATTATTCACCAAAATCGAAAAATCTGAAGAAATAAAGTTGTCTGGTGTTTAATAGATTTGGGAACAAGGAAAAAAATTCTAATGATTTATAGCTTTTAAAGTAAGAATGTTAATGCTCTCAATAAGCTGAACATGACGGATAGGTATATCTAAAAGTATAATGTATGATATTTCTTCAAACTGGTATCTCGGCTGTAATTATTTTTTTTGTTAAGTTTACAAAAAATGTGGGGTTTTTTGAGCAGTGGTTTCCAATCTCCCCACCTTCCATGAACCACTTGAAAATTGCTTAGGGTCTTAGTAGACCCTTTAACGATTTTTCTACTTCTTGTAGCTATTGTAATGAGCCATGCTATGTGCTGTATGATTTGTAATTGTAGACTTGGGGAACCCCTGCTCTAGAAATTGGGAGCAGGGGATGAATGATGCCTTAGACTTCTCATTCAAATAGGTTTTTTAAAAATGCCTACAGGAAGGAGATGGTACTCTTTATATTAAGGACTGCAAATGCATTGAAAATGGGACCTGTGGCAACAAATGTTGTTGTAGATCGCCACCTCTACCAGGAGTGTTCCTGTTCAGTATTTTCTTGGGGCTGGCAACTGGCTCCCATTTGAAGCCATTTCTAAGGTTATTATGGACTGAGTTGGAAAGGAGATAAGTTTAGTGGGGATTAAAGTTAGAGCAATACAAGCTCCTTGATGGTGTTTGGGAAATGGGGGCAGAAAGAGGGGGAGGCAGTGCAGGGTTCCTCTGTCATATTTTTGAACTCCAGAAGGTTGTGAGGGAGGTTAAAGTGCAGCTCAGACTAGTCCACATGTGTGTGTGTTTGTGTGTAACCCTATGTGGAAGATTAGGGGCTTGCCACCCTCTTCTTAAGCTGCCATGTGAGGGAAGTCACCCACTTCTCCAGCTCACATAGCTGTCAACGTTTCCCTTTTTTTAACGTTTTAACCTTTTAACGTTTCCCTTATTCCGAATAGGATTCTTCGCAAGAAAAGGTAAAAGTTGACAGCTATGCCAGCTCAGTGTGTCTTGCTTCTATTTCCTCATCACTCCCTCAATTTATTGCTTCCTCTTCCTCATTCCAGGGATGCGGGTGGCGCTGTGGGTTAAACCACAGAGCCTAGGACTTGCCCATCAGAAGGTCGGCGGTTTGAATCCTCGCGACGGGGTGAGCTCCCGTTGCTTGGTCCCTGCTCTTGCCAACCTAGCAGTTCGAAAGCATGTCAAAATGCAAGTAGATAAATAGGTACCGCTCTGGCGGGAAGGTAAATGGCATTTCTGTGCGCTACTCTGGTTCGCCAGAAGCTGCTTAGTCATGCTGGCCACATGACCCGGAAGCCAATAAAGTGAGATGAGCGCCGCAACCCCAGAGTCGGTCACGACTGGACCTAATGGTCAGGGGTCCCTTTATTTTACCTTCCTCGTTCCTTTTCTAATTTCCCCCATCCACATTGTTATAGAGCATAATGAAAAATTGAACTGTGGATTATCTAATAAAAATGCAAGAATGTCATCACACTGCAGTTTGCTTGGACACAGAAAGGTGGTGCTGTGAACTATAGCATGACAAGAGCCTCAGAGAGGTACTGGGCTATTGCAGCAGCATTAGAGGACAGCACCAGCTCCCTCAGTGAGCTGCATGAGCTGCAGAGGAACAATTGCAACAGATGGGACATCTCCTCAGCAATCTCTTATGCTGCCACTGCTGCCTGCCTAACTAGCTGTGCCATTTCATTCTTCTCCTGCGAGCAGGATGGTTGCTGAGGAGCTGTCCTAAGCTGTTGTGGCTCTTTCTCCATGGCTTACCTGAGACACCCATCACTTACTCCCTCCTCCTCACAATACAAGATCTAAAGGGAGTTTTTCTCCACTGATTATTGGGCTGCTACCACCTAGCCTCCTCCACCTTCCTTCTCCTTATATGTTAAAGTCTTAAAGGGAGTGTGTTTGGGGGTCCTGGGGCACCACTGTCCAGCTGCTATCATCTTCCTTGCTTCTCATGGAAGAAGGTTTAAAGGGAGTTGGAGGTTCCCTCATGGTTCACCTTGGACTCCTGATGCTAGCTTCTCCATCATCATGGTAGAAGGTCTAAGGGATTAGTAGGGGGAGTGGGGTGGTAGTGAGGTATAGGGTGAGGGGTTGGCAAGGTGTGTGGGGTGGCTTGGTGAGGGGGATAGGCAGGATTGCTGAGCAAAGTGAGCAGGGGTGCAGCCCCTAATAGAAAAATATATTTCTTAAACTAAGTCAGACAATTGGTCTACCAGAGATCTGCAGAGATGCAGGAAACCAGGGAGTGAAACCAAAGAACTAGAGAAATGCAAATCACGCGTGGAATGATGAGATCAGAATCAATACTTAAATAGCAAATTAAATGTTTGAATGATTTCTTAGGTTTAGGGCTTGTGTTAGGGGGTATTTATATAAAGCTTGGAACAAACTGACAGTGGCGACCTTGAAACACAATGAAGGTTTATCCTTGTCTATATGAACAGGACATTAAAGGTAAAAAGTATAAGGCGTAGGAGAAAAGTAACAGTGAAGTAATTGTCAGCCATCAGAAGGACATGGTTACATTATTTTCCCCTTTGATGTATACATTTTATAATGATGAGTTTCCCATGTGAAATCAACTTTTCATTATATTGTTGGTAGTTTCCTTTTCATCTTGGTATTAAGTGACTGCACTCAAGCCAAGCAATTTAGCAAATCAGTTTTAAATTCTGCATAATTTGCATGCTGGCTTGACAAAAAAATTCTACTGTACTAAAATGCAGATTTCAACCTGAAAATATAAACTAAAGCAAAAACAAAAACTTTTTCCTCCATAGTTGTGCCTCACCCAGAATCAGAGTAAGAGAAGGTAATATCTCTATCTCTATCTCTATCTCTATCTCTATCTCTATCTCTATCTCTATCTCTATCTCTATCTCTATCTCTATCTCTATCTCTATATCTGGAGTTTGGTGTTTGCCATTTGATGGAACTATTTATACACAGCACCATCAGAACCAAATGTAGAAAGTACAAACTTATGTAAAGAAAGGAACCTCTACAATTCTTGCTGTTCCAGAAGAAATTACATTCAACCTTTCTGAAGAAAATCAATGGCACACTCACACTCAGTAAGGACCGTTTTACCACTGAATCAATTTAAAGCTTGTTGCAGTATTATCTAGAATACATTAGCCTTTTTGTCTGAATCAGAGGTCACAAATCCCTTTTCAACCAGAGAGTTCTACTGCCATAAAATGTCAGACAAAGTGACTAATTGAAGCTTCAATAAAAGTGTGGGAAGGGCTCTCTGTTGTTGGAATTGTAGCCAAAAAAGAGTTTGTTATGTAAAAAAAGACTAATAAAATAACATGTACGTCATTGAAGAATAGTGTGGAAGAAAATTGGTTTTTGATAAAAAAAAAACATGCTTCTATTATGTTTTAGGTGATGTGGAACAAATATGAAAACATGGGGGGGAAATGGAAGACCTTTTATAAATCTTAATATGGTACATGATATTGTCCATTCAAAAACACCAAAAGGGATTATCTATTTTTGTCAATAACTGTTATGTTACTCTAAAGTACTATTTTTTCACTAAAGTGAGATACAAAGAAGACCCGAGGTGTATGGAGGAACTGAAATATAGCATTTCTTTATTTCTCTAACTACATGGCCGTGTAATAAATTTCATAGATTCTACATGGCCGTGTAATAAATTTCATAGATTCACCTTGTTCTGTATGTATGCAATATTCTGCTCTGTTTCTGAGTCACTCTGTGCTCTTGCTACTTCAGTCTCTCATTAGGGTTTCAAGATGGGGAATTTTAAAATGTCTATATCGTTCTCTCCTTTTGGCCAAAGTGGATGAAATTTGCAGCCATGTAAGCCCCTTCAGAATGGATTATGCCTGCCAAATTGCAAACAGTTTGTCCAGGGACTTTTTGTGGGGGAATTAAAAGGGATTCACTTTCCTCCATAAACCCTTATGGGAAGAAGGATGGTGGTTTGTCTCTTGTTTTTTTCTTACCTTAAAATCATTATGAGGTGGTTAAGTAGCATGTATTATAAGTTGCACAGTTTAAAATGTTTGCAGCTTCACAATGATCATTCCTTTCCATTGCTTATCTGTAGCTTCTGAAAGGCTAGACAATGTGAGGCTGTGCAAACTGTTGCCTGCAGACTTCTAAGGAGCTCTGAATGTTATTGTTAAAACAGAACAATGTAGATTTAAGAAAATAAAACTTGAATGAAGCTTTTGACCTTTTCATAAAGTTCCTCCAATGCTGTATTTTAACAGCACCAAATATCTATAGCTCTTCAGTGTTCTGCAGACAACAGTTTAGACAGCCTCACCTCTTATAAAGTCCATAGACCTAGAGAAACAGAGAAGTACAGAAATGAGAGTAACAGAGGACCAAAAAGCTTTGTGAGGGCCCAATTCTGGCATTGAGGGGGTTGCTGGCATTGTGTTTCTATTTGGGGGGGTGAGGTTTTCCAAACAACCTTGATTCATATTGTTATTTGACCTCACAGAGCTGATGCACACCTCTAGTATCAATCATTAGTCAGATTCAGAGTAAACCCATTGAAATGAATGGATATGACTCACATTTATTTCACTAAGTCTATTCTGAGCAGAACAATGTTGAATCCAGCCCATTATGTCTCTTGTCATCTGTAATAAAGCTTACATTGGAATACCATCCTTCTGAATCCTGCATTGTTCGATTGTAGAGAATGTTTTGTATTAATGCTTCTTGAGCCATTGGCATTAAGCATGAGGCTCAATACTCCTTAAACGGTGAGCTTTCTGGTTGTATTATTAAATTTTGCCAGATAATGGAGGAGCCTAGTGATTTGACTCCCATGCAGAATCAGAATCCTAAGATGTGAGTAAAGGACCAATATTTGGAAGCTATATTGTGCCAAATACAGCACATTGGAATGTATGGTTGGATCCATGCATGCTGGCAGAAGCTGACTTCCCCTCTCTTCTCATCAGAGAAGCCACCAGTCTCCGGTTTTAAGGGACCAGAACAGTCTTCCATGGACAAGGAGCTTAAACTCCTTGACTAAGTGGTCTGCACTTCCCTGACCACTGGTGCTACTATTCCTGTTGAATTTATCTAGTAGAGGTTAGCTGAAACAGAAGGTAGCTTGAGGTATGAGGAGATGAACTTAGAAGGCAGAAGTTAACAAAGAGGAAAAATGTGATCACAGGGTGAAACTTGAAGGTCAGTGATTTTTTAAAAAGCCCACAATGCATTTGTTGTGATTTCAAGTGGAACACAGTCCTAGAATTATTGCAGTAGTTCAAGCCTTCAGCCACATTTAATGAAAGTTACATTTCTCTGATAGGATTCAGGCTACAGCTGGTATTTTTTTAATACACTGAAATTCAACCAGACCCATGTTATAATGACCCAAACCACCAGCCCAAGGGTCCCGGTGAAATCATGGCAGTCATATATAGCTTAATAAGAGCATTGGAAAAGTAGTAAACTTAATGAGCCAGTAAAGCAAATGTTTGTAGTATCGAAAGACTCTCTAATTAAACTCCATTCTTGAAATACACCATATAGTCCTCACCTGTCTTTGGTGGAGTATTTTAGCACTTTAGTTCTTTATAAAACATATATGAATTTAGTTTTGGCTGTGGCCAGTGCTTGGAAAGTTAATTTTAAAACTAAATTAGCTCTTCATTTATGAATAAGGAGGCACATGGACAGATGGTGCCTCTAGCTCATGCTAAAGAATAGGTTACATGGCAATGCAATCAATAAGATACAACACACCCTTGCTGTTTTATTTTATCATATTTTTATTCATACACACACACACACACACACACACACACACACATATATATATTCATATGGTGTGCACATGATAAGAAAGCAATGGAATTAAAATAATATTTTTGTTTGATCCACCTCATGTAATTACCAAATTGGTAATTGCTGTGGTATTTTCTTTTCCTAATATGTCAAAATGTTTGTTAAACCACAACAATATTTTTCTGTACTTGTGTTCCAGGTCTGCATTGATGCTGTCTAATGCTTTTCTTATTCTCTTTGCCATTTCCTTCTATATTTTTTCCCCTTAGATTTTCCTCCCGGGGAGCAAAAAGTTCTAGTTCAAGAAGAACTAGAAAAAGAAACCAACACAATTCCAATTAAATTCGCAATTTATTCATATGGTCCTGAACATTTTTATTTCCAGCTTTCAGAATTTTGCAAGTGGTTTTGAAGTTTTCATGTGCACTTTCATGTATACTTATGATATATACTTAAGAAAAATAAGAAAAGAAAAATAAGAAAACATTGAAGTGCACACATGCAGCATAATGTGAACAATTTTCTCCCACCCAACAATTGTGAATTTTACACTTAAACTGAAGCAGCCCTATTCAGTTTGGTAAAAATAGTAAAGGCAATGGCCACAATCAAACACAGAATTAAGTGAGATGAAACCTTACATATATCATGAATCAAAGGTTCTTCCAGAAAATGAGCTTGATTAACATTCAGTTCACATGGAAATTATAGGAATTACTTTCAGGTGTAATTCAGCGATTTTTAAAAATTAATTCAGTAAATCTTAATTAGTTTGTTCCAAAGCCTGGATATGGCATATTAATTATCTTGGCGCAAAGCAGCCTACACATCAAATTAACAGGAATAAGAATGTTTCATCTTAGATCTTAGAAAAATTAACAGTAACCTTTTGACCACATTCCCCCCCCTCACATTTTACTACAATTTGCCTGTTAATATTGATTAGTCTGTTTCATTTACCTTGAAATTGTGTTCTGTAGGAATTAGCTACAGTTCAGCCTCAAATCCAAACATCGTGGTAGGTCCATTACAGGTGAATGCCACAAAGATCATAACTTTTAGGATGCTTCCATCCTCCAGCCTCACTACTCTGTTTGTAGGCTTCAGAGTAAGAAAGGATCTTTATGGTTTGGTGATTAAGGTGTGCAATCAGATGTGAGGTGGATAGCTGTCAACTTTTCCCTTTTCTTGTGAGGAATCCTATTCGGAATAAGGGAATTTCCCTTTAAAAAAGGGAAACATTGACAGCTATGGTGAGGTGTGAGGTGAACTTATCAAGGGGGGGGTGATTGGGCCCCTGGTTCTTGGTGGACACGATTTTTAACCCTAGAACATTCCAGAGTGACAGCAGGGAGCCTCGCTATTGCTTCAGGATGACACCATAGCTCAATACTCTAATGACTGCACCACCACAGGCACCTAAAATAATCATAGCCTCTTGGGCTTGCTGATCGGAAGGTTGGCAGTTCGAATCCAGGCGATAAGGTGAGCTCCCATTGCTCTTCCCAGCTTCTGCCAACCTAGCAGTTTGAAAGTGCACCAGTGCAGCAGGAAGGTAAATGGTGTTTCCGTGTGCTCTGGTTCGGTTGTGCCAGAAGCGGTTTAGTCATGCTGGCCACATGACCTGGAAAGCTGTCTGTGGACAAAGGCCGGTTTCCTCGGCCTGAAGTGAAATGAGTGTCGCAACCCCATTGTCGCCTTTGACTGGACTTAACGGTACAGGGGTAATTTACCTTTTTACCTACCTTATTGTAATGACTTTTAAATAAAAGAAAATTCTCCTGAGACTTATTCAGATGGGGGGCAATTTCAGTTGGCTTCACAGTTTGGATTGCATGTCAAGCATTGTTTGCTGCTACCTACATTTTGTTGAATGACACTGGTGCAAGTGCTGTTGTGTTCCTTTTTTCTTTCTAAAAACCACGACTAGCTGCTTGGAACATCTAGTATGCTTAGTATTTGTCAGACGCACAGACATTTTGAGTAAAACAAACAAACAAACAAAAAAACCACAAACGAACCCTGGAAGTGGCACCCTTCCTGTGTAATTTTATGAACATGTAATGTCCCTGAGGCCGAAGAAGAAGAAGAAGAAGAAGAAGAAGAAGAAGAAGAAGAAGAAGAAGAAGAAGAGTAGTAGTAGTAGTAGTAGTAGTAGTAGGAGTTTGGATTTGATATCCCGCTTTATCACTACCTGAAGGAGTCTCAAAGCGGCTAACATTCTCCTTTCCCTCCCTCCACCACAACAAACACTCTGTGAGGTGAGTGGGGCTGAGAGACTTCAAAAAAGTGTGACTAGCCCAAGGTCACCCAGCAGCTGCATGTGGAGGAGCGGGGAAGCGAACCTGGTTCACCAGATTATGAGTCCACCGCTCTTAACCACTATACCACACTGGCTGGTGGACTCCTTTGCAATACCCATCTGTCCATCCCTACCTTAGAGTCTGTGGTACTATCACCTTGGAAGAGAAAGGGCAGAGGAAAAGCCCAGGTTACATTGACACTACTACATTTACAGTACATGGCTTCCCCCAATTTTAGGAACTGTAGTTTATTAAGGGTGCTGAGAATCGTAGCTCTGTGAGGTAAATGACAGTTTCCATGAATCTTTGTGCTTTAAATGCAGGGCTTTTTTCAGGTGGAACTCAGTTCCGGCACCTCTCAGGTGGGTGCCATTGCCATTCTAAGATTGCTATCTCAGAGATTCAGGGCCAGAAAGAGGCAATACTGGATTATCTGGCTGATCAGGGAGATTCCTATGTTTCCTGTGACTTTCCTCCAGACTGTACTGTACTCACTGCACCAAGGAAAGACTGTCTGCCGCTTTGCGTATGAAGGCATTTGGCTCTCTGAAGTTCTGCATTTGCTTCAAAATGTGACCAGCCTTTAAACAGATCTTCCCCATCATCTTTAGGCACCAGCTGCAATCTTTTCGCTTATGTAGGTTTTTTTTTTGTTTTTTTTGCTTGTGCAAGTTTCAGTTCTGGCCTTTCAAGTTTTCCTTCCCCCCACCCTGGGGAATAATGATCTCTTTCTCTGTCACATTGGCCTGTAACCCCTATCCTTGTTTTAACATTACAGTGGTACCTCAAGTTAAGTACTTAATTCGTTCCGGAGGTCTGTTCTTAATCTGAAACTGTTCTTAACTTGAAGCACCACTTTAGCTAATGGGGTCTCCTGCTGCCGCCACGCCGCCGGAGCACGATTTCTGTTCTCATGAAGCAAAGTTCTTAACCTGAAGCACTATTTCTAGGTTAGCGGAGTCTGTAACCTGAAGTGTATGTAACCTGAAGTGTATGTAACCTGAGGTACCACTGTATTTTGGGGTGGGGGTGGGGCTTTTTGCCTTTAAAAAGAAAATGTGAGATACTAGGAGGGGAAACAAATGATTTTTTAAAGTCAGATTTGGCCAAAGCACTTTGGGTTTTAATATTAAGCAAATTAGATTAGTGTGTTTGGTTACTGACTTATTTCAAAGATTTTTTTACATTGCCCGGCATCTGGCAATCTAGTTCTAAGAGAACAAAGGAGGTGTTCATGGTGAGTTCTGGCACCTCATTTTCTAGAAAAATGGCACTGTTTAAATGTATGGTGTTGGTGCAACCACAGTTGGGATCAAGCCCACCTGCCTGGCCTAGATGATCTCGCAAGCTGTGGTTGCTCTCTGCGAATGACACTGAAGGCAGTAGGTATGCATCCATATTCTGAGAAGTGCAACCTCTCTCTGTATGTAGCACCCCACGCTACTTTCCTGTGATCCAGAAGTGATGTGGCAGAGGAACTGCTTTTTTGAGAACAAGAATGAGGGGCGTAGAAGCCCTGCTGAACGAAATCAATGCCTTGCAGGCACATAAATGGACTAGGTTGATCTCAGCCAAGGTGGAAAGTTATTTCCACATTTGTGTTTGTTCGTATTATATAGCTGAACCTGAACGAAAATAAAACCCACACATGCTAGAAATAGCATAATAGACTGGCAGGAACTGTTATGGCTGCTTTCAAATCTGTTCGTTGGCCGTAGTTAAATAGTACTAGATCTTTTACCTTTATTAAATCAATCTACATGGGCATCAAAGTGACTGGTGCCTATTACACTTATTTCTTTAAATCATTTAAAGAAATTAATAGGATTTTTTTTCTACAAAAAAATAGTGTTGGGTACTGTATTTGATAGCCCTTTGTTATGAAATCATTGGCAAGCTAATTCAGTTTTTTAAAACATGGAGCTTGCCACTGGGAATTCTCTGCTGAAGAAGAAGAAGAAGAAGAAGAAGAAGAAGAAGAAGAAGAAGAGTTTGGATTTGATATCCCGCTTTGTCACTACCCTAAGGAGTCTCAAAGTAGCTAACATTCTCCTTTCCCTTCCTCAACCACAACAAACACTCTGTGAGGTGAGTGGGGCTGAGAGACTTCAGAGAAGTGTGACTAGCTCAAAGTCACCCAGCAGCTGCATGTAGAGGAGCGGGGAAGCGAACCCGGTTCACCAGATTACGAATCCACTGCTCTTAACCACTACACCACACTGGCTCCCACTTTAGTAGTAGAATCATAGAATCACAGAGTTGGAAGGGACCCCAAGGGTCATCTAGTCCAACCCCCTGCTATGCAGGAATCTCAGCCCAAGCATCCATGGCAGATGGCCATCCAAGCTCTGCTTAAAAACCTGAAAGGAAGGAGGTTTATACTAACAATAATGTAATTATTGCTTACATACCAAACATAATGTAAACCTAGACTTTTTGTTGTTGCTGCTGATCTTTAAAAACATATGTTGAAAGACTAGAATATATCATTCTGCTTTGCATTAATTACATCCTGACACTAAATCAGCTTATTGCATGGCCCATTTCCTTATGATGGATGTGAATATGAGATATGGCCACATATTCAGGACAATAGCCAGGGCTTGCAAAAGTTGTTCTGGGCTGGAAAAAAAACACCTCAGCACGCCTAAGAAACAATTTCCAGGATTCTTTGGGGGAAGCCATGACGGTTAAAAGTGGTATAATATGGCTGTAAATGTATGGTTCAGATAGGGGCTGGAATCTCTAAGCCCTAAACCATAAAAGAATAAAGCAGGGGGGGTATTTATCTTTTAGCTTAAAACAACTCAAAATTTCATCTGAACCTCCATTAACTTTTAACTAGATATTAATTTAAAGTGATTTACTTTTTCTCATGACCAACTGGGGCATTCTAAGCAATAAATCTCCATATTTGAGTTTAATACAAAGGCACACACTTGGATAATTACCAGACAACAAGGGAAGACATCATTCATCTTAACCTTGAAGTGTTCACTTCATATTTTATACTCCCTTTCACCCCCATCGTCTATAGTTTATAATTGGGGCACTTTTACAGGAACAGCTGCTTCCCAGTTTAATCAAACAGAAACACAGGTAACTCTGAACTCTGAGCAAGGAGCATGTGAAATTAAAGGATACCCAAAGATATCAGTGGATCAAAGTAATAAAAGATATTTCATTTTGAATTAAACAAAAATTCTGGGTTGTTTAATCACAGGTTTGAATTGGTCTGAGAGATAAATTCTTTCTCTTTCCTTGTTTTTAATTAGAAGAGGAAATAACCTGTATTGCCTCATCTAGGGGTCTCTGTGGTGCTGCTATCAGAGAGCTGCCAACCACTAAGATGCTTATCTTCAAAAGAAGATGCAGAGCTCAACAATGTGTTTATTTCCAAGCTTATATGGAAGGAGGAATGATCCCTAAATACAAGAATGCCTAGTCAGCATCAGTTCTGTTCCTCCAGCCTTTGATCTAGGTTCTAGGCATTCAGGGGATTATAGTTACAGGTAGGTAGCCGTGTTGGTCTGCCGTAGTCAAAACAAAAAAAATTCCTTCCAGTAGCACCTTAGAGACCAGCTAAGTTTCTTCTTGGTGTGAGCTTTCATGCGCATGCACACTTCTTCAGATACACTGAAACAGAAGTCACCAGACCCTTATATATAGTGAGAAGGTGGGGAGGGGTATTACTCAGAAGGGTGGTGGGAATGGGTGATTGGCTGATAGGTGTGGTAAACCTGTTGACAACTGTTAACGACTGAAATTGGTCTTACAGGAAAAAGCAAGGGGTGAGATGGCTAAAAATAGCTTTATCATGTATAATGAGATAAGAATCCAATGTCTCTATTCAGACCAGGTCTCTCCATGGTTTTAAGTTTGGTAATAAGTTGCAATTCAGCAACTTCTTTTTCCAGTCTATTTCTGAAATTCTTATGTAATATGACAGCTACTATATAGAAGAAGAATGTCTCCCAGGACATTCTATACAAGATCTGCAAGTAGCTGTTAGTTTGTTAGTTTATGCCCAGTTCTCCAATCTGCTAAGATCATCTTGTATCCCAGTTCTGTCTTCAAGTGGCATTGGCTACTCCTCCCAGTTTTGTGTCATCTGCAAATTTGTTGAGCATCTCTTCAGTACCTCCGTCCAAGTAATTTAGAAAGGTGTTGAACAACAATGGGCCCAGGACAGAACCCTGAGGAACCTCAATTGTCATTCCCCCCACCCTCCGGGATGATGAAGAACCATTACTGACCACTCTTTGGGTTTGGACAGTCAAGCAGCTACAAATTCACCTAGTCCACATTTTACCAGCTTCTCCCTAAGAATATCCTGGGGGAATTTATCAAAAGTCCTGAGGATTCCAGAGACCAGAAGCTTAGGGCTTACGGAGTCCAAGGGGATTAACCATCTCATACAGCTAAGGCCATGGGGCTTGCAGAGGTACACCACCCACATCTAAAGGTGTGGTTTGTGGGAAGCTCGCAGGTAATACTACTACTGGAGGGTTGGCTCATTCATAAAGATTAATATAAGAGAGGGAAGTTGGCTCCTTTCTACAACAGCTAGTGTGTTGCAGATCTCCTTTGTTAGATGGTCAACAAAGCCATGATTCTACAGTGGTACCTTGAGTTACAAACACCTCGAGTTACAAACTCCGCTAACTCGGAAGTAGGACCTTGGGTTAAGAACTTTGCCCCAGGATGAGAACAGAAATCGCACGGCAGTGGCATGGTGGTAGTGGGAAGTCCCATTAGCAAAAGTGCGCCTCAGGTTAAGAACGGTTTCAGGTTAAGAAGGGACCTCCAGAACGAATTAAGTTCGTAACCCGAGGTACCACTGTATTTATGTCCTCCTTTCTTCTGTGTGAAGATGCGAACAACTGAGTTCAACCTAAGATACTCAGAAATGTAGGGGGCAAATGTGAAGTCTGTTTGAAAACATGAATCTGTTCTGGGTCAAAGAGTTCAGGGTTCCTTTTAAACCTGAGTCTTCTGTCATTAAAGGAGAACAATGCTAAGCAACAAATGTTGGGAGCATAATGACATTACAAACTGATGAAATGAAGGCCATGGTCCAACAAAGCTAAGCCTGGTGAAGCTCACTAGAATCAGTAGGCTTAAGTGTACCGAACTCTGCATTGACTCACTGCCAGGGCTTTGAGCAATATACCATGGTTTAAAAAACCAAATACAGAGATGGGTTCTTGAGAAAACTCCTTTAAATGAGAAAAAACTTCCAGAATTGGAGAACGAAGTACAACTTCAGAATTGTCATTAGCACTTGCTTCCTTAAGATGTATTGACCATCCACTGTGCTGGAGCCAAAATACGTACTTCCCCATCAATACCACAGAAGTTAAGAAGCTCCTCACCAGTAAAGGAAGAGGTGCTGCATGACTTGCATCAGATACTGCAAATTTGCTGGTGGCTTTTCTTTTCTTTTTTAATAGAAGAAGTATTCAGCCATCCTTGCCACCGGGTATGTATGTCAAAGACACAGCATTAGCTATTGCAGCACTTGGAGTCATTTCAGAATGATAAATGTGTCAGTCATGTAATTGTGCATACGGCTACATGACTGCATAAAGAGCAGTTAGTGTGGACCACACGGAGAACCACGAGCCATTTCTATTATTTCAGCTTGGGCCAAGGCATTTTACCGCCTGAGGCAAAGACAAATGGACCGGCAGTTGCACCTCGCTTGATCCTTGGTGGAGGGACAGCATCTTCAACCACACCTTATGGCAACAAGCTAACTTAGGAGGAAAGGCACAGACCGCATGACACACACACATTTCTGTCTTTCAGCACTTTGCTCTCTCTCTCTACACCCCCCTCTCCCTCTCGTTAAGGGGAATGTAAGTTGATGTCAGGAGTTCTGTCCCTGGCTTGATCACACAGTAAGAGTAGTTAATTAAAAAGGATGATTTATTGTCAAAACAAATGGATTGCTCCGGACAGCTCTAACACAGCCTCCAACATCATCAATCAAGATGACCCTTCTGAAGAGGCCTTTCGATTTCAACAGAATATATTGAACCGCTGTCCTCTTGCTTTGCTTCCGATCTAGCAGCCCACCCATTTGATGACTCCTTGGGGAGATTGAACTAGCCCCAACCTCTTCCTGCTCTGACTATCTCTCCATGTTTTTGCACCTAATTGAGCTCCCGGAGAGCTTTTGCTGGGTTTCCGTCAGCTCTTGGTTATTCCCTTCTCAGCCAGCATTCCAAGGGGTGGGGGAGTTGGCACTAGCAGATGTTCATCCTGTATGACAGTTAACTCTCTCTGTTCCTGTCTGCTTTCTTCAGCTGTCTGCAAACCTTCACTGGGAGCTGTCTCATTCATGACAGTTGAGCGGTTAAATGCCATACCCTCCAACATTTCTCTGATGTAAATAGGGACATCCCATTCCATAATGATAATTTTACTATTTATACATCTTACTGGGTTGCCCCAGCCACTCTGGGAGGCTTTCAACATATATAAAAACATACTAAAACATTAAACATTAAAAAAACTTCCATATACAGGACTGCCTTCAGATGGCTTGAAGGTCAAATAACTCCATAGCCTCCAACATTCATCCAATGAAAATAGGGACGTCCTAAGGAAAAGTGAGACATTCCAGGATCAAATCAGAAACCAGGATGGCTTCTCTAAATCAGGGACATCCCTGGAAAAAGGGTCACTTGGAGGGTCTGATACGCATAAGAACTGACCATTGTCTGCACATTCACCAGTCCTCATGGAATATGTATATATAATCTTTCCATGAAGGGGAAAGCTTTTTCCAGTAAATTATGTATATTGACTGAGAAATGTCCATATAGTAATGCCTCCGCCAACGTCCTCCTCGCCTAGCCTCCATTCTGGCGAACGTCCGCGGCAAACCCAGAAGTACCAGAATGGATTATTTCTGGGTTTGCTGCTTGTGCATGCGAAGAGCGCTAAATCGCGCTTCACACATGCGCAGAAGCACAAACCATTCCGCACATGTGCGCAGATGTGGCACTTTGCCCTGCTTCCTTTTCGGCTAGCGGCTGGGTCTCTGGAACAGATCCTGGTCGCAAAACAAGGTACGACTGTAGTTCTCTCATCATGGAAGGATTATGTGCACATTCTCCATGAGGCCTGGTGAATGTGCACAATATCTGGTTGTTCTATGGCTAGTATGGTATATAAACATGGTAGGTCAGATCAGGTGAGGGATTTGCTCTGTGCTGGATCTTTTAAAATTACCTGGTATTATTATTATTATCAGAGTAGAGATTTTCCAAAAGTTCCAAAGTATGGGGTGTAGATTCCCCCCCTTTTTTTGTTTTTTGTTCTCTAGTGATTGAATGGTCAGCAGGATAAACTATTTTCTTTTCTTTTTTTGCTGGATAAATCCCTTCCCTAGTTTATCTCTCTACTGTGCTTTAAAATATTAAACCTTTCATTAACCACAAGGTAATGAAACCTATTCATCTAATTGATTGCAAATGTTCTACAATGTTAGTGAGCTAGTAACTAATTTGGAAGCAACCTCATAAGACAAAAGCTAGGGATGTACTAGAAAACTATTGGGAATCAAATCCTAGATTCTAGGTGTAGAACAAACAACTCATACTTCAAGGCTGAGTGTGGATGTAATAGGAAAATAATACTATATGAAATATTCTCTTCATGGCATTCTAAGAAGTCCTGGGTATTTCATATGCTGGGTGGCTTCCCTGTCAATTAAAGTACAGGTGATCTGATTCATTCTGCTTTGATTTGTTTTTAGCATGCTAAATGACCTGACTAAATAAAGGCTTTGGAGTATTTGACAGATCTAAAAGAAAATGGACTAAAATGAAAAACATAGAGATTGCCTTGAAAGCAAAAGAATAAATGAGCACAAATCTGACATCAGAAACAGCAATATTCAGGACATTTTGACCTACTAGGATATTTTGTTAATCACCTTAAGGTCTTTGAACAGGGAAAATTCAAAGGAAACTTCAGCATGAAGTTGCAAGTGATCAAGAAGTTCAAATCTGCTCATTTGGATCTGAGCAGAGATAATGGTTTCCTGTCCCACTACAGGTGTTAATTTACTTAGCAATGTATTATCACCAATTACTGCTGTTGTGAAGGGTCATTGCGCATATTCTGCATACAATATAGTTCCATCTGAACTGTCACAGACAGTTTTTTGCATTTCAGTGCTATCTAATTCCAACATCTGCATTCCCTCCTTTATACCCTCATGTAAAAGGCCCTGACAACTGACATTTGCACTTGGTGCATCTAATTAAATGGACTATAGTGCATGAAAGTTAATGCCACCATAAATATGTTTCTCTTTAAGGTACCACAAGACTCTCCGCTGTTTTACAAAAGCAAAAGACAACACGGGAGTTTAGTAAGCTTAGTTTCAGATCTAGCAAAATATGAAAGTACAGAACAAGTCTGTGCACAAAAACAGCTTGCTTAACTACCTGATTGAGGGAGGACCTTTGAAAAGAATCAAATGATTTAATAAGTAAGTAAGTAAATTAAATAGCTATATTAAAGATGGACTGCAAGAAGATCAAACCTATCCATTCTTAAGGAAATCAGCCCTGGGTGCTCACTGGAAGGACAGATCCTGAAGCTGAGGCTCCAATACTTTGGCCACCTCATGAGAAGAGAAGACTTCCTGGAAAAGACCCTGATGCTGGGAAAGATGGAGGGCACAAGGAGAAGGGGACGACAGAGGATGAGATGGTTGGACAGTGTTGTTGAAGCTACCAGCATGAGTTTGACCAAACTGCGGGAGGCAGTGGAAGACAGGAGTGCCTGGCGTGCTCTGGTCCATGGGGTCACAAAGAGTCGGACACGACTAAACGACTAAACAACAACAACATATTAAAGATTATTCATTGTACCTCACTTTAAAGTAAGAGCTGCTTCATTGGGTTTAAATGGATGATGCTCCAAACCAATGACTCTAGAATTAGTCCATTGGCTTCAGTAAGAGTTCTTAGGAGCAAGTGATTCTCAGAATGCAACCAAAAGCCTTTGAGCATCTGGTCTGAAACAGAATTATTGGCAAGTCCCCAGTAATTAGGTCAAGAGGTCTAGTGCCCCTGAAGGGAATACAATATACAGATATATGACCAAGGAAATGAATGATGTACACTGTCAAGACCTGTGAAATGATAAAATTTATATTGGTAATTAAGTTGAATTTAAACTGTATATTTAATAGGCGAAAACTATTTGGGGGGAAGAGTCAAGGAAATACCTGCCTTTTGTGCTGTGTATCCTATACTTCATAGATGAAAGTTAATATGCATAGAATTTAAACGTAAGTGAAAGAAGAAAATGCACTCAGCCTGGCTCATAGAATGCTCATGTCATCAAAGAGAAAAAGACTAGAATGAGGAATCCTCAAAAACAAAACAAAACAACACAACGGTATTGGAATTCTTTTTAGATGTTTTAATTGTTTCTTTGCCACCTTGGTCTCCTTTAGAATGATTAAGAAAAATAATCATGCTTAAATGTTAAATTCTTTAATATTTTTCAGTAGTGATATCATCTACAAAATTCTTACTGCATCATAGATCTTGTAGGTATACCTATTGGTGTCTGTGGCAATATTGCATTTACTATTTAAAACTGACATGACTTGGGTCTGACATTACGCAGTTCAGAACAAGGTGTGTTTGTTATTTGGATGAGAGCTGTAGCTGAAGAGACCCTTGAACCAAAAGCCAGGGGACTAGTCTGAGAGAAAAACACCAATATTCATTCTGAGAAATAGCACTGAAACCATCATTTGTTTCCGGATATTTTTGCTGGCATCCTGTGGAATCATTCCCTCCTCTCCAAAAAAATATAATCTAACTTGATGCTTTGTGCTGCAGCAATTTACAGTTAAGATTAAGAAGCTGTGCTCTCAGAGCTGAGGCAGCATGCAACAAAGGAAAGTTAGGATTTCATAAGAGACCTCCCTTCCTTTTGACATTCTCCACCCAGTGTATACAACTGCTTTAAATTTGTAGATTTGTAACACCCCTGTAAGTCAATGCCTTTGCTGGCCTGGGAAATAATGTGATCATTTGGCCTCATTTAATTCTTTCCGACAATAAAGCGCCCCATTCTGTTCACTAAGGACACAATTCACTGTAAAGTTCCCTTGCACAAAGCCCACTGATGTTAATAAGAGCTGCATGGGAATGCTGCATTAATTTTGATGATGCTTTTTTTCACAGGGAGACTTGCTGGTGGATTGGGCCCCTTGTCAATGGCTTAGAAACTTTACTGCTTAGGGTGGCAATTCTATACACTTGCAGAGGAGTAAGTCCCATTGGACTCAGTGGCGCTTACTTTGGAGTACAGTGGTACCTCTGGTTACATATGCTTCAGGTTACATACGCTTCAGGTTACACACTCCACTAACCCAGAAATAGTGCTTCAGGTTAAGAACTTTGCTTCAGGACAAGAACAGAAATCGGGCTCTGGCGGCGCGGTGGCAGCAGGAGGCCCCATTAGCTAAAGTGGTGCTTCAGGTTAAGAACAGTTTCAGGTTAAGTACAGAACTCCGGAATGAATTAAGTACTTAACCCGAGGTACCACTGTATATCTATGGATAGGATTGCGCCGATACATTTGCTATGCAATTGTAGTTTACAAGCCGGTCAACAAGGAATAAAAATCTGTCTCTCCTTTCCAGCAGGCAGATTTGTGGTCCTCATTGGTTGGCTTCCTTTAACGTACAACCAGTTCAGGCTACAAGATAAGTAACGCATCAGTTATATTCACAGCCTTTCTCTAATATGCAGATTAGACAAAAGAAAAAGGAAGGAAGGAAAAAGAAACATGAAGGAAGAGAGCTTGCAATAAAACAACAAGCTGTTGTAGCTCAGACCAGCAGTATACTTAACCTCCTGCCACTCAGCAGCAGTAACTGCAAATTGCCCCCTGCCTGGTTGTTATCAGCAAGTAGTTCTTTGTAAGCCTCACAGAAGTGAGTTCTCAGGAGAGACCTGGGAAATTAGCAAGGTGATAGCTTAACAGATTTTGATTGTCGGCTTTTGCCCATTGAAAGGGACAGGATAGAAGCTGGATTCAGTCAGGTGCTTTGAAATAAGAAGTGTCCCTTGAGATTGCATGCTCTGGTGTCCTATATAGCACACATCAGATAGCTGAATCACTCCTGGGATTGGTGTGGGGATGGGGAGGAAACTTTGCATTTAAAGGACAAGCTACCTTTCCCAAACAATACATGAACCAAAGCACAGCCACGCTTGGAAATTATCCAAAATTCACAATGTAGTTTTCCAGCTGCGTTTGGAGAAGATCACACTAAAAGGCTAACGAATTTTCACGAGGCTTTAAGAAAAGAGATTTTGCAAACTGATGCAGAAATACAGAAGAGAAGGGAAGTGAAATGAAGAGGGAAAATGAGAAAGTGAGAGGAACCAAAATTGGTGGATTTGCCTATTCCTAGGTTAGTCTGTTAGAAGCCTGTTAACCTGTACTTGGCTGAAGCATATATCTTTAACAAGTAGCTACTAGTTGCCATATGAAAATGGCACGAATCCAGCTTTTCTCTCAATTGCAAACCCTCCAAGTGCCCCTATTTTCCAGAGACAGTCCTGAAATTACGAAAATCATCCATGTTTTTATACATGGGAGTGCTTTTATATACAGTGGTGCCCCGCAAGACGAACGCCTTGCGAGACGAAAAACTCGCAAGACAAAAGGTTTTTTCTTTTTCGAGTTGCTTCGCAAGACAAATTTCCCTATGGGCTTGCTTCGCAAAACGAAGCTTGCCCCCGCACCCCGGACCTCTTTTGAAGCAAGGGGCGGCGGGGAGAAGATCGCTTCTCCCCGTTGCCAGCCCCACAATCTCCGGGGACAGAGGGGAAGGCGCGCGCGCGCCTTCCCCTCTGTCCCTGGACCCCTTTTGAACCAAGGGGCGGCAACAGGGAGAAGCGATCTTCTCCCTGCCGCCCCTTGCTTCAAAAGAGGGGACAGAGGGGAGGGCACGCCCGCGCCTTCCCCTCTCTCCCCGGACCCCTTTTGAACCAAGGGGCGGCAACGGGGAGAAGCGATCTTCTCCCCACCACCCCTTGCTTCAAAAGAGGGGACAGAGGGGAAGGCATGCGCACGCCTTCCCCTCTGTCCCTGGACCCCTTTTGAACCAAGGGGCGGCAACGGGGAGAAGCGATCTTCTCCCCTCCGCCCCTTGCTTCAAAAGAGGGGACAGAGGGGAAGGCATGCGCACGCCTTCCCCTCTGTCCCTGGACCCCTTTTGAACCAAGGGGCGGCAACGGGGAGAAGCGATCTTCTCCCTGCCGCCCCTTGCTTCAAAAGAGGGGACAGAGGGGAGGGCACGCGCACGCCTTCCCCTCTGTCCCTGGACCCCTTTTGAACCAAGGGGCGGCAACGGGGAGAAGCGATCTTCTCCCCTCCGCCCCTTGCTTCAAAAGAGGGGACAGAGGGGAGGGCACGCCCGCGCCTTCCCCTCTCTCCCCGGACCCCTTTTGAACCAAGGGGCGGCAACGGGGAGAAGCGATCTTCTCCCTGCCGCCCCTTGCTTCAAAAGAGGGGACAGAGGGGAGGGCACGCCCGCGCCTTCCCCTCTCTCCCCGGACCCCTTTTGAACCAAGGGGCGGCAACGGGGAGAAGCGATTCTCCCCGCTGCCCCTTCCCTTGCTTTAAAACAGGTCCGGGGACAGAAGGGAAGGCCCGCGGCGCTTCCCCTCTGTCCCCGGACGGTCTCCATAGGAACACATTGATTGATTTTCAATGCATTCCTATGGGAAACCGTGCTTCGCAAGATGAAAAACTCGCAAGAAGAAAAAACTTGCGGAACGAATTAATTTCGTCTTGCGAGGCACCACTGTATGGCGTTTTTAGTTTTGTTTGTACGTATGGGATTGTTTTTAATTGTCTTGGTTGTAGAAGTTTTTACTATGAAATGGCATTAAGGTATTTTATGGTAAGTGATTCATAAATGGAATCACAGAAATAAATGCTACACCGAGCAGTGAGCAAGCCTGAGATGGAAGTTTTTGTAGGTTCAGAAAATATCTCTTGACATTCACTAGCCCCTTGGTGAGGTTTCTTTGCTGATTATACAGATCAGGTTACCCACTTTAACTTCTCTCTCCTAATCATTATTTACAACATCCCAAATTTTTGCATTGTTCCAAAGGTTTATCAGCAACAGCCATGCACATATTTATAAGGTTGGATCCAGATTTAGTCATGCTTGGAGTGGGTCCATTAAAATCGATGTAACAACGAGCTCAAGTCTCATTAATCTCAATGACTCAAGTCTAAGCATAACTAAGTCTAGATACGTTTACAGATCCCCTGCAGTTATATTGGTTATATAAAACATAATTGTAGTGGGTAGTTGCTATTTCCTATTTCCTGATAGTTCTGAATTAACAAATGCTCATGGATCTGTCATTTACATTCCTCTTTCATACATTATTGATAATACTGTAGATTTTCCATATTCAAAATGCTTCATTGCCCTTTAGTCAAATATTTTAGAATATTTTTTGCTTTGGGAAAATATGCATAGCTTATATGCATAGCGGGACTTGACATCTTTCCACAGGGCCTGCAAGACAGAGCTGTTCCGCCTGGCCTTTGGTTTGGACTCAGTCTGACCATTATGTTTCCCTCCCCTTATGGTTTTGACTTTTAAAATGAGGCTGCATTTTAAATTGCATTTTAACCTGTATTTTAATTTTTTTTCTTTTTCTTTTTTCTTATTATGTTTTTACTGAAATTTTATTGGTGTTAGGTGCCCTGAGCCCGGCTCTGGCCGGGGAGTGTAGGGTATAAATATTATTATTATTATTATTATTATTATTATTATTATTATTATTATTATTATTATTATTATTACAACGTGGGTAATGTTAAAGCAGCAGCAGTTAAAACAATAGAATGAACCACATATGAGAAAGCAGTTTGAAAATTTAAAAACGTTTTAAAGGTCCATTCACAATCCAGTATAATGGAGGCAATACATATCTCTTACCACCCTAGAGGAGGAATTTGACAAGCATAGAGCCACTACCAAAAAGTCCCTATCTCTTGCGTCCACCAGTCTAATAGATCACAATGATGGTCTTCTAAACAGGGCCTCTGAAACCATTTAAAACCTAAGCAAAATGAGCACAATTTACCACTTTTAAGTGGGAGAGAATTAAGCCCGAAGCAGTGGCGTAGCGTGGGTTGTCAGCACCCGGGGCAAGGCAAGTAATTTGCGCCCCCTAACCCGTGGATTTGCGCCCCCTAACCCTAACCCCCAGATGTTGCGCCCGGTGCGGCCGGCCCCCCCTGCACCCCCCACGCTACGCCACTGGCTCCATGTGCCCTGGGGGGTCTCTTTTCTATGGTTCTATTGGGCCGCTCAGTTGAGAAGTGTAGGCCGAAGGAGCTAATCATCCTTGCAGAGTTGGAAAGGGACCACAGGGCTCATTTAGTCCAACCCCATCTTTTGCCCAACAGGGGACTCAAACCCAGGACCAAGGTTAAGAGTTGTATTCTCCAGCCTGAGCACCCCAAGGAGCAAGAGTGATGGGGCTGTAGGGAGAAGGGGCAAGTGCCCCACAGGAAGTGGCCCAGGAAACATGATAGATGGCTGGTTTGCAATCCAGGGGCAAAGGGAGGGGTGGACACTGCAGCCTCCAGACCTCTCCCCCTCCCCCCAGGAGAGGAAGGTAATGAGACCCTTTATAAAATACTTTGTTTATCCTTGACACTTTTGAAACTCCCACACACATAGAGATTATATTATATTATTATTATTATTATTATTATTATTATTATTATTATTATTATTATTTTTTATTTATACCCCACCCATCTGGCAGTTTATTCAGTATGATGATGCAATGTAGGGAATAGGTTTTTTCCCTTTAAAAGGTTTTTTAATAGGTTTTTTTCCCTTTGTTTGTCAGTTAAAAATGATTCTTCACAAACAAACCTTTATTTTGGAAACATAACAAGAACTGACCACTCTCTTTTATACTGTCACTTTAAAAACAAACAAGCAAAAAAACCAACCCCTGTCTCTCCCTGCCTACTTTCAAATTGGCAAAACCAAAGGGGGATTATGAAAGTTGTGCTTGCAGAAAGGTTACAACGTTTTTAGAAGGGGGAAGGGGCAGAATGGGTGGGAGGCTGGGAGCAAGAGGCCGTTCAAGCTACAGCTTTGCAGCTACAGATTGTGGTGATCCCTCGTTTTAGGCGGCTTTATAGATCCTAGAGGTGGAGAATTGGAAGGGACCCTGAGGGTCATCTAGTCCGACCCCCTGCAATGCAGGAATCTCAGCTAAAGCATTCTTTAAAAAGGGGCTAGACATGTTGGCAGAGGACCAAAGGCAGGGGGCCTCTGGGAGACCAGTTGCTGCCCCCCGGGGGCGTGTCCCGCTTACGGCCTCAGTCGTGGGGAGCTGCTGCCTGGCAGAAGGGCGGAAGGTTTGCTTCCAAGTTGAGGCGCGGAGAGCGCTCCCACCTCCGGCCTGTTCCTCCCGCGCCCGGGCGCGCGCCTCCCATGCCGCTGACCCTCCCCGCCAGCCGGGGCTTGCCACCTGCTCCCGCGGCCCTTCCCCCTTTGCAGACAGGTTTCTCGTGCCTTCCTTGTCAAAACAACCCTGCCAGGTAGGCCACCACCGCCGGCCCAGGTTGATCGTGCCAGGGCCCACAGGGCTGGGCTGGTGGGACCGAGCGGGGGCGTTGCGCAGCCCGTCTGGCTAAGCCCGTGGAGATCACCTGCCTTCTCCCCTCGCCCCGCTCCCAGTTTCTGGCGCGGCGCTTCCCCTTTGCACCGGCGCTGCTGCTGAGTCACAAGGGAGCCCCAGAATAGCTCGGGCTGCGACTTGACACCCAGGCACGCAGCGCAGGGCGCGGCGAGGCCCGGCGGCGCGTCGGGGTGCGGAGGCTGCCCGTGCCGGCCAGGCGTCGGTGGCGGCGTCGGCGCTGCTGCAGCGGCTGCTCCTCCTGCAAGCAGTGAGTGGAGCGCAGCCGCAGCGGCGGCGGGGCGCGCGCGCGCGCGCGCTAGGGCGCAAGGCTGGCGGTGGCTGCAGGGAGCCCGGCGGAGGAAGGAACTTGTCCCTTCCCTCTGGACTCGCGCCCCCCCAGATGTTGCGCCCGGTGCGGCCGGCACCCTTGGCACCCCCCACGCTACGCCACTGGCCCGAAGTTAAACTGTGTCATAATGGTGGTGTCATTTATCGCTTCTAAGAACATTTTTTGACCCGCTAGACTTGATTTTTATCATACAAGGTGAAAAGCATATGCAATTCCATTAAAAGAAAAGAAATTAAATCTGCATGAAAATTCTGTGCAAATAGGATCCTAATGCATAATGACATTAATGTGGCTGTGAAACACTGTGGGCTCAGCTCTTTAATGCAAAATTAATCTCGATAGAGGATCATTTCTCTGGCTTAATAGCTGAAGAAGAAGGAGAAAATAGAAATGGTTACAAATTTAATAACAGATTGCTTTCTCCCTCCAGAAACCAGATTACAAAAATGGGCACAGGCACCAGTTTGTGGAAGAGTCAAGGGAAAGAAATTGAATAGGAAATCAAAATAATTCAGTTAGCCATTCCTGGATTCTTCAGGTATTCTTTCCACATATATGAGTGACACAAGAAGCTATATGCTATGCATAGAGTATCATGTTGTGAATTTATAGGTTGGGAAGGGGACAGCTCCCCATTCCAATATACAATCAAAAAGCAGAGCAATATACTAATCAAAAGTAGAGGGGAAAGGAGGTCAGATGGCCTAGATTCCACTGATTTGATGAGTACAGCAGTGCTGAATATTTATAGCTGACACCTCCAATTTGCATTTTCCCTGTGCTCTCTCTGTGTGTATTGTATCATTCAGTCCAATAAATCAAGAAAGGAAAAATACAGTCAGAAGCAGGTCTGAGTTATGGACTCATTCAATTAAGCATTCTGGAGGGCATGATTGCTTTAGGTCTTGGACTGAGCTGCATCTCGGTTAAAAAAAATTAAAAACATAAAGGACTGAACCCTGGTAATTGCTTATTAAAGTTTCAAATCCCTAATGACAATAACAAGTTGAAATTGATTGCTCAATATGTTTAAAATAGATGTTGCTGAATATAAAGAAACCACACTAGTGTGGCTTACAGCTAAACCTTGTTGAATGGACAAGCCGTACAGTACTTTATTATCTCTGGAGAGCTGAGGAGATTCTCCAAGTTTCATAGCAGCCAGTCTTATTAAAGTATTCAAGCCGGGAATGCAAGTGGTTTCTAGTCTGCAGTTGTCGCTGAGTCTTGTGCTTAGGCAAAGTAAAGGAAAACCAAAATCTGTTGGAATCTGGTAGCTACCCATCTAGGAGGAATAGACTCAGGGGGGTAGACCACCAAGCTATTAAGGGCAAAGAAAGTGATGTTATTATTACCGTTCTTCTTACTTAAGGAGCCCAGGGCAGCAAACAACAAAACAATAAATAGAATACAGCATTTTTTAAAATGTTTGGAAACCAACCAAATATCCTCACACCTAATATTTCAAAGCTGCCGGAAAAAATATCTTTCAATTGCCAAATGCCTGGGTGGACAGGAATGTTTTAACATTTTTTATTATTCTTATACCACTTTCTATTTTAAAGAAAGAATCTCGAAGTGGTCTGCAATACATAAAGCCATCAAACAAAATAATCAACAATAAAGTAAGCTTCAAGGAAAATATTTCAGATCCTTCTCGAAGTGACATTTTTCTTCCCTCCTATTTATTTACCTACTTAATTTATATAGCTGCCCCATAGCAGAAGTGCTCTAGGAAGCCAGTGTGGTGTAGACGTTAGCGTGTCAGATTAGGACCTGGGAGATCAAATCCCCACTCAGTCATGAAGCCCATCACCTCACAGAGCCTTCATAGGGATTAACTGAGGATCGGGGTGAACCAAGTAGTCCTTGGAGGAAATGGTGGAAGATAAATGCAACTAATAAGCTCTTCTGCTTACTTGCTTAAGAAAGCAGGAGGGGCCAGCCAAACATCAGTAATGAGGAGACATTTGTACACCACTGGGCATTCCATGAGTGGCGGTCCAAAGTGACAGCTGGACAGCATCACCAACAGATGTTGGTCATAGGTCTCAACATGATTGATGTGGGGGAAAATGATCATTTAAGCATCGGGGCCTCAAACCCTCTAAGGCTTTGCATGCTAGTACTATCATGGAATCATCAGCTGATATGTTTCCTAAAACATTTAGCTGCCTAGGTTATGCTATGCCATTCATAACAAGAGCCCTGCTAGATCAAACCATGTATCCTTCTAGTCCCGCAGCTTTTTTCTTCCTATGTCTGCCAACAATATGCCTGAAGGAATCGCAGGAGCAGGGCTTGAAAGCAATTGAGCTCTATCTCAGTAGCCTTAGCACTTTCAGTGTCATCTTCTGACCAGCTGAGCCGCTCTGCTTTCAACAGTATTTCTGTTTGCTGGTTAGATCAATATATAGCTGCCTCTCAGGGCTCATTCTGGTGAAAAACATGAGAGAGATAAAATAGTAGTTAAAAACAAAAAACAAAACACGTCTAGAACATCTTTGGAAGTAGGTTCTCTTGACTTCGATAAAGCACTTTCTATGTTTTGCATAGCTGAGACCATCTAGAATGGAATCTGCAAACAGTCCCATATAAAATTTGAACAGACTTCAGGCTTTCATGTTCTTCATTGTTGCATTCCCCACCCCCATAAAACGTTGAGATTCGCTATCCACAGTCTGGGTGTAAAAGGATACATTTAGAAAAAAGTAATTGTGAGCCCAGCAAATTGTCCTGACCACCAGGTGCTTACAGTCCTTCCCCACAAAAATTCACTCCTGGTTACCCCAAAGCTTTCTTCATTTCAGCAATCTAATTTAGAGTGGGCTAGCATGACCTTGCTGCTGTTGTTAAGGAGTTAGAAGTTGGAAATCTACTGCAAATCACCCTGAGATCTAGCAGTAGAACCAGATCTATTTTCTACGCACCCCTGCCCTATGTCATGTAAATCTTAGCATCAGCCCCATGCTTCTAAAGACTTTGTAGCCTCTGATCAAGCTGTGTAACCAGATCTCTCAACCATTGCAGCAATATGTGGAATCTACGGTTGTACGAGGGGCACTGTGCGTAGTTCAGTATCCACGCACACTTGAGTATGTCTGAGTCAATGTAATGTTTTGATGTTCCAGGACTGCACAGCGACCACAATGTTCAGTTCAGTTCTGAATTTGATACTTTGTAAAACAGACTGCCTCAGACTGAAATAGTTTGTGGGTTGTCCAATGTGACACATCTGTTTGAGTCTGCTCTGTTTCTGCTGCTCCATCCACATTGGGAAATAATAATAAAAAGCTATAATTTCCCCCCACTTTGGGCAGAATTGGATGACATTTGCAGCATGGTAGGCCTTGCCTTGCAGAATGGACCAGACCTGCCAGATTAGATACAAATAGCTCCAGGATTTGTGCTTATCAACTTTTTTTAAAAAATGTGGGCAGAATTCAATGAAATTTACAGGCAATATTGCCTGCAAGACTTTTGGCCTTAGCTTGTAGAAGCTCAAAATTTCTATTCTACTGCTTAGAAAATCTGATAATTAAGCAGTATAAATACCTTAAATAAGACAACTAAAATTAAAAATCTTTTTGAGTCACCCTTCCTCAGCTCATTATTGAAGATTTTTTTCTGATATTTTGCACTCCTTCACTGTATGCAAGAATATTTATACCAGTCCACAACTTCCCCCTATACAATGGCAGGAGTGAGCCTGTGAAGTGATCAATGTTCACTGTCTCCTTCGCTTGCTGGGCCAGAGCCTGTCAAATAAATATAATAAAAGATAGGAATAAAATAAGCATAGGCTTGGTCAAGTAAACCAATCAGTTTGAAGTCAAGAAACAACATGCACTCTGTTGTGAGTGCAGCAATAATTCCACCCCTTTGAATATGCCAGTGAATGAAATACTTGGCAAGCCGTGTGAAGTATAGCTAGTTGCCAGCTGCTGTATCAAAGATGGCTCCAGATTAGAATATAGATGCACAGCATTTGAAAGTTGATGGTTCAAACATGTACTCATGGATCACTTTTGAGACAGCTAAACCTGTAAAGCAAATGGCAAATCATTGTGGGTTCCAGGTGCATGAGATGGTTTTTCTGCATCGGTCATGAGATAAAAGTATGGTGGGCAATCACCATGACTCCAGGACAGATAACTGGGGCAGTCAGCTCAGATCACTGAAGAGTGGATTGGGGAAGTAGGGTCCTGGATTCAGCTGCCCACTCTCTCTCTCCTAGTGGTTATTTAAATTTAGGAGTATCCAAAAGGATTGATAAACATCCTATTCTGGGGCCTCATATATTTGCACGGTAGTGTGCACACACAGAATACCTGCATGTGTGAATGCCCCTCCGTCAGACACATACAAACTTTGGGAAATAGCTCTGTTATTTCAAACTCAGTTCCTGAAGTTGGGGAAGCTCTGCTCTTTCAAACCCAAGTCAGGGGTGACTGGAAGGGTACGATTCTCCCTAACCTTCACATAGACGTTCAGCTCCCCTTCTTCCGCTCACCTGTCGACTTACCATCCACTGCAGCTGGCAACAGCAGGCTTGTTTTGAGGTGCAGGACATGCAAAGTTTTGCTATCCAACACTTCCTTGCACCTTTCCAATTCCCAGCACCCACCACATTTTTATTGTAAAATACAGTGGTACCTCTGGTTACGTACTTAATTCATTCTGGAGGTCTGTTCTTAACCTGAAACGGTTCTTAACCTGAGATACCACTTTAGCTAATGGGGCCTCCCCCCCACTGCCGCGCGATTTCTGTTCTCATCCTGAAGCAAAGTTCTTAACCCGAGGTACTATTTCTGGGTTAGCGGAGTCTGTAACCTGAAGCGTATGTAACCTGAAGCATATGTAACCCGAGGTACCACTGTAATTCAAAGTTAAAGATTGTGAATAGAAATGAAGATTTACAGACTATGCATTCATCTTCTGAGGAGCTTCTTTGCGTGCCTCCTCCTCATGAGGTCTGGAGGTGGCAACACGAGAACGGGGCCTTTTCTGCAGTGGCTCCCCATTTGTGGAATGCTCTCCCCAAGGAGGTTCACTTGGTACCTTCATTATGTATATTTTAGGTGCCAGGTGAAAGCATTCCTCTTCAACCAGGCTTTGGGCTGATTAATATTCTACAGCCTTTTAAATGTATCTGCGGGAGAAACCAGAGGCCTTCCTCTTGGGCATTGTCGGCCAAACGGTGCCAAAGAAGGACAGAACTTTCTTTATGTATGCTACAACAGCAGCAAGAATACTCATTGCAAAGTATTGGAAGACACAAGATCTACCCACCTTGGAAGAATGGCAGATGAAGGTGATTGACTACATGGGACTGGCAGAGATGACTGACAGAATCCGAGACCAGGGAAAAGAGACGGCGGAAGAAGATTGGAAGAAATTTAAGAACTATCTTAAGAAACATTGTAAAATTAATGAGTGTTAAAATGCTGTGGCTTTAGAAAGTAAGTGGATTACAGCTGTAAAGATTAAGTTAAAAGAAAAGAAAGGTTAACAATTAGATAAAATTAAGGGTGAGGATTTGCTGAACTAAATATTTGAAATTGGAATGCAGAAAGGGGAGCTATGAGGAGGTCGGTTAAGTAAGTTTTAAGAAAATAAGGATTTGAAATTATACTTGTTTTTTTTCTTGTTTGTGTTTGTTTGTTTTGTTGTGTTTGATGATAAAATTTGTAAAACTTTAATAAATATCTTTTTAAAAAAATTAAATGTATCTGTGGGAATTGGGGTTACTGTTTTGCTGTTTTGTTTGTATCCTGTATTTTACTTTGTGAACCACCTTCTTATAACGAAGGGCGGTATATAAAACTAATAAATGAATAAATAAAATTCTGTTCAGCTGTAACATTTTACTTATTCTGACAAAATACTTGCCTAAAGTTACTGAGGCAATACAATATTCCTTCAAAAAAATGTTCCAACAAGGGCTCTGATGTACAAAAAAAAATAATGTTCCACAGACGTCATTGGCTAATGAGACAGCAACAATTTCTCAACCATACTGTTCAGTCTAGTGAAGTATACCTATTTATTTACCATTCATACTTATATTGCTATTGTTTCCCCCTCTGTCGGTGTTGTTTGTGGCCTAAGTGAGTGACCCACAGGGAGGGTCACTTCCATCAACAGCCTGACTGATGAAAGGTTATAATTTGACTACACACCATGCTCTGCTGAGATTCTGTGTACACCAGCTGGATCCCCAGCTGTGCCTTTCCTAGAGTAGATGAAGCTGGCATCTGTTATCTACACCCTGGTTACTTCCAGGCTGGATTACTGCAATGCTCTCAACCTTGGGCTGCCTTTAAAAACACTCCAGAAATGTCAAATGTCAGACTGACCTTTAAAGCCCTAAATGGCTTTGGACTTGTTTATCTCTGAAGCCACCTGCTCCTCCCACCTGGCTTTGCCTGGCTTTTGAGATTGGCACTGGAAGACCTCTCTGCCTTGTTGCTATGCAAGTGGGATGCGGGTGGTGCTCTGGTCTAAACCACTGAGCCTCTTGGGCTTGATGATCAGAAGGTTGGCGGTTCGAATCCCCGCAACACGGTGAGCTCCTGTTGCTCTGTCCCAGCTCCTGCCAACCTAGCAGTCTGAAAGCATGCCAGTGCAAGTAGATAAATAGGTACTGCTGCGATGGGAAGGTAAATGGTGTTTCCGTGCGCTCTGGTTTCTGTCACAGTGTTCCTTTGTGCCAGAAGCAGTTTAGTCATGCTGGCCACATGACCCGGAAAGCTCTCTGTGGACAAACGCTGGCTCCCTCAGCCTGAAGCGAGATGAGTGCTGCAACCCCATAGTCACCTTTGACTGGACTTGACTGGACATCCAGGGGTCCTTTACCTTTACCTATGCAAGTGGAAGATCGATTTTGCAGAGTTGGTGCCAAAACTATAGATTACCTGAGGATGGAGAAGGAATCCTGCAAGGTATAAATATACAGGTGATCAGGGCAGGAACTTGCTCTGAAAGCCATGCATTGTCAGATCGCCCCAAAGTTTGTCCTTGAGCTGTTTCCAGAGATTTTTGTCTTGTTGATGTTTTAGTGTTTTAGATAAATATCAGCTCCATGTACCAAGTCTAGTAGGGTTTCTTTTTTTTGGGGGGAGGGGTAATATTGTGGTCAGCCTGAAACAGGATGAGCACACATGAGTGTCAGTGTGCAGCATGCTGAGAACAGCGTCAAAAGGTCTATATAAGCCAGTGTGCCCTAGGCAAGTGTCTTTGTTCCCATCTCACATTGTCAATGGCTATTTTGGTCAGAGGGAACAGTTAAAACTCTCTTTCCCCACACACTGATCCTACAGAAAAAGTAGAATTAGAATTTGGTTAAAAAACCTCGACTCTCCCCTGCACTTCTGTCAGTAGGAGTAGTCAATGAGCAGGGTTCCACTGATCTGGATCCAACCCATATTTGCTATCACCCCCCCCCCCGCAAATGCAGAGATGCAGAGACGTCTATAGGTCTAGATGTACAATTTGATGTTCAAATTCAACATGAATTTCAAATGCAAAATATGTCAGCCAAGATTTGAAACCGAGACATTTTGAATACTTGTCCAAGTTCTATGCCACATACAGAATCATGACCCCCCACAAGAGTCTACTAGGTTCCAGGAAAGATAGCAGAAGCTGATGTAGAAACATCTCTCTCATTCTTCTCCGCAAAGAGACCCTTTTTCTTGCTGCTTGGGTTTCTAACAGTTGGTTTTCAATCTATTTTCCCTAGTCTTGACTCTAGCCTGGAACACCCTTTTCCTTTCCAGAGTTCATCCTTTAAAAATTGTTAGCCCTATTTGGTAGCTACATTCGCAGAAGGCTCAGATCTAATTTTTGATGACTCCTGCTTACATACATAAGGGAAATTGCTTCTCATCCATAAAATAACACCCCATGATAGCAGACAAGACTCTGTCATGGTTGTCCCAGATTCCTCCACCCCAAATCATTTTTATTAGTTTTCCAGATTTGTCTCAGATATTTTTTATATTCATAGCATTCCTCTCCTTGTTTTTCTTAATTTGATTATTCACTGTTTCCATTTCTTCATAAAAACAACCCCTAGCCTTTCCTTGGAAGTCTGTATTTTTCTGAGAATCTGGGAGATGTTCAGTTACAAGCTAGAATTTGGCTCAGCTCCATGTCGTTCTTGGGCAATAGGAAATCTCAAAACATTTTATCGTGTTCATCCACCCATCCATCAACAAGAAAGCTTCTCACTTCACTAAAAGGGGACATTGAAACATTGAAAAGATCTATATTTCAAAGAGCATAATTTTCTATTCAGTAGAACACACACACACACACAGAGAGTGAGAGAGAGAGAGAATACAAAGTTGCATGAGAAGCTCTTTTCTGACTACACACTGCAAGATGCAAAATAGGACCTACCTTTCAGTCTACCTTTTCTGTAACCAGGAGATGCAATATGTGACAGTAAACAACAGATATGAATGACAGAGTGGAAAAAGAGGAAATACTAGAAAGTGACATTTGTCTTTGAAGCCAATGTGCTTTTCTCAAATGTTTTTTTCATGTGGACTCTATGCCAGAATTGACTACCAATGATATTCCTGATGATAGTTCTATACATGCTGGATTCACACTCCATGTTAGATTGTACAGTTACAGGTCACATTTGAAGAGAAAGGCCACTATCTGTGCCTCTTTGCTAGAAGGGAAGGCAGAAGCAAGCTCTCTTTTTCCTTCCATAGGTTTTGGTTCGTTCTCTGTAAGGCTGATCAAAAAGAAGAAGAAAAAGAAGAAGAAGAAGCGAAAACCTCCAACCTCTAGAAAGTGTGCAAAGCTAATTATACTCTTAGGAGTTTTATCATCTACAATTCAAATCAGGATTTCCCTAAGTAGGATTGAGAATTTTGCATACTGCATGTGCTGCTAACCTTTATCGTGGAAAGTAACTGAGAAGGCTAGACTAATTTCCATATCAAAGGTATTTCCTACTATACATTTTAATCCACCGGTGCATTTTATGCTAAGTTTTGCAAACACTGGTACAAGGCTGAGGCTGCCCGTGGTGACATTTCTTCAATAACATATTTCGACTTGATGAAAATGGGGTTGGCGGTATTTCACAAAGTTATGTAGAAGAAAGGAAAGGTTTGGTCAACGTTTTTGCATAGCTTGGTTTGCATGATGCATTTATTGCACGCTACAATTAGCGGGGGACGCGGGTGGCACTGTGGGTTAAACCACAGAGCCTAGGACTTGCCAATCAGAAGGTTGGCGGTTCGAATCCCTGTGATGGGGTGAGCTCCCGTTGCTCGGTCCCAGCTCCTGCCAACCTAGCAGTTTGAAAGCACGTCAAAGTGCAAGTAGATAAATAGGTACCGCTCTGGCGGGAAGGTAAACGGCGTTTCCGTGCACTGCTCTGGTTCTCCAGAAGTGGCTTAGTCATGCTGCCCACATGACCCGGAAGCTATACACTGGCTCCCTCGGCCAATAAAGCGAGATGAGCGCCGCAACCCCAGAGTCGGTCACGACTGGACCTAATGGTCAGGGGTTCCTTTACCTTTATCTTTATGATTAGCTCTCTGACTGATGTCTTCCCTCTTCCCCCTGAAAAAGTTCCGCAAAGCGTGTTCTCCCTAGCAGAGAGCACGTGTTGCGGTTGGGAACAGGCCACCCTCCAGTGACTAGGCAAATTTAGTTGAATCCCGACCATTTAAATGGTTAAACTGGGTTGCTGGGGTGTTTTGATTGTTGCCAATTCGGAGGAGGGGTCAGAGTCTATATATACAGGGGGCAGACGTTGGCACGGCCTCTTGGCCGTTTTGCATCGGATCACATGGAGCACTGGGACAATCTTCTCATTGTCTGGTTACATTTCTTTATTTCTTTATTTCCCCTTTCTTTTAATCCTCTCTAGTCCCTTAAATAATTTAATTCCCCCCTTTTCCTGTTCAATTTCCCACCCCACCCCTTACCCTGCCCTGTAGGAAGATTCTCCCTGTATCTGTGGCTTGCCTTTCCCAATAGGGAGAGAGCCCCCGTTAGGGGCTTTCTTTCGCAAAAAGGTTTCCCCCATTTCTCTTGTTGAAATTGTGGGGCTAGTCAGGGCTGTTCCCAGCTTAGCTGATATCACTTTCGTTTATAGTATCCCCGAAGGTTGGCTTTATGGCTCCCTGTGCCTCCAAGGACTATGAGCACTCTGTATATGCTCTTGAACTATGCTGTTTCTGAACAAGTTTATTTTCTTTAAGTTTGTTTTGCCCTGATAGAGGCGACTGCCATTTTGAGATGAGCCATTGTGGCTTAGTGGCTAAAGTGCAGGACTAGGACCTGGGAGTTCATATCCCCCTCTTAGCCATTGTTATAACAAAACAAAACAAACTGCTCCTTATGGGCTATTCTGTTGCTGGGCAGTTCGGCCCATTTGTGATAAAAGAACTTTGGGTTTCTTGAAGGGGTGCTTCCCTCTAAAAGGGCAAGCAGGGGTACCTGGACAAGCTGTGGGCTACCTCAACTCTGCTATTTCACTGGAAACATTTATGCCTGGCCTAGCAGGTGATCCTAGGGCTTTGCCCTAGAATTCGATGGCCTGGAAGCGTTTCCGGCCTGAATAGTGTCCCCATGTGGTCCATGAAGCATTGGTTTCACTGGGTCAGCGCATAGTGCCGGTAATGCCTAGGTTGCAGGATTGGTCCCTGTATGGGACAGCTGCATGCTCCCCCATTGCTATACCTGGACACTTAAGTCCTTTTGGTGGTTACCTCACTGCGAGGGATGTAATGGGCGCCATGTTTGCAATATGCAACTGGGAGAAAGCACCTTTGCGTGCCCGCATTGCAGTTTGCTCTGTGCGTTGCAGAGCACGGCGCTGCACGGGCTGCAATTGCATTGCATTGCTAGGAGATTTGCAGTTGCATTGCACGGAGGGTGTGTAGTTGCATTGCACGGAGTGTGTTGTTGCATTGCACGGAGTGTGTAGTTGCATTGCACGGAGTTTGTTGTTGCATTGAACAGAGGGTGTGCAGTGCACGGAGTGTGTAGTTGCATTGCATGGAGTGTAGTTGCATTGCATGAAGGGTGTGTGCATTGCAGGGAGTGTGTAGTTGCATTGCATGGAGTGCGTGTGCATTGCAGGGAGTGTGTAGTTGCATTGCATGGAGTGCGTGTGCATTGCATGGAGGGTGTAGTTGTATTGCACAGAGTGTTTTTTGTTTTGCTTTGGTTTTTTGCATTGCACGGAGTGTGTGTGCATTGCACGGAGTATGTAGTTGCATTGAACAGAGGGTGCAGTGCACGGAGTGTGTAGTTGCATTGCATGGAGTGTAGTTGCATTGCATGAAAGGTGTGTGCATTGCAGAGAGTGTTTTGCATTTCACGGAGTGTGTAGTTGCATTGCACAGAGGTTTTGTGTGTGCATTGCACGGAGTGTGTAGTTGCATTGCACAGAGCGTGTTTTTTGCATTGCACGGAGTGTGTAGTTGCATTGCATGGAGAGTGTGTGCACTGCACGGAGTGTGTGTTGTTGGTTTTTTTTTTGTTTTTTTTTTTTTTGGTTTTTTTTTTTTTTTTTTTTTGCATTGCACAGAGTGTGTGTCTGAAAAGGAAGCTGGCTTGGCGGCAGCTTGGTTGGGACTTCTTTAGGGGTTCTGGCCAGCGTCGGCCCTGTAAATTTACATATCATGATGGCTGCACAAGATGCCCCCTGCCCAAGCGGGGGCTGGAAGCTGGCAAGCAATAGCTCAATACCTTTTGCCCATATTCCCATTTTATTTAGGGATCCAGTTGGATATCGTTGCTAAAACATACCACTTGGCTATGGAGAAGCTGTCTGCCTTGAAGGAAGTTATTTTGTAATACTTCCTCTGTAGCAAGTGATGCTTCACCAGATCCGATCTTGCTGTGTCACTTAACTAATCTTCCCACTAGGCCAGGCTGCCTAGATTTCACCCCTCCCATATCCAAGAATCTCCTGAGGAGTCTGCTGATTCTCCAGAGAGGAGGAGGCGTGTTCTGGTCTCTACTTATTCTGCTCCAGCACCAAGTCAGTCAGTCAGTGTCGGAGAGGGAGAGAGACTGAGTGTTAGAGATCATGTGTAGAGATAAGGTTGCTGCTAAGGGCAGCTGCAGATACTCAGTGCAGTGCAGCATTTATTTATGCTTAGATCTATTAAGCTCTGTATATAGTTTGTATAGTTGTAGATAGAATAAAGAAGATATTCTACAGAGCTGCTCTCTGAGTTGTTTATATACTCAGACTCTGCTGTACTCTGCTGTGCGACGACTGTCTTTTTGTTGGAGTGAATCCGGTGCTCACAACTCTAAGCTGTGAGTCCACAGCACTTTGACCTGTTCATGTGCAGAAGGTGGTCTCTGGAAGTGCTACCCAGCTCGCCTAGCCCAGTTGGGGCTGAAGTGGATGAGTCCAGTTGGTGGCACTGGCTCAAGGGCGATGCTGACAGAGGTCCCCTTACCTTTGTGTATGCCTACCAAATGTGGTGAAGGCAGATATCAGGCGATGGTAGCAATTCCTGAATGTATGCAATAGTAGTTCGCCATGGCAGGATACCTTGAACCCGCTCAGGGATTTTCAGGTTCATGCTGGTGCTGCTGGATCTTTGCCCTTTGGTTTTTATTTCAAGGGCTGCTGGTGTGCAAAGCTATGGCCTCAAGCCTGGTGTGGTGAGGCAATCATGTGACATAACTTTTCTTGAGTTTTCCCCATTGTAGTAGCAGTTCACATGTGGCCCGAGGAGTTCAGTGACCATCGGATCTGCTTTTGGTCTGATAACCAGGTGGTGGTGAGCGTCTTGGCAAAACAGTCCTCATGCTGTAGCACAGTCTCTGCCCCTCCGCTCATGCTTTCGAGCTGCGCCACTTAAGGTTTAATATTGTGCTTTCTACTCTCCAAATTACGCTGACACTATCCGATTTTCAGATGAAGCGCTTCAGATCCTGGGCTCCAGACTCGGCTATTGCCAGACTTTTCCAGTCTTGTGGCATTTTGACAACAATTAGTAATTTCAGAGAGCGGCAGATTCCATTTCCCCTTCTGCTTTTACCTCTTATGGGAAGGCCTGGATGGATTTCTTAGCCTTAAGCTGGCAGTTCTTGGCCATTCGGAAGAATTTGCCCCCATCCTCTGAGCAGATCCTGCAGTATTTGGTCCACCTGCTGCAGATTGGGCATGCGGTTATAACTATCCGAATTCAGTCCGCTGCAATGTCTGTTTCATTGAAGCTTTAATTTTTCAGAGACCCTTGTATAAAGTTTGCAGTGCGCAGGGCCTTGGAAGGTTGGAATAGGCTCCAACCTCATAGGACAGTGGGCAGGAAGTCGGTCAATTTTTACCTATGCAGTATCTGCAACAAGTTAAAACTTGTCTGCGGGTTAAAGATCAAGGTGAGACTCCTTTCAGTAGTCCATTGCATTTTCGCACTGAGGGTTGGGGAAATGGTTGTTGGAGCCAGCACGGGGCTGAGAGTCTGGAGGCTTATTGCTTCAGGACTTTTCCTTATCCTTTGGAGCTTGTCATTAGAGTTGGTAACTCTAAAACAGACTTAGTGGGCAGGAGTGCCACAATCAGGCTTCCCGCCACAGGTGAGGAGGGCCCTTGCCCGGTTATGGATAACAGAATATTTGGCTTTTTATTCCCTGGGGGCTGGCCCGCTCCTAGTGCATGAAAATGGGTTCCCGTTAGCCCGGCATCAATGTGCTTACGTCGTGCACCAGTTATTAGAGCCTGCGGCTTGCTTACCGCTGAACACTCCTTATTCCTTACGATTAGGTGCTGCTGCAAAGGCTGCACATTGGGGGCCTGTCAGTAGACAGGATTGTGAATACGGGTCATTGGAAGTCTGACGCTGACAAGGATTATATCAGGAAGTGTCACAGTGATGTCTGTGCTGATGCTTGTCTGTTGTTTCCTTTTTTCATAGGAGCAGCTGTGCACATTTGGGCCACAGCATTGTACACTAGGCTGGCAAGCATGTTGATGGGTTTGGACTGGGGCGTCATCTCAGTCTTCCTGCCCATGTGAACATATACTGGATGTCCAGATGGGGAATGCTTTGGGAGGAGATCCTTCCTTTGGTGCGGTCGAGTGTGACCTGTGCAGGTCCTCCCGCAGTGCTGGTGGTACAGCTGGGCGAGAATGTTTGCTGTCTTCCTCCAGCATAAGTTTGCATTCCTGCATGCAAGAGGGCTTGGATTGAGTTGATGGCAGCTCTCCCTGGACTCAAAATAATTTAAGGCATTGGTTCAAGGTGGTCTGGAGGGGGGGTTGGAGCACCTGTCCCCTCCAATGCGCAAAGATGTTCCATTAAGGGAATCCAAGGATTTGCCATGCTTTTGTCGCCCCCTTTTGAGGGGTAGGGCCATGCAAGAGCCCCTGGGAGCATTTGGGGTGAGCTTGAGTCTGATCCTGGTTCATTCCTCCCCCATGCTGTTTATTGGAACTGACGATATGATGGGGCCCAGTCGTCAGTGCTGCCCTGCTGAGGTCAGGTGCAGCTAATCGGGAACCAATGCCTAGACAAACTACCACCGAGCAGGCCAGAAAGCATGTTAATAAGGCGGTGGATAATAGAATAAAATAAATAAAGTAAATAAAATAACAAATAAAATAAAATAGGTCCTTGCTTTAGGTGGTTCTGTAATATTGCACCCTCCTAATTTTTTTCAAGGCTATTGCCCTCTTTAGGGCAGATGGGGTGCATCTTTCCCCTATGGGGAACGACACCTGGCGGGATGCGATTGCCTTGGGATTCATTACTCCCCCACAATGTTTGCTGGTACTGACGATATGGTGGGGCCCAGTCGTCAGTGCTGCCCTGCTGAGGTCAGGTGCAGCTAGTCGGGAACCAATGCCTAGACAAACGTACCACCAAGAAGGCCGGAAAGCATGTTAATAAGGCAGTGGAAATAAAATACAGGTCGTTGGAAATCGAATGCATTCAAAGATTATGTTCGTTAACATTATTGGTGTCTTACAATTTTTGCTTGTTTCATCTTATTTATCAGGTTTAGCGGTGACCCGTGTTTGGATTGTGGGGCACAGTATCGTCCATTGGGCTGGCGTCGCAGCACGGCAATCTGGATTGGGTCCAGATTTCGGCTTTCCTCCACATATTCGCTTGTCTTGGCTGTCCAGACGTGGGATGTGCTGGTCGGAGTTCCTGCCAAGTATCCGGAGGCAGTTGCTCTTGGAGGGGCCGCCAGCTGCTATTGTGGTGCAGCTTGGTGAGAACGACCTGGTGCCCATGGACTGTTTGTCACTACGTGCTGCAATTTTGGGTGACCTGGAGACGCTGCGTGCAATGGTGCCGACAGCGAAAATTTTTTGGTCAAAGCTTTTGCAACGCTGCGTTTGGAAGGGCAGTCGTTGCCCGGCTGCCACTGAAAGGGCCCGAAAACGCATCAATTCTGCTGTGGTCAAAAAAGTTTTGGAGCTGGTGGCGATGCAATTTCCCACCCCGAGATTCTTTTTGAGAGGCCATCCTTTTTCCAAGCTGATGGCATGCACCTTTCCGCTTCAGGGAATGAGGCTTGGATTGGTGCGGTGGTGACCAAGCTGAGGTCTTGGTTGGGGCTGTGAGTGGTTTGGCGGTGAGCTGAGGGCTCCATGGCGGTTAGGCACTGGTTAAATTGGTGCTTGGAGGGGTAAGTGCCTACCCCTCCAAATGATGCGAATGGGAATTCCGTTAAAGGAAATCCAGGGGCTTGCCATTCTTTCGTCCTTGTCCCCGGAGTCGGACTTGGGCCGTGCAAGCCCCAACGGAACATGAGGGTGAGAGGTGTGGGTCTGTGTCCCAGCTTCATCTCTCACCCAATACTTGTTTCCCACGCTGGCTTCCGCTGGTATCCGGAAGGCCAGCTCTATCCCTGAGGGCAAGGACAGATAGTCGGAACCAGTGCCTAAGCAACCACTCACATTTTTGTATTTGAATAAAGTTGTGGCCAAAATTATGCCAAAAACCTTAAACAAAAATTGATGTGTGAAGTGTGAATTATTGGGGGGCTACTGTGACTCAACACGCAAAGCGTGTTCTCCCTAGCAGAGAGCACGTGTTGCGGTTGGGAACAGGCCACCCTCCAGTGACTAGGCAAATTTAGTTGAATCCCGACCATTTAAATGGTTAAACTGGGTTGCTGGGGTGTTTTGATTGTTGCCAATTCGGAGGAGGGGTCAGAGTCTATATATACAGGGGGCAGACGTTGGCACGGCCTCTTGGCCGTTTTGCATCGGATCACCCGCCCTCCCTCCCTTTAATAGGGGGGTTTTTTATTTAAGCTGATCGCTTGACCTTGCTATGCCTGTCATGGTGTCGTTCGCCTTGGTGCGGGGGCACGGTAGGAATTTTGCCATCTGGCTGATTGGCTGGTGCCATTTGGTTTTTGCCTACTGCGTAGCAAATCGTCACAACTTGTAAGGTTGGCGGTTAGGCACTGGTTAAATTGGTGCTTGGAGGGGTAAGTGCCTACCCCTCCAAATGATGCGAATGGGAATTCCGTTAAAGGAAATCCAGGGGCTTGCCATTCTTTCGTCCTTGTCCCCGGAGTCGGACTTGGGCCGTGCAAGCCCCAACGGAACATGAGGGTGAGAGGTGTGGGTCTGTGTCCCAGCTTCATCTCTCACCCAATACTTGTTTCCCACGCTGGCTTCCGCTGGTATCCGGAAGGCCAGCTCTGTCCCTGAGGGCAAGGACAGATAGTCGGAACCAGTGCCTAAGCAACCACTCACATTTTTGTATTTGAATAAAGTTGTGGCCAAAATTATGCCAAAAACCTTAAACAAAAATTGATGTGTGAAGTGTGAATTATTGGGGGGCTACTGTGACTCAACACGCAACATGTTATTGATGCAATAATACCACATTCTACTGGAGCAGCTACAGTGCAACAAAAGTGGGGCACAAAAAATGCCCAGAACATTTGTGGTTTGAAAAGTTACTGGATTTTAGCAGGGGACAGGTGCCTCTCACAAACAAAGCATCATAACTGGCTCAAACATTTTGCCGTCGCAAATGGTCTTGAAAGTGAGATGGGCAATGGAAAGAAACCATAACTTGTGTCACATGCTGAAATTCTTGGGCTCATAAATGCCTCTTTTTCTGGTACTGGCTAATTTCAGGCTGAAGGGGATACAAAGGAGGTCCTCAAATCACGGTTCAGGGAAGCTCATGTGGTAGCAGATGGTCTTTCAGGTACCTCAGCCCCAAGCTGTTAGGAGTAAGGGAGGACTGTAGCACAGTGATGGGACATCTGCTTTGCATGAAGAAAGTCTCTGGTTCAATCCCAGGCAGGGCTGGGATAGACCCCTGCTTGAAATCCTGGGGATATGAAATCCATTGTAGAGTCTGATCTAGGTCATGGGTAGGCAAACTGAGGCCCGGGGGCCGGATCTGGCCCAATCACCTTCTAAATCCAGCCTGCGGATAGTCTGGGAATCAGCATGTGTTTTGCATGAGTAGAATGTGTCCTTTTACAGTGGTACTTCGGGTTAAGAACTTAATTCGTTCTGGAGGTCCATTCTTAACCTGAAACTGTTATTAACCTGAAGCACCACTTTAGCTAATGGGGCCTCCTGCTGCCGCCACACAATTTCTGTTCTCATCCTGAAGCAAAGTTCTTAACCCGAGGTACTATTTATGGGTTAGCGGAGTCTGTAACCTGAAGCGTCTGTAACCTGAGGTACCATTGTATTTAAAATGCATCTCTGGGTTATTTGTGGGGCATAGGAATTCATTCTCTTTTTTTCTTTTCCAAAATATAGTCTGGCCCCCCACAAGGTCTGAGGGACAGTGGACCGGCCCCCTGCAGAAAAAGTTTGCTGCCCCCTGATCTAGGTGAACCGATTCAGTATAAGAAAACTTCCCGTCTTCCTCCGTTGTTCCTCTTATACTGCATATGACCCCACAACTTAAGAAGACAAGATTAAAACTGGTTGAGAGTGTGTGTGCAAATAGCTCAATAACAGATGACGGCAAGTGCTTGCTGCAACCTTTCAGATAAAGTGTACACATGCAGACTTGTTTAAATATTCACTATTGACCAATTTACATTCAATGTGTATTTAGGGGCTCTTTAAAATATAGGCTGTTGACACAGTGGACAGTAATAGCTGTACAGTTTATCATATGCCTACTGTTCGTTCGGAGACTGCCTAATATGAAAAGGTTGTGTTTTTAAATTTTATTACTGCCTATGGATTATGGAGCAGCAGCTGTTCTGGTTGTGTGCAGCAGCGCTCAAGTAAACTGGGCATGAAATAAAAAATTTCCCCTTCTCTCCCCTGCTGCTGCTGCTAGAATGCTGCCTTGCCCAAAATGTGCCTCAGGCTGGAATTCTAATCTCACCTACCTGGGAATAAGTCCTGTTAAACTTGGTGAGACTTACTTCTGAGTAGGATTGCATTGCACGTGAAGAAATTGCACTTCGGTACTGATCAACCTCTATGGTAGCGCTGTTTTTTGAGGTAAACAAAACTGCTTGGCTTTATTGTAACTCAATATATTGTAGCTGTCTTCCTTTCTGTCACATTTTATCTCACATTTTCCTATGACAAATGGTTCCCACACTTATATCTTTAGCTATGGGCTACAGGGAGAGCATAAACAAAAGTTTAGAGAGGCTGCTAGGAAGGACCTTGGTCTGAATTACCTCAGTGCATGAAAACAATGTTTAGTTATAGCTGTTCAAAACCTTTGCTAACCCTTTATTTCAAACACACACACACACCCCAATTTATAAAGAAGGCAACTAACCAAAGAGCACAAAGTAAATTTATAGATTATACCAAAAAATAAAATTATTATTTTTTTAAAAAAGTATATTTTTGTTGAAAGTTTAGACCCTCATGGTCACTTCCAACTCTACAGTTCTATGATCAGCCATCCCAAACCTGCCACCCTCTAGATGCTTTGGTGTGTGCGTGTGTGTGTGCGCGCGCACGCACACGTATAAAGAACAGCCACCGGGGGGGGTTGCCTGGGGAGGGGGTATATTACTACTACTATTAATTTCATTTCTATACTGCTTTATGGAATGCCCACCTGTCACATGTCAAGGAAATAAACCACTATCTGACTTTTAGAGGACACCTGAAGGCAGCCCTGTATAGGGACATTTTTAATGTTGTATGTTTTATTGTGCTTAATGTTTTTAATTTGTTGGAAGCCATCCAGAGTGGCTAGAGTAATCCAGTCAGATGGGCCTCATGTAAATTTATTATTATTATTATTATTATTATTATTATTATTATTATTATTATTATTATTTTTATTATTTTATTATTTTTTTATTATTATTATTATTAGTAGTAGTAGTAGTAGTAGTAGTAGTAGTAATAGTAGTATCAAAATAATTTTTATGAATGAGATTACCGGGCAAAAACAAGCTCACAATTCTCATTGAGTTTACATACTGAAGGTACACATGTAAGAGGCTCATTTATCATTATATTTTACGGAATGATTCATGTTCTCATTGCTTTATACTACTAGTACTACTACTAATACATCTCAAGGTGTTTTACAACCTTCATTTACATATCAAACCAAACATTCCAAAATAAAACATTACTAAAAGAGGTCAGACATAGAATACACATTTAAAACAGCATAATTAGCAAGATAATAAAATAATACTTTAAACATAGACCATATATGCTTCCAATGCAGGAAACTTGGGCTCAGTTGCCTGTGTTTGCATTAAAAGACCTGGCGTCAGGCAGAGAAGCATAGGGACACCAAGACACAAATGAGACACTAAGTGCGCATTTAGCATCACCCTTGATGTGTCACTGAGGCGCTGCCTCAGGCAGATCTTCACTGCTATATTCCAGTCCATGTAAGGCTCATTGATGACCTCCAAAGAGACTGAGCTCATGCCCCCCAATCCTACTGATGCTGCCATGTAGTTAAGGAAGCCCCTGGGTCTCAGGTTCCCCACTCCTGACACATAGGCATGGAGGTTGGAAGAAGGAAAATGGCGCCGACTGTTGAGTCTGCAGCCTAACGTGACTGTTTCAAATCACTTCATGTCAAGGGGCTAGCTGTTATTTTACCATTCAGAGCCATTCTGGTGGCTCTTGAAAGAAAACCCTTCAGGCTAATCATGTTCTGGGAATCCTATATTATGCTTCCCCTGGTGGATCATGTCTTTGCAGGCACACACCCCTTATAAAAGTATAAAAAATGCAGAGGCAGACAGCAAAGTAAAACAAAAAAGTATGATATATTATTCATAGAGAGCCCAGAGATGCAGGAAGGGGGAGAACCCACTTTTTATCCTTAGGAAATATATGTCGTCTTGGTTTTGTAACATAAATGGTAGATATGGTTTCTATTTAAAACACATACACAGGCAGGAATGAGACACGGTCCATTGCTTAACAATGAGTCCAGGAATTCACCAAGTGAGATTTGTACTCTTTAGTTTGGCAAATTTGTTGCTGCCTTTCCAACGCTGAGGATAAACTATTCCCATAAAAAGAGCATTTGGGTTTAGGAAAGATTTGTGTTTCCTTAGGCACTCAAAATATTAATATCTGAGTAGCCAATTGAGGGAGGAAGATTAGTTCCTGTTTCTTAAGTTCTTTCAGAGAGAGAAAAAGGAGCCCAAGACCTAAGGAAGCTGACCTCAGGGACTTCAATATGGCACATTGTTAGTTAACAAGCCTAAGGATTAGATGTCTAGTTTTTAGAATTACATTTTTTTTCTGTGAAAAAAATAACACTGTTCTGGGGATTATCTCCCCAGATGATTTCTTAAGTAGCAGCCACTGAGCAGAAATAAAACTGATAGGCTTAAGAAACAAATGAGTCCTAAGAAGACCTCTAATCCTTCCTTAGAATAATATACAGGCCCTTCTCTCGAGCTCCAGAACAAAGCTCAAATGCTTTGGGCTGCTGACTATCTGAAATAGCCATTGCACATGCTGAAAATGCATTGAATTCTTCCTCTGGCAGCTTTTGTTATTGTTATTTTGGCCCACCACAATGCAGAGCTGGTCCAAAGTCCATTAAAGTCAATAAGTGTCACTGTTTTCAATGAGCTTTGCAAAATACTAAAGACTCCGGCTTGGCTTCCCTTGGAGTTCCTTTAGAGCAGATTGACAGCACATTCAATTTCCTGTAAAAAAACACAAAAACCTAACTTGGAATCTTTCAAAGATACAGAAGTCTCGGCACCTTCTTATGTTGCCACACAGCTCTGAGATCACAGGAGCACCAAGGGAACTGTGCCTCCTACACTTTAGAAGGGTTCACCTGACTTTCCTTTTATCCCACGGCGCTAAAGAAAAATGCCACAGGAAAAGGTGCTCTCCTTCCTTCCCATCCATCCGATAGACAACAGCTAAAGCAAAAAAAAAACTTCTCCTTCTCCTCAGTTTGGAAAATAGCTTAAAATTGGCCACACCTGTTCTTGTGGAAAATAGGTATGGTATCTATCATTGAGGGCAATGCCACTACCAACTAATAAATACCAACTGCTGGAATTCACTAGTGAGAAGAGTCCTTTTGCACACAGGTCCTCCATCTGGTTGGCCACTTTGAGAACAGGATGGCAAATCCTCACCGTGATCAACTCCCACCTGGAAACCTGTGTCCCTGCTGTGGAAGGACATGTGGATCCAGAATTGGCCTCCACATCCACTTATGGACACACCATTAAGGCCATATTCATGGAAGACATCCTTACTTGGCTACAAGTGATAGCTGAAGAAGAAGAAGAAGAAGAAGAAGAAGAAGGAGGAGGAGGAGGAGGAGGAGGAGGAGGAGGAGGAGGAGGAGGAGGAGAAGCTGGACTAGATTTGGTTTTATTCTGCAAAGCTCTTCTTATGTTGCATTTATTAGTGATTTATCTAATGCTTTTTTTCTTTAAAAATGTTTGGAGGTACTCTCATTTTCCTACTCATATTGAAATACTGCCCCTCAATGAGGCCAAAGTAGATTCACAAAATGTTTATAGGGGTATGCATATCCCTGCAGGAAAAAAGCACTGGATTTATCCCAAGATCCTAAGAGCTTTATGCACTCTTAACCTTTTCATGAAAGTGAAATGCCCACAGGTGAGGAAGGAAATTTAGATGCAGTTCCTTTATTTTGCATTGTTTCTATTTTACTGGTATAGTAGAAGATTTGGGTCATCCTTCTCACCCGCCCTTGTGGATTTTTTATTTTTTATTTATTAAGCTTAGAAATTGGTATATGTGTCACCAGAGAGCAGAATTTGAAAATCCCATGCATGGTCCAGGTGCCACACTGCCACCATTATTCTAGGGGCATTTTAAGGGAGGGAACCGTGCTGAATGCTCTTCCAACAGAGATTCAATTGGCATCTTCTATATTAACCTTTAAACATTTGCTGAACACATGTCTTTGCTGCCAGGCTTATGCAGACAATTAAGGAAAGCATTTTCTTTAATAGCTGGTGATCTGTAATTTTAAATCGTTTTGTGGTTTGTCTTGTGCATGTATAATTGTTGTAAACAGCTTTGGTATTTTTTAAATGAAATTGTAATCTAGAAGTATTTTTATAAACAAGTGAACAAAGACAGCAGAATGTCCTGCTTTTGAGCCAGTGAGAAAAGCAACAGGACCATACTCCCTCTGTCCTTCTCAATATAAAGGTCATTCATCAGGATGACTAAGGTTGATTTAGTTCTTGAAAGTAGGTCTGTAGATCACTGTCTCTTCCAAAAAAAATTAAATCCAATAATATTATGGAAAATTCCCAATACTTAACCACTTCTTTTTACAAAATGATCCTTCTTCTAAAACTGCTTAGATTTTGGCAGGTTATTAACTTATAGTGGGCATCGAGAACACACAGCAAGACAGATAAAGGCCTTGTCTGCACTGGTAGTTTACCATGCATTAATGTGTATTTAACGGTTATTTAACATCCTTCTCACCTGCTGCAGCAGGGAATCAGTATAGCTGCTTAGTTACTGTGCTACTCAAACTGTGGGTGGACAAAATCTCATTTCGGCAATTCACAGAGCAATAACATTAATGCAGAAGGTAGCACATATCTGTGGCTGTGCAATTGTAAAACTTCCCCTGAAGATTAAGAGAAAAAGTCAACCTAGACAGATAACAGGCAGGCAGATTCACTCTCTGCATCAGGATTGCCCAGTTACTGTAGCAGGATCGAAGGCATGCAGGCATTATAAAGATGAAAATGTGCCTGAGATGCTGGGCTGATGGGCAAAACAGATAATAAAAAGCACATTCACTGTAAACAATGAAAATGAAAAGAGCACAGAATGTAACACAGAATTTGTGACTATCATAGTGTTAAATATTTCACATCTGAGGTACAGGAGGAGGACTGGGTGCATTGGTGCATATATAGTGAAGAACAGAAGAAGAAGAGGAGAAGGAGGAGGAAGAAGAAGAGTTTGGATTTGATATCCTGCTTTATCACTACACAAAGGAGTCTCAAAGCGGCTAACATTCTCCTTTCCCTTCCTCCCCCACAACAAACACTCTGTGAGGTGAGTGGGGCTGAGAGACTTCAGAGAAGGTCACCCAGCAGCTGCATGTGGAGGAGCGGGGAAGCGAACCCAGTTCACCAGATTACGAGTCCACTGCTCTTAACCGCTACACTACGCTGGCTGAGAACAGAAAAAATAGCATGGACTTAATCTGCATTCCACCAAGAGGTGAAAATTACCATAGAATGACTGGAGTTTGGAACACAATAAACTAAGCACGCAGGATCTATTTGTTGCAATCTGAACTGTGCTGCTGACACCAGGAGGTGGCATTTCTTCCAGTATTCCATCAAGGATGCTTTTACAGTTTCCCTTTGATGCAGGTCCCAACTGAGCTGAAAGCAGCACAGGAAGGTGAGGGCAGGGAGAGAGAGAGAGGAAGAGAGAGGAAATGTACCATAGAAACACAACATTTGTAGGACTGGTTCACAAAGCCTAGGTGTGCAGGTAGGCTTGTTGCAAAACAGAGAGAGCGGTGCGGGAGAAAGACTCTCCTCCCTGCAAGAGAGGGGAGTGGTTGTGGGCGGGAGCCCGGACTCCGCCCTGGCAGGGGCCTTAGCCCCTGCCCCTTCCTTACCTGGCCGGCCGGCGCCCACGCCCACTGGGGGCAGCCAACCAGGTACCTCTGAGGGGCGTGTTTAGCAGCTTAATGCTGCGGCGCCGGCCTCGCCTCCCCCTCAGTCCTCGTCGTCCCGCAGCGAGTCACCCTCCACTCCCATTTAGCTCAGGGTCTAGGTTTTTGGCCTTGCTATGGACCTTAGGTTGGTCACCCTGGTTGTCTGGGGGGCCTGGTAGGAATTTTTCCATTTGGCATTAGGCTTTTTGGTTTTTTCGCCTACCTCGTAGCAAACATCACAACTTTTGTGGTATTGGTGGGTAGGTTAGGCATTGGATTCATGTGTTGTGCTGTGTCAAGGGCTAGGTGTGGCCATCGCCTATGCTATCTACCGTGGGTTATTCCGTTAAAGGAATCTGGCGGTCGTGTATTCCGTCCGATGCCTGCTTGGCGGGAGGCCATGGCACGACCCTCGGTGACATCAGGGGGTGAGCCCATAGTTGGATGAGCATCAACAGGCTCCACCTACTGTTGAATAAACCCACCACCTATAGTCATCCAATGCCTAAGCCAATACCTTTTCACTGCTGTAATCAATAAAGTTGTGGCCTTTTCACGCCCATTAACCTTATACCACGTGTCCATGTGTATTTATTTCACTTAGCGGGGTCGGGGCCCTCGATCCACAAGAGGCTGTTCTTCTCACTTTTTGGCTCTGCCTCACCTGTTTTTGACTCTGGCCCAGCTACTACCGCTTTGTGCCTCTGTTCCCCTCTAGCACGTGAACCCCCAAAGCGGTTTACCCCCAAGGAGATGCAACACTCAGTAGAAAAAAAGGTCGTCCCCCCCTGGCATTGATCTGAACTGACAGGTGGGCTGGTATGGCAAGAAACACTTTGTATTTTGCTTCCGATTTGAATGTGACTTTGTAAATGAACATAAGCACCTTGAATTTAATCCAGTATCATATTAAAAGTTAGCAGGTCGACAGCAAACTGAGCAGGCACAAAGGGCCCCTGATCACAGTCTTCCCCACTATGGTATTGCTATTTAAATTATAGCAATCATTTCTAAATTTGCATCTCTTAATAGAAATAAACCATATACCAATTTCATACATCATTTTTTTTTGCTTTCTCTTTTTTTGGTGATGCATTTGCTCTTTTGGGGGGATGTTCAAATGGCCATCCTAACCAGGAGTTTTAAAAATAGTCTAATGACTAGTTCTAGTTCCATGTGCCTAGTCTGGATTTGCCCCCACCATCTTGTAGGCAAAGTGTTTCTGAAAACAAAGGCATTTTCAAAAGCTGGTGGTCACAACCTGCCCTTGCTTGAATCCTAAACCAAGCTGGCTGCGACTGGACCAGGAAGGATGGGAGAAAAAGCCACCATAACCACATCAGATTTCTGTTCTCCTGCTGAAGGTTATCCTATTGGCTAATTGGATTTTCAAATTAGACAATCATACTGATAGCTTAATTTAATTCAGTGGCTCTCAAATGAGATTGGATTTACTTTCCTGAAGTGATAAACTGAAGCTATTTGATGTACATGTTTTTCTACAGGGTCAAACTAGATGTTTTACAAAGTTGTGTAGAACATTCTCCTAACTTTTTTATGTTAAAATGAAAAGCAGGGATGGCGAGAGGAAAATGGGAAGAGAAGGAGGTGACATGTAACTCTTTCCAAAGCTCCATTGTCTTTACTCCACAAAGGAAGAAAGAGACTGAGGCGTGATTTTTGACCAGAAAACAGCAGGTATATGTGTGTGTAGAAATCATAGTTGCCACATAATATCAACACACACTCTTTAAATCTTCCATCAGATGCCTTTAATCCCCGCCTTCCCTTTTGCCTTTTTGTCAAGCTATATAGTCGCACCTTGGTTTTCAAACAGCTTAGTTCTCGAACGTTTGGTTCCCGAATGCCACAAACCCAGAAGTGACTGTTCCGGTTTGCGAACTGTTTTTGGAAGCTGAACGTCCGACGGGGCTTCTGATTGGCTGCAGGAGCTTCCTGCAGGCTATCAGAAGCTGCGATTTGGTTTTCAAACATTTTGGAAGTCGAACCAACTTCTGGAACGGATTCCATTCGACTTCCAAGGTACACTGTGCTGCTATCCATCAGGTAATGCACTAGACTGTATTAAAAGTAATGTTGTTGGCTTTAAGGGAAATGCAAGATCTGAAATTAAGGTAAAACTGGAAATGTCCAGTTCATACAGCGTGGCTGCAGCCATAGCCAGTGGCGTAGTGTTAGGATAACCATATTATCTGTAAGCTAATTGCCTTAAGTGGTTTGCAAATCACACTGTGGGTCACTTCATGTTTTCGCTGAATGCATCCAAGCCTTTAATAAACAGTTCATAATGCTGAAGATAATGCCTGGTGTACTCTGGTTCATGGGGTCACGAAGAGTCAGACATGACTAAACATCATCAACAACAACAACAATGCTGAAGAATAATGGTTGCTTCCATCCTTGGTGGTTAATGCCATTAACAGCTCGTGGGTCCCTGAACATTTTAAAAGGAGTTCTTATTTTTGCTTGAAGTTGTATCCATAGTCCTCCCGCCCTTCCACACACCTTCAAATAAATGGATGGCTGTTCTGCCAGTGATTGTTAAATCTATGAAGAACTACAGTATCTTCCTTGCAAGAGACAGATAATTGAGGAAGCTGATTGTGTGATATTTATTTCTTGTTATGATGAGCAAATAAGATAAGACTGTTCTTAAGAAACATCTGTGTCCTTGCTGCGTATCTTTGTTCCATACACGTTACTTGGCAAGGATAACTTGAAAGCAAACAAGCTGTCACTCAGCATCCTGGCACAGATCCTGCTGAAAGTTGCTTCATCTTTACACAGATTAAATTGACACGAACATGTCTTTTTTTTAATTTTCTAGGCAAATCATGCCACTGCTCAGTTCAGTCCAACAACTAAAGAGAAGAAAAATACATTAAAAAAAAAAAAAGCCTCACAGAAAAGCACCGGGAACTGAAAAATCCCATCTCTTCCGCCATGTGATCAAATTAATTGGGGATCCATTCAAGTGTAACTGATAATGAGTGTCAATGTGTGAGTCACCTAGAATCTCACAAGTATGAAAAAAGCAGGTGACAAAGTTATTCTATTGTCCTTCCTTCCTTCCTTCCTTTTTTGATGGAGAAGAGCATTTACCAACATCTGTTTTTTTTAAATAAATAAATAAATAAATAAATAAATAAATAAATAAATAAATATCTAGAGCATCATTTTCTAGACTAGTGCCCTCTAGATGTTTTGGACTATGGTAATGAGAGTTGTAAGACTGATGGGAGTTGTAGTCTAAAACATCTAGAGAGCACCAGGTTGGTGGAGGCAGATTAAGAGGATATTCCTTTAGTTCTTTAAAATGGCTTTCTTTATTACACCAGTGGGAGCTTTCCTTCTGATGCAAGTAACAGTTGTGTGTGTTGTGGAGGAGGGACGAATTGAAATTGTGGCAGCAGTGAAAACCAATTAAGTTAGCACTCCTTGTACATAGGGCTCTGATGAAAATAAATGAAGATTCAAAACCCTGTCTCTCTCCACAGTATCTACTGAAACTGTTGGATTGGGTCATAGTTTGGGAGTCTGTGTGTTGTAGCGGTAAGAGTGACAGGCTAGAACTGGGAAAACCTAGGGCCCAATCCGTATTCAGTTACACAGCTCACTGGATGACATTGGGCAAGTCATTATATCTTAGCCTAGCCAACTTCATAGGGTTTCTATGTGAATCAAATAGGTGAGGTGATAACCATTTGTGCTGCCTAGAGCTCTTTAGTTTGTATAAAGATCATGATATATCCAAAGGGGGGCTTGCCAACACTGGCTTTGATCCCTGAAACAACTTGATCATGACATGATAGCCAATTACCCAGACCTATAATATAAAAACACAGATCTATATGTTGTGATGATATTGAATATCAAAGCCTCTTCTGTGCTAGTTTCTAATGGTGTTGTATAAAGGACACGTATGGCAGTGAACAGATGAAAGGGGAGCAAAGTATTCCATTTAAGCACAGAGAGGTATAATAAACAAGAGCCCCAAATCCATAAATGTATTCCTAGTACACTACATAAAACAGATGTCACTGATATTTTTAAAGGGATAATAAGATAATCTGAAGAGGTCACCGCATGGAAATATAGGCAGTAAACATTTTAGCTTCTATAAGATTATTACAAGGATAATTTCCTTTGTCCTGGTGACTTATTGTTTAATAACAGCTTTATAACCTTAGTGATACAATGACTGCAAATCTATACATGCTGCTCCTTTCTGAAATAGATATAGCTGAAGACTGTATAGAAAAAAATGGTTGAAAATATTTCCTTCTGTTTCAGAGGAGCACATGCTTTTGGGATGATGTGTTGTTGAGGACATTGGTGTGTAAGCTTATAAATTTCTGCATTATTTTTCTTTCTTTCTTTTTTGCCCTGAGTTTCCAGTGCCACCACGGTGGGCCAATACTTTCTTTCTTTTTTTATTTCAATGCAAAATTATAACAAAAATTACACACATTGAATCCAAAATAATACCATACAAACAAGAAAAGAAAGAAAGCAGAACACAAAAAAACAAAAACAAAAAACAAAAAACACAAACGTCTACAAATAAAACCATATCATCATTCTAATCTAGTCATTACATACATATACACATATTGACTTCCTTCCTTTGTTCTAAGACCTCATAATTTTTGCTCTTACTAAATTGTTGTGTCTAATGTAGATTACTTCCATCATTGTACTTTTTTACACCATTTTTCTTTTTCTTTAACCCTGTAAAGCATCATTCATTACATACTAGAACAATGTTTTTTCATATACTCTTTAGCACATCACCATTCTTTTAATAATTTCTGGTCCGATTGTCCCCTTATGAATGCTGTGAGTCTTGCCAGATTTATATATTCACAAAATTTAATTTGCCATTCTTTCATTGATGGAATTTTTCTCCCTTTCCAATTTTTTGCTATAAGCATCCTGGCAGCTCTGGTTGCATAAATGAATACTTTCCTTTGATTGTCAGGAATATCATTTGTGATTATACCTAAAAGGAATGCCTCCGGTTTTTTACCAAAAGATATTTTAAACATCTTTTTGATTTCTTCATATATTTCATTCCAAAATTGTTTAATAGGTGAGCATTCCCACACGGTGGGCCAATTCTTGTATAGTGACCATTTCAAAGAACAGGTTGTATCCAATGGTGTTTTAGATGAGTTCTGGTAGCCCGGTTGGACTTCCCCTTCCTCTCTTCCCATCATGCACCTCACCAACCTGTTTGAGAGAATGCTCCAACCCTCTCAACCAGATTTTGAGGACGCACTGAGTGCAGGGTGCAGGGCGGAAAAGAGGAAGGAAAAGCTCCATTGAGAGAATGGGTGGAACAACAGCATTGGATACAACCATATGTTGATTCTTCATTTATGCCTGATCACACCTGAAGATACGGTCCACATATTTTATTGGTGGATTAGTCCCTTTATCTGAAGCCCTGAGTAGACATAATGTTGATGTTGTCAGGATCAGATGATGTTGATTGTTTTACCGGTATGCTTTATGTTTATTTAAGCTTTCAATATTATTTAATTAACTCTTGGTTAATTGTTGGACTGTCAATACTGCAATATGTTTGGTTTTGTTAAAAACAAAGTACTCTGGCAAGTGTGAAATGTGCTATGGCTAGTGATATATGCTGTCATTGTATTCAGATTGTTGCCACTTTTTTCTGTTAATTGTCTTGAGAACCATGTATTTGTGGAAAATGTAGCATATAAATAAACTTGACCATGCCCCATCTACGCCTTGGTTCTTGTTTACTATGTTCCAGCAGTATGAACTGACCTAAGATCAAGTTTAGTATCTGAGTAATCATGAAGTTTAATTGCTTTATAGTAGTCAAAGAAACATGCTTTATAGAACTATTGTTGTGCCTAACTCAGCTTTGACTTCAAAAATCCAGCTTTATAAGAAAATACAGAGTAAATATCATGATTAGGAGCTTAAGCTCTCAAAAAAATATTATCTAGATATATTGCTTAACGAATGATGTCAGTATGTGTGCTCTTCTACTGCTATGGAAAATACAAAGAGTAATAAAAAGTCATTTGGAATGCAAAAGAATATATTTTTTATTCTTATATTGAATTAAATGAGATGTATGCATATACAGTGGTACCTCCTGTTACAGATGGGATCTGTTCCAGGGGCCCATCTTGTAATGTGAAATGCCCACAACTTGAAGCACTGTATCTGCGCAGGCGCCCGAAACGCGATTTGGCACTTCTGCACATGTGCGAGCGGTGAAACCCAGAAGTACCCTGTTCTGGTACTTCCGGGTTGCCATGGGATGTAACACAAAAAGATGCAACATGAAGCAGACACAACACGAGGTAACATCAGGGTTAAGGTAGGTTATTTTTCAAGCTGGCTAAAGAATTTCTATAGGAATTTAGTGGGCTCTCAGATAATTCTGGCATCAGACATAGCAGCCTGATGCCATCTTTTGCCATGCTGTAAACCAGGAATGAATAGCCTTGAGTCCATGGGCCAAGTTTGTCCCTCCAGGCCTGTCTATCTAGCCTCTGGACTCCCTCAGGCCATACTCTCCCAAGGCACACCTCTCAGCAGCCTTGAACTCTGAGAATGTCTATTGCTTGCCTGGATGAAGGACAGAGAGGGATTCACAGATATGAAGAAGGTCTGCTGTACACAGGTAAAATTCAGTTTCATTGCTTTGTCCACTTTTGCCTCTGGACCTCCCCACTCCAAAATTTGCCCCCCTCTCAGTACTATCTGAAAATATAACACTTGTGAGAAAAGGGGTCGCATCTGCTGCTTCTTTCTTGGATAGGGGCTAAATTTCTCCAATATTTTTGGGAGGGGGTTGATGTTTACCTTGCTACCTAGCGAGGCGGGTGAGTTACTTGCATTTTTAGCTTTAAAGATAGTGCTCCGCGCTGCTCCATTTCTCTCTGCCTACTTCAGAAGCAGCACTCCATCACATTCCTCCAAAACCATTCAAGGTCTGGTGGGATGTGGTAACCTTGTGGCGCTTTTCTGCACATTTCCAATAATGTTTTTTTTTTTTTGGGGGGGGGGGAGTGATGCAATGTGGCAAGACATCATGTGGCAGCACTCCCGAGGCATTCCAGTGGGAGACTGAGAAAATATTTCATTCTGCTATATTCATATTAGTGTTGGAGGTGTCCCACTCATTTGCACATGTTGGCATCATATTAAAATATAGCAGCTATTTATTCTATATTGGAACGAAGCTGGGTTTTAGATTGCTGTTTTGCCCCATTATTTATAATAATGCAAATTTCCATTTGATACATGGACTCTGTCACCCAAGGTTAGCAATAAAAGAGAATGGCCAGCAGTTGGTTCCCATAAAATCTCATTAGTGCCTTTTATTTTTTCTGACAATTCTTTGAAGAGAATGGTTCATTAACATGCAAATAGAGATAACCCCTATTTCCAGGCTAATTGTGATAGTGCATTCTTATGCATTCAAATAAATCTGACCATTTTCGGGCCAAACCAATTTTGGAGACTAAATTATGAAAATGGTGCTTGGCCGATGGAAGCTGGTTGCCAGCTTAATTACAGCTGATTATACGTTATTTATCTTATCATGAGTGTTCAATGTTAAATTAGCTTATTGCAGCCTAATAAATGGTTAATAGATTTTAAATAAATGAGTAATCAATACCTATGGATTGAAGCAGAGTCCAAGGACTTGATGAGTTGATGATATACTGCTTATAGTTATAAAGCAAAGGCTTCTTAACCACCTTCAAGTGACAGGAAGCCCATTGAAACTATTCATCATTTTGTGTCCTATTGACTTCTCCTTTTGAAGTATATTTAATAGCAGTAGTTTAGCATATTTGAGCTTGTCAGTGGAGATCACACCGTGGCTGCCAATAAAAGAAACAAAGTGTTGGACAGAGATCCTTAACAGAAAGAGATAGCAAAGGCAGTTCATCATTGTTGCAGGTCCTACATTTCCACAGGAAACCAATATAGAAATATAGATATAGATATAGATATGCAACAATGGTACCAAGGAATGGAAAAGGATTACTGCTGTGCATCTGGGAAGTTTGCTTTTGAAAGGAAAGAGATATTTGTGATACATTGTTTAGATTTTTTTGTTTAGCGATAAATATTTGGTAAAGTACAGATTGACTTAATTAGTTTTCACTTTCTGACAGGGGTCACCTGAACACCTTTCCTTAACTTGTTATGGCTGGGTAACTTCAGGCATGTATGGAGGAAATGGATTGTCTTGGCTACCTTTGAAGGTAACTAGGAAACTACAACTAATCCAGAATACGGCAGCTAAACTGGTGACTGGGACCATATAACACTGGTCCTAAAGAATCTACACTGGCTCCTAGATGTTTCCAAGCACAATTCAAAGTGTTGGTGCTGACCTTTAAAGCTCTAAATGGCCTCGGCCCAGTATTCCTGAAGGAGCATCTCCACCCTCATCGTTCAGCCCGGAGACTGAGGTCCAGCTTCGAGGGCCTTCTGGCAGGTCCCTCACTACAGGGAACCAGGCAGAGGGCCTTCTCGATTGTCGCACCCGCTCTTTGGAATGCCCTCCCATCAGATGTCAAGGAAATAAATAACTATACAACTTTTAGACGATATATGAAGTTTGTAATGGTTCAGGGAAGTTTGTAATGGTTGATGTTTCATTGTGTTTTTAATATTTTGTTGGGAGCTGCCCAGAGTGGCTGGGGCAACCCAGTCAGATGGATGGCATTTTAATAATAATAATAATAATAATAATAATAATAATAATAATAATAAGCCCATTTCACTCTGTCTTCACCCTGGTCACCCTGGTAAATGACCTGTACAGTTGTACCTCAGCTCCCAAATGCCTTGGGAGTCGAATGTTCTGGCTCCCAAACAATTGAAACCCAGAAGTGACTGTTCCAGTTTTCAAATGTTCTTTTGGAAGCCGAATGTCCGACAGGGTTTCCGTGGCTTCCTATTGGCTTCAGGAGCTTCCTGCAGCCAATCAGGAGCTGTGCTTTGGTTTCTGAACATTTTGGAAGTCGAACGGACTTTTGGAACAGATTCTGTTTGACTTCCAAGGTACAACTGTATAGGGAGAGATTGAGGGAGTATAATCCTGTTGATTCTTCTGATCTCTTGGCAGCTTGTGATCACCCATGGTATACTCTTGGATTGGTTTTTTAAATTGGGAGCTGTGGGCATGGCTGTATGTTGGTTCAGGTACTACCTGCAGGACCACGCTCAGCGACTGAATCTTGACAAGATAAAGGCATTGGTGGTGGGTAGTTATCGTGTCCAGAAATTGGAGAGACAACCTGTTCTGAATGGAGTCACATTGCCCTGAAAGAGCAGGTTTATAGCTTGGGGCACTTTTTGATTCAACATTGGCGCTTGAAGACAAAGTTGCAGCTACTGAACCCACTTGAAGGTGTAACTTTAACTCAGAAAGTCCTGAATGACTTGGGAACCAAATCCTCAAATGAATATTTTCCCCTATATCTTTCAGCCCAGGTCCTGAGATCTGTGTAGGATACCCATTTCATGGTCCTGATAATAGTTATAATCTGTTGCACAAGGACACAGAGTAGAGCCCTCTCTGTTGGTGGAGCCCCAGTTGTGGAACTCAACCCTTTGGAGGGGAATTATCTCTTTTGCTATTGTTATTTAACTTTTGGCATCAACTTGTGTGTTCACTTGTGTGTTTGGAGACTGTTTTAGCACTAGATCAGAACAAATGGCCATCAGTTTTCTGTGGATTGTGATTTGTTCTGATTTGGCCCTAAAGAGCGGGCTTTCTGGGGGAAAGCAGTGAGGCCAAGGTAAAATCACCTGGACGCGTGCCAAAAAAATGTGGAACAAGCAGAAAACCACTCGGATCCTTGATTTCCAGGCATGGGACAAGCAGAAGTGTGGATGAGCTCTTAGTCTTGTGCACCTTTTTGTTGCTGGATGACTGAAATAATAATAATAATAATAATAATAATAATAATAATAATAATAATAATAATAATAATAATTTATTATTTATACCCCGCCCATCTGGCTGGGTTTCCCCAGCCACTCTGGGCGGCTTCCAAAAGAATATTAAAATACTATGATACATCAAACATTAAAAGCTTCCCTAAACAGGGCTGCCTTCAGATGTCTTCTAAAAGTCTGGTAGTTGTTGTTCTCTTTGACATCTGGTGGGAGGGCGTTCCACAGGGAGGGCACCACTACCGAGAAGGCCCTCTGCCTGGTTCCCTGTAACTTGGCTTCTCGCAGTGAGGGAACCGCCAGAAAGCCCTCGGTGCTGGACCTCAGTGTCCGGGTAGAACGATGGAGGTGGAGACGCTCCTTCAGGTATACTGGACCGAGGCCGTTTAGGGCTTTAAAGGTCAGCACCAACACTTTGAATTGTGCTCGGAAACGTACTGAATGCTGATCTGAATGCTGTTAGTTTTATGTTTGGTTTAAATTTTTTAATGATTGTGTAATTTATTATTGTGTTTTTGAATTGGTATTTTGTAAACCATCATGCGATCCTATGGCATAAAAGGTAGTTTAGAAAGCATAAGAAATAGACAAATACAGAAAAATAAATTGAGGACAGGGCTAGTATGTGCAGCCTCACTCCTCACTGCAGATCTTCAGGCAATAACTCTTGAATAGAACTTATATCTCCATGGTAACCAAAGTCTTGGATGACGTTGCCTATCCGATGCTAAATTCTACAGAAATTGTTAGCCCAGATTGTGTAGATAATTTATAGCACCAATGAAGCCTGGCTCACTATGCATAAGCACGGTACTCAGCCACAGCTGACCGTAGAGGTGAAAGCCCCAGATTGGAACAAACAGAAGAAGTTGTAGGAATCACATCACTCCGACTTATGAATTGCTCTCAGCCAACCAAAGCCTATGTGGAGGTTTATGGAACAAATACCCGTCAAGTGTCCTGTGGGAAATAGGATATCCCATTTTATCACGTGAAATTATGGCAGCCATTTTGGGTGCCACACTCTTACACAATCACACACCACGCTCACGTCCCACTAAAATACTTTTTGGGTGTGAGATTGCAGCGCGGGTCACATGACTTGCCCAGCAGCACATCTTGGAAGAAACGTGTTCCGGGTTTTGATCTGAAAAATCAGATTGTTCTACGTCTGTGGCAATATTACTGGAGGCACATCAATATGTGAATATCAATCAAAAGAATGATGCAGTTTTAAAGCTACAAATCCCATAATACATTGCACCTGCAAGGGAAACATGCATGCACAAAAATATTCAGGGTCTTGACTGAAAGTGCAGTGGTGACAACGTGGACTCAATTGATGTGTAACAGCAGCCCACAAAAATTAAAGCTGGCAGATAGGTTATGTGGGTGTGCAGAAATCCACTGCTCAAGATTGAAAGAAACTGAAGAGGGAAATTCTCCCAGTGCATTTCACACATGCCAACACATTTCTGATGTTGAGCTTTTCCCGGGGCTTCCTAGAAACAGAAAAATGCTAAAGAGAAATAGTAGATGGATTTGCAAAACGAAAGACAAATGTGATAGGTTTTGACATTCCACTTCACATAATCTTCCAGTTTCTTGAGGATGGTAATGTTTTAGATAAGAGCATTTGTGCTCTTTTGTATTTGCCTATTTAGAGCCGTATACTATAGATAGCAGACAAATCCTCATTGAAAACATTGAAAAGCCATTCTACTGTTCCTGCCAGGAGCTTGGCTTATAAACTGTAGTTCACCTGGCAGTAAGCATCACTGTGCTAAATTGAAGTTCCTTCAGCGTACATCTAGGACTGCAATTCCTCTGTATGCATCCCCACCAAAATATACTCTCATCCTGATGTAGTCCTTTCTGTGTAGGAGGTCCAGGAAATATATTCTTTGGACAGGAACAGGATCTTGGTGCTCTTTTTTCCATCTAAAGTAGTGTTATGGGAATATTTAGCATAACGGCCTTGGCCCAGTATACCTGAAGGAGCATCTCCACCCCCATCATTCAGCTCAGACACTGAGGTCCAGCGCCGAGGGCCTTCTGGCAGTTCCCTCACTGTGAGAAGTGAGGTTACAAGGAACCAGTCAGAGGGCCTTTTCAGTAGTGGCACCTGCCCTGCTGAACGCCCTTCCACCAGATGTCAAAGAGAAAAACAACTACCAGACTTTAGAAGACATCTGAAGGCAGCCCTGTTTAGGGAAGCTTTTAATGTTTAACAGACTATTGTACTTTAATATTTTGTTGGAAGCCGCGCAGAGTGGCTGGGGAAACCCAGCCAGATGGGTGGGGTAAAAATAATAAATTATTATTATTATTATTATCATCATCATCGCAGGAGGGGGGAGAGTAGAGTGATGCCTGATAGCTCCACTATGAGAACCAGTGTGGTGTAGTGGTTAAGAGCAATAGACTCGTAATCTGGTGAACCGGGTTCGCTTCCCCACTCCTCCACATGCAGCTGCAGGGTGACCTTGGGCTAGTCACACTTCTTTGAAGTCTTGCAGCCCCACTCACCTCACAGAGTGTTTGTTGTGGGGGAGGAAGGGAAAAGGAGAATGTTAGCCGCTTTGAGACTCCTTAGGGTAGCGATAAAGCGGGATATCAAATCCAAACTCTTCTTCTTCCTCTTCTAGGTGTCCTATCAGAGATGTGGGACAAAATATGAGCAACCCAAGGGCTTGCTGAAGGCATCTGAAAGACCCAAAGCCTGTTAACCAACACAATCTGTCTGAAACTACACCAGGCCAGAATAAGAAAAAAGGGAGCTGGAATCTCCCCACTGTCTGTTTACTCCACTCTTATCCCAATAATAATATTGCTGTGGAAACCTTGATTTATAAATCATAATGAATATTTGACCAGGAAAGAGGGGGAACATGAACACTAGCTTTGCAAGTCAAGAAATAAGCCATAAAGTAAATTATAGAGAATTGTGTACACACTACACCTTTCAAGCACATTCTTTCCCTCAAATAATTCTGGGAACTGTCGTTTATTACCTCACACAGAGCTCCAATTCCCAGCAACCAGTGCTAGAAAAAGAGGTGCCGGAATCCACCATGAGGTGCCAGAACTTGTTCTCTTGTAATGGCAATGGAGCCCACCTGAGAGGTGCCAGTTCAGGTGAGTTCCTGCTCAAAAAAAGCCCTGCAGCAGCCCTCAACGAACAATCCTTTGAGGTAGATAATGTGATTTGAATGTGCTTTACAAGTGCAGTGTGTTTCCTTCTTTAAAAGGTCTAATTCTGTGCTTGATAAATGTAACTGGGGGGATAGCACTGAACCTAAATAAATCAATGGCAAGATTGCCAAGTTGATGAGAAGGGAAAGTACTTCAGCTGAGCAAGAGGCTCATAATGACTGTTGTGTTTAAAGCTCACATTTCACTCAATTTTAGTGTCGTGGAAGGTATAAAAAGCAATGATATTTACAGCTGCCTTATCAGAAGAAAACAGATGCAGGGGAGGAAAAAAAAGTATTTTCATACATTTTTTCCTTATAAAAAACTTTTTTCTCTGTCCTACTTGGCTGCTGTGGTGCAGCATGCTCAGTTTTGTGCATCAAAGGGTTTCAGACCTCTGCTGAGACTTCACAGAACTGGACAGAAATTACAGAGGAAAGTTTTTCATGACTGAAAATATCCTTTCCATTGAGAAAAAAAATGTTTGATGGGTAAAACACACTCCTTGAAGGGAAAATTCACCGTGAAAAAAGGAAATGTCATGGAAAAGTTTCCTTTTAGCTACCTGAAAACTTGTATCTTTTTCATGGAAAGAGAAACAACAACTTTAATTTTATATTAATAACCTTAATAAACAGCTCTCCCCCCTTAAAGCACATCACAACTTTGTTGTCTTTGTTGGAAGCACAACATGAGAGAGTTTGCCTATCTCTTTGCCCTCTCTTGTACTAAAATAAAGTTTTAACAGGCAATTTCTCATGGAAGACTTAGAAGGCATGCCAGTCGGGAAGCTGGAGAAGATCTCTTCACGCTCTTGCCCCCACAAACAAGAACAAAACAACAACTGGAAACTCCGGACTCCACCCAGAAACAACTAAGCCCAGTGCCACCTAGTGACTGATCTACATAATGACACTATCCACATGCTTTTAATTCAACATCTAAAAATCCAGCAAGAACAGGCCAGGTTGCCAGTTCTGCTTCTTGAAGAAAAACTAGTGAACAAATATAAATGGAAGATACAAATAGTGATTAATCCAGCCGTACCTGAAGCCCACCTACACTAGTAAACAAGGATAATATCAGATACTTCTATCTACATTTTAAGAAAGGCAATTTCTTCAGGACTATGGCAACTGCAAAACTACATCTTTTAATATTAACACAGAGTTACTCCACATGATTGATAAGTGGATATGCGTAATTAGATAAAATAATCCCTGTCTTAAGAATTCAAATAGGAGAGTTGGAATTAAGACTGCATTGCTCATTTTAAATTTACTCACTTATTTTTCAGTACAATGGAGTCTTTGATCTTTAAAACTGAAATTACTGTTCATTCTGCCTAATCAAAAGGGTCTGCCTTGTTTTCTGTGTTTATCCCAATTCAGTGTAAGAATACAGACCTGGTAAGAATGGAGAATAGGGAATTCCTTGCTTGATGTTGTGTGGATCTGAAACCTACAGACTCTTTGTTTATAGCCTCCATTCTTATTTCAGTTGGGATTTGGACATTTAAAGCACAATCCTTCATATATCTAACTTGTCTTAGATTGCACACAATTAATCTCTTTGCTGAAAAAGCAGCCAGTGAGTTGAGGGGGTATAGATGTATCTGATTTTCATTTTCATCTTAAGCAAACCAACGTATCTGATTTCATTAAAACAATTCATAATGTATGAAATAACGAGTGTGCTGTTATTGACGCACATTAATCAAAGGTAGTTTTGAAAATCCTTAAGCATAACTTCATAGCAAGATTTCACCCTCACTAAGTGATGAGTTGACAGTGTTTCTCTGCTTGTTATATCATTTTTATTACTTTAAATTATTTTCCATGTGTAGTTTGCTGAGATATATTGACTCATTCCAAATCAGTTTAACAGTGCTGTGGTTTAATAGCATTTGTCACTCACACTTTGCTCTTTCTTCCCCAGAGACAAAGTCTAGATTCCTACAGTGTTTTTGTATTAAAAGTATTCTATTTTTAATAGGTTTTATGCAGTTAGGAATGGCCTCAGCCCAATATATCTGAAGGAGCATCTCCACCCCCATCATTCAGCCCGGACACTGAGGTCCAGCGCCAAGGGCCTTCTGGTGGTTGCCTCACTGCGAGAAGCCAAGTTACAGGGAACCAGGCAGAGGGCCTTCTCGGTAGTGGCACCCACCCTGTGGAACGCCCTCCCATCAGATGTCAATGACATAAACAACTATCTGACTTTTAGAAGACATCTGAAGGCAGCCCTGTTTAGGGAAGTTTTTAATATTTGATGTTTTATTCTGCTTTTAATCTGTTGGGAGCCACTCAGAGTGGCTGGGGATGGGCGGGGTATAAATAATAAATTGTTGTTGTTGTTGAATGTGAGGACCTCAGTCCTCTTGGAAGCCAAGATCAGACTTACAACATTGGCCAGGGTTTATTCACAAAGGAGCAAAAACCAGATTCCTCACTAGGGCTGGCTTTCAAGGTGGGCCAGGCTGGGGACTGTCCAAGGTATGAGACATGCAATGTCCTGAGGGGTCTCTCACTGCCCCAAGCTGGACTCGTATACTACTGCCCTGGGCATCTGACAGGAGAAAAGAAGGAATTCGATTTTGAGGGGGCTTAGATTGTTAGTTTTCATTAATAAAAGGAAAAAAGGAATGCTAAATATCTATTATCTATCTATCTATCATCTATCTATCATCTATCTATCATCTAGAAGAAGAAGAAGAGTTTGGATTTGATATCCCGCCTTTCACTCCCTTTAAGGAGTCTCAAAGCGGCTAACATTCTCCTTTCCCTTCCTCCCCCACAACAAACACTCTGTGAGGTGAGTGGGGCTGAGAGACTTCAGAGAAGTGTGACTAGCCCAAGGTCACCCAGCAGCTGCATGTGGAGGAGCGGAGACGCGAACCCGGTTCCCCAGATTATGAGACTACCGCTCTTAACCACTACACCACACTGGCTTTCTACACCATCATCTGTCTCTGGTTTTTAAAATAAAACCGTGCATGCTTTATATCAAATTAGTGCTGACTTGGAACAAGAAACATGGTGGACTGTAATACAGGGGTGGTTCTAAGGGCTTGGAGGGTAGTGACACTGCTTATTAATGTTTTTTTTTGTCACAATTATAGTAATAAGATCAATTCATTGTGAGTTTTTGTATTGTTGTGGATGTTGCTTTCAGCTGAATAGCAAACTCACCACACAACTCTCCTCCTTCAAGACCCCAAGGGAACTGCGGAAGATCGCATTGATAGAGTTATCTTGAATTGTGTAGAACTAAATGGTGAGAATGTTCCCCAAAGCCTGTAAATGACATCTTGGTAGTCAAGATAACCCCCAGGACAGATAAGTAGTTGCTGCAAAAAGCTCACATATGCATACACACTTGCTTTGATATATACTAATTGGTTTGCTTTGATGCTATGCTTATCCTTATTGGCCTAAAGAGGGGAGGTATCCATAAGATGTCAACCTCCTGTGCTGTCATTGGCAGGTGCAATGATGGGAGGCCATGCCCCAATTGATGTGTGCTGTTTTTTAATATACGTACAGTGGTACGCTTCAGGTTACGGACAATTCAGGTTACAGACTGTGCTAACCCAGAAATAGTACCTTGGGATAAGAACTTTGCTTCAGGATGAGAACAGAAATCATGCCCTGGCGGTGCGGCAGCAGCAGGAGGCCCCATTAGCTAAAGTGGTACCTCAGGTTAAGAACAGTTTCAGGTTAAGAATGGACCTCCGGAACGAATTAAGTTCGTAACCAGAGGTACCTCTGTAATATATAAATGTTTTCCTGGGTGCAGACAAGTCATTACAAACGATTGCCATTTCAGCAGCATCCCGAGTCTGTAATGGCAGCAAGGCTCTGCAGGAAGAGCTTCCAACAGTTTTCAGATGAAAAGAGGGGCATTTCTCTCACACACCCAAACTGACCCTCCCTGAGTGCTGCTCAGGGCAAGCGCAGGCTCATTTCCCTAAGCTTGGCGGCAGAAGCACTGGCAGGGGAAATAGGGACATTCCGGGATCAAACCAGATGCCGGGATGGCTTTTGTAATTCTGGGACTGTCCATGGAAAACTGGGACACTTGGAAGGTATGTTCCGGTTATGTTTTAAGATTTTCATGGTACAAGGTCAGATGTCCCCTCTCAGATTGGACCTCTCTCTCTCTCCTCCCTCAGAGAGGTCATAGGACAGCATTTCAGTGAGGAACACTTTCTTCTAATAGAGTACTAGAATTGGCCATTCTGACATTTTTGACGCCCTTCTTTGGTATCGTTGCATCAAACCACTCACTCAGGCCATCCTTTGGGTTTGTGGATCTGGACAAAATCTCTTTGTATAAGTCCAAAGCTGAGCTGATGACACTTTATATCAGGCATAGGCAAACTCGGCCCTCCAGATGCTTTTGGCCTACAAATACCATGATCCCTAGCTAGCAGCACCAGTGGTCAGGAATGATGGGAATTGTAGTCCCAAAACAACTGGAGGGCTGAGATTACCTATGCTTGCTTTATACGCTTAAATCACCATGGTGAATGAGATTTTAAATAGCCAGTGAGGGGACTTCCGGGTTGGCGCCATCGCCGAATGGCGGACTCCCTCCGAGCTCCGGAGGGAGTCTGCTCGGCAGGGGCTGGGTCCTACCGCGCCGGCGACGCGGAGACCCTCAAAAACCACGGGCACGGAGCCCGTGGACATGGGGACCCGGCTGGCACCGCTAGCGCCCTCCCGACTCGTGAAGGAGCCTTTTTAAAGGCTTCGGATCGGGTGCCGGGGAGTGGCGTGGTGCTTTGGGTCTATCACTTCCCCTGCCGAGCGCAGCCGCATGCCATTCGATGGAGAGCGCTGGCTTCTTCCATTTGAAATTCGGACTATCAACAACAACCCGTGAGTAATTGGGGAATCGGGTATAAAAGGAGAAAAAAAGAAATTTTTTTTCGGATTCGGCACGAGCGGGGGCGATCTAAAAAGGAAGTCAATCCCCTCCTGATTGTAAACATTCCAAAACAAGGACTGGGTAACCAAGATCAATTTAGAAGTTTACCGCTGATAAAAAGCATAAATTCCACGATGCGAAATTACAAGAATTGTGCTGGAGGAGAAGAGTGGAGGGTGAGAGGGAAAAGGCAACCCCCCCTGGGAACCGGGGCGATTCGCGGAGCCTGGCGAAGAGAGACGGAGACTTTGACAGCTGTCAAAGTAGCTGTCAAAGCTTGAGAATATAAAGAGGACTTTGTTACAAGTATTTTGCTGGCTAATTTTGGTTACAAATTGACATTATATGGATATAAATTGTCGAAAAAAAGAAACAACAACTTGACTTTTGGATTAGAGGATACAAAGTTACTGCAATCCCCCTAGAGGGGTTTCGGGACATTACAAGTGGTCGTATGTGGAAAATTACTCTGGGCTGTGCACAGGACTTATTCTCTGGGAAAGCGGCTAAACGGAAACAGTATTTTGTCTACAGAGGTGTTTACACTAAAAGGAGACAATAGAATTTTCTATTGAAGAAAGGAAGGGACTGGACGTAAGTTTTTGTTCCTGAATAACAAACCTCTGTAGAGATACCAGATTTCGGAATAAGAACGTTTTAGCAGCTGAACAAGATAAGAAACCTGAGAAAATAAGGAATAAAAAGAACAAAGGACTAACTACGACACGGAAAGAACAATGGGAGGAGCAACAAAGACCAAGGAAACTAAAGGCCTCTATTAGACTGGATTTTTGAAGTTAAACATTAATAAAACAAATAAATTTAAAGAAAACCGGCAAGGTGGAATGAGAAAAATTTAGCTGTGGACTTGAGACCTCCAGGCTGATAACACACAGATTGACGGACATGGGGAATTCAAACCGGGGAAGGGAGGGGGAATTTTGGAATCCGAAGGCTATGTAACCAATTTTTTGAACCTTCTTATATCTTTTATCTGCTATTTCTTTATATAACTTTGGTATTTTGATTTAACATGTTTTCTTTTTAAAAAAAGAGGGAAATCGTGGAAGGAAATTGGGGCAGATCTTGGGGGGAAAATCTTTTTTCTATTTCTGTTAAAGATGAGGAGTGATGGTAAGATTCTATAAATTTAAATTGGCTAAAGGGTTAAACATACTAGGTTTTAATTGGGAGTGAGAGCTTGTGGAACCAACTTAGGGAAAGGGGAATACGGTCGGGAGGGGAAGGAGGGAGTCCTGGAAGGAAGGTTATGAAAGCAAGAATGTAAATTTGTCTCTCTTTTTCTTTCTTTTCTTTGTCTTCTCTATTTTTCTTATTCTGTCATTATTGGAAATGCTAATAAATATGATTTTTTTTAAAAAAAATAGCCAGTGAGGGTAACTGTCATAAAACCAAGACACGCTACAAGCAGCCTTCTAACAATGTTTCAAAAGAAGAAGAAGAAAGCCCTAGTGATTCTGGTAAAGACTCAGATAAGACACCATGCCTAAACAGCTAGATGTATAATATATTTATGACAATATTTCTCTTACGCGTTATCCATTAGTCTCCATTCCCAAGAATACTGAAGGTATAAGAACTGTAGCATTTTTAAAAACCCCACAGCAGCATTTATAACTTGCACTTTAATACTGAAGAAAAATAACTATCCTCCTTTGCTACTGTCCAGTTCCTTGGAAGTATTTCTCAGAGATGATTTCAGTGGGAAATGTCACATGCTGTAAAATATGAATCACATCATTCCATTTTGGGCTTGATTTATTTTTGGTTTTTGCCTTTCTGGTCTGACAGTATCAACATTAACTTTGTGGAGCTGAAATGCTGTTATCCACAGTGGAGTTGTTGAAAAGTGCTGTTTTGATTTGATAAATACTGTAGGAATATAACCCAGAGGAATTCTACTAAAGAAAATATTGGACGCTATTTCATTTCTCATCTTTGATAGAACTTTGAACTAACAAGGCCCATCAGGGATCGCAGCTCTGATTATGTTTCGACTGATACATTTTGTAGACATGTGGACCTGTTATGGCACCTCTTAATGTAAATAATGTAAATAACATTTGCACATCAGTGTCACTTCGGATGGTGGCCTTTATTTTTGTTTAGCAACTTCCTAGTTTGGAATCCGTAAGCCATAAAGAATTCAAGGATCCCTGGCAGGTGTTTTTTTGGCAGCTGTTATTAGATGCGAGGATATAGGTTGTCACGAAGAATTATGACCATCATCTCCATGTTTTCTAACTGCTGCCACAGATGGCAAAGTAACTGTACCATCCAGGCTTTTTCAAAATGCAACCGGTGGCTGAAAAGATAGGTCAATAAATTCTGTTGTCCAAACAACATAACTCAATGAAATTGTTTTTGCAGCCGAATAGAGAACACTCAGCAAACAGAATACAGAGTGTGGCACAGTGTTCTGTGTGAAATGATAGTTGCATGTGAATAATAGGTTTTGCTCAACTCATATACTGCCACCCTCAGTGCAAGCAGCAAAACAGAATTCCTAGATAAGGGTAAGCAAATAGAAGTTTTGCTTAAATGATTATACAGCATAGTGCTTTCTAGGGTATGTTGACATTGTGCATGCATTCCTGACAGTGCCAAAGCAAGGATTTGGGGGTATGTGTGTTGTGGGAAATCAAGAGAGTGTCTGCATTAGACTTGAAGCTATGAGCCAACACACAAGTTAACATATTCCTGGAAGAGTGTTGAAACACTGGTTAAGTAAATCAAGATGGAGGGCTATTGCTTCAACGCAGGTTGACAGATCTCATAGACATTTTCAGGAATGCAGTAAAAATGTGAAGCCGCTGTAGATGGCTGGCGCTACCAAAGCCAGTGGTTCTCAAATCAGCTCCACGTCAGTTTCGCTCATTTCCCCAGGCCTAGCCCACTGGTCCCAGCTCCTACTGTCATTCCTATTTTAACAACGTTTTGCAAATGTACAGAACCAAAAGGTGACCTCACCACTCCTGTGAACACAAAATGAAGCCCCACTGAGTTCAGTGGGACATGCTGACAAGAAAGGGGGAACAGGATTGCAGCCTGAGTAGACATAACTAGGTTGGAGTAGTAACCTTGTATACTCACAAGATAGGCTTCATTCCACAGTCACACTGCCATCAAATCCATCCTCCCTTTCAAAAGTCACGGAGAATGTCAAAGAACATTCTTGTGCTGAAGTTTGTATGTACTAGAAATATCAAATTGCACATACTAAAGCTGTGTTTCAAAACTGATTATTGAGGTAGTGTTAGCATCATATATGAAAACAGTTAAGTGGGCTTATGTTAGGCATGGTCCTGTTTTTCTGAGCTAAGCCAATAAGCCAGATGTTCATATCAGACAATAGACCTTGGCTACAGCCTGCATTGAGTGCATTATGTCATCCTTTAGTACTATCTGGGGCTACGCTGAAAATTTCTCCTGCATGCTTTTTAGCCATTCTCCATCAGTTCCTGAGGAAAGAAATTTGCATCTGAAAATTATCAAAGAAGAAATTATACTGGGGTGCAGATTGTTTTGCTTAATGGTAAGAAAAATAGCCACCCGCAGTCACTTTGTAATGGTGAATTAAACCCAATTCTACAACCATTAAAAGAAGAAGAAGAAAGGGCTTAGTGTGGTCACTTCTCATGCATATCTTCAGCATGTGAAAAGGGGTGATGTAATACAGTCAGTATAGTCTGATGATGAACTCTGTTGTCAGATATGAGCATCTGGCATGATGGCATGGTCTAGGAAACCCAAATCATGCCTAATGCAAGGCCTTCCCTACATCCTGATAACATTTTCACATGTGATGCTAAGAATATATTTGTGTCAGGGACTGGATATCAGAGGATGAATGGTGGACACCGTCCCTCCCCTTCTTCCTGCACTTCCCAGAGAAGAGGAAGACAGTATAGATTTACAAGAGTGGTCATAGTTCAGAGGCTGCAGAGGGGGAAAGCTGGGAAATATCGGGAGGGGAGCAGGAAGAAGAAGAACAAGCACCAGGGGAGAGACAGCTGACAGACTCAGTGTCTTTGGAAAGCATTCCAGATCACCCCCTTCTCCCAGAACAGGCATGGAAAGTAGGAGAACAGAAAGCTCAGAGGCAGAAAGCACAGACTGGCCCACGTAGGGATGATGTATAATAGGACAGACGAAGGGGGTGGGGCTTTACTCGGAGCAACAACCTTAATGCAAGAGAGGCACTTTTCAAAGCCTCTCTCTGTGGATATTGAATAAAAGACTTGGTAAGAACTCTTCTTGTTTATCTAATTCTTGGCTGCCCACCGTGAGGGTGGTCAGATTCCCTGAAGCCTGACAATTTGTAATGACTAGTTCTGAACTTATTAATGTGGCACATAACCAAAGAAACAGTCATGGGCTTATTTAATATCAGCGATATGTTGGATAGGCTGTTATTTGGATATAGAGGATCAGTTTTGAAGATATATGGAGGGTCAGGTAGACAGAGGGTAATAAGTCTTGCGCCTTCTAGATCTCTCAGCAACTTTTTATACCATACCCTTGACCATGGTATCCTTCTGGACCCTCTCTCTGAGTTAAGGATTGGAGACACTTTTCTACAGGGGTTCTGTTCCTAATCGGAGAGCCTTGAAGAACTACATGTCTACACCCTGATCTGTTATAGCTCAGTGATAACTGAGTGATAACTCAGTTGTTGGGTGCTAAAGGCACCATTTTAGCTCTACCACTGCTTATATGAAATGGTTGGAAAGAGTCATAAGGAGATTTTGGACACAGTGTAAAAAAACTGAGTCAGGAGAAGTCATGAACAAGTTGAACCAGTGACCACAAACTGAAGCTAAATCCTGCTAAGACAAAGACACTGTCAGTGGGTCCAAGAGTGCCTTTTTGTGCTCTGGCTGTACTCCTAAAGCAGGCTTCCTCAACCTCGGCCCTCCAGATGTTTTGAGACTACAATTCCCATCATCCCTGACCACTGGTCCTGCTAGGGATCATGGGAGTTGTAGGCCAAAAACATCTGGCAGGCCGAGGTTGAGGAAGCCTGTACTAAAGGAATAGGTGCACAGTTTAGGAGTGCTCTTGGAACAGTATTTGTCTATGGAGCTCCAGGTGGCCCCCATGGCATAGAACAGTGTTTCCCAACCACTGTTCCGCGGCACACTAGTGTTGCCTGGTGTGCCACGAGATGTTGCCTGGAGGGAGGCGGGCGAGTCGGGCGGCGAGAGGCGGGGCGGCGGCGGCGAGGAGAGGCTGCCCAGCGCGGGGCTCTCGCCGTCTGCCTGCCTGGCTGCCTGCGAGCTCGGCGGGCAGCACCTCCGTCCGCAGCGCCCGCCTCGCGGCTCTCATTCCCTGCCCCTGCCAAAGCTCACCCAGCCAAGCCGCGCTCTCCTTCCTGCCTCGCTTTGCTGCCTCCTCCCCCCCACCCCCAAAGCTTGGAGGTTCCACGGCAAGGGGGAGGGAAAAAAATTGAAACTTACACTTTCGTGCGTCCCTCCCGGCGTGACGCTGCGCGCTGACGTCACGGGGCTGTAATGGTGGTGTGCCTCAAGATTTTTTTCATCAAACAAGTGTGCCTTTGCCCAAAAAAGTTTGGGAAACACTGGAATAGAACACCTAATATTAAGAATAGCTTGACCTCTGTGCTAATTTTTCCATTAGGCTACACCCTGAAAAGTATTCTGGAGACTTCAGCTGATGCAGATTGTGGTGGCCCAAAAGGTGAATGCATGATTTCTGTTCTCATCCTGAAGCAAAGTTCTTAACCCGAGGTACTATTTCTGGATTAGTGATGTCTATAACCTGAAGCGTATGTAACCCGAGGTACCACTGTACTTATAAAACTCTATGCAGCTCTGGACCCCAAACACCAGCTTTCCCATCGCTGACCAGCAAGGCCTTAAGATGAACAAATAGAATCCAGTTAGCTTGGTACAGCCTGGTGATTATTGGCTTGTGCCAACGTGGAGACAGGTTTTTTCATTGGTCATACTGGTAGTATATAGAGTGTACTCCCTGCTGAAATATGAAACACAGGCATTCCTATTATTGATCAACCTGTGCCTCCGTTTCTTAATGATTGTATTGTTTTAATAGTACTACTTTATTGTGCATTTTAATAGTGGGTATTTATATTTTAATGTCTGTGTAACTTGGTTTTAATACTTTGCCAGCTGCTTAGAAGCCTAGTTTGTTATCCAGGGGTATACAAAATTATGTTGTTGTTGTTGTTGTTGTCAGCGGTGACTGTCACCATTTGCTGTAGCAATTAGGCTTTCTTTGTGGAATTAGGCTTTCTTCATTTGAACATTCTTGTTACTGTAGGTCTAAGATGCAAAAATGTTGATTTGAATATGCACAGACATAGGTGGGTGTGATGTCATTGCACAGGTGCAGGAATTACCAAAAGGAAAAGGGGGGGGGGGGAGTAAGAAAAGAGTTTTATTTAAAAGCTGTGTTTTTCTACCGACACAGCTTACCTAGCAGAGCGACTCACCTCAGGCTATACTTTAAAAATACACTTTCGCTTTTGCTATAAATTGACATGCCATAAGAAAGACATGGGGGGAGGGGGAACTTCCAGGTATCATCAGCTTCAATTATTCAAGTTAATTAAAGTTTCTAAAATAGACATCTAATTTGCCATTAACCTGTTTGACACTCAAATCTGAAGGTAAAAGCTTCATTTACCTTCACTGAGGAGAGAGAAACGATATGCCAAGGCTGTTTTTACAATATCCCTATGCACAGGAGAAGAAAAAACCCCTCAGGTTTTTCAATATCATCATTCTTTTTTGCTTTTTTAATTTATGCCTTTGATGGACATATTAAATAAGAAATGCAGTCTCCTGCTGCTTCTTGCTTCAGATGTCACCTACGTTTTCCACAAATCCTCACTGTATTTATTTCTAGTCAGGTTCACAAAAACCACACTGGATTATCTGTACCTGTGGCAAAACAAAGTAAACCTCACAAGCAAAGCAAAGCATATGCACGAGATTTAAAGAGTAAGGTGCTCAAAATCACGTAGGGCACAAGTTCATGGACTGCCTCCAGACTATTTTTTCAGGAGGGATTCAGGTGCATATCAGGAAATTTAGTTTGCACAATTAAAGTAGATTAAAGTGCTTTGTTGCCCACATACAACAAATGCACCTTAAAAAAGAAACATACATTTTGTGCTTAGGAAAATGGTGAGAAATACATTTAACCAGTGCTTTTTTTCAGGGGGGGACTCAGGGGTACCCAAACCCCTAAACATTTTGTGAATCTAATGGGAGAAGAAACAAAAAAGTTTATTTCTTCTCAAGCATGGTGAATCGTCAGTTCTGTTGCTACCCCCATGGCGGACTCATTTCCTGTCATGGTGTTTCCTGAGTCTTAGACAGAAGCGAGCGTTTAATATGTGAAGTAGGAATTAGAATCCAGCACAGACCAAAAGACCGGAAGCGTGTCTATTAGGCTTAATAGGAACAGAAATTAAAATAGAAGATCAAAATTTGTTCATGTATGCTACAGCTGCCGTGAGGACCCTTCTGGCCCAAAGATGGAAAGTACAAGATATACCAACTATACAGGAGTGGCAGGCGAAGTTGACAGAATATGCAGAACTAGCCAAACTGTCAGGGAGGATCCGGGACCAGGGAGATCAAAGATACCAAAATAACTGGAGTAAATTTATTGAATATTTAAAGAAGAATTGTAAAGAGGTCAAGACACTAGCAGGATTGACATAATACCTCCAATGTATAATAGTACTAATTTGAGAATGATGTGTGTGATGGAAAGAGGATAAATATACCAGTTGCGGGGAGGGAGGGGGGTTGTGACTCGGCAGAGTCAAAGGGAATGTATGGTGCTATTACAATTTGTTGGAAAAGAATATGTAAGGAAAACAATAAAAATTCACTTGGGAAAAAAAGGAATTGGAATCCAGCACAGTGATTGGTCAGTTTCGTTGTTGCGTGTGAAGGCCTCTAAAACCACCCCCAAAATAAAGACGCAATAGACACAGAATTTAGTTTAAGGTTTTTAGCATTAATTTTGGCCACAACTTTATTGATTACAGCATGTGAGTGGTTGATTAGGCATTGGTTCCAGACTACCTGAACCTGCACAGTGGCAGGAACAGGACTGACACTGGGCACCACCATATGTCAGTAAGGGAAAGCGTCCTGGGGGAGCGAGAAGCTGGCTTTGATCTCACAGCTCACCCCAGATGCTCCCAGCCCCTTGACAGGGTTCAGACAAAAGCAAGGCGAGCTTCTGGATTCCAGATTTTCCTGAACACATCCGGAATACTTCAGTTGGCAGCAGTGTCCAGGCAGAAATCGGGCAAATGTCTGGGAAATCCAGATTTTCACTGTTAGAAATATGGCAACCCTATGTGACCTAACCTCCGTATAAGCTTTGTGCAAGCGTATCAGAATGAGTGCACAATAAACAGATCATCTCTAAATCAGCAAGAAAAGCAAGAACTTATTTATTTACTTATTATTATTTATGGATCTTACTGTAATGGTTATTATAGAAGAAATAAAATAAACAAATAAATGCATAATATAGCTCACGCATGGAAAGGTTGCTGAAAACATTTATTCTACCAATAGAGCCATACAACTTTGGAACCCCCCTTTTTTTTACATATAGAGTCCATTATCGAGAAGCACACACTCAAGGATTCATATAAGTTCTGGCTCACACTTCTGTAGGCAACCTTCCAACATTGCCCATTGGCTGAGCTTGTCATCAGAGGTTCTGTTCCAGATGCTCCCACCACTGGAGGTTAGTGGGTGGATAGTGGAGATACAACCCTTTTTGTTGAGGTGGCCCATTGTAGGACAGACACTCCAAAGAACTTCACTAATTCACCTAATTCAACTTCAATTTTGTCAACCAAGATGCATTCAGCATTGTGGGCCCAAACCTGTGGCTCCACCACCCAACCGAGGTTAGATAGTCATGCTTCTTGATGAAGTTCAGGCTAAGTTCAGACAAAGGCTTTCATATTCCAGTTGCCATTTTAAGAGTCTTCAGGTTTCTGCTTCATTTACTTTTATATATAATGCTTAGAAGCACTAATGATTAAGCTATATAAACAGATAGATATAATAAACATCATGCTTCTGTTTGTATGATGGGACTTTCTTTCCTTTCCCAACTCCTAGAGCAGATTTTAGGCATTTCCAAGTAGTTGCCGGGAGAAGAGGAAGTTTCATCCTGGTGGTAGACAGACATTATTACAGTTGTACCTCAGGTTAAGTACTTCATTCGTTCTGGAGGTCTGTACTTAACCTGAAACTGTTCTTAACCTGAAGCACCACTTTAGCGAATGGGGCCTCCTGCTGCTGCCATGCCGCCAGAGCACGATTTCTGTTCTCATCCTGAAGCAAAGTTCTTAACCTGAAGCACTATTTCTGGGTTAGCGGAGTCTTTAACCTGAAGCGTATGTAACCTGAGGTACCACTGTATCCCATTTCACCCTGTTTCATTTTTCTGTGCTTTCCCTCACTTCTGCTGCCTTTATTATTTTGGTTTTACTGTAGTTGATCTCAGTGTTTTATCGTAGAATATTTTGGAATGTTTTGTGGCTCTCTATATTCCTGATGTATATTTTGCTCCAAATAATAATTATTTTTAAAGGTAGGCAACTGATTTGATATATAAAATAAATAATAAAGTAGAACTATGCATGTTAATCAAAACTTGGTACTGTTGATGTTTTAAAAGCATGTCTGCCAGTGTAATGCTGTTTTTGTCTTTCCCATTCTTATGCCACCCTCACTCTATTTAAAATGACTTTGCAAGCATTGGGTACTTCTTATCCAGAGTTTTCTCATTTTCTTATGGAAAGAGAACCTGATTTACACAATTTATTTTTTATTTGCATTTTTTAATCAGTACAAAATTTCTTCATTGGTACACAGACCGAAAAAGAAAAAGCTTGATATAGGGTGGGTCAGGGTTGGGCGGGCAGAGAAAAGAATTATTAAATAATTCATCATATTGCTTTTAAAAAAAGCGCAACCAAAAATTCATCAAACCAATGTAAATAAAGTGAAATGTCACACACCATCACCACTTTTATCATTTCAATAACTGGTGAAGAGTGACCATTTCTTAAGAAACTGATATTCATATACAGCTTTTCCACATTCAAATATATCAGGTTAATTTGTACATTATAGGCATATCCCAGATCCTGGAAAACAACTCTGATATGGGGTGCGACATTCTTTCTCTAATACACGGCGCTTGACATTTTGGTAACCATCTCCACATGTCATTGCAAATAATTCAGTAGTGTTATAATTAGGTCATTTGGGAGATGACATCCAGTTATCTGATTAATAGAACACAAACCTCCAGAAGCTTTAAGTCCTGTATCACTGCCAAAATAAGTGTAAATAATCTGCAGAAAGGTTTTCCACATTTCCAGCAAATATACCACACAGGCTATACATCTGTGGTAACAAATATCACTGAGGGAGGCAGAATTCTATAAAAACAAATCCTCCAATTTTGCAGTGATTAATACTTTACCTATATTTTTGTCCAACCAATTCCTTTTCCAAAGCAAGTATACGCAGTTTCTTTCCCTGTTTTCTTTAAGTATTTTAAGGGTTTTTATCTTGTAGTTCTTTAAGACTCCTAAAACAGGAGTCTGCTGATCCTATGGGCTTCCTCCATCTGTGGATGACCTAGGATTTGATCATGTCCTAATGTTCTTTTTTAAGTGGCATGTGTTTGTGCAGAGACTGTCCATGCTGTACAACTGAACACACTGAAGAGACCACAGGGGAAATCTACACACATATAAAAAATGCTGTGAAAATGCTTTTTAAAAAAATGTTTGAAAAATACATTGAATTTCGCATAGCTCACTTTCGCCATCTAGTGTTACATTTGCACATTGCACTTTACAACACATTTAAAGCTTTTCATTTGCAGCTGTGTGAGGGTGAAAGAGGAGAGTGCAAAATATGGTCTGAAGCTCAACAGCAAAAAAACTAAGATCATGGCCACTGGTCCCATCACCTCTGGGCAAATAGAAGGGGAAGAAATGGAGGCAGTGAGAGATTTTAATTTCTTGGCCTCCATGATCACTGCAGATGGTGACAGCACTCACGAAATTAAAAGACACCTGCTTCTTGGGAGAAAAGTGATGAGAGATATCACCTTGTCGACAAAGGTCTGTATAGTTAAAACTATGGTTTTCCCAGTAGTGATGTATGGAAGTGAGAGCTAGACAATAAAGAAGGCTGATTGCTGAAGAATTGATGCTTTTGAATTATGGTGCTGGAGGAGATTATTGAGAGTCCCATGGACTGCAAGAAGATCAAACCTCTCCATTCTTAAGGAAATTAGCCCTGAGTGCTCACTGGAAGGACAGATCGTGAAGCTGAGGCTCCAATACTTTGGCCACCTCAGGAGAAGAGAAGACTCCCTGGAAAAGACCCTGATGTTGGGAAAGATGGAGGGCCCAAGGAGAAGGGGACGACAGAGGACGAGATGGTTGGATAGTGTTCTCGAAGCTACCAGCATGAGTTCGACCAAACTGTGGAAGGCAGTGGAAGACAGGAGTGCTTGGCGTTCTCTGGTCCATGGGGTCACAAAGAGTCGGACACGACTAAACGACTAAACAACAACAAAATATGAGTCACATAAATACAGAGTCTCCAATAGGTACTCTGAAATGTGCCTTTCACAAACATTTGGGAGCAGATGCTTTTACATAATAATGGTGACTGCATCTTAGACTCTCTACTCCTACATATTGCTAAGACTTGGTAGAAAATATTGAATTGGGGAACTGAATATGTATTTCCAAACAACTCAATTGTTTGTCAGTTTATATGCATTGAAAGCTAGTCAAAAAGGCATTTGTTCTTTCGTGTGATACCAATTCTACACAGGAAGACCTTGAAATCAGCTGCAAAGAATATGGAACTCTTTTTTAAATAAATAAATAAATAAATAAAACTTATATAATTTAGAAATTTCGCCAGACATAATCGCGGGAGCCTTGAGAGAGAGAAAACAAGGATCTTTTAAACATATAAAATATAAAATGTTCCAAGTTTAGCAAATAAGCACTTTCTCTAACTAATGACCTCATTGGTTTTAATTAATGCTCCATGCAGAATGTTAACCTAGCTGCATTCTGGGAGGGTTAGACACAGTCTTCAGGTCTTCCTAAAGCTAAACATCTCCAGCTTGACTGCATTCACTCTAGCAACTCTCAAATTAGTCATTCATTCATTCATTCTTCCATCTATTCATTCATTCATTGCTTGCAACTCAATAGGGAAACGTATTCACGTGTTATAGCTGCAACACTGACAGATCAGCTACAAATGATTTTACACGTTGCAGGGATGAATACCTAGAAACAAGTGACGTTGTGCAATTAAAACAACAAATTCCATGCAAAGACGTTATTTCAGAAAAAATTCAAAAGACTAATCATTTTGATTATTTTTTAATAGCAATGCGGAGCTCTGTATTTACCGCCTGATGGAACTCCTGAAATGCATTGTGTGCCTTCAAAAGCCGTCTAGGCTTCTGAATAGGACACTATAAACCTGATTTCAACAGACTGAAAACAAGATGTGACAAGCAGTTTGACACTGGCCCTCGACTAATTTCCGTTATTTGTAAAGAGCCACAATCTGAATGGAAATAGCTCAACAGAATGGGTCAGTATGGTTGGGGCCATGTCAGTTCACACATAAAAACCCAGTGCAGGGGAAAATAAGCAGCCATTGATTTCTAGAGAAAGCCCCAGAGACTGTGGAAAGCTGCCAAAATGAGGCACCAGCTGCTCTCCGCTGGAAACCTTTTGTGGTGGAGTGAGAGAGAGAAGGCTGGTGCATCTGAAAGGGAAAACGAGGCAGAAACCAGGATAGAAGAGGGCTTCCTGACTGCTTCGGCAAGGCCTCATTCCCCAGGCTTCGCATTCTCTTTTCTGAGAAAATGTTGAAGAAAAACTGCGTGCATGCGCACAAACACACACACACACACACACACACACTTAAAAAAAAAAAGCTATATAAAACCTCCAGTAACCATCCTCTCCACCTTTATTTATGCAGTGAATCGGGAACAGTTCCAATGGGAATTTCTCATGCTCTTTCACATTCCCTGAATCCAACCTGGTGATTCTTCTGCTTCTTTTAAAAAAGAAACAGCTCTGATCAAATAAATATATGCTTCAAAAATGGAAGAAATACTCAGTGTGATTGCAGATCGCCATTTGCATAATTGCATTATGACGACAATTTTAGAAAGATAATAAATGGGGAGCATTTTGTTTGAAGTTTTTATGCTTCCATAATAAGAAAATCCTGGCCGCATCTCCTTAAGCACCTTAGCAATGATTTCATGCTAGAAATGAGAGCACACACAAACACTCTTTAAAGTTTTGGCAGTGGGTAATAACTCTTTTGTTTCAAAACTAAATACTCCAGGCACTACAGCCTGTGCCTGTATAAAATATCCACAACAGAGCATAAAAACGAGCATGTATTGGCAAGTTTCAGATCACCTCCAATGCTGGAAAAGATTGTTTCTCTTAATCTGGTGAAGTGAGCAAGAGGATGTTTGTCTATATTGCTTTTTTTTAGTGCTTATGGAAGGCACCCCCCCAAAAAAATTGGTATCATCAAACAGATATACTTATTGTTAAAAAAAAGGGGGAGCCTGTTCAAATCAGGAATAGCACTACCATTTGATAAAGTGAGGTGCCCCTCTCAGGCAGCTGCTATTTCTTTGTGACCCCCTCAAATCAGTTAGTATCAATAGTAAGCAAAACTATTAATTGTTATTTCATTTATGTTTTATTATGTTTTTGTATATGTCAAAAGCTGCCCAGAGTGGCTTGGGCAACCCAGTAACGTGGGTGGGATATTATTATTATTATTATTAATCATGTTTTGACTTCCAGTATGAGGTGCTTGTGGGATTTTCAGTCAGGTACAAAAATAACTTTCTTTCATATTGTTTGTTTAACTGCAGTATTTAGACAGGCCTTTGAAATGAGATTTGCTTGGTTTTTCCCCCTAAAAAAATTGTTTTTATTTATATAATTGCAGTATTATGCTTTTGAATATTTAAAATGAATAAATTGAATTGGAGTGAATTTTCCTGTCCAATGTGTGATTCTGACCTAGACTGAGCTGTCTTTGACCCCCTGGTACCCTTCAGATGTTTTGAATGAGAACTTGCATCAGCTACAGCCTTCGTAGCTGGGCTTTTAGGGACGTTCCTCCCCAGAGTGACAGTGAGGAATCCGAAGAGGAAGGAGAGCAGACTGGGGGGAGTCGAGACTTGGTTCCTTCCCACGTTGAGAGTGATGTAAGCCCCTCTCGCTCTGGAATACAAGCTGTCAATTCTCAAAACAGCACAGAGCCGGCAGAGCTGGCTGCAGGGCAACAGCTGCTGTTAGACTCAGCTCAAGAGGAGGAGGAAGAGGAGGAAGAGGCTGCACCCAAATCTCCTTGGAGCAGGAGGAAGAGCCGGGTACTGGGGCAACGTCAAGCCAGCAGGAAGTGGGGCAAAATGTGGAGGATATCCTGCTGGCGCAGACAGCGTCATCCAGTTGTGCCAACTGGTTCATCCAGTGATGACTGAGCTAGGAGAGCTCGGACTGCAGCTACTGTGTAAATTACTAAATAAATCTAAGAGTAATTAACCTGTCAGCCTGACGCATCTTGTGTGGGAGAGACATCATAAAACCTGACAGCGGCTGTCTGGAGCTGATGGGAGTTGTAGTCTACAAAACAACTGAAGAACACCAGGTGGGTATGAAACAAAACAGCTCAAACGTGTCCATTCATTGCAGACTTGTGCAAACTAGCTTTAATCTGCATCCTTGAAGACACTCATCATTCTGAGCCAGTACAATCAGCTATGCACAGGTGGACAGGAGATGCTCACTGACTGGAGCCAAGGAGTCTCCATGTAGATGCATGAATCACTGTGAGAATGGTGCTTTGAAAAGCCAAAAAAACCCCTGTAGAAATCCTCAGTAATCCAATTTTCTTCAGTAGTGTAAACCCACATTCACTGAAACACTTCAATAAATAGGAATTACGGCTTATTCTCTGCTTTCTCATTCATGCTCCAGGCACTCTGTATACACAATTATATGGTTGGAAATGCTCAGTCAGTCTAGTGTAGTGGCTGTCTGAAAATCCTTAAAAATAATTTGCCCCAAAGCTACCTTTCTTTGTATCGCTGGCTACACTGTGATGAACGGTTTGTATTTTAGCTAAGCAGCCACAAGAAAAAAAACAAAACCCAAGTTGAGCAAGTTCTGCTCCAGCAAACCTAAACTACAAAGGAGAAATGGCCCAGATTTGAATGAAGAGGAAGGTATCTGGGGAACTCTGTCTATGCTCACACAAAAAAAGCAGTGAGACAAATAACTGGATAATAAGAAAAGCTTAATTGAAGGAAGCAACATTCCATCTCGCAGCCCATTTAGGCTGTGGAATGGGCTATTGTGGTTGAGAATTAAACTATTTGAAAACTAATTTTATTTACTTGGAATTATACCCTTCCCTGGTGTTCTTTTTTTAAAATTTAGGTACTTAAATTTATAGGCAAGCTTCAAAGAAAAACCTAGCGCTGTATAGTAATTATCTGTCATTGAATTGTTCCATGCTCCCTGGATGCAATGAGACATCATAGTCTCTGTCTGCTGCTGCTCACTTGAGGTTTTGCAAGCAACATTTCCACAGACTGAACTCTGTTGGGAGAAGCAAGGGCTGGTGTTTTCAGTGTGGAATTTAAATCATACCTGTCAGGAATACTGGGGCACCAATTATTTTGGCCAGTTAGAGCTTTGGAAGGGAACCCTGTGTTTGTACTTAATGTTTATGTCCACCTATTCACCTTATCTTTCTCCCTTTAAATGATATACATAGGGGTGGGGTTGTTGTTCTTCCTAATGCAGCAGCCAGATTGGTGACTGGGAGTGGCCACCAAGACCATATCACACAGGTCCTCAAAGACCTACATTGGCTCCCAGTATGCTTCCGAGCACAATTCAAAGTGCTTTAAAACCCTAAACGGCCTCAGCCCAGTATACCTGAAGGAGCATCTCCACCCCCATCGTTCAGCCTGAGGTCCAGCACCGAGGGCCTTCTGGCAGTTCCCTCACTGTGAGGAGTGAGGTTACAGGGAACCAGGCAGAGGGCCTACTTGGTAGTGGCGCCCGCCCTGTGGAACGCCCTCCCATCAGATGTCAAGGAAATAAACAACTATCTGACTTTTAGAAGAAATCTGAAGGCAGCCCTGTTTAGGGAAGTTTTTAATGTTTGAAGTTTTATTCTGTTTTTAGTGTTCTGTTGCAAGCCACCCATAGTGGCTGGGGAAACCAGGCCGGATGGGTGGGGTATAAATAATAAAAATTTTGTTGTTGTTGTTGTTGTTGTTGTTGTTGTTGTTGTTGTTGTTGTTGTTGTTGTTGTTGTGTTTGACTTCTTTTTAGCTTCCAATAAGCCTTCTGACAGGGTAAGGCCTTTTTTGTGGGGGGTTGTGTGTGTGATTTCTTCCTTTCCCTCTGTAGGACATTTTTCATCATTCCCACCACTGTGGCTTATCATGTTTCTTGGATGTCCCTGCGAAAACACTGCTTACCTTCCAGCTACAGAAGTACCTATTTATCTACTTGCGCTGGTATGCTTTTGAACTGCTAGGTTGGCAGGAGCTGAGGCAAAGCAACGGGAGCTCACCACGTCATGTGGATTCAAACTGGCCGATCAGCAAGCCCTAAAGGCTCGGGGGTTTAGACCATAGTGCCACCTGTGTGCATAGAACTGCAATTCCAGTGAATATGTCTATAAAATAATAATAATATGTAGATCTCCGCCATGATACATTAATAAGCCTCAAATAACTTCATGGAGCTTATTTCTGAACATACACATACTGGGCTGCACTGTGAATCCTTAAGCCACAAATCAATAGGGTCAATTACACATCTAAGTCCATAATCATAATATGGGAAGCAGCTATTGTGAATAATCCAGATGACTCAAACCTAATGACCAAACTATAGGCTAAACGGTAGCAAAAATGCCTTCTGTAGTTGCTGGCTGGCATGAAGAAAGAATTCCTGCCCAATTCCAAATCTAGAAACCAGACTCAGATCATAAAGTCAGCCTTTTGTTTAAAAGATGTCCATACCTTACAAATGCAGTTTGATAAAGACAGGCAAAATAAAAGTAACTTTATAGCAGAAATGAAATGTTCTATACTGTAACAATATTCTACAGAACAGTACTTTCTGATAACCCACTGATTAAAGACCAGTTTGGGAGAATTCACTTAGAATTCCTAGTGATCTGTTAGAAACCGTGACATCTACTAACAAAAAACCCCACTCCTTTGCTGATAAATTGTTTGCAATTTCCCAGATTATATCTCTAAAAATAAAATACCTTGCACAGTTTAATTGGCCTCCTCTTCCTTTGATATTTGCTTCCATAGAGACTTCCTAAAGACAGAGTCAAGGACCATAAAGGTTAGAGCAGGATAGTTACAAACAGATCGGTTTTATCTAGAAAGAATCAGTTAACTAGAAATCTCCACAGGAGGCTTAAAGGTATCATTTTGTCAAAGAAGCTGAAAAAACTTGAGGATGGGGTGATGTAGGAAAACTCCACACTGTGCTCACTCTGTATGCCATTCAATAGTGCAGGAAAAAAACAACATGCTGATATTTCAATTTGTGGTGGAATTCTTTGAGGACCACAGAATAAATTGAAGAGATGAAAAGAATACAACTTGGTCATGTTTTCCTGAAAAAAATGGTGCTTTCAATCTGAGCAGCCATTTGTGGGGAAAATTTACTAAAAAGCATCTCTGTAGACCATTTGTTTCATCTAAGGCTTGGGCTCAAATGCGTCTAGATGAGAAGGTGACATTCAATAGAGTAATCCTACTGATGGCTGTGTGTGTGTGTGTGTATGTGTGTGTGTGCACGCGTGCACCTGAAGTTAGATAATTTGAATCTTCTAATCCCTTTCAGGCACATGGCAATAGGCAGAAGGGAAAGAAGACTGGAACCCCACTTTTAACTCTGTTTTTTTTAATGGTTTCCCTCCCATTGGGAGAAAAAATATGCATGCTAGCTCCAGTCGTAGCATATAATTCTCCCTAGGTTTTGGGGGTTCGGACTGGGGAAGAGGTGTGAGGGAAAGGGGAAGATTTTGGATCCTTCAGGATCCTTACCTTTGCCAAGACCCCAGTCCAACCCAGTATGGTTTTTTTTTGGGGAGGGGAGGTTGCCTCAACTGTTGCTAGAGCTCCAATGCCAGTAAGGCAAGGAGTGTGGAGATTTCTATGGTACAAGGTCAGATGTTCCCTCTGAGATAGGCCATAGGATAGTATAATTTCTGTGAGGAACAACGATGCATGTATTTAAAATGGATGGTTGTGGCTTTCTAGGAAAATTGTCCACTCAAAGGAACATACAATTTTTCAAGATAAAGCAGTGTAACAAAATGAGATCAAATACAATTAAACAATCAAAACGCAATAAAAACAGAAACAAAAAAACCCCACACACATTCAAAATCCAGCTGTAGTGAAATTATCTGGGTGTGATGAAATACAGTGATACCTTGGCTTACAAACACCTTGGGTTACAAACATTTCGGTTACAGACTCCACTAACCTGGAAGTAGTACCTCAGGTTAAGAACGTTACCTCAGGATGAGAACAGAAATTGCACGGTGGTGGCACGGCAGCAGCGAGAGGCCCCATTAGCTAAAGGGGTACCTCAGGTTAAGAACAGTTTCAGGTTAAGAACGGACCTCCGGAATGAAATGAGTTCGTAACCAGAGGTACCACTGTAATACATAATCACAGAAGAATGTCCTTGCTGGATTAGATGAACGGCCCATCAACGCCAACATCTTGTTCTAACACTGACCAAATGTGGGAAGCATTCAAACGGGACCTGGGTGTAACAACATTCTCCCCACTCATGTTCCTTAGCAACTGGTATATTTTAATGGGTTTTATAAACAAGAATAATGTTATACAAACAAGTATTTTGAGGCATATCACCTCCAGTAATGAAAGCAGTAAAACAGGCAATGATAAGGCTAGCTGAACCTTTCTGGGGAGATCATTCCATAATTTGGATGCCATGTCGAAATGGCGGCCTCCCTCATCCTATCAATCAAACTGTTCTTAGTTGGGGGGACAACCAGAAGGGCCTCAAGTTCTGAGCAAAGTTACTGAACAGGATCAAAAAGAAGGAGCTGGTAACTAAGAATTTAAATAAGCACACACAGACTATGCAAACTAATGAAAAGAAACTTGACTCTCCTGTGAAGCACGCTTTAACAGACAACCTAAAGTTCTGTTCCAAGCCTGCCATGGAAGAGCTATGCTGACATCTCAAGCTGGCATATGAATGTGCCCCGACTGAATGTTTTCAGAGTTCAAACATACCATGCAACTTTGTTATCAGCTGGGTTTGAGGTATTATTGGAGAGTGGGGAATTCACTGCCATTTTGGGGATTCTTTGTAGGTTTGACAGTGGGAGGTAGCGTCTTAACCTTTTATTTTGCAATAATAATAATAATAATAATAATAATAATAATAATAATAATAATAATAATAATAATAATAATAATAATTTATTTATACCCCACCCATCTGGCTGGGTTCCCCCAGCCACTCTGGGTGGCTTCCAACAGAACACTAAAGTACAATAACCTATTAAACATTAAAAGCTTCCCTAAACAGGGCTGCCTTTAGATGTCTTCTAAAAGTTTGGTAGTTATTTTTCTCTTTAACATCTGGTGGGAGGGCGTTCCACAGGGCGGGTGCCACTACCGAGAAGACCCTCTGCCTGGTTCCCTGTAACTTGGCTTCTCGCAGCGAGGGAACTGCCAGAAGGCTCTTGGCGCTGGACCTCAGTGTCCGGGCAGAACAATGGAGGTGGAGACGCTCCTTCAGGTATACTGGACCGAGGCCGTTTAGGGCTTTAAAGGTCACTTTGAATTGTGCTCGGAAACGTACTGGGAGCCAATGTAGGTCTTTCAAGACCGGTGTTATATGGTCTCGGCGGCAGCTCCCAGTCACCAGTCTAGCTGCCGCATTCTGGATTAGTTGTAGTTTCCACAGGAGCAAAAACATGGGCTGCCAACCTCAGAATAACTACAATGTAACATATTTGGGGGACATTTGAGGTGGTGGCGGTGGGGAACAAGGCGGCCGTCAGAAAAAGGTATGCAAAAAATAAATAAATCTGCCACAATACACTTGAAAGACAACCTCTGAGGTGGTGATGAAATTCAGTGCATCCCTTCAGATAACAGTAATTTCTTCACCTCTATCCATGGGACTGAATTATATACCTACAACTAAGATTGACTGCATACACACATTCAAAGCACATGACTTCCCCCCCAAAAGAATTCTGGGAATCATTGTTTATGCCTCACAATTTCAAACATCCCTAACAGACTACAGCTCCCAGGATGGGGAAATTAGGTGTTTTAAATGTGCATGCAGCCCCAAAGTGACAGTCGCTGTAGCATTGTTGACTTTCTGACATCGGGTGCCGTCTTTCCACTTTGAACGGTAAAACGTTTTCTGCTTTTCTCAGAGATACACGCCCCACTCTTAGTTCTGCTCTGTGTACCACTGAAAAATGATGACCAGATGTTCATAGTTAGGCCACCACAATTATCCAAACGAGTGCCATTAATTTTCTCCACATAAAACACGGCGCTGTGGCGACATTTCAATGTGATCTGGCCCCTTCTAGGGTCAGCTAGAAAATGCTATGATCATGGCTTCTCCTTCCCAAGCTAATATGATTATGGAAATGGGTGTCAATGTAAACAGCTGGTGTGCCCGGCCACATGCAGTCTTGTACGAAGAGCTGCCTGTTTGTGTAAGCCGGCCTTTAATTAAAGCCTTTATCATGAAATCACAGCTGCAATGAGGTTACACTGAGCTGAATGAATGTGGAACAAGGATTTAAGATGGGGATTAGAGCTTTGTTAGCAATAAGCAAGGTGCGGAAGAGGGGGACAGGGTGTCATCCTGCTTTTGCATAATCTCTGTCTTGCTCTTCTGAATCTCCTTAAATTCATAGCAACACAAATAGCAGTTTGCACCACAGAGTTGTGTTGTATAATTCATAAGTGGAGGAGAACCATCTGGCTCTTCATAACCACTCCAGGCAACTGTCGCATTTGCCTTCTTTCCTCTAACAAGAGACATAGCCCCATGCACCGTGGTTACCTGTGAGTAAGCCCTATTCTGCACCCTGGGACTTACCCCAATAAAACATGCACAGGCTAGTTAATGCTGTTTTAAAAACTCTCACGCATATCTATATTATGCTAGAAATAATCATTCGGATTTGTCCTGGTATTTATGCTCTGTTCAGCTCACTTGACTTCAGTGTTCTGTAAGTGTGTTTTCCTCCTACCATTAGCAGCTATTGCAGAGGGAATATTCATCAACACAGGACAACAAAATTACATGCTTTGCAAAACACTGTTTACCACTTAACAACATATTTTAACAATAGCCTTGCATTGGGACACCGTAAAAGAAATCACTGACAGCGGATTCTTCCTCCTGCTGTAGTGCACAGATACCGTAATTGTAAAGTGGAAGTATTTCCTGATGTAACAGAGACCTGCATAATACTAGACTCACTGAAATTCTGGGTTAAATGATTAAAGTTGACAGTAGGAGCTGTCCCTGAATAGCAGCAGACTTTGTGCTGGACAGAGACTTTTCCTGTGATTGTGTGGCAAAACCCTCAAGCCGACCCCCCATTAGGATAAATAAATTCACACGGACACGGATATTTTGTTTAAGGTTTTTGGGCAAAAATTTGGCCACAACTTTATTGATTACAGGAATGAGAGCGGTATTGGCTTAGGCATTGGCAAGACTATATCTGACTCCTGTCCCCTTTGCAGGAAGTCTGTAAGGGTAAACCACCCAAAGGGAAACTGCTTCGGGGGAGCCCGCCTGCATCTCCCCTGGTGTTCCCAGAGGCCTAGCCTAGCCCTCACCCTTCAAGCGGACTTTGGACAGGAACCAGGCCCCGGATTCCTTTAACAGAATACCCCTGAAAATGGAGGGGCAGGCGTTGGCCTCCCCCATTCACAACAAGCCAATGCCCAGCTGCCAAACCTTACAAAGTTGTGATGATTGGCAAAAACCAAGTGGGCTGTGCCAATTTGCCAAATGAAAAAATTCCTACCTGGCCCCTGACTCAAGCCGGGCAACCAATCAAAGTCCAAAGCAAGGCCAAAGGATCTAAATTAAAGGGAGGGTGGGCGGGTGTTCAGCAGCGCGAAGCAGGAGCCTGGCACACGCTGCGCTGCTGCTTTTATACTTTCCCCCACTATCACCCTTTGACATGATTGGGCAATAGCCCTGGGTGATTGTGGTGCCACCCTGGCGTGAGTGCTATAGCTCCACCCACGCCAGGGTGGGGGGAACCAGGCTGAGAGTCTGCCCGCAACCAGGACCATCTATTAAGATGATCCCATTTCTCAGCTGAAGGGAGGGTTGCTGCAAAAGTGCTGCTGAAAAGGAGAGTGGTTTCCAGGGGTGGGGTAAAATCAGGGCAGGATATAGTGGTTTGCTCTGGAAAGAATGGCAACAGGTTTCCCATTGTTTCTTCTTTAACAAAGAAGCTTAGCTACCACGCTGAGTTACACACTTTTTCTTTTACCTTTCTCCTCCTGTGATGAGGCTGCATTTTAACATTTTAATATTTTACTGTTTCAATATTTTAATGTTGTATTTTAATCTTGTTTTTAAGTTGTATTCATTCAACTTGTTTTTATTATTGCTTGTTAGCCGCCCTGAGCCTGGCCTTGGCTGGGGAGGGTGGGGTATAAATAAAAATTATTATTATTATTATTATCATTATTATTATTATTATTATTATTATTATTATTATTATTATTATTATTATTATCAGCCCAACAGTGCTGCTGTTTCCTACAGAATGGTCCAACAAAGGTGATGCAATGTCAGGGGAGCTTCCAGATGCTGTTGGACCACAACTCTCATCCTCGCCTTCCATAGTCCATGTTGTGTTTGGTTGATGGGACCTGTATTCCAGCAACATCTGGCCATCCCTGGTGCAGTTTCATTCCCAGGAACATTGTTGAGAGGGGTGAGGAAGATAGCTGGGCCTGTGGGCTGCTCCCCACCCTCCCACAATGCCCTTGGGAATGTTGCAACCTTGTAATGTCACATTGTTCCTATTGGGCCATTCTGTAAAGCGTGTTCTCACTAAAGGAGAGCACGTGTTGCGGATGGGGCCTAGCAAGACACCCCATAGTTGCCAGGCAGGATAAGATAGAGGGGCCTGTCAAGGATTGGCTGTTTGTGTTGCTGGGGTAAAATTGATGTTGCCAATTTGGGGGTGGGAACAGAGGTTATTTAAACAAGGTTCACAGCAAGCTTCTTTCTCTTTCGATAGCATTGGTTTAAATTGGTTGGTGGAGGGGTATGGATTGGCTGTGCCTGCCCCTCCAATTCTGCTGCTGCATGGGAATTCCGTTAAAGGAATTCTGGGGCTTATCATCCCCTTGTCCAAACCCCTGGAATCGGGTGCGGGCCGCGTAAGACCCCAAGGAGCAAGCGGGGAGGAACTGAAGGGTCTGTGTCACAGCCCCAGTTGCCCTGATCTTGTTCCTCCACACTGACTCTCGCCGGAATCCGGGAGTCAGTGCTGTCCCCCAAGGCGGGGGGGACAGCTAGTCATAACCAATGCCTAAGCAACCACTCACAATTTGTATGTTTAATAAAGTTGTGGCCAAAATTATGCCAAAAACCTTAAACAAAAATTTATGAGTGATGTGTGAGTTATTGGAGTAGGGGTGTTTTGGGGGACCTCAGCACACAATTAATACTGCTGTTCTCACAGTGACCATACAAATGTCTGTGGGCACAGGGCAAGACCTAAGGACAATGGCACTCTCTTTCCCTGTAAGGTAAAGGTAAAGGGACCCCTGACCATTAGGTCCAGTGGTGGTCGACTCTGGGGTTGCGGCGCTCATCTCGCTTTATTGGCCGAGGGAGCCGGCATACAGCTTCTGAGTCATGTGGCCAGCATGACTAAGCCGCTTCTGGTGAGCCAGAGCAGCACATGGAAAAGTCGTTTATCTTCCCGCTGGAGTGGTACCTATTTATCTACTTGCACTTTGACGTGCTTTCGAACTGCTAGGTTGGCAGGAGCAGGGACCAAGCAACAGGAGCTCACCCCGTCGCAAGGATTCGAACCACTGACCTTCAGATCAGCAAGTCCTAGGCTCTAGTTTAACCCACAGCGCCATCCGCATCCCTCTCTTTCCCTGTAGTTTCCAGCAAATGGTATTCAAGACACTGAAAATGTTCTCTACTTTCTCCGCCAGTACATGGATCCATGTTGCTCAATGGTGATTTTTGACTTGGGTTGCCATATTTCAAAAAGTAAAAACCAGGACACCCCAAAACTTGGAAGATCCCAAACTTGTTGAGCTTTTTTCTTTTACAAAATCGCCAATTTTTTTTTTGCAATTTTTCAATTTACTTGCCTAAGATCCAGGACAAAGTGCCGCCTTTCGGAAATTTTCCCCAGATGTCAATTCTGCCTTTGAAATCCCAGTGATGTCTGGGAAAATCTGGATGCATGCATCCCTATTTTTGACACATAGTGACCCAGGCTGCTTTCTCTATTGAGGGAAGGGAGAGGAAACAGATACAGATTTTTCTCAGAAGTGCAACAATAATTTCAATATAGTTTTTAGCTCTACATGAAACTGCCAATGAATTTTGATCAAAAACTTGAAATTCTAGGAAATGCTACTTGCACATTATTCACCAGTTGCATTTTCTAACAATGAACTTCACCAGTGAGCAGATGATCATGTATATACTCAGTTTGGGTAGGTAAAAAAAAGTGTAAATTAAAAGCCATTTTCTGGACTGTATGTATTAGAAAATGACTTGATGGGCACCAGATCTGGGTAAGGCAAACTGTTTTTCATCAATACATGGCTGCCTGATGTCTGTCACTAGCACCAAGCTAAAGTCAAATTATAAAACTTCCCAACCTAAATAGACATTAGGCTGTCCATATATTTGTCTCATAATTACAATTAAAACTTCTACTTCTTGTGCCTTTTTTTTCACCACAATGGTTCAGGGGCCTGTAACCTTGAGGCCAGTCTTCCCCAACTGGTGACTTGGAGATACTGTCGAACTCTAAGTCCCATCTTGTAGAACTCCAACTCCCATCAGCCCCTGCAAGTATGACCGGTGGTCAGCGACATTGGGAGTTGTATTCTAGCAACATCTAGAAGGGATGTCTGAGGAATCTGAGGAAGGGAGCTTTAGGCAATTGTAAACTATGCACAGTAACACATAATAAGAAAAAATAGGGAATGCTTTTTAATGGAAACAGTTGTGATTTATTCCTGGTCCCCAAATAGCTTTGAGGATGTGAACAATTGTGCTCTGCTGACAGGTATTTAATATACTGTGCATACTATACACAACAATATAACAATGGATCTGTTCACTTAGATTAATCATCCTGTGACTTTTGTGCCTCCTACTTATATTGTCTCAATATAAAATTGAGTGCTTAACTGTGAATTGGATAATTCCAAGCACAAGATCAAGTGTCTCAATATTTATACCCCAATCTCTTAACTTCAAGTGTGTTTTTCTTAATTATAAAATTACACTGTCTGACAATTCCGGAGGGCAATTGAGATTTCATCATTTTAAGTGTGGCTAGGCTATCATTTTTCCCAGAAACTTCCTTAAATCCTTTGTATCTTGCTCTTTTATCCAAATGCCCAAATTATTATTCATTTAATCTAATACCCTGCTGCAAAACAATCATTTTAATCTCTTCAAAGTAATTAAATTAATACATGCACACACAATTGCTTCCATTCCCTTCTCTATTTTTATCAAATCTTCAGCACTGATAATGGCCTATCTCTTCTTTCTCAGTTAATCAGAATTGGGATCTCTTGTAAATGGGGACAGCTGGAAAGAACATTTTATGTCTCACTTTATTCTAGTACAGGGGTAACCAACAGATGTAGAGAACTACAGCTCCCATGATCCCTGACTTTTGGCCATACTGGATGGGTCTCATGGGAGTTGAAGTCCTATAAAGGTTGAATTATGTTCCCACTGTGCATATCATGCTCCTAATTTCCTATGAAAAGGGTGGGATTTGAAGTCTTTTTAGCAGAAAGGTCAGTCCCATCAGGAAGCAAAGGTTCTGAACATGTTCTGAAACAGTCAACAGACTTTGATTGTGTGGGATGTTCAACTCCCTCAAATGTTCGCTTTCCACTTTGCACACATAAAGTTTATTTATTGTTTGTGAACTATGTGTATTAGCTTGCTTTTGTCATCATTCTTTCCAAAAGTGCACAAAATCCCTTGTGGATCTGCAATCCTAAAAAAATGGCTGGAAAAACAAGATGGTTTTGAAGGTGAGCAGAGATGTTTGGCCATCTTTAGGTCATACACGGCACTGAAATATTGCAAGCGTATAACAGTGATTGACAAACATTGGTTTTCCGCTATCATCTCTCCCACAGAGAAAGTTCAAAGATGAATTTTTACTTCTTTTCAATCTCACTTGCATTATAAAAACTCATGTTGACTTTTCCTCTACATCCTTGTATGTCTTCCAGTCATTATTGCAACTTATTTCATTGCTCACAACTCCATGGTAATCCTGAGCAATGAATAGGTTCTAGTCAGAGGAAATGGTGCTTAGACTCCATCGTGGTTACTGCCTGAGTCATTGTGGAAGTCCAAAGAAGCCAAATCATTGATGCAAGCTCTAGTCATGATAGTAGGGAATTTCCCAGAGACTTTCATGAATCCGTATATAGCAAGGGGTCCAAAACTGTGTTCCCCAGACCACTTCATTCAGGTGGTCTGCAGTATGTCTGTACAAATATGATTATGATCATTACAGAGCATTACAGTTGCTACAACGGACAGAAAAATCATTAAGTGGTCCAGCAAGACACACTCTCTCTCTCTCTCTCTCTCTCTCTCTCTCTCTCTCTCTCTCTCTATATATATATATATATATATATATATATATATATATAAGAAGCAGCACAGTCTGGGGAAATTTCATTTCAGTCCTTGCCATTAAACAAATTATCAATATTTTCACCTTGCATACTTGGACAGAATGAAAATTGTGGCAGCATAAATTGGCTCCAGTTCTTTCTCCTTTAATACCCATTTTGTATCACCCCACATTCCTTGCAAGGAGAAACCTAAATGACAACAATGATCAGAGGACAGGGGATTCCATAGATTATGTTGTTGTTGGGGGGTTTTTTAAGGCAAGATAGAACAATCACAAGAGAACAAATCTGAACTGAATTGGAGGGTATGAAAATAAATTGGTTGCAAATCAATCAGGTACATACTTTCAGGTGCTACTGAATTTGTTAAAGAACAGGCAACATATTCAGTAACAGTAGTAACAGTAACTGCTTCACTGGATGTTTTAAAACAGAGATTAGATTACCATCTGTGATGGATGCATTACCTTTGTAACTCACAAATGACCAAGGGGAGTCTTGTGACACATTATCAACCAACACATTTTTAATCGACCATTCAGTTAATCAACCTTTATTGGCAAGCAAGAATCGAAACACAGAATTGGCGTCTGTTCACAGGAGGAGAAGCTCCAAAACAAAACTACATTTTTAATGGTATAAACTTTTGTGGATTATGGGCTATTTCATAAAAAGTGAGGCTCTCAAATCTACTAGCAACATAATTTAAGAACAACAACCTAAATTGAATAATACAGAAGGTGACAGCATAACAGTAGTATCTAGGGGCCACCCAAACCATAAGCCTTTTGGAATAAAAATGTTTTTGTCGTGTCTAAAGGCCATAAGTGAATACTAATATAGATCTGATTCACAATGAACCAATTCACTGAACTGATTCAAAATTTCATTTCCATCGCCATGTATAATTCCAGGTGTCATCACCAGGGGCACTTAAAAGGCATATTTTCAAGAGTTCCAGGGCATACTTTTTGAAACCTCACCTACCAGATAAATGACCATTTCCAGCAAATAAATAACCCCATCTCCTACCCTTTTAGTAAGAAACCTACACATGCACCTTCCCTTTGAGCTTCTCATTTTAATTCTAATGGATAACTAGGGGTTATATTAAATAGCATTTTTCAGCATAACTGACTTTCTCTGGCTATTCATCACATTCCTATGCATTTCAACACTGTATATTCCATATACTGCAGTTTATGAAGTAAAAGTCATTCAATGCATTCACTATCATAAAAGCTGAGAATGTTATTTCACTTTGTTGCTGACCAGCATGTATAATTTGCTTCAATTGCTAAGGGTAAAGTAAAATGTCTGCAATCCAGTTGTGGATAATATGAGATTTTTAAACTCTTTCCTGTCATACTTAAACAACAAACAAACAAACAAACAAACAAACAACACAGGCATGTTAAGGTATCCTTTTGCAATTTAGATGTCATCCATTAACCCCATCAAATGAATCAGAATCCATTAATAGCCAAAGCAAACTTTGAAACCAGAATTACAGCTGGATTTCTGCTTTGCAGTTTTCACATGACAGCAGTTGTGTAACTGTGGAAAACAAGCAGATTGTTTTTCACACTCCACCCAGTGACATCACCTTCCCATGGCTTAGTATTTTTAAAAAACAGCTGCACATTTATTAGCATTGGAAGGAAAGAACTGGAAGATGATGGGTTGAAAAAAGGACAAATTTCCCAACTCCTTGTCATTTGTCTCTAAATGTGAAAATTATCTGTTTAAACCTAATCCTCTCCCCCACTTGGTGTATTTTCTTTTTTTTGTAGGAAGTCTGGAATTGATAGATTGAACCGAGCATGCTTAGGTCATAGAACTCAATAGGTAGAGATGTTCATACACCTTCCAGCCCATCTTCCCAATGCAGGAGTTTGGCAGAGTTTCTGGAGAACTTCTGCACAATAATCTGTTAATTCTTGAACTCAAGTGTTTGAAGAAAGGTGAAAATAGATAGATATATTCTACGAACAACTAAGACCAAGCTTTTCCTATTGAGTGAACCATGTGATTTGTTAGGGAAAGTGATCGATAACAGCAAAAATTGTGAGAGATGAAAGAATCCCCTTGTATTCTAAATCTGCATTGGGATCCTTTGCAACCTTTGTTAACCAAGATGTTGTGTGGTTTCCTTGGCAATAGTCACTTCTCTGCCAGCCTTTATTATTAAGGTAAAGCAGAAAGTGTTGTTTCAGATAGAAATCTTTCTATTGATAGCACTATACATTTCCTAGGAATGTATTTTCACTCATAAAGAAGTAGGTTATATTCTTTCAGCTGCATGAAGTGTTTTTTCCCCACTGAATTACAACCAATAGGGTTTTCACTCAAACAGCAAAGTTGTTTCTGGTCCTTATTTTTAGGAGCTGAATATGTGAGGAAAATTTTCTGTTGAATGCCTAGAAATGGCTGGAAAACTAAGTGGAGCTTGCATTATCAAGGCTGCATGGATGCACAGATTTAGTTGTGACTCTGCTATTGAAATGTAATTGCCACTGTTTGGGACACATTCACAGTCTTACTGTTGGCAGTAGACACACTTGTTTGGTCGGTGCAGAAACCAGCCAGCCTTTATTTCAGAAGCAGAACTACCTCACCCCCTGTTTCAGACCTAGGCTCCACACAGTGTTGACTGGCCCTAGTGTGAATCACAAACCTTGACGTTCAAATTCACTACCACAAGATGTAGTCATGGCCACCAGCTTGAAATTCATGAATGATAAAAAATTCATTTTTGTGTGTGAAATGTTTAAGATTTTTGTTGTTGTTGCGAACTTTGTTTGTGTTAAATACGTATTCTGTAGCTGACCTCCTTTGTAATGTTTTATTTTGAAATCTTTAAGATAATATTTTAGTTTTCTGTTAATCATGTTGCTTTGACTATAGACTATATTTGACTTTCTTGTCAATGTTTGTTTCTGGATTGTTTTATTGATGTTTTAATATTCTGTAAACTGCTTTGAGATTTTTCTTAAAAATATAAGGTGGTATAGAAATGAAATAAAGAAAAGGAAGAAGAAGAAGAAGAAGAAGAAGAAGAAGAAGAAGAAGAAGAAGAAGACGACGGCGGCTGTATATGGATAATTACCTCTACTATCACAAACAGCATACTGTTGCACACCACCCCAATCTCCAAGCAGTGCAAGAGTCCAGGGTTCCAGGCACTTACTCAGGGTTTGTATTTCTTTTTGGTAATGAGGCACAGCGGAGACTGTTATGTTTTTATGATACATGGTTTATTTACACCTATATACAACCCAGTGCTTTTTTTCTTAAAAAAAAAGTGTTTAGGGGTACTCTCATTTTGACTCAAGAAAGTCACCTGGAAAGGCAATAAAGCCGCCACCGGAGGTGGTAACAAGGAAACTGACAAATCACCGTGCTGGATTCCAAATCCTACTTCACACATTAAACGCTCGCTTCCATCTGAGACTCAGGAAACACCGTGGCAGGAAATGAGGCCACCATCGGGGGTAGGAATGGAACTGACGATTCATCATGCTGGAGAAGAAACTTTTTTTAAAAAAAAAAAGTTTCTTCTCCTGTTAGATTCGCAAAATGTTTAGGGGTACGCGTACCCCTGCGTCCTCCCAGAAGAAAGCACTGATACAACCTGAGCCTATGATGGACATGTTCACAGCATTAAAACCACAAAAGTGTCTTGTTTCTCCCACAGCCACAGTCTTGAATTCAAGCAGAATTCTCTGCCTCTCTGGTTTTCCAGTTTACTGCTCTTCTCTAGGTCACATTACTCCTAATTCTAACCTCTGGCTTTATTTAATGAGGGAGGGGGCCCCCACCCATTTGCCACCTGGCACAGAGCCTCCATTGCTCTCTTAGTGGCCCATCACCTCAGGTAACCACCTCAACACAGGTAGCTAGCCTGACTTAATTATCTTTGAACACTTGCTGTATCCAGGAGCAGAGAGGCCTGGCGACCAGTTTAACACCCCAAGCCATGATTAAATTGCAACACTTGCTGGATCCAGGAACCATTGGTCTCTGGCACCTAGTCATACAATTAATGAGATCTTGGTCAAGAGTTTGTTGAGCTTCCACTTATCTTGTGACTCACCTTCATGTATAAAGCCGCATGCCACGTAGCTTATGACAAATGAAGCCCTATAAGTGATCTACATTCTCCTTTTAATCACCAAATGAAAGCACGTCCACCAACTTCACTACACCATATAGAGGTGTGTGTGTGGCAGCAGACGAAAATACAAGGTAGGCTTAAAAAATGTGGTGCTTAAGCAGGATTGCACTAACTTTGCCGAGATTAATAATTCATATATTTTATCTCATTCAGGGCATTTCGGAAAGTCCATTATACCTATATTTTCTGTGCACTCAGTAAATTTTGTAGCTCTTAAACCCCATGAAATGAAAAATAGACCTGAAAAGCCATAACACCATCAACACATTAATATTTATGTAGCTCTTTTCATGACAAACATTCCAAAGTGCTCCACAGTAAAATAAAGTGAAATAAAGCATGAGCTGAATGCGATGATGGCGAGCCAAAAGGTCACTTCGAAAGGCAAAGCGGAGGAACTTAGTTGGTGAAGTTATTGACCTGTTCACACAGACGAGCCTATGAAAGCTTTTGCCCTAACCACAAGCTTAAGCAGGTCAGGCCGGGGAAGTAAATTGTCAATAGTCATTATGTTCTCCTAATGAATGAAGTGCTGTCTCAAGCCAAACAGATAGGAAGATGTTATTCCATCTCAGCTATAAAACCCAAACACTGGCGCATCCTACTTACTTAGCGATTCACATGACTCTGTAAAGGTGTGTTGTTGTTTTTTGCAGCTGCCACGTTTGCATAAAGGTAAATAAGCAGATTAAAAGGCAGCCTTTTTTATTTTTAAGAAGCCATTTGTAGAGGACTATTATTTGCCTCACACTTTGCAGAAGCAGCCTATTGATATAAATTATGTGAATTGCTTTCTATGATCATTCAAGAATGAAACAAACAAATAAATCTAGAAGATAAATATTCTCTAATGTGAGCCTGTTGGCTTTCTAATAATAGACCGCCTCTACCTAATTCCCATTTAAGAAATCCAAGCGTGCTAGAAAACAGCTGAATTTCAGTAACAAATATTGTTCACATGGGCTTTCCTCCCTTCATGTCTTAATGCTGAAATAGACAACCCCCAACCATCTACAAATAGAGAGCACTCAGAGTGTTGGATAGGCACATAAAATTTCAGTGGGATAATGGATCCTGCCACATATCAGCACGGATGTCATGCTCATAAACAAAAGTGGCATGCTTTTACTGCTCGCATAATACGGCAATGGGGTGGCCTGCAAAATTTAGTCCCCGCTTTACTAAATTTATATCAATTAATTCAGTTTAGGTATTACTTCCCACTATCCCAAAGTGATTTACAGTGACAATAACACATAAAATGTACCAAAAAAATTCATCAAAATGGAACATTTTAAAGGTGTTCATCCACAAAAATCACCCAAGTACATGAGAGAGAGAGAGAGAGAGGGGGGGGGAGAGAGAGAGAATTAGTGCTGTACAACTGCCCAGAAGAGTAAAAATATATTTGCTTGGCACTCTATGGATGACAAACACCAGGTAAGGCTCACTCAGGACAGCATTCCACAACTAGGGGGCCACCACAGAAAAGGCCTTTTCTCTCATTGTTGCCCTCTGTACACAGAGAAGGGCCTCAGAGTTTGAGCTCAGGGTCTGGGTAGATTTATATGGGGAAAGGGGCCCCTGAGGTATTGGCCATCCATGGCTTCATAGGTCAAAGCCAGAACTTGGAATTCGTATTGGAAACAAATTTATTCATTCATTTATTTTGAGAAGATATGCTCCATTCTCCAGTGGCTTTTAAAATGGGAGAGAGCAACACTAAAATAAGAATGTTTAAAAAAATGGCATAACAAAAGCAACATGTGATGATAAAATTAAGTTTATAAATGATAAGGCCTGATTGGAGAAAGAGCTATTCACATGGCCAGTGCTTTTCTTTCCTAAAAAAAAATGTTTAGGGGTACTCTCATTTTTCCACTCATATTGAAATACTGCCCCTCAATGAGGCCAAACTTAGATTCACAAAATATTTAGGGGCATGAGTACCCCTGCGTCCCCTCCAGAAAAAAGCACTGCACATGGAACTGCTAAGATATCATGTTCTATGCCCTTGAGTCCCCTTTAGAGAAAGCATTCTAAAGTCAGGGACCCCCAAGCCCAAAGTGAAAAGGTCCTGCCTAACTTCCAAAGTGGATTTGGTGAGTGGCTGATGAAGAAGATATTAATAGTCAGGCAGATTTGCAAATAATAATAATAATAATAATAATAATAATAATAATAATAATAATAATAATAATAATTTATTTATACTCCGCCCATCTGGCTGGGCTTCCCCAGCCACTCTGGGCTGCTTTAAACAAAATACTAAAATACAGTAATCCATCAAACATTAAAAGTTCCCTAAACAGGGCTGCCTTCAGATGTCTTTTAAAAATCTGTTAGTTGTTGTTCTCTTTGACATCTGGTGGGAGGGCGTTCCACAGGGCGGGTGCCACTACCGAGAAGGCCCTCTCCCTGGTTCCCTGTAACTTGGCTTTTCGCAGCGAGGGAACCACCAGAAGGCCCTCGACACTGGACCTCAGTGTCCAAGCAGAATGATGGGGGTGGAGACGCTCCTTCAGGTATACTGGACCGAGGCCGTTTAGGGCTTTAAAGGTCAGCACCAACACTTTAAGTTATCACCCTCTCAACCCATGTAGTTTTGGAATGCCAGCACCTTGAACTGGGCACAGAAACAGGCTAGGAGCAAAGACTGGTAAGAAATGGTCAATACCTTCCACCTTCACTGTCAGGAGGCAGGATGTCTCTGAATGACAGTTGCTGGGAAGCACAAGTGAAGAGGCTGCTGTAGGGCTCAGGTCTTGCATCTGGACTTCCCACAGGCATCTTGTTGACCTCTGTGAGACCAGGATGCTGGAATAAGATGGGCCATTGGCTTGATCCTGCAGGATCTTCTCATGTTCTTAGTGGTCATATTTTGTACTGACTGCAGTGTCTGACAGGAGCAGCCCAACAAACAGAGCATGATAGCAATGCACTCCAAACAGAATGCCACCACATTGTGCAAAACAGTGGCTTTACCCATGCTAGCTAGAATATATGAACATTTATGGGTATTTCTGTTTGAACTCTATGACAGTATGCATGGCAGGTAGTTTTAGAAAACCATCTGCTTAATTATTACCAGCTTTTTCGCTGATAATTCCACCACCTAATTACTTGTAATATGTTTCAGGCATCTGTTTATTAACAGAATACACTCTCTTAAAACATTTTAATGAATGTTAACCAGGTGGCGTTCATTTTAAATGGAAATATTTTAATTATTCTTTTGAGGCACAGGGTTGCACACATGGTATATTTTATCAAGGTTGATTCTATGGGTATAGCAAGGCTACAGCAAGGCTATATTTTTAAATGGCAGAAAATGACTCATTTACTATCTTATGCCTTCTGAGAAAATAGTAAGAAGATATTCAAAGCTTGAGTATAAATTGCTGTGTCCAGTGCTTCCCAGACTGTTCCTTACTGAAGAAATTAACTGGATTTCTTCCATGAGGGATATACTTAAGTGAGCACCACATGCTTCTGTACCAGTCCCTGACCATATGGGCCACTAATCTAGGAAAATTTTCTGAGACCAAGCAGTGGCGTAGCGTGGCGGGTGCAGGGGGGGGCGGCTGCACCGGGCGCAACATCTGGGGGTTAGGGTTAGGGGGCGCAAATCCACGGGTTAGGGGGCGCAAATTACTTGCCTTGCCCCGGGTGCTGACAACCCACGCTATGCCACTGAGACCAAGTATGAGATCCATTCTGCTGAGCCTGAGATCAGAACCCTGGTATCCCTGAGTTTCCAGAACCACAAAAGAGACACAAGGAAAGATGAATTATTCATACAACTGGCTCATTTTTTACATTTGTTGTTTAGTTGTTTAGTCGTGTCCGACTCTTCGTGACCCCACGGACCAGAGCACGCCAGGCACTCCTGTCTTCCACTGCCTCCCGCAGTTTGGTCAAACTCATGCTGTTAGCTTCAAGAACACTATCCAACCATCTCGTCCTCTGCCGTCCCCTTCTCCTTGGGCCCTCCATCTTTCCCAACATCAGGGTCTTTTCCAGGGAGTCTTCTCTTCTCATGAGGTGGCCAAAGTACTGCAGCCTCAGCTTCACGATCTGTACTTCCAGTGAGCACTGATTTCCAGTGAGGGCTGATTTCCTTAAGAATGGAGAGGTCTGATCTTCTTGCAGTCCATGGGACTCTCAAGAATCTCCTCCAGCACCATAATTCAAAACACACACCCCCCCCCCGGAGGATGAACCGGGAAGCCACTCCAGTATCCCTGCCAAGAAAACTCCATGGACAAAGACAACAGGCATTTTTGACATGGTCTGCTACTAATGTTAGTCATTGGTTGTTCCATACTCAGTAGTCAAGCCATGTTGCTTAGCTTTCCTGATTTATTGATTGCCATTTAGACACCGCAAGCCATTTGGGCAGCACACTAACTGGCATCTCATTCACTATCTGCTGCAGCACCCTCTACCTGCCCATGGTCTGAGACACAGAGTGAGCAGCTCAGCCATGACCACCATCAGCCAGAAATGAGAGCACCAGAAGGCACTGGCAGTGAGGCCAGATGGATGAGGGCTTGGCAGAGAGCAGCCACATAGCTGGATGGTGGCTGCCAGCATGATGCATTAAGCGTGCCAACTGGCAGAAGAGGAGGAGGAAAGGGGAAAGGAAGGGAGGAAGGGAGAGATGAGAGCGAGTGGGTGTTGGAAACTCTCATTTCCCAAGGAAGAGATGTCTCTCCTGCCCTGTGAGGGAACTCTTTCGGAAGGGCACCCTCAAGAGTTGCCACTATCAGAGCTGGCTGAGGCAAGGCATCCATGCCAAAAGAGGGAGGAGAGCTCAAGAGACAGGGATAAGGGCAATTGATGAAGCTCTTCAGTCAGGGCAGCCAAACCTCCCTGGGGGGAACCTGTAATATTATAAGGTTACTTGCTTGAGACCTATGGGGAGCCACTGCAGCCTTTTTAAAGAGTGCCTGAGGGATAGAAATGTATAGCATGGAACTGCTTCTTGCCTTACACACTGGGCAAGCCTATGGCAGCAATTATAAAGGCCTTCAAAGCCCTAAATGGCCTTGACCTGAAGGTATGTCTCCACCCCCCTTTGTTCAGCTTGGGTTCAGCTGAGATCCAGCCAGCACCAAGGGCCTTCTGGCAGTTCCCTCACTGTGAGAAGTGAAGCGACAGGGAACCAGGCAGAGGGTCTTCTTGGTAGTGGCCCCTGCCCTGTGGAACGCCCTCCCTTCAGATGTCAAGGAGATAAGTAACTATACAACATTTAGAAGACATTGAAGGCAGCCCTGTTTAGGGAAGTCTTTAATGTTTAATGTTTTATTATGTTCTTATATATGCTAGAAGCTGCCCAGAGTGGCTGGGGCAACCCAGTCAAATGAGCAGGGTACAATCATCATCATCATCATCATCACCAGGCAGAGTGAGGCAGTTGCTTCATGCACCAAATACTTGTTGGAGATTCATTCCCTGTGTCTGCAGTCATGGGATTGTTGTCTATCACATGGCGGTGTATGTTTTCATTCCACAGTGTGGGAAGTGACGGAGATAAGATGTTTTGGTATTACTGTGTTCTGTGAAGTGGGGCTATTGTCCTTTTTTCTTTCTCTCTTTGCTGTCTGATGAGAAAGAGGAAGGAGCTAAGTGAGAATTATATGAGTGTATTATATGTAAATAAACATAGATTAGCCAAAATGTTGTGCTACTGAGCTCTGTTACGCAAACTGTGAATACTCTGCGGATCCTTAAGCATGCTAATGCCTTTTGGCATCAGTCACTGTGATGCTCAGGTAGAAGAAAGCTTTTGTAGCTCCCGAACCATCGACTAGGAGGGAGAGAACATGCCAGTCCGGCATGTGCCTCTGCCAGGATCCTACACGAGAGTAGGACGCTCCTAACAATACTGAGGGGTAGAGTTGATGGCAAGTTGATGGAGGACATTGCTGTGAGTGCCACACTTCCTGCCTCTGCTGCCCTCTGTGCGAACTCTTGACAGCAATATGTTTTAGGTCAGACCTTCATGCCGGCACATGTCAACTTAATCTTATAATATGCTTTCATTAATTATGATTAAATATTTTCTATGCTCAGAATTTTTCATGTATTAAAAAAATCCCCAATTCTTACCTCAAGAATATTCATCACAAACATGCATGCACATGGATCTGTTGTGAGGAGACTCAGCAAGGTTTCTTAACAAAGTGATTCTTGTAGAGTAGGTAATCACCAAAATGCATAGGTCAAATGCTGAAGTGGGTGGTTAGGAAGGGAATTATTTTTTTAAAAAAAGCTAATAACAAAAGAAAACAGAACAGTTAGAATTCTACATCCATTAGAGAATTGTGTGTGTGTGTGTCTCCTAACCTTGCCTTGAAAAGAGATAGAGAAAAGGTACAGAAAAGGGCAGCAGAAATAACAGATGGATATATAATCTTTAATAAGAAAGGCTTAAAGTGTTGGGACTTCAGAGATTAGGAGAGGGAAGATGATTGATGGGGAGCATTATGTGACGTGGAGAGAAAGCAAGGGGAAAGATTATTCACTTTCAAAATAAACTTCCTTGGAATCTCTCAAAGAAATTGATAGCAGCCAGTGTAAGCGAATACTTCCCACAGTTCAAAATTAAGCAATGTAATTTGTTACCACAGAATGTCTGATGGCCACTAATTACATTCTTAAACACTGTGACTTATTTATACATGGAGATTAGGACAGGAACATTCTCTCAGGCTGGGTGAGGACGTCACCTCCTCTTCCATTGGCCACACTGACTGCTGGGGCTCTCCCATTTTTTTGTAGCCAATCATGGGCAATGCTGGCTGGAGGGGGGTGGACCAGAGGGAAGACTTTTTCTCTCTGGCTTTCCTCTGGTAACTCCCTGGTTATATAAGTCAACCATGCCTGGGCACCAGTTTCAGTCAGAGCTTGGTATCCCTACCCACACACCTGGCACTTTGGGTACAGGACTGCCTGAGAACAAGGCCTTGCTATGGAAGTCACCATATCTGGGGCCAGGGAGGAATATGCCTTCAGACAAATTGGATCCATCTAGGATTTTTGCCTATCTCATACCAATCCACACAACTTGATGGTGGATAAGGCATTGGGGTGGATACTTTGTCTAGTTGGACAGTGGGGTCGGAACCCCCCAGATGTCCAAGGAAACAGGGTATCCAGTTAAAGGGATATAGGGTATAGGTACAGTCGTGCCTTAGCTCCCAAACACCTTGGGAGTTGAACGTTCCAGCTCCTGAACGATCGAAAACTGGAAGTGAGTGTTCCAGCTTCTGAATTTTTTTTGGAAGCCGGATGTCCAGTGCGCCTGCACAATCGGTAACCAATCGGAAGCCACTCCTTTGTTTCTGAATGTTTTGGAAGTCAAATGGACTTCTGGAACGGATTCTCTTCGACTTCTGAGGTACGACTGTAATTCTATCCAGATGCCACTATGGTGATCTCAGGCTGGGTCTCCCTGATTTGGTAGACATCATAAGGTGATCTGTAACCTGGGTTAACTCTGACCAAAAAATCAACCAGCAGATAGGTTGGTTTATGCACACCCATGGGTATTCTGGATATACACCTAATGACAGCTGTAATCAATAAAGTTGTGGCCAATTTTAATCCCAAGTGGCTACCCTGCATTTATTCCAGTTTCACCATGCTTAGGCCCTTCCACCCACAGCATCCACAATGAGCCCAACATATGAACCATGCTTCACATAATTAGGGATCACAGGGACCTCAACTTTTGAGTGGTGCTTTCCTGGGATGTGTATTTAGCATAATGGTTAATTTAGCCCCCTTCCCCCCCCCCCATGGGTTAAATTCCATTCACAGTTTTTGAGAAAAAAGAACATCATTATCACAGGGTAAGCCAGTATATGAATGCTCATAAAATCTGACAGAATGAAATAGCTTGGCAATAAAAATCATCCACGATTAAACGGAATCTAAGCAAGTTGCCTAGAGGGAAAGATACTCTACTTTGAGAGGGCCCACTGGAGGTCTTTAAGAAATGGAATAGTTGATGTGTCTATGAGAAGCGTCCTGGGTTAAAGGGCAATGACTGCTTAAAACATTCATTGGACTACGAGTCATATCTCTTCTACTTCATAACAGACCAAGATGCTGGGTGTCATAAATTCACGATGGATCTGCTGGCTATTGTGCAATTGGTTCAAGTAAAGTGTCTGGACAGGGAGCAGTCAAAACTACAGTGGTACCTCAGGTTAAGTACTTAATTTGTTCCGGAGGTCCGTACTTAACCTGAAACTGTTCTTAACCTGAAGCACCACTTTAGCTAATGGGGTCTCCTGCTGCTGCTGTGCCGCCGGAGCACGATTTCTGTTCTCATCCTGAAGCAAAGTTCTTAACCTGAAGCACTATTTCTGGGTGAGCGGAGTCTGTAACCTGAAGCGTATGTAACCTGAAGCATATGTAACCTGAGGTACCACTGTACAGGGGTTTATTTTTATGTAGACAAGTGAATTGCACATATTTTATTAAAATACAGTGGTACCTCGGGTTACATACGCTTCAGGTTACATACACTTCAGGTTACAGACTCCGCTAACCCAGAAATATTACCTCAGGTTAAGAACTTTGCTTCAGGATGAGAACAGAAATCATGCTCCGGCGGTGTGACAGCAGCAGGAGGCCCCATTAGCTAAAGTGGTGCCTCAGGATAAGAACAGTTTCAGGTTAAGAACGGACATCCAGAACGAATTAAGTACTTAACCCGAGGTACCATTGCACAGAGTCAAGCATAAAACAAAATCAGGTATTAACATGAATATCCCTTATTTTTCAGGGGGCTGAGCTGCATTTCCATTGAACTTTAGTTCATGAAACTCTTCACATATTTCTCTTTTATGGTATTATCCACAGCCATTTATTGACTAGGGTTTGAGATTGGTTATATTCTGCATTATTAACATAAACAATAAAATTATACTAAATAGGAAAAAAAATGTCCTTACTTTGTTGACCTCTAGAGGCTCTCAGTTTATATGACATTTTTTCCAGTAGGGCTGATTCCCATCCCTTCGTGTAATAGTAAGAAATATCTGCCCTCCAGAAATTGGACTGTTGTGGCTCTGGTTAGCATATGGATAATCCACACACACCTTCCCACATTTCATTTGAACTAATAGAAGAAGAAAGAAACCTATTGGACGCAATCCGCTGGGAAATTTTCCTGCTGAAGGTCAAGTGCGATGAACAGGGAGTGTATATGTAGATTTACCTCCAGCAGAAATGAAACCCAAATACTGTATGGGTAATAAGCTGGGACAGGAACATGACTTTGGTTGAGACATTGATGATATTACTGCTTATTAATTCCACCAACACAAACAGGTGCAACATTCTAATTTTGGTGTGAAGAGGCTACGTGTAACCGAAAGATGAACTTCGATTGCAATCTGAAGCATTTTCTTGGGAGGCGGCTTCCAGAAGAGCACCATTTTTCTGCCTCCAGTACCTATTTCTGTGTGTCATTAAAAAAATAATAATTAGAGAAGTTCTGTCCTTTTGCCTTTCTACTTTAGATACAAATTGTCATCCTCATCACCATCATCTAAGCACTATCTCATTTTTAAATTCCCACCCAACTGAAAAAACATCCTTAAAATTCATTGTTAAAGCATATATTTCAGAGTGTGCTTAAATGTTTAGAATTGTGTTTTCTTCCCTGCCGCAGACAAGATGGAATCTTGTTTTGATGTTAGAAAATGGCTTAAGGCTGCCTAGTTTGATGACTTCCTGGAGCCAGGTGAAGACCTTTTTATTTTCCTAGACTTTTAAACTTTTGATGATCTGCTTTATTCTGCCTCATTTATTTATTGTATTACTGCTTTCATATGTTTGTTGGTTTGACCTTATTTATGTACTTTTTATTTTATTGTAAGCTGACTTGGTAGTTTGATTTAAAGAGCAAGCTAAAGATTTTAAGTGAAGATGATTATGATGGTAGCAGTAAAAGTAGTAGTAGTAAGGATAATAATACTTATTGTTATACTTTATCGCGACTTTTGTTGTTGTTGTTAAATAAATGAAGGACAGATACTTTAGTTGGTGACCTGGGCATTAGTACTAGCAATAAAGAATTTGGTAAGCAAATGGCATATTATTTCCTTTTTCCTGAAATTCAGTAATGAGATTGATTTCTGAAACTTTTAGGTGGAATCTACACACATGTAACAAATGCTGTGAAAATGTTTTTTAAAAAAAAGTTTTGAAAAAACACATCAAATTTTGCATAGCTCACTGTCGCCAACTAGCGTCGCATTTGTATATTGCAACTCACAACACATTAAAAACATTGTATTTGCAGCTGTATAGCTGAGCTCTTGGTTTCCTAAATCAGGCAGTACCAAGTGCCGAAATCCACCAAGGAAGGAGATAAGCTGCAATGAACTCCCATTCAGTGATGGGTGAGCAGGAAAATAATTGCAGTGGAAGGAGTGCAGACACACCTGTAGAATCCATAGCATTTATGTAAACAGCAGCCAATCCAACACAGCTCTCAGCATCTCTTCCTCATCCTAACCTGTCTCAGCTGGTGGATCCAGTGGTTTGGGCTGCAGGGTAAGTTACTGTCAATGTGAATAATTTTGTAGAGGTTTACAGGATGAATTTTGCATAGGTAATTGTCTTAGGGCCAGTCTTGTAGTGTGCATGTTCATCTTATGCTAACTACATCCCAGTAGGATCAGTAATGGAAACTGACAAAATATTCTAGGTTCAGCCATCAGAAGGCATCATATGTTAATTCACGTGCAGGCTGGATATCTGTTTTCCTCCTTTGACTTGCCTTGTGATGTAACGAAGGTCAGATGTTCCCTCTTTGGAATGAAATGTTTCTGCTTCGCGGGAGAAGAACTAGAGATAATCAGCGGTCTCATTGCTCCATTTGGTCCTGTTCAAGGAAGTGCTGCTGACTGGAACAGTGGATGAAAACACACCAAGCAGCAGAAGCACGGAAAAGTATCAGTTCTCTAGGGAGAAAATTCATGCAAGAGGCAACATAAAAGGATGAGCCGTTCATGTGAGAGAAATCAATATTCACATGCAAATGCAGCCTCTGAAGTTTATGAACCAGTTCCATGCTTAAGTGACTCAGTTTCAGATAATCATATGAAGGTTCAGCAGTTTACTGTATTCTGCCAGAGGGAAATCTGAATGCATTTCTGATAACGGGTTGGGGAGAAATAAAAAAGCAAGAAGATATTGAAAGCAATTATAGCATGTAAGGAAATTGTCTATGACTCAGGAAGTCCATAGTTTGAATCTCCCGTTTCACGAATGCACTTGGAAGCTTTAAACAAGTCACTTTCTCTTGGCCTCAGTATCCCTGTCTGCAATATGGGAGATAATAAGATTGAATTACCTTACAGCAGAGATAGCAGACCTGTGAGCTAGAAATTTTTGTTATCCTGCTGCTGTCGTGAGGGCTTCTTTTGCTGTCTTTTATTATTCAAGGCTGGTTTTTAATTATTATTGCATTCTGCATTTTTAATACTTTGTTGTAAACTGCCTGCGGAATGTTTATTCATGGACAGCTGTAGAAACCTGATAAAATAAATAAATAAATCCGTTTAAGGCAGCCTGGCCAATTCTCAGGGATGGTGGGAGTTGTCGTCCAGCAATTTCTGGAAGACCACATGCTCCCCATCCATGGCTTAGAACAGCGGTTCTCAACCTGTGGGTCCCCAGATGTTGTTGGACTACAACTCCCATCACCTCTCACTAGCAAGGTCAGAGCTCAGGGATGGTGGGAGTTGTAGTACAACAACATCTGGGGACCCACAGGTTGAGTACCGCTGGCTTAGAAGGTGGCTGCTAAAGTTTACTAGATTATCTATCTATCATCCTTACAGGCTACTTTTTATAAAATGGTCCCAGGCTGGAGAGACATACCATAGGTAAAATATCTTTCTTATTATTTATTTGACTCATGGACCTTTAATTACAAAATCAAGACGAAGCAGTTCAATAAAACCCAGTATATGTGTGTGTGTAACAATAATAATCTTAGATATTTGGGACTATGAAGCACTTTGAACACTTGAAATCTATAGCCAGTTCAAAAGTGTTAAACCTATTGAACCCTTAAATATTTTGGTATTTGGTTCAAAAATATCTGAGATTACACACACACACACACACACACACACACACACACACACACACACACACACTGCACCTGTAAGTTAGCAGGTTCCCTAATAAACATCACCAATGCACTTTTGCTTTAGGAGTGCAGAAATATATAATCCGGTTGCCATGAGAGTTTTAAAAACTTCTCAGAGGCCTGACAATGAAACCAGAAACATTGTGCTAATATCATACCCTCCAATAGTTCTCTGATGAAAATAGGGATGTCTTATTCAATAACAATAACAGCAAAAATAATTTTATTATTTATACCATAGCCAGTCTGGGCAGCTTCCAACATATAAAAAAATACAATAAAGTATTAAACATTTTAAAACTTCCCTATACAGGGCTCCTTCAGATGCATTCTAAAGGTTGTATGGTAACTTGTCTCCTTGGCTCAGGGGTCACATAATTCCATACCCTCCAACATTTCTCCAATGAAAATATGGATGTTTTAAAGAAAAGCAGGACATTCAGGGATCAAATCAGAAACCGGGATGGCTTCTGTAAATCTGGGACTGTACCTGGAAAATAGGGAGACTGGGAGGATCTGCATGGTGCCGTTTTGCAAGAGCAACATGTTCCATAACTTTGGCAAGTATAAAAGCCAAGTTCATCTTGCATTTAAAAACAAATTGAGCAAGAGGACTGTGCACCATGCTGGGTAGGAACTGACACTCACGGCTTTCAATTTTTAGGCAGGCTAATATCATTCCATGCAATTTTATTCAAATAGAAATGTAGAGGAATGAAGGAGGCAGGTGACAGGCAATCCAAAGGCAAAGGGAATTGATTTATACAGGGAACCTTTCATCTCTGGAGCAATAAGCTAGAGGGTAGTGCAAACTGATTAGTCTAAAAATGAGCTTAAATGGCTACATTGAACATATAGACACTGCTGAGTGCACTTGGTGGCATTTGCCATTCCACTTTGCCGTTTATCTTTTAATCTTTCTTTCTCGCATCTGTTGAAGAAAGGTGCTTCTGATTTCTGCGCTGTGACAAATCAGTGGCTTTGGTGTTGAAGCGATAGGGAAAGCCAGAAATACTGTTGTCTGCTTACCTTTTGGGGCAACAGTCTTGGTAGTAGCATGAATGCAAGCAGGGAAAGAGAAAGGCAGTTTTCTAAATCAACCTTTCCTTCCCCTTAGCTCCATTCTTAAAATAAAAATAAAAATGGGCAGTGGACAGTGGATTTTGCTTCCTGAAGCCGCTGTTTAAGGCCGTCTTTGTTGCTTTCCACCAGTGACAATAGTCCAATAGAAAGGAAAGATATATTCAATCAAATGCAGTTTTGCATGGAAGATTAGTTGAGGTGAATTGCCATTTTGTAGAACTTTATTATTTATTCGCTTGCTATATTCATTCTCTGACAAAGGCATATTGTGCTCTGAAGGCTTCTCTGCATCATAACATGATAAGACACTTATTTTGCAGATTTTCAGATTTTATGTGGCTCTGAATTGACAGAATTTAAATTAATTTTCCAGCTAAATCTATTATGGCTGAATAAACAAACAAGGAGAGAGTGATGGTGATTGGTATTTATGTAGCGGCTGGGAATAAGTCTTCTGCCTTTTACTGGGAATGAAATAACAAAATGGTTCTCTGGTTGTGTCGGACTTGCTACTAGTGGCGCTTTTTAAATGAAAGTTTCCTCCCCCCCCTTTACATTCCATCACTGTGGCTGCAATCCACTATCCATTTACTGCAGAACAGGTCTTAGGTAAAGGGACCCCTGACCATTAGGTCCGGTCATGACCGACTCTGGGTTGCGGCGCTCATCTCACTTTATTGGCTGAGGGAGCCGGCGTACAGCTTCCGGGTCATGTGGCCAGCGTGACTAAGCCGCTTCTGGTGAACCAGAGCAGCGCACGGAAACGCCGTTTACCTTCCCGCCGGAGCGGTACCTATTTATCTACTTGCACTTTGATGTGCTTTCAAACTGCTAGGTTGGCAGGAGCTGGGACCGAGCAATGGGAGCTCACCCTGTCGCTGGGATTCGAACCGCGACCTTCTGATCGGCAAGTCCTAGGCTCTGTGGTTTAACCCACAGCACCACCCCCGTGAACAGGTCTTAACAGCCTTTAATAGGATGAAATGTGTTATGGATTGCAGCCAAATAATTTACTTTCATGAGGGAAGCACTCCCTCAACTGCCAAGCATAGATTTGGGGCAATGTGGAAACACCTGGGCCTCACGTAAGTTCTGGTGGCCTAAAGGTGAGAAGGGACCCTCAGCTCTCTAAACTGTGCCTGGTCACTCTCGAAGCCATCTGTTGCTGTTGTTGTTTACAGCATCCCTGGGTTATTTATAAGTCTGTGTAAGATTTAATTCAAAAAGCAAGCTTACTGGAGAGAGAAGGAGAAATGTCAATAAAGCATGCCTTTTGGAAGGGATTTTTTGTGTGGGATTCCTTTCATCTTTCAATTCTGATGTAATCAACACTTCTCTGGATAAAGTTAACATTTACAGCCTCATAAATTGACATTTCCCTGACAATGTCTGTATCTTTTCTCAACAACTTTATTTTCTAGTCAAGGCCAGGTGCAATATCAGACAAGTTGCCAGCGGAATTTAAGACTCAACTACACAAGGATTCTTTTCATACAGTTGTAGAATTGGAAGGGACTCTGAGGCTGAACACATGTTCATTGCTGTCTTCTGCAAGGTAACTTCACAGTAATACAAGAAATCCACATTTTACCTTGAAATCATTTTTTAAAAATACTGATAATTTCAATTTTCATATTCTTCAGTGGGAGACCTAATCATGCAGTTTTCTTCATGGTGTTGAATAACATACACAAGTGCAGCACACTTTTCCTTCACATGTTCTCATGAGACATTAATATATTGGGTGTAACATAGAGACCCAATATATTAATTGACAGTTTTTCAATTCACCTAAAAATTTGAATGGCTTCCCTTTCCTTGCCTTACTTTTGCTTGTTTGTTTTTCCTGTAAATAGACTGTGAGGACTTTGAGGAAAAGGACTTGTTTTTATTTCTTTGTGCAGACCTGCAGATGACAATGGAAACCATTCTAGAAAGACTCAGGTATCTTGGAGGGTTTTCTTCTCTAGTTAAAATTAGCCTGAAACACAAGAGCGTTGTCACTGTTTCGGTTCCTGGCTTGGAGAATGTGTGACGTTGGCCTGGATGCTATGTAACACCCGAATCTGTGTAATCATTGAAGTGGAATACAGTGGTACCTCGGGTTACAAACATTTCGGGTTACAGACTCCACTAACCCGGAAGCAGTACCTCGGGTTAAGAACTTTACCTCAGGATGAGAACAGAAATCGCACGGTGGTGGCGCGGCGGCCCCATTAGCTAAAGTGGTACAGTGGTGCCCCGCAAGATGAATGCCTCGCAAGATGGAAAACCCGCTAGACGAAAGGGTTTTCCATTTTTGAGCTGCTTCGCAAGACAAATTTCCCTATGGGCTTGCTTCGCAAGATGAAAACGTCTTGCGAGTGTTCCGATTTTTTTCCGCTCCCCCCCTTTTTCTAAGCCACTAAGCCACTAATAGCCTTTTAGCCGCTAAGCCGCTAAGCCTTTAATAGCCGCTAATCCGCTAAACCGCTAAGCCTTTAATAACCGCTAATCCGCTAAACCGCTAAGCCTTTAATAGCCGCTAATCCGCTAAGCCGCTAATAGGGTTGCTTCGCAAGACGAATAAACCGCTAGACGAAGAGACTCGCGGAACGGATTATTTTCGTCTTGCGAGGCACCACTATACCTTAGGTTAAGAACAGTTTCAGGTTAAGAACAGACCTCCGGAATGAATTAAGTTCTTAACCAGAGGTACCACTGTATATGGATATAAGTAATCACATTCTAAGCATATCATTTTAGCTAGTTTCTGGATTTTTGTCAAAGGCAAGAATCCTAAACATATGTATCTGGGAGAAAGTTCCATTGAACTCTATGGGTTGTATCAAATGGTCATTCTCAGTATTTCCCCATTGAAATCAATGTACCTAAGTCCCTTAAGTGTCTTGTTTTCAGTCGGTTTACTCTGAATATGGTACTTATTCAGATGGAGCCCTGATGACTTCCTTCTGAAAAGACATGTAAAGGACTGGATCCTTTATTACCCATTCACATTCTTCCATTATTATCAGGTTAGAATTTTGAAGTGGACTGATAGACTGAAGTATTATTCAAATAATTAGTAAAGAAAAGCCTCTGGTTTAAGTAAATCTTCAAACATTCTATTTTCTCTGCTGAAAATATGGTTGCAAACCTAAAGGAAGATAGTCATTTGGTTCCTCTTCCACCAACCTGGCAATACAAAATTTGAAGTGCAAACCATTCATTTGAGTATTATTGCTTAAATAAGTGATTTTGGAAAATGTAGATGGTTTACAATGGCAGCATTTTGTACATCATTTTTGTTGTCAACATGAGTTCTAAATAGAATAGATGATAACAAAAAAACCATGCTCATTGACCTTCATATTTTCATATTATCAGTACAAGGGTTGAGCATTATGTACATAACATTCCCCAGTTTCCATGAAAATATATTAAATCCCAAGTAATAAGGGGGAAGGAATATATAATTGCACATCACAAACATGCATAGGACATTATGCTTTTGATCTTATATGCCAGCCTGGTCTTTGTCCATTTTCATACTATTTTAACTCTACTGTATTGCTTTGACACAAAACTGATTTACACCGCTACTGTTCTTCCACTATCGCTGGGCCATTTTATCTCCTCTGTTTGCTTTTTACACTCTTCCGTGGACACAAATAACTACATAGCTATTCAGTGTGTCAGGCCCAGACTTATCAAACCATCAGAGCCCAAACCGAATGAGACACAGTAATAACACAGCCCTGTTTTGTCCTTCATCCCCTTTCTTTAAGATAACACTGCTAGGAGGCTTAGAATGGAGCTAGAAGCATTATTTTATTATTTAAAGGAGGGAAATTTAGGTGCCATATTTCCCCAAGCATTTAGGCACCACAGGGTGTTTTGAGAGAGTAATGGAGCGCTGGTGCATCCCGCTGCGCTTCACTTTGGGAGGAAATGGGTCATATTTCACCCTTATCTGTTCATTTCCTGCTGTTTACAGATTGCGCCACTGCCTTGCCATTAATCACTGTAGCTTTGAAGTATGGAGGTTCCTTTTACTATATTCTTTTGAATGAGTGTGCAAATAGCTTTTAATACAAGTCCAGAATACAGTTGCACCTGAATGTTTGATGGGATAAAACCACTTTTAGGTTGTCATTTAGGAACGTGTGGGTGGAGGGGTGTAAGCGGAAGACACACATACCCAACAATCTTTAGGACTGCATAAGTTGATAAGGAGGAGGATCTTCTGCAGGTGTTTGCCCCCCCCCCGCCCCCCACTTTTCTCAGACTTACACTAAGCCTGAGGCTATACCTCAAGAAATGGGAAAAAGCTCAATTGAACTCCCTGGGACTTACTTCAGAGAAGACATGTATAATGTTAGTGCCTTATCATAAATTCCAGTTTTCTTCCCCTGCCTTCTCCATTCATATTTGCTCCATCATCTCAGTAAATGCTGCCCTTGCATTCTTGGAACAGAATATACACAGGAAACAGATAAAAGGAGAGTCAGAAAAATAAGCCACAGCATCAATATTCCAAATATTTTTCTCTACTTTTAACTTCCTTTTTAAAAAAAAGGGTTAGTGATTTAATAGGATTAATTTTCACACTGAAAACAGCAGAGTGATGCCATAACATTTCCCCCCATGTGTACTTCTTTTGGGATATATATATATATATATATATATAGAGAGAGAGAGAGAGAGAGAGAGTGAGTGTTTAATATGCTTGTGGCGATCACACAGGGTCCCCGGACGTTTAACGGTCTATTGATCCCTGTGCCACCACTGTGCTCACTTCCCCGCTGCCACCAACCAGTTACTCCCTGGTAAAACACTGAGTGCAGTCAGTTGTTAAAATTGAACCAAATAAACAAGTTTATTTTATAAGCGTTAACAAGTTTATGGCTTCTCAGGTAATATTCTTGTCAGTTTCTTAACTTTAGTTTCTTTACCAGCCTATACCTTCCTAATACCTTCTGACTGATTATATCAACTGTTTGACTGACTCCTCTTAACAGATTCTCTCACTCTCCCACATCAGACTAGCCCAACCCACAGTTGCATCTGTTTTGGTTCTCTCCCTATCTTCCTCCGTTGCAAAGAAACAGTGGACACTTAAACACTGCAGATTTATTAATACTTAACACCTAATGAAATGCCTTACCTTGGTTCAGAAGCGGTCCCAACTCTTACAATATCCAGGGTGGGTTAGTGCCACAATAGCCATGCACTACTCACTCCATTTAATGGGGTTTGCTCCCTCATAAATATGTTCTGGATCACAGTGTGAATAGGTTAGCCTTAAAGGGGCTACACAGTAGTGTTAACAAAAGACTCCATCCATTTCCAGACCTATGGGGAAAGATTATTCCCCTCCCTCAGCACTGGAACACAGTACTTAGAAACACATGGGAGAGACTTCTTTGCCATAGCTATATTTTTGGATTAGGATTGGCTGAATTTAGCAGAGACCTGACTGACCAGAGAACAGGGGAGCGACAGAAATGTTTGCAGAAATGTACATGGGGCAGGAAAGAGTATGTGGCTTTTAGATTTTGCTTAGCATTCTCATGGGGAGGGCTGTGTCTTAGCAGTCCCAGGGGACCAGCCCCCACTGACTGCAAAGTCAAGTGGTTAAATCTAGTCATTTTCAAGGAGGGACTCAACAGGACAATGCCTGCCATGACCTCACTCCCTGTCTTGGCAAGTGTTTTGCTGTGAGTTGAAGAGATTTCAATTTCGCAGTGAAAGGTGTCTTTTTTTCTTTAGGGAACTTTTGCTCTTTGAGAGAGAAAAATCATGTCACTCAAAGTGTTACCTTGCACTGCAATTAAAAAAACAGAATGAAGTCCATAAGATTGAGCAAAATGCTCCAGCATGTGATGCTTGAAGCCCTGAATAGCCTGGGCCCCATATGTCTGAAAGATAACCTCCATCCCGCAGACTTGGGTGTTCAGCTGGGCAGACAATTGCTCGTTCTGCCGCTCCCAGTGTGGGAAATGGCAGCCCATAGAGAGAGCTTTCTCTGTGGCAGCCGTCCAGTTGTGGAACTCCTGCACCACAGAGGATGTGTCTGCCAACATCATTATATAGCTCTCAGCCTCCCCTTGTAATGCAGGAATTCCAGCTTAAAATTTAATAAAAAAATAAAAGATAATAATAATAAAACCTGTTGTTGTTTTTAACTGTATGCTTGTATTGCTGTAATACTGTCCTGGGACCCTGGGATAAAGAGTGGATAAAAACAAAATTTTATATAGAAAATACATAAATAATGTGTGTTGAGGCAGCTAACCTGTAGGAGCAGGCAAAGTCAATGTTGCAACACAGTCCTAGGCATGTAATTTCCATATATCTGCTTATTGGACTCAGAGACAAAAGAACATTTTGATAAAAGCATCAACTGTATAGGGGATGTATGAGCTATGTCCATCATATGCTACCTGCTAGCATCATGGCTCTTGTGCCAATGTACAGGGGACTTTTAATGTTGTACAACAGAACAATCTAATGCCACAGTTACACTAGCATAAACCTCTTGTGCAAAATAGCTTGCACAATCTTTTTGTGCAACAAAGTTACCAGCAACCTAGTTACACATTTTATTGTGCAACAACATTCAGTTGTTACAAAACATTTTGCCAATGGAAACAGGATGTCACTAAGTGACTTTACTTTAGTGCTACATTAGATACAACCCTTTGTATGTTTAACAGAGTTTGTGTCTGGTCATGATAACAGAGTGGAACAGGGATGCTTGAGGCATTTGAGTTTTACACATTCTGATATGAAATGACCTTATCTGTACCACCCAAAATCATGTGTCAGTCAGGGAGTAGCACTGGACTTTGCACTTCTGTTGTGAAAAGCTCCATTCAAAAAGCTTATAGAGCTACAATTCTCAGAGTCAATCCCTCTTCCCAGGAGACTCTGTGATTGTAGCTCTGTGAAGGGAATAGGAGGTCTTCTAACAATGCTCAGTACAGTGGTACCTTGGGTTACAGACAGTTCAGGTTATAGACACTTCAGGTTACAGACTCTGCTAACCCAGAAATAGTATCTCGGGTTAAGAACTTTGCTTCAGGATGAGAACAGAAATCGTGCTCTGGTGGCGTGGCGGCAGCAGGAGGCCCCATTAGCTAAAGTGGTACCTCAGGTTAAGAACAGTTTCAGGTTAAGAACGCACCTCCAGAACAAATTAAGTTCTTAACCCGAGGTACCACTGTATCCTTAATGAACCACAGTTCCCAGGATTCATTGGGAGAAGCCACAACTGTTTGAAGTGGTATGATATTGCCTTAAATGGATAATGCAGCTGTGAAGATGCTTTTGCTGTGACCTGCTGCTAAAATCAGCTGGTGCAAATTCTGCTGAAAACCTTTTCTTTTTCTCTCCACCTCCCCACCCCAATTTAATACAGGATCAAAGGCAACATTTGTTATCTTTGTCCCTGTCACTGGCTTTCAGAAGTGTAGCTTTTGAGACGAAGACCTCCAAATGAGTTTAGAGCATACTCTGTTTCTACGCTTTGAATGTATTAGTGCACAGTCAAGGCTGGAGATTACCCTGTGCCAATTTACAGCCTGTCACCCTCCCCCTGGAGCTAAGAAAGATTTGAATATATAAGAAAGTGTTCAGCTCCCTTAGGCACTGGAAAGTTTTCAGAAACAAATTCATCTGAGATTCCTTCTCCTTATTTCTTACTTCCGGTCGGTGCCAGCGCTTAATGGCGGTCCTACCTCCGAGCTCCGGAGAAGGACTGCTTCGCAAGTTCGGGTCTTACCCGCTACGGCGAGCGGGGGACCCCTAAAATCCCAGGCGCTGAAGCCTGAGAACAAGGAGACTCGGTGGGCACCTTCGCGCCCCCCCGGTACCGTGAAAGAGCCTTTTTAAAGGCTACGGATCGACATCGGGAGAGAGCGCGGTGCTGAGAGTCGCTACCCAGCCTGCGAAGTGAAGCCGCGTCGCCATAAGCGGAGAGCGCCGATTCCTTCCTGAAAAGAAAATTTGGACTGAATTCCCGTGAGTAAGAGCTGGAAAATAATCGGGACCCTTTAAAATTTTAGAAATTGGGCTAAAAACGGGGAGATTTAAGCAAAGGAAGTCTGCCTCCCCCCGACTGCATGAAAGTGAAAGCAACGGAACTCTAAACTTGCATCCGTTTAAACCTGCTCTTTGATCATATAAACCGGACATTTAGACCTTTGATCTCCCCTCCAGCAAGCAGGGCAGAGGGGAGGTGAATCTGACCAACAACTGCATGATCTATTTGGAGGAAAAAAAACCTCTGCTATCTCACCTATCTGAAAGCATGAAACGGTCTGCCTTTTTAGTACACTGAACTGACTTTTTCCTGTGAAGTGATACTTTGATACAAAGTTTCCACAGTGCCTGATCACTGTATATCATTAGAAGAAACAGTATAAACTGGGCAACTGTGGCAATTTGAAGTTATAAGTCTTTAGCAACATTGACTTTGACTGTGTTAATCTCCTTCTTTTTTACATCTTGGACTGTCTCCTTTGTTTTTGTATTTGGAAATCCTGTTCTATGGCCATTTTGATTTGCTCCCTCTAGAGGATAAAGTAAAACTTGGCACGGCCTAAGACAGTGGAATTTTCCAAGGGAGAATTATCCCGTGGGAATTGACCTTGACATGAGTGGCCCACAAGAAGAGATAGTTACAAGAGCCAAGATCAAGCAACAACAACAACAACAACAGCTGCAGCTGCAACAGGCAAAGAAAAGAGGCTCAATTTCAGGCGCAACAGCCGGATCAACAGGAACAACAGGACAAGACAAAGGAGCAGCCGTCTCTATGGAAGCTGTGACAGAGGCCTTGCTCAAGATAAACCAAACTCTGGAGTCTTTGACAAAACAGACTTCAGAGAACACACAAAAATTAACAGAAATATCAGCAAGATTAAACCAGAATACGGAATCTATAAACAAATTGGTGGAGGAAAACGCCACCACGCGCCAAATTGCCGAAGAGGCAAAAGCCACTGCCGGAGAGACACAGGAGAAATTAGAGCCACTTGCCAAGAAGGTCTATGAGCATGATGCAACTTTGGCCTTGTGGGAGTTACAGAGGAAAGAGAGAAATTTAAAATTAAGACTGATTCCGGAGAATGAAAGAGACAACCTTGTGGAATATTTGACACGGGAGTTTGCGGATTGCTGGGACCTTGAGGAAGACGAATTTAAAATTACGACTGCCTTTAGACTGGGTAAAAAGCAAGATAGAAAGACACCGAGAGACTGCTTGATTACACTCAGATCCAAGGAGGAAAGAGATAAAATATTAGGACTACACTTTGAAAAGGCCTTGCAAATTGGAAATTCAGCTGTACAGATCTTTAAAGACATCCCAAAATATATTTTGGATTTAAGAAACTTCTACAAGGACTTGGTTCTTTTGCTAAAGAAAAACTCTATCCGTTTCAGGTGGGAGTTCCCACAAGGACTGTCATTTGACTACAAGGCAAAGAAAGTGAAAATAAAGACAATTCAAGATAAAGACAAATTTTTGGCAAGATACCAGGAGGACCTACAGAAGGGGACTGTGGACGTACTTGCAGAACAGAGGAGAGCACTGGATATCCTGAATCTCTCGTTTGGACAAAAACCACCACCATCAGAAGAAGAGCAACAACTTGGAGCTGTTGGAGGAGCCTTAAGAAAATAACAAGATGGCTTTGCAATTCCTTAGTTGGAATTGTAATGGACTGAATAGGCCTTTGAAGAGAAGACAAGTATTTCATATTTTGAACAGAGAACAACTGGACTTGATATGTTTACAAGAAACTCATATAACCAGAGCCCACAGGAGATTACTCACAAATAAAAGGCTAGGACAAGAATTTATTTCATCAGACAAAGTTAAGAAGAGAGGAGTGGTAATATATGTGAAGGAGAAATGGGCTCCAAAAATGATATTCAAAGATGAACAAGGGAGATATCTGGCTGTGGAGATACAAGTACAAGGAGAAAAATTTCTAGTTGTTGGAATTTATGCACCAAATGAAGGCAAATCTGACTTCTTTAAGAGACTTCATGAAACTTTGACGGACTATCTGGATTACAATATGATAATCATGGGAGACATGAATGGCGTGGTCTCCACTAATATGGACAAGGCACAAAGACTAACAGTCACTAAAGAAGGGAGACTCCCTAAGACTTTTTTCGAAATGACAGAAAACATGGACTTGATAGACATTTGGAGAACAAGGAACCCTCTGGAGAGAGAGGGAACCTTTTTCTCCCAAGCAATGATGACCTGGACCAGAATTGACCAAATCTGGGTTACTAGTGGACTGGCTCCAAAGATTAAGAAAGTGGAAATCTGCCCAAAAACTTGCTCCGACCATAACGCCGTGAAGATGGAGATGAAACCCACAATAACTGGTCAATTTAGATGGAGAATGAATGACACCCTCTTTCGAGATAAGGAGATTCTCACGAAGGCCCAAAAGACCCTAAAAGACTATTTTGAAATAAATTTGAGGACCGACGTGGAGAAAAGAGTGATCTGGGACGCAAGTAAAGCGGTTATGAGAGGATTTTTGATTCAACAAAATTCAATAAAGAGGAAAAAACAAAATGAGAAAAAAGAGAAGATTTTGGAAATGATAAAGGAAGGAGAGAGGAAATTAAGAACAAAACCAAAGTCTCAGGATATTTTAAGAGAGATCAAGTTATATCAAACACAATATATGGAATTGATGAACCAAGAGATTGAATGGAAGATAAAGCAAATGAAGCAAAAGACTTTTGAATCAGCAAATAAATGTGGTAAACTTTTGGCATGGCAACTGAAGAAAAGGCAGAAACTAAATACAGTTACAAGCCTAGAGGTGGATGGAAAGAACATATCTGTGAGGGTTTGATTAGCTGCTTGTGCGTGAAAACGTGCTCCCTCAGAGTTTGTGCGCCCCCACAAACCTCCGTGTGTGACGGAGCTCCTCAGACATGTCTGCTCTAGTCACTAGTAGAGTCCGACAGTGGCTGTCTGCGGAAGCGTTTCCAGCAAAGAAGTTCCTTAACGGAAACGCGTCTCCTGGACTCACGGCGTGACAGTTTCCTGCGAGGTATGGGTCTCCCTATGGGAGACTCCGACACCTCACCACTGTTCTCGCTGGAAGCCTCCCTGAGCCCTCCCTCCTGCTCGCATTCCCTCAGAGACCCACTCCTCCCCCTGCTGGTCCCTGCTTCAGCAGTTGAGTCTCTTTCATCCTGCCTGAGTCCCTCCACCACCTGATGCTCTGATGGCAGTTCCCTGACATCCACCTCCCCTCCAGGGCCCCCCTCACCCCCTCCCAATTCCTCCCCCCTGGGAGGTGAAGGGCTAAAACCCCGAAACGAATCTTCCTCATCTTCTGACGTCTCGAACAATTCTCTCCATCGATCGTCGTCCTGGCCAGCTGAATCCTCCTCCTCTTCAGAATCTGGGAACCCCTCCAACTCCTCTTCCTCGTCGGTGGTGGCAAAGTATTCCCTTCGGAACCTCGCTACAGGCTGAGGTTTACGTGGGAACCTCTGATGAAAAGTCTCTATTAAAACCTCGTCATTGACATCCTCTGCCCTAACCCAGGTGTTTTCCGACTCCGGTTCCCCTTCCCACATTACCAAATACTCTACTTGATCTCCCTTCCACCTGGAATCGAGGATCTCCGCTACATGGTAGCTGTGTTCCTTCTCCTCCATTGCTGGTCCCCTAGTGACCCTCCCCTCACTGTCTCCTCTATACGGTGACAGCAACGACCTGTGAAAAACTGGGTGCAGCTTCATGTGGTTGGGTAACCGGAGCCTGAAAGCCACTGGATTGACCTGCTGTATGACTTCAAACGGACCCAGCCTTTTGGGTCTTAATTTCTTACAACCTCCTTTGAATGGCAACCCTTGGGTTGACAGCCACACCTGGTCCCCCACCCTGATGCTTTCACCTTCCCTTCTGTTTTTGTCTGCTTGCCTCTTATATTCCTCCTTAGCCCTGTTTAAGTTGAGTTGGAGCTGGCGATGGATCGCTTCCATTTCTTCCACGAACTGTTCCGCAGCTGGAACGCTCCAGTTCTCCCCCTCCCCCCCTGGGAAGGCTCTGGGATGGCACCCGTGATTAGCCAAAAAGGGGCTCATCCCCGTGGACACGTTCTCTGCATTGTTGTAGGCAAATTCTGCCAACGCCAGCTTCTCCACCCAATCATTCTCTCTGTCATTAACATAACACCTCAAATATTGTTGGAGAACCCCATTTGCTCTTTCCGCCTGCCCGTTGGTTTCAGGATGACGGGCCGTCGAGAAATTAACCTCTACATGCAGTAAGCTCATGAGCTTCCTCCAGAACCTGGAAGTAAATTGTTTCCCTCGGTCTGAAACCACCCTCAAGGGGGCGCCATGCAACCTAAACACATTCTCTACAAACAATTTGGCGGTTTCTTCTGCTGTAACCGCATGTGAGCAGGCTATGAAGTGGGCCATTTTAGTTAACAGGTCTACTACAACCATGATGGCTGTTTTCCCTCTAGACCTTGGCAGATCAGTCATGAAATCTATTGCCACTGCTTCCCACGGTCTCTCAGGTGTGGGCAGTGGTTCTAATAAACCAGCCGGCGCCTGCCTCTCCCCCTTGGCTCTTTGGCATTGTTCACACCCTCTCACATACTCCCGCACATCTTCCCTGACCTTGGGCCACCAAAATTCCCTGGTAACCAGCCACATGGTTTTGTGTTGCCCAAAGTGCCCTGCTGTGGGGCTATCGTGCAGCTGCTTGAGTACTTTCTCCCTCAATTCCCCTTCAGGTATGTATAACGCTCCCTTATAATACAATGCCCCATTTCTCTCCTCAAAACCACCGGGTTTGTCTTCCTCCCCTCTGAGATCCCTGAGTTTCCCCTGGGCGTATGCATCCTGCACCGTACCCTCTACCAATTCCCTTTGCCCCACCAAAGTCGCCCCACACACCCAGCGGTCCTCTGGAATGATATGGGTTTCTTCGGGTGCTCCCTCCCCCTCCAAATATTCAGGTTTGCGTGAGAGAGCGTCCGCCCTAACATTCTCTGGGCCTGGCACATAACAAATCTCAAAGTTAAATTTGGAGAACTCTTGGGCCCATCTCAACTGCCTTTGGTTGAGCACTCGCGCCGTTCTCCAGTACTCTAGATTTTTATGGTCCGTGCACACTTGCACTTTATGTTGTGCACCAACTAGCAGATGCCTCCATCTCCGGAACGCCTCATGAATAGCAAGCAGTTCTCGGTCGTACACCGTGTAGTTCCTCTCGGATTTGTTCAGCTTCCGCGAGAAGAAGGCACACGGACGCCACTCCGACTCCTCCTTCCCCGGCTGCAGAAGAAGCACCGCCCCTATGGCTCTGTCAGATGCGTCTGTTTCAACCCTTAGCTTCTTTCGTAAATCCACATGCAGAAGTTGTTCTTCAGAGGCGAAGGCCCTTTTCAGTTCCTCAAACGCTCGCTCCGCCTCCGCCGTCCATACAAACTTCTTCTTACTGCTGAGACAGTCAGTGATGGGCGCCGTCAGATGGGCGAAGTTGCGGATGAACTTACGATAAAAGTTTCCAAACCCTAGGAACCTCTGCACATCCTTCTTGGTTTTGGGTGTTTTCCATTCCAGCACTGCCTGTACCTTGCCGGGATCCATGGCCAATCCCTTGTCTGACAGGCGGTACCCCAGGAATTCCACCTCCTTGGTATGGAACCGACACTTCTCCAGTTTGACCCACAGCCTGTTGGCTTGCAGTCTGCTCAACACTTCTCTGACGTCTCTCACATGTTGCTCCTCATTCTCAGAATACACCAACACATCATCTAGAAAGGCAACGCAATTCTTGTAGAGCAAAGGGCCCAGCACGTGGTTCATAAAAGATTGAAAACACGCGGAGCCTGCTTGTAATCCAAATGGCATAACGAGGTATTCAAACGCCCCCAAAGGGGTAAACATGGTGGTTTTCCATTCATCCCCTTTCCTTATGCGTATCAGGTTGTACGCCCCCCTTAGATCCAGCTTTGTGAAAATCTTTCCCTTCCTCACCATGGTCAAAATATCATCAATTCTGGGCATAGGGAACGCCACCGGTTCAGTCACTGCATTCAGCCGCCTAAAATCACATACAAGTCTCGGCTTGTCCGCATTTTTTTTGTCCACAAAGAACACTGGGCTCCCCCCTGCTGCTTTGGACTCTCTGATGAAGCCTCTCTTCAGGTTCTTGTCAATGAACCCTCGCAACTCCTGCATTTCCCTGTCTGACATGGCATACAACTTGCCCACGGGAAGCTGTGCTCCAGGGAGTAAATTGATCTGACAATCAAAGGGTCTATGAGGTGGTAGTTGGTCAGCTTCCTTCTCGCTGAACACGTCGCTGAGATCTGCATACTGTGGTGGTACCTTCACCTTCCCCATTACTTCAGTCCCTGCTAGGGTGGCTTGGGCCCCTACTGAACCCTTCTCCCCTTTGCAGTGTTCTAGGCAATGTGCTGAACCAAAGGACACCACTCTTTGATGCCAGCCAACCAGCGGATCATGTAGAGCTAGCCAGCTCATTCCCAAAATAATGGGAGCGCCTCCCAGGGTGGCCACATTAAACGCTATCAGTTCTGTGTGCCTTGCCACCCTCATTATCATTGGGACAGTCTGCAAGCGTACTCCTCCTCCCAACAACTCCCTGCCATCAATCGTGGTCACCTGCAGGGGGTTGCTTAAAGGGATGGTCTGTATCTGGTGTTCAGCAGCAAACTCCTTGCTCATAAAATTGCAGGAGCTGCCTGAGTCCAATAGCGCCTTTATTTTTAGGGGATGCCCATTCTGCAGCTCTAGCGACACTTCAATCACTAGAGCAGGTCGAGGAGCTTCTGGCACGGGCACTTTCACTGCTCTTTGGCCTGGCTGCAGTGCCCCAATTGTGGCAACCAGGCGTTGGCTTTTACCTGCTCCGCTCCCCCTTCTTCTCCCCCCTCAACAGCTCCCACCATCCCTTGCCATTCCTTCCTCTGGGGGCAGACTCTGGCAAAGTGGCCTGGCTGTTGGCAGAGATAGCATTTCCGGGGGCCCTTTCCCTCCTTCTTAGCTCCCTCGCTGGTTTTTGAAAATGCGCGCGCGCGCGCTGTTCCGATTTCCATCGGCTCTGCCGGCGGGAAAGCTGGCTCAGGAATGTCTGGAATGCGGAACTCCTTCCAACGTTCCCCTCTCCCTTCCCGCCTCTCCAAGGCTCTTGCCTCCTGCCGCGCTCCTATGGTCAGCGCAGATTTGGTCAGCTGATCCATAGACTCCGCCCTGGGGCTCCGTGCCAGCTCGTCTTTCACCCCCGAAGAAAGACCTTCTTCAAATAGCATTTGAACGGGTGCCGCCGATAAATCCCAACTCAGTCTGTGAATCAGCATGGTAAACTCAGTCCAATATTCACGGACAGATCGACTCCCCTGCTTACAAGCCATTAGCTGTCTGCGCACCACCCCTTCCTCAATATCGCTGGAAAACATGATATCCATTGCACGAAAGAACTTCATTGTGTCCTTTAGTATGTCATTGTGCGTTGCCATTAGGGGTCGAACCCAGTCTCTAGCCCCTTTCTCAAGATGCCCAATTACAAAAGCAACTCGCGATTCCTCATCAGGGAACTCATCGAACTGCACATTAAGGGCATATTGCATCTCTGTCCTAAAAGCATGGTAGTCCTTGGGGTCCCCCCCAAATTTCTGCACCAATCCTGGTACCTTTCTGGGGAATTGAGTGGCTCTCCCCTTCTTGTCTGCATCCTGAGCCCTTCTCTCCTCCAGCCTCGCCGTCTGCAGGGCCAGTTGAACCTCCAACGCTCGGTATCTATCTTCCAAGCTTGGACCAGCTCCAGCCCCTGCTCCTCCGGTTCCGGTTGGTTCGCTCATGATGCCTTCTCTTGCACAGGCAGCGTACAAAGACTGTCGGACTGCTGTGAGGGTTTGATTAGCTGCTTGTGCGTGAAAACGTGCTCCCTCAGAGTTTGTGCGCCCCCACAAACCTCCGTGTGTGACGGAGCTCCTCAGACATGTCTGCTCTAGTCACTAGTAGAGTCCGACAGTGGCTGTCTGCGGAAGCGTTTCCAGCAAAGAAGTTCCTTAACGGAAACGCGTCTCCTGGACTCACGGCGTGACAGTTTCCTGCGAGGTATGGGTCTCCCTATGGGAGACTCCGACACCTCACCACTGTTCTCGCTGGAAGCCTCCCTGAGCCCTCCCTCCTGCTCGCATTCCCTCAGAGACCCACTCCTCCCCCTGCTGGTCCCTGCTTCAGCAGTTGAGTCTCTTTCATCCTGCCTGAGTCCCTCCACCACCTGATGCTCTGATGGCAGTTCCCTGACAATATCTAAACCCAATGAAATTAGAAATTGCTTTTTAAGTTATTTTAAAAAACTTTACACTCAAGGCCCGCAAAATGAAGAAGATATAGATAAATTCCTTGGAAGATATGGACTACAAAACATCTCTCATCAAAATAAGATGGATTTGAACCAGAGAATCTCAGAACAAGAGATAGAGGCTGCCATTCAGAATATGCAATTGGGCAAATCTCCGGGACCAGATGGACTGACTTCCAGATACTACAAATCGCTGAAGGAATGGCTGACTCAACCACTAAGAGAAGTTTGTAATGAGATCCTTGAGGGAAAAAGGGCACCTGAATCGTGGAAAGAGGCATATATTTCACTCATACCAAAGTCAGAGACTGAAAAGACCCAACTTAAGAACTACCGCCCAATATCACTGCTTAATGTGGATTACAAAATTTTTGCAGACATTTTGGCAAAAAGATTTAAAAGAGTTTTGATGGAGAAGATTCATAGAGACCAAGCAGGCTTTCTCCCTAAGAGACACCTAGCAGATAATGTAAGGAATGTAATAGACATTTTGGAAAAGCTAGAGGTGAATATAAACACTAAAGCAGTATTGATCTTTGTGGATGCGGAGAAAGCCTTCGATAATGTTTCTTGGAGTTTTATGAGGAAGAATCTCCATGGGATGGGGGTAGGCCAGGGTTTTGAGAATGGTATGGCTGCAATATATTCTGAACAAAAAGCTAAACTGATTGTAAATAATGTCGTGACTGAGGAACTTAAGATAGAAAAAGGAACACGACAGGGGTGCCCAATTTCCCCATTACTTTTTATTTCAGTTCTGGAGGTGTTGCTGAACATGATAAGAAATGACCAGCAGGTCAAAGGTGTGCAGGTCGGAGCTAAACAGTATAAGTTAAGAGCGTATGCAGATGACCTAGTATTGACTTTGCAAGAGCCAAACACTAGTACGAAAAAGGTCCTAGAAATAATACAACAATTTGGCCAGGTAGCTGGATTTAAGTTGAATAAGCAAAAAACTAAAGTTTTAGGGAAAAATCTAACAGATATGGAAAAGGAGAAATTTCAAGAGGAAACAGGTTTGACTGTGGTCAAGAAGGTGAAATACCTAGGGGTTTATTTAACATCTAAGAATGTGAATTTGTATAAGGACAACTATGAAAAATGTTGGTCAGAAATTAAAAAAGATCTAGAAATATGGTCAAATTTGAAACTGTCAATGTTAGGCCGAATTGCAGTAATTAAAATGAATGTATTGCCTAGAATGTTGTTTTTGTTTCAGACCTTGCAGATTCTTGACAAGATGGAATGTTTTAAGAGGTGGCACAAAGACATCTCGAAATTTGTCTGGCAGGGCAAAAAGCCCCGAATTAAATTTAAAATATTGACTGACGCTAAAGAAAGAGGGGGTTTTGCCCTGCCGGACCTAAAATTGTATTATGAGGCAGCAGCTTTTTGCTGGCTGAAAGAATGGATGCTCCTCGAGAACACGGACATCTTGGATCTGGAAGGTTTCAATAATGCTTTCGGTTGGCATGCATATCTTTGGTATGATAAAGTTAACAGTGCCTTTAAAAATCACATTGTTAGAAAAGCATTATTTAATGTTTGGATAAGATATAAAGATCTATTGGAAAATAAAACCCCTAGATGGGTGTCACCAGTGGAGGCTAAAGCAGTGAAGAAACTCAATATGGAGGTCAGATGGCCGAAGTATTGGGAAATCTTAGAACAGGATGGAGATAAATTCAAACTACAAAGTCAGGAGAAATTGAAGCATAAAGTAGAAAATTGGTTCCAATATCGCCAAATAATGGAATTTTTTAAACAGGATAGGAAAATCGGTTTCCAGGTGGAAAAATCAAAATTAGAGACCGAATTGTTAGAATCCAATACTAAGAATTTATCTAGAATGTACAACTTGTTGTTGAAATGGAACACACAGGATGAAACAGTTAAATCGGCTATGATTAAGTGGGCTCAGGATGTTGGACATAACATTATGTCAGCTGACTGGGAATGGTTATGGAACACCGGTATTAAATTTACGGCATGTAATGCCTTAAAGGAAAACATTATGAAAATGGTTTACAGGTGGTACATGACCCCAGTCAAACTGGCAAAAATCTATCATTTGCCCGACAATAAATGTTGGAAGTGTAAAGAGACTGAAGGTACCTTCTATCACCTTTGGTGGACATGCCCGAAGATAAAGGCCTTCTGGGAAATGATCTATAATGAAATGAAAAAGGTACTTAAATGTACCTTTTCTAAAAAACCAGAGGCCTTCCTCTTGGGCATTGTCGGCCAATTGGTGACAAAGAAAGATAGAACTTTCTTCATGTATGCCACAACAGCAGCAAGAATACTTATCGCAAAGTATTGGAAGACACAAGATTTACCCACTTTGGAAGAATGGCAGATGAAAGTGATGGACTATATGACACTGGCCGAGATGACAGGCAGAATCCGTGATCAACGAAAAGAGACGGTGGAAGAAGAATGGAGAAAATTTAAAAGTTATCTTAAGGACTACTATAAACTTAATGAATGCTAAAAGGTTCTGGTTTCCAGAAGTAAAAGGGTACAGGGATACAAGGCTAGACTATAAAAGAGGACTAAGATGACAGAGATTAGAAAGTAACAACTGGGAGTTGCTAGTTGAATTATGGACATTGGGATGCAGAGAGGGGGGGTATGGGGAAGTCCAAGAAAAGAGGTTTATGAAAATATGTTTGAAACTATTCATGTATGTCTGTTACTTTTTGTGTTTGTTTGTTTTTCTTAAAAATGTTGTAAAACCAATAAAAATTTTATAAAAAAAAAAAGAGATTCCTTCTCCTTATTTCTATGACAACACACCAAGGCCGATAATCGAGACCTCCATCTACAAAGTTTATTTCAAAGACAAGAGTTTATTATAACATTCAGAAAATATGTTATTCCCAGGGTGGGGTGGGGCTTTCTCTTTATCGTCTATTGAGGGAGAAGAAAGAGTCTGCTGTCAGTGTCTACAAAAGCCACAGAACACAGTGGCTACATAAGCATGCAAGATTTCCTGTGGAGGTATTGCGTGGGATAGCAATTAACAAATAATTGGAAATTCCCCACCATGTGCAATTGCTCTCCAACTGGAAAAATGACATGCAAGAGTAAACCTTTCACTCCAGGAAAGAAGAATCACAAACACAATCTACATGCTGTAGGCTAAGCCACATCAAAAATGGCCTCAACTTTCTACTTTGGAAGAAGCGCAAGCCCCAAGTGGCTTACAACCTAACTACTTTTATGCTATTCTAAAATGCTGTTCATGTGTACTTGCTAAGTGAGGATAACCTTTCATGTATCTGATATGCTCCATTCTGACTCACGACCCCCTTTGCCTGGTAGCATGTGGTCCAAGAAGAGGCAAATGCGGGGGAGAATTCTGCCCATGTCATCTTCCCTGCAATGTCCCATGAGGAAAATCTCTTGCATGGATTACCACAGGAGGAGGAGGAAGAAGCCTTTATAAGGCTTTCACCTCTGGAATTGGGGGCCATTTTGCCCTACAAGCTTCCCACTCATCCACCCTTGGATTAGACCCTACACTGAACAATTATGGGTGGCTGGTTGATGGGACCAGAAAGTAATTTTCTTTCCCAACCTGGTTGACTCTTGGTTGGGTTTTCCCCCCGCCTTTCCTTCAGTGACCTTTATGGCTTTCTTTGGTTAGGCAGAAGAATCATTGTCTTGTATAAGGGTGGAAATGGCGTTGGGCAGGCTCAACATAATAAAAGGGAGCCGCCCATGAGGGTCATGACATTCCCTAAACTCAGGTTGGGTCTGTGCCTGGCTGGAATACTCATTTTGGTCACCCAGTGAAACCATAACAGGCTTCAGTTCTCATTGACTCCCATTGGACGACTTTGGTGTGGTCAACTCCCCAGTGGATCCCATTCCATCAACATCAGATAAACAGAATGATGCACTGATCCTTGCCATGCCAATCCTTACCCTGCCTCCTGCAGTCAATACAGATTTTTTGGCCTGATTTCATCCCAGCATCTGGTGTCCTGCCTGCTCTTTTGCTGCTCTTCTGGGTCCCATAATGCACCTGCCCAGCCAAGGTGGATTCTAGTCAAGGAAAGATAATGCCATTATAAATTTATTAGTCTTTAAGTTTCCACCAGGTGTTACTTTGTCACGTTGCCTGTTTTGTAGAGTGTGTGACCTTGCATTATAACTTTTGGTCAACACCAATAACATAGGCTCACATACCATTTTATTTCCCAAAAATGAAGTGTGGTTTTGGATTTTTCATTTTTAACAGTTCAAGCAGGTACCTCCTCACATATGCGTCAAAATTTGTTTATACTACTTGCTGATTAGATTATTTGCATAAATAGGCTTGAGTTATGACTTTAGTGATAGAACATACCATTTGAAATTCACATTGTGTTGGGATGTTAATTACCTAAGTGACAGTGGCATAATTTGCAAGCAGGAAAAATTATACATCCAGTTATAATGTTCATAGCCTGAATGGCTTCATATAAAATATTGTCACTGAGAAAATTTACAAATAATTTTGAATGATTTAATTTATATATAAAAAACACATTCAGTAGTAAAATGAAAGGATAAATGTTGTTAAATATGGCTGCAGTATTCCATACAATTAGAATAGCATGGAAATCAGGCTAAGATACATTGCACACTTAACTGAGAGTAAGTTCCATTGTTAAGAAGCACATGATTTTATTACATGAACTGGTAAGCACAAAACAAATACAAGCAAATATTTCAACAACATTATATAAGTCACACCAAATTCATTGGAGCTTAAGAGTAAACTCACATAGGTTTTCTGATTATATGAAAGGAACTTGGAGGTTTTCAGCTGAGTATATAAAGATCAGGTATGGGGAATCTGTGGTCCTCTAGATGTTGTTGGGCTTCAAATCTCATCGCCCACAGTCAGCAGTGGTAAGGGTTGATGCGAGTTGTAGTTCAACATCTGGAGGACCACAAGTGCCATATCCCTACTATAGATCCACCCCCGTAAATGGTGCACAGTCGTTTCTACCAATAGCCTAAATAAGGAAACCTGGCACATGCAGCCTGCAATCATGGCTGCTAAAATGGCATCCAAAAATTGGGCAGCAAGCTTTTTCTTAACTCAAAAAAGTAGGGAATAGAGCATTAAAAGATTCCACAGATGTTCCACTCATCTTCCTCACCCCATCCCTTGATGCCTATTTATTGGCTTGAAATAGCTATGGTTCTGCTCCCTGCTAGACCCCCTTTTAACACCCCCTTGCCTATCTTTATTCCCTAGAAAGTACTGCTCTTCATTTTATTTATTTATTTTATTCATGATACTTCTACGTCACTTTTCACTCACGAGTACCATAAATAATAACAGAACAGAACAGAACATCGCAACCACAACAGAAATCATATAAAGTGATTAACAAATTATCAGTAAAACAACCACCGTGAACAAAACAACTAACAAATAGGCTAAATGGTACAACCACAAATCTCATTTTGTCATGTGCTGTCAAGAAGGCAAGTAAAGGATGAGGGATGAAGAAGAGTGTGTCTTGAAACCAGTCGACTGTACAAATGTAAAACATACATTATTTTCCACTTCTACCTCTGGCCCTACCTACCCCTTGGGCGTGGCCTTAGGAAGGTAGTCCAGGGGGGAGTTTGACCCCCAGACTGAAAAACAAAGTTACTATTCTCATATTTATATCCCACATTTCCTCCCAAAAGAGCCCAGGTAGGAAAACACACAAGCAATAAAAACAACGAGAACATCTAAAAACAACTCCAGCACAGAAGTACTGTAGACTGGGAAAGATCTCTGCTTAAAATGCTTGTCGAAAGGCGAAAGTCCTGTTCTAGCACATTCCTGTTCTAGCACATTTCAGAAAGTTATATCCATGCAAGCAATTTAGGAGAAAATATCAGTCTGAGTATCACTGTTCCATTAGGCACTTTGAGCACTTCTCATTTGCATTTGAGGATGTCTGTTTCAGCTGCTTTGAGCAGAGAGAAACTGAGTTTGTTCACTTGCACAGAAACCCTCTTTTGTACTTGTGACTCAGTGACACAAGTTGAAATGCCATACATGAAACAGTTTTTCTACCGCATCATATGTACTTAATTGCTAGTACAGTAACACATAGGATTGGACTCTAAAACATTTTTGCCACCATCCAGTGTTCCATCATCATCATTTTTAATTTGTACACCGTCTTTCTATCTTACAATACTCAAGGCGGTTTATGAGCGGAAGAAACAAAAAATGTATCTTATGGCAACCTACATCAAAAAAGTAACATTCAACAATCATTAGAATAATATTAAATAATAATAACATATAAAAGTTAAACAGAAATCCACTCAACAGTTACAATAAATAATTTCTAAACTATAATCAATAAAACAATGGCAAGCCACAGTACATAAAATAATGCAATACAAATTGAGAAGCAGAGAAAAGAGGATGGAATCTCTCCCCTCACAGTTCTTTCTCCAGCAACAGCTCCCTTATGAGGACTTTTAGGGTCAGAGGGTGGGGCAAGGCAGGTGGAAGGAGGCCTTGCCTGATGGAGTCTCTCCCCTTCCAAAGGCCCTCAGCTTTCACTTAGCCAAGCATTTGTATCCTTGTTGTTAGGGATTCTGAAAACTAATGATAAGACACAGCCTACTACCGCTAATCCTATGTAGGTTATTCCAGGAGGTTGTATCCATGTAGTTTGTTACTCCATAGGAAGTTGGCTGAGAGGAGAGGAGAGGAAACTGAGAGGAGATTTGATAGCCATCTTCAAATATCTCAAGTGTTGTCATATGGAAGAGGGAACAACCTTGTTTTTTCTTGCTCTGGAGAGTAGGACTCAAACCAATGGCTTCAAGTTACAAGGAAGGAGATTCTGACTAAACATCAGGAAGAACATTCTGACAGTAAGAGCTGCTTGGCAGTGGAACAGTCTCCCTCAGAAGGCTGTGGACTCTCCTTCCTTGAAGGTTTTTCAGCAGAGGTTGGATGGCCATCTGTCATGGATGCTTTAGCTGAGATTCTTGCTTTGCAGGGGGTTCGACTAGATGACCCTCCGAGTTCCTTCTGACTCTACAATTCTCTGTGTCCAAAAAACCCTCTGGATACAACCCCTATGAATTTCAGGTAAACATTTAATCAAGACGTATTGGTGATATATCAGAAATGAAGTTGAAGCCTTTCAACCGCATACTTAAGTTTCGAGTTTCTGATTATTATCTGAACCACTATGAAATTTTGACTTTACTGTAATTACTCTTTGTAATTGCTTTCCATTGCACACTATTCCCCCCCCCCCCATTATGGTTATTCCTTTTAATTTTCTTTATCACTTATACACGAGTGGAATGTGCTGAGAGAGTTCAGCTATCAAACTTTTAACTAGATATGCAAGATGTATAATTAGAATCACTGCATTTCTTTTAAGTTTATCTTCTAAAAAGAGATGTTGGTATTTCATTAAGTTCCCTGTGCCCTTTCTTTGCAATTCTAGGACTTCTCAAACAAGACCCTGAGGGAATTGCACAGAACATTGTCCCATAGATTGTGCTTCTTAACTGATATAGCTTGAAGTGCTGCAGACATAAACTTGTCACATAAACATATTACTTCATTTCAACTTGACTTCCTCATTTGCCGTACTGTTTCTATGCAGTCAGAGATAGACAGGCAGAGAGAATGTAAGCTTGGGAATTATTTCTAAGCAGAATGCAAGCTTTTAGAAGCATTCTAAGGCAAGCTCACAGTTACATGGGAGAAATGTGGGGAAAGTTTGGTGATTTTATTATTGTTATGGCTATTCTAAGAAAGATTGTCTTAGAAATTCACCACAGGGGAGGGGGAGGGAGAGGGAGAGTGAGGTGTGTCCTATTTCACTACTTAAAGTGAAATAGGAAGTGCTGCTCTGTCCTGCCACTGGTGGAGAAGTTGCATTGGTGCCAATTTTAGGTGAGATTGTATCAATTTTTGGTGAGATCCAGCCAAAGTCACATGAGATTTCATGCACTCCAGAAGATCTTGCATTATTTCAGAGAGATCTTGCTGGAAACCAGTGTGATCTTGCCCAAAATGGATGTTGATGCCAATAAAGAGTTAACTATCGGACATGTGTCTTCCTTATTTGGGATGGGCCATGAAACCAACTAGGGCTGGGAGAGAACCTGCCTGAAACCTTGATCAGCCACTGCCAGTCAGTATAAACAATGCTGAACCAGATGGACTCAGTATAAGGCAGCTTCGTCCTATATAAGCTTCTGAAAAAGTTGGAAGATACAGGTGGAATCTACACACATATGAAAGACGCTGTGAAAATGCTTTTTTAGAAAAACATTTTGAAAAAGACATTGGATTTGCCATAGCTCACTGTCGCCATCTAGTGTCACATTTGTATGTTGCACTTTGCAACACACTCAAAACATTTTATTTGTGGCTGTATAGCTGAATCCATGGGACGTGGGTGGCACTGTGGGTTAAACCACAGAGCCTAGGACTTGCCGATCAGAAGGCCGGCGGTTCGAATCCCTGCGATGGGGTGAGCTCCCGTTGCTCGGTCCCTTCTCCTGCCAACCTAGCAGTTTGAAAGCACATCAAAGTGCAAGTAGATAAATAGGTACCGCTTCGGCAGGAAGGTAAACGGCATTTCCATGTGCTCCTCACCAGAAGCGGCTTAGTCATGCTGGCCACATGACCCGGAAGCTGTATGCCAGCTCCCTCGGCCAATAAAGCGAGATGAGCGCCGCAACCCCAGAGTCGGTCACGACTGGACCTGATGGTCAGGGGTCCCTTTAGCTGAATCCACCGTGAGTTTGTGTTGCTCGATTTCTATTCTTCCAATCCCATTTGGTGTTGGTTTGGCTCAGTGTAAGCATCAGTGGGAAAAACCAGACAATTTCTTTTTAAAGCTAATGATGTGGCCTGTTCTCCCTTGGTGTGGATGAATTATAAATGAAATAAGACTGCAAATCCCTCATCATCCCCTGTCCTAAACATCAATACACAGAGGGGAATAGGATATGCTTTATATGTATCATCATTATCCTAAAATGGTGCATTTATGAATTGTACTGTGTGCAGTTCTGATTTGGATTTTAATTAGCTATGCGAGCAATCCCAGTTGTATCTATTATGTCTGGCAAAAGATTATTTCCATGCTGTTGGATGTATAAGGTGCGTTGTAATCTGCTATTACATTTCAGCGAGTTGTCCCTGCAGGACAACACAGCAGCAGCATTCAGCATAAAGAACAAGGAATGAAAATAAGTAGTTTACCGGCTCCTCACTGCAATTGTTTCATTTCAGTGAGAAGTATGGCTCCCTCACTGCAGGATACTATATTTAACTTTAAGGAAAACACAAACCAAGCCTTTTATTGCTAGCTGCTCCTGCATTTGAAATTTGCAGCTATTTGGCATTTGTGTAGCATTGTTCTTCCTTATTTTCATTTCCCCCCTCAAAACCATTGTTCTTTGTTGCACCCTTTTCATTGTCAGCGAAAGCAACCATATGCATTCAATATGTTGCATCTGCTATACTAAAATACAACTTGCCTCAACTAAAATTTCTATAGCAACGTTTGTTTGGTGTTCACTCTGATTATACAGACGTGGTAGTATAATTTCAGCATTCTACCATTATGAAGTAGGAACATTTTATTCCTTATAAAATTGATAATACCTATCCCATCAATATTCAATTTAGAATGGTAATATGGACTCACTATTCAACTTTCAAGAGTTTCAGATTTAGCATCTATTTTGGACTAAGCATCAGATTAAGGAGCATCTGCTTCCACCTAACAGCAGTTTAATGGTGCTGAGAGACGGGTTTTCTGCAATGAGTTAGAAGCAGAATTAAAACAGTCCACACAGCTTTCCATGTCTATAGTCATTCCAATCTATCAGCATCCTCTTAATTTAATTTCTACCAATGTTTTTCCTGACCAGGACCTTCCAAATTTCCCTTAGTCTCACTTTGGCTGTAATCTGATGACAATTCAAAAGATCTACAGACCCTTCTCCCCTGCATTCATGGAATTTGAATCATTTTATTCAATTATTCCTTCAGCCAAACTCATGGATAATAATCTGTTTTAAGATCTTCCCTTGTTCTCCCTTCAAATCACTTGGTAAGAACTGGATAGCCTTTAACAAAAAGACACACTGTGATTCCCCCTCTGCCCTGCCTGACCTATTTTTGTTCTTACCTCTTCTTCTATTATAAGAATTTGTATACCTTCAGTTTGGCTGTTCTTCCTTTGAAAATACAATTTCGAAGTAGGTAAGAGAGAAAATTAACATGGCCAGTCTTACAGTGAACCCGATCTACTTCCCACATGCACGCCAGGAAAGAGGTGAAAATGGAGAAAAAACGGGAGTGGGGAGTTCTGCTCTATAATGCATTCATCCCACAATGCGCCTGCACACCTGCTTCAACTTGCCTTGTTGTATCAGTAAATTGCTAATTGCTGTGGAAAGGCATTGGGGTTGTGCTGGGGGGAGAAGAAACAGGCCTGGTAGAAAGGGAGCAATTATAATCTAGCACATCTCAAGTGTTAATACCTTCAATCCCATTTCCTTCCCCCCTCCAGATTTCCTTTGTTATGCTTCCTAGCTGAGAAAACTATATTCTTGTAGGAAGACAGTAACTTCTGCCTTGTGCCTTTTTCATACTCAATGCTGACCGAGACAGTGAAAGAAGAGCTCATCTGTGAACCATCATGTTCCAGAAATGTTACCATTCTTTTCTATTATCCCATGTTCTCATCCAGCAAAATATAAATGTACAGGACGTCTTGTTATCAGGCAGGCCACCAACAATACGTGTTCCAAATGTCATGTGCTGTTACACACCAACACAATGTTGAATCATCCTGACCTTGAGAATCATGGGCTAAGAGTCTGATATACAAAAGCAATAAATCAAGAACAGCTGCCTGATGGGCAGGTGGGTGTTTTGTTTTGTTTTTGGTGTCAGCATTTGTCTTTGTGACCGAGGGCTACATCTTGCTCGACTTATCTGCAGATGCATTCATAAGGAAGCAGGAGGTGAGTAGCAATATGCGTACATCTGCTCGCAACTTGCAAAAGTACACATCCCTCAGCCACATCCTTCTTAGAATGTGCACAAAGGGTTCCATTTACCCTGTGCAGTTACAGTATACACAAAAGTCAAGAGAGCTTCTGCTTGTGTTTTTGGAATGCCTCAAGGGTAAAATTAAAGGTATAGACAGATGGGGAAAGATCAACAGACTGGACACAGCTTTGTTGTTTATACTGCTTTAAAATTGCAATGTCTTCCTGTAAATTAATACTGAAAATAAACGTTCTCTTTATAAATGGAAAAGACTGGATTTCACCCATCACCTCTGCTTTGAGGAGGCCACAGCACATGGCAGGCAGTCAGGGGGCAGATGGACTTCTGTCCACTGTGGTAGACAACGTACTTTACATGCACAAAATCCTATGTATAAACCCTGGCATCTCAAGCCGGGGTTGGGAAAGGATCAGAATGAAAAATGGAAACTATATGGGCTGGATTCACATAACCCCCAAAACTGGCTCAGGGTGGGGAGATCAGGGGAACCCCCAAAACAGCACACAGGGAGAGGAAAAGGAGAAGAAAATATTACGCTGGCCAAATGTTCATAACAGCGCTACATTGAATTCTGCCCTATATTATTAACAAAGAATATGATGACAGTCACCGAGAAAAGTGTGGTCAGCTTCTGTTGCATCCTCTGAAAGGAAAGTGTAAGGAGTTGGTAGATATCAAAACCACTGGAGTAATCAGTGCCAGCGACTCCATTATCATGAAATTAGATCAACACAAAGGGAGAGAAAGAAACCACTGGTACTCTCCCTCTATCTTCAGCAGACCCGAAAAGGCCTGAGATCGCCAAGTAAACCAAGGATAGAACTAGCGCTCTAGTTTCTCTATAATGAAAAAGGTAAAACAACAACACCAGTGGAGCAATGTATCTTGAGGAGATTTGTCTTTTTGCCAACCGAGGGAAAGGAAATGAACACTGAATCAAAACAGCTCTTTAATCTTCCCAAGAAGATGCAAGTTAAGCTTACAGAAGCACAAGAAAAGTAACCACACATCCATTATAGAGTAATTTGTCTCCAGCAACGATAGAAACAAAGTAGAGTCAAGATAGTGTTTGATTTAAAGGTCAGGCTTAGTATACAGTCGGGAAGATATCTGGAGTCAGGTATCATGTGAGCCTGCTGGGTTGAATTTTGAGTGTGGCTAGATATAGCAGATGAGTGGCACATATTAATGTATTCTGTGGCTAGAATAAAATGAAAAATAGGCACCCAATGTGCTCTTGAATTGCAGCAAGAACCCTTCCCCACAAAGAATAATGTCTAAGAAGAGTCTAAAACATAATATTAGGCTTTTGTTGTGTTTTTAGATTTTACAGATGTTCATCTGCAACCTTCTACATCTGGACTGAATCCCAACTCTCTACAGCAAACACACTTGTGGAAAGAGCTGTGGGTGGCTTCTTGGAAGTCACCTTCTGTCTCAGCGCCTTCAACTTCATTGGAAGTCCATGTGTAACGAAAAAGGGAGGACAACTTTTCTCTATCCACTTTCTCAGTGTGGTGTAGTGGTTAAGAGAGGTGGACTCGTAATCTGGGGAACTGGGTTCGCGCCTCCGCTCCTCCACATGCAGCTGCTGGGTGACCTTGGGCCAGTCACACTTCTTTGAATTCTCTCAGCCCCACTCACCTCACAGAGTGTTTGTTGTGGGGGAGGAAAGGAAAGGAGAATGTTAGCCGCTTTGAGACTCCCTAGGGTAGTGATAAAGTGGGATATCATATCCAAACTACTACTACTACTACTACTACTACTACTACTACTACTACTCTTCTTCTTCTTCTTCTTCTTCTTCTTCTTCTTCTTCTTCTTCTTCTTCTTCTTCTTCTTCTTCTTCTTCTTCTGTGCCATGGGTTATTTTATCAACTTCTATCGTGTCACCTCTTACTTACCTTTAAACTAAAAAGTCCCAATGCTGCATTCTTTTCTCATTCCATTTCCCTGATCATTTTGCTTGCCCTTTCTGAACCTTTTACAACTCTATAATATCCCTTCTGAGGTGGAGTGACCAGAATTGCACACCGATTCCAAAGATGGTCACACCACAGATTTGTATAACGGCATTATGATATTGGCAGTTTTATTTTCCCTAGGCTGGAATTGGCCCTTTATTTGGCTGCCACACACTGAGTCAACATCCTCACTGAGCTGTCCACTACAACCCCGAGGTCTTGTTCCAGATTAGTCACTGATAGTTCAGACCCCATGAAATTTTTATTATTCTTCTGTACTGATAGGCACCACTTTGCACTTGTTTACATCGAATTGCCTTTGCCATTTCACCGCCTACTTGCTCAGATTGGAGAGGTCCTTTGGGAGCTCTTCAAAACCTCTTGTTGCTTTATTGACCCTGAACAATTTAGCAGCAGGCTTGGCCACTTTACTCCTTATAACTAACTTGCTTATGAGCAAATTAAAAAGCACCATTGGGTGGGATTTGTGTGAATCATCCACGTGAGAAAAAGAAGTCAAGAGGCTAGGCCACAAGATCTTTTCCAGAAGCCACAGAGCGCTACTGACAGGAAGTACAAGTGGACGATGATGATTTATATCCCACCCCTTAACATGAAAGTTACTAGGGTATATGGGAAAGAAATCTAGGTAAGGGCCATAACTCAATGGCAAAGTGCATGCATTGCATGCAGAATGCCCCAGATTCAATCCCTGGTGTCTCCATACAGGGTTTGGAATCCTCTCGGAAATACTGTGCAGTTGCCACTGTTACGGAAAAGGAGCAATGCAGCAGCGAGCTGCAGCTGGCTGGAAAGCAAAACATGATAGGAATGTTTGGGACTGTACCGTGAGAACAAAGGGGCAGTCTATTCACTGTGCTGAGCACCGGATGTTAGCTCAGAGTGTCATTTGACCTGTACAGGAAGTACAGGAGGTGGAGTTTGTCTCTCTACTGTTGGATTCTGATGAGAGCAGACGCGTTTCTCTGTAATGCTGCAAAGACAGAAATAAAGGCATGTAAACACATTTCTGTCTATCTATTTCCCCTCCCTGGGGGGAGCAGGGAGCAGGGAAGAGTGGTGTGTTCTTCTCACGCTTGAGGAGGATCGCCGATCGTGACCTAGCCTGTATCCTGCCAGGAAACGCAGACAGGGAGGTCAACAAGGAGATCAAGCCGGGTGCCTGGAGAGTGGCCAGTTTCTATGATAAGGCTTGAAATCCAACAGCCACCAGTCAGTGTTGACATTGCTAAGCTAGATGACTCAGTATAAGATTATAATGTTCCTATGCAGACACAGTGCTTGGGTTGCTGCTGAGCACAGACTAGGACAGTGGTGGCAAACCTATGGCATGTGTGCCAGAGTGGGCACTCAGAGCCCTCTCTGTGGGCACGTGCGCCATTGCCCCTGCAGTGCTGTTCCTGGGAGTTTTCAAAGTTGGCTCCCACCCCATGCCTCTCCGGGTGGGAATCAGCAACACCCCCTCCCCAATATTAGCTCAACAACTGTTTGCAATCCCCCCCCCCAAAAAAATCTCAACAACTCTGGACACCCCCCAAAAAAACCCCAGAAGGACTCAGGGCAGTCCTCCCCCCAAAAAGCTCAATAACTCTGGTTAATCTCCTCCCATTTCCTTACGGTATATTTATTTGTATGTGCGCATGCAGGCAATCATTATGACCCGATATTAAATTGCCGTGTTGGCACTTTGTGATCAATAAGTGGGTTTTGGGTTGCAGTTTGGGCACTCAGTCTCCAAAAGGTTCGCCACCACTGGACAAGGGACTATTATGCTCTTAGGACTCTTAATCATAGAATTGTAGATTTGGAAGGGACCTTGAGGGTCATCTAGCCTTGCCCCTGCAATACAGGAATCTAAACTAAAGCATCCATGACAGATGGCCATCCAATCTCTGCTGAAAAGCCTCTGAGGGAGACCGTAACTTTTGAAACAATAGATCTTTATTCAAAACTGACTAATGTATTAATGTATGCATTTAGTTACCCAAATCCTTAACAGCCAAGCCAAGGGCATGACATCACAAGTTGAGAGCCAGGAAGGCGGCGGGGGGACGGAGGAGAGAAGGTTGTTGTCTTGGATGCTTTTCTCATCCATGTTCCTCCCCCCAACTCATTCCAGAAGAGCAATGCTTCCACATAAGAAAGATTCATTGCCTACCAATGGATGTCTTAAGATGCCGCGCTGCAGATTTGTCTTTCTTAGCCCATTGTCTGAAAATGAAATTCCTCTGACAAGATGATAGAAGGCTCAAAGTGGGGTAGAGGGTAGAAAACAAGTGCAACATCAGATGCTCAACCACAACAAATTAGAGCCAACACCGTAGACAGGATGACATTGTGCAAGAAAGCTCCGTACCAAATTTTCAGCAGTACACCTGACACATTCTAAGACATGGGTAGTGATAGGGCAGAAGGATGATTGATTATATCTGCCAAGAGACTCTCGTGTAATCAAATTCAGACCCAATCTCTTGTGAATTGTTCATGTCAGAATACCTAACCGTGACCGTTTCTTAACCTTTTACAAACCTTTTTAGGCCTTTTGAACTCTCTTTTTCATAGGGAGGAGGGGAAGTCTTCAATCATATCCTGCCCTGTAGTTTAGTCGACTGCTACACCCACTGGTGGCTTGTGCGGCACTAAAGACGCCAAAATTAACAAGGGCAAGAAATGTCAGCTCCTCCATGTTTTTCTGGGCCCTCAGCTGCATTAAAAGAAATAATACGGGCAGGACCTATTAATGACTTTTTTTAATTGAAAAAAAACTCATTTAGAAAACTTCTTTTCAAAGAAAACTTGTTTATGAACAGCAGTTGGGAATAGCGTAGGAGCAAAATAGAAAATTATTCAGGCAAATATGCCTCTTTTACATTGCCTGGCAAAGATGGGTACTTGGAACAAGCGTTCACCTTTCCAGCAGCCATGTCAAAGAGACCAATATGGCATGCATTATTCCTGGCCACCATCACTACCTAGAGACAGGGCCGTCTTACCTATAGGCGCTAGGGCTGCGGGGCACCCGGGCGCCTGGCTCTCAGGGGCGCCAGGCCGAGAGTCCGTGGCCTGAGAGTTGAGTCCGGGGAAGAGCCTGCTCATCAGTCAGAGCGCCATGGCAGGCTCTTCTGCTGTGGGCGGCTCTGTGCCACGAGTTCAGGGGCAACCACACTGCCCACACTGAAAGTGGTAATGCTGACAAACTCCACATGGCCAGAGCAGTTCAAGAGTCCTTGGGTTGGGTTCTTCTTGCCAGGGTAGGAGTTTCACAGCTGATTCCTTCATTTCTCCTCCAAAGGAAGCTGGCAACAGCAGAAAGGAAGTGCAATGATAGCAAGCTATGATAGATCCAGCCTCCTGGATCTTCTGTCTGCAAATGCTGTTCTTTTTGCACAGTGAGGGTCACAGCAGCCAGACTCAGCCTGACACACAGTTCAGTTAAATACCGTTAAGACCATTTAAAAGCAGGCAAAGAGAAGAGAGCCTCTCTTAGTTAGTTAGTTTCCTCACCTGCATCCATAGTCCATCACTTCTTAGTATTCTTGCTAATTTCTGGATTAAGGAAGCCCAGAGTTGCCAAGTTCCACTCGACATGGGGGGGGCTCGTTATGAGTACATGATGTCACACGTGCGACACACATGTGACATCATGCATGTCGGGAGGAGGTTGCAAGGCCTGGTGAGGCCTGCTGCCACCATGGGGAGGCCTGGCAGCCCCCGGCCTCTCAAGATGGGTGCCTATGAAGAAAGCTAACATGGGAAGCTTCCTATGGGCAGATCTACACTCATGGTTTATAAAGTTAAGGCAGGGTTAAAGAATGGTTTTCATAATGTGCATACTTCATTATTAAAATGTGGCACTAGAGGGTGCTACAGAGCAACCAGGATCCAGCAGTAAGAAAACTGTGTTTTTACAGAGAAAACAAGGCACGAAACGCTTTTAAATTACAACCCTGTGACGTTTTAAAATGATATATCTAATAACGTTAAACAGGTCATTGTAGATCCAGCCTGTGTTTCTTCCTCTTTTGCATTCATGAGGCTGCATTTTAATGTTTTAATATTTTAATGTTGTATTTTTAATCTTGTGTTTTTTTTTAGTTGTATTTCAATCAACTTGTTTTTATTATTGGTTGTTATTGGTCACGCCCTGAGCCTGGTCTTGGCTGGGAGGGCGGGGTATAAATAAAATAATTTATTATTATTATTATCCAGAATTATGCCATGTTCAATCACCACAGGAAGAGCTGGGGAAGGAAAGCCTGAGACCCACGAGATTCACTGTCAGAGTAGACAATACCGAATTAGATGGACCAATGGTCTAAGTCAACATTCCAAAAATGCACTTGGGCCAACTAGGTTTGTGGATATATGAGAACTTTAAGGGCATGTTGTGGCAGGTAAATAATATGCTGCTTGAACATCTATGAACATCTTTGCTTTATACAATATAAATGGGAGGCAGCTTTGGGCAGAAGTGAGAGAGAACAAAGGCTGTTTCTCTCTTCTGACAGTGGGATCATCAGAGCTGTTTCTGGATTCATGTTTTTCCTTTCTCTCACATAAGTGAAAATATACCAGTCATTCCGATAAGGAAAAGTAAAGCCCTGTTGCCGTGAGTCCCAAGAACACATGGAGTAGAAAAGGGCACCTCAAGTTGTGCCACACATACTTCCCTGTACCGCAGAAGAGGTATCGCTACAGTTATGTGGGATTAGATATGAGCCATCTCTACAGAGATACATTGCATTCAGAAAACAAGGAGTTTTCTATCACCAGAGAGCAGATAATGGGGTTTCTTGTGTAGGTATCATGAGCAATGAAAAATCCAATCCGTTTGCAGCTTAGTGCATTGACCTTCTGTTGCTCATATTTGTTTCCAAGCACCTTATCCCAGTCCCTTATTTAATTGCAATGCTGTCCTCCATAGTAATAAAGTTGTCATCCTAAGTATATGAGCTGGATCACCCCGCACTGATATTATATATCTGTTTATAATGTTCTATTGTCTCCGTAAATATGATTCATAGTACTAATTAAGATGTAAGACAACTGCAGCACCCTTGTATTTTTCTCTCCCCTCCATAATGCTACAGTCTTAGTTTGTCCTTGAAGGTCTGATTCCATTATTATGGTGTCCAATGCATATCCGTTGAAACCAAACTAAAAGTTAAATGATTTCCCCCATTGTTTTATATTCATATTCCCTGACACATTGAGTGTACAATTAAGCAAACGTAATGAAAGCTTCTATATCATGAGTGACGGATACCTTAGATGGGCCGTGGCTCAGTTGTAGAGTATAAACTATGAACGGAGTGAGGCCCAAATTCAATTTCTGGCATTGCCAGGAAGTAGGTGATGGGAAAAACTGTTGCCAGAGAACCACTGCCAGCCAGAGCAGACAATAGTGGGTGAATAGCATTGCTCAGGAGAAAGCAGTGCCATACCTTGAAGCAATCATTCTTCAAAAATACATAAGCCAGAAATCACGGATGCTGGGACCAGACTATGATCTAAGATCAATAGGATGGACCATATGATGACATTTCCATTGGCTATCACTTTGTGACAGATCCATTTCAAAGTCCTGGCTTTAGTTTTAAAGCCCTGGGTGGCCTAGGATAAGGTTACCAGATGTCCCTGTTTCCTGGGGACAGTCCCCAGATTTACAAATCAGTCCCCATACAAAATCCATTGAAGTTGAAAAGTGTCCCTGGATTCACTGAAAAAAGCTGGTAACCTTAGCCTAGAACCACAATATCTCAGGGATCACAGAGCATTTTCATCATCTTCATCACCACCAAACTACAATCCCCACAAATTAGGTAAAGGTAAAGGGACCCCTGACCATTAGGTCCAGTCGTGACCGACTCTGGGGTTGCGGTGCTCATCTCGCTTTATTGGCCGAGGGAGCCGGCATACAGCTTCCGGGTCATGTGGCCAGCATGACTAAGCTGCTTCTGGCGAACCAGAGCAGCGCATGGAAAGGCCGTTTACCTTCCCACAACAGCAGTACCTATTTATCTACTTGCACTTTTGACGTGCTTTCGAACTGCTAGGTTGGCAGGAGAAGGGACCGAGCAACAGGAGGTCACCCCATCGCGGGGATTTGAACCACCAACCTTCTGATCGGCAAGTCCTAGGCTCTGTGGTTTAACCCACAGCGCCACCTGCGTCTGGCATAAAACCAATGTTTGCTTTGTAGATTTACTTTGTAGACTTTTGCTGCGACCATTTGAGTTGTTATTGCGTTTGCCGTAGTCGCCTTCATGTCGAGATTGTTGGGGTATTTGATTTCTGTGAATTCCAATGTGAATTGAACTGAACTGCACCTCCTAAAACAATAAATGGATCACAATTTACTCATTCTTTGGCTTTACTAATCTCTGAAATCTGCAAAAGAGTTCTCAGCTCAAAAAAGGGACCAAAAGGGCATGCTAAGATTTGCACTTTAAAACAGAGCAGATTTAGAAATGCACACATTTGAGATAAATCACAATTTAAATAAAACCATCTAATAAAATATATATCTGTCAGGGCTGCCTCAGGTCTCAGCTCACAAAAGACCAACGCCAAGTTCTTCTTATATACAAGGATGTTTATTGCAGTTCATTATTGGTTCCACAACCGAGGCGTGCAGCCCCACGTCTCTTAGCCTTAGACCGTTGAAGTCCCCTCTGAGTCGGTCCCTCCCCTACACCAGCTTAAGATGCTTGCTTTGCTCCACCTCCTCCTGTCTTTCCTTTTCCGCAGGGTCTTCCTGCCCGCTGGAGTTCTGCCCCTCCTGGATTCCTCTGACGCTGAATCTCCCGATGGCTCTCCCTCCCTCCTGCGGGCTTTGGGACCTGGCTCCTCCCCCGGGCTCTCCGTTTCCCCGCGCGCTTGCACATTTGAACTTGGCGCGCACGCCCAGTTTCCAACCCTTCTCCTGATGGTTACGTCACTCCTCTCACTGCTCCCCTCCCCTTCCGAGAGAATAGCTTGCTCTGACCTCTCCTCCGTTCCAGCCAACGGAGCTGCTTCTCCTGACACACTGGAACCTCCCCCCCCCCTTCGCTGCGCTCTGGAGGGGAAGCCTGCCCTGATCTCCAGCTGCTGCTTCAGGATTCCCTGTTGGCTCTTTCCCCCTGATGAGTCCCCCCTGGGGCTCCTCTCGCCCTAGCTACAGGCGCCCCCTCCTGGGAATCCCCTGGTTCGCTGGAGAAGCTCATGGAGTCCCTTGGGCCACAGTCCTCCTCCTCCTCGCTGTCCTTGGACTCTGCCCAATCGTCCTCCCTCTCCTGCCTCCCATGTGCCTCTGCCCCTGAACCCCTGACAATATCTAAATACAATTTTCCATGCAGAAACTGGATGGAATAGAATTGTGAATGAAAATGCACAAAAACAAACATTACTGCAATTAACTCATATACACATTCCAAGATTGCTATTTTCTCGGACATTTTATCTTTTTACAACACAGCTTTGCAGTTTCACCTAGTGTTTGTTCCTTTTTTTATTATCATAGCTTTTATCGCACAATGTGTGTAGAATGTACTTATTCACTGTCTTTTCGGTGTGTATTTTGAAGTGATGAAAAAATCACCCTGATCTTTTGACCGAAACCTGGAACAAAAGATCAGTACAGGAGGAAACTATCTTTGGCAGTAAATAAAATGTTGAGCAGCCATGTCTCCTCAGGTGGGTGACCTGAGCCTTGGAAAAACACAAACATATATTTCTTGGTATTTCTGAGTTTTTTAAAAAATCAAATATCTTATAACCGTTATATTTTCAAGGCTTTGGGATAACAGCACTAAACACTACCATCACAAAGGTGCTATTTATGTTCCATTTACACAAGAATTGTAGACAGTGTCTACAGATGACACCCATAACCCCTGTTGGAGAATATTTTCTTTGTGCTACTTATATGAAATGCAGAGTAATCAGAAGTACCCTGTAAATGACTTTATAGTTCCACATAGGGATATGGGTTTCAAGAGACTTTGGCAAATATATTTTTGCATCAGATGAGACTGCAGATTCTGAGTGTTTCCATACAAGGGTTATATGATTACTACAACTCATACTACCACCATTTCATTGATTTTCTTCCACCAATACTTTATAAAATGCCATGCAATACAATACACGAGCACCAATTAAAACAGAACAAAGCCCTTATTAAATCAACACCAGAGAGTAGGATTTAAAAATAATTGCTGTTCTGCTTTATTTTTTGCTTTGCTTAAGAAATGTATACCATTGTTTTTACTATAGGCATCTCAAAGCTCCTGAAGAAAAAAAAAAAGCATACAATATACATAACTGAAAAGCTAAACATCAGCAAATAGAACTTTAGAAGAACATCCATAGCAGAAAGTTCTCCTAAAATAACACCGTTTTAACTTGCCATCTGAAATTCAGCGAGGACAGAGCCTGGCGGATTTCTAATGGATTTCTAGTGTCATAGAATTGAATCTACTATGAAGGACACAATTATTAATTGGGGGACCTCTAATAGTGCTCCTGTGGGTTAAACCACAGAGCCTAGGACTTGCCGATCAGAAGGTTGGCGGTTCGAATCCCTGCGACGGAGTGAGCCCCCGTTGCTCGGTCCCTGCTCCTGACAACCTAGCAGTTCGAAAGTCCATCAAAGTGCAAGTAGATAAATAGGTACCACTCCGGCGGGAAGGTAAACGGCGTTTCCGTGTGCTGATCTGGTTCGCCAGAAGCGGGTTAGTCCTGCTGGCCACAAGACCCAGAAGCTGTATGCCAGCTCCTTCGGCCAATAAAGCGAGATGAGCACCGCAACCCCAGTCGGTCACGACTGGACCTAATGGTCAGGGGTCCCTTTACCTTTACCTTAATAATGCTCCTCCAGTTGAGATAGAAGATCTTTAAGTTGCAAGTGGGCAGTAACTCTGCTTCCAGATTTCAAATAATATTCTGCAGGCAGGTGGGTAGTTCCCCTCTCCCTAGACTCCAACATTGCGGGTGAAACGGATTTGATTCATGGTAGAGTGAAAGGCATACAAACTTTCTCTCTCTGCAATCCCCAGCTGCATTTGGAGAGGGGGGGGGCAGTGGACCGAGATAAGTGAATGTTGCCCCTCCTGTACAGTTATTATTGCTGATTTGATTTTAATTGAAGTTTTGTCTCGTTTGTTTTCATTTGCAGTTTTTTTAAAAAACATAAACTTCTGTCAGGAATAATCTCTCTCCCTTCGTGGCAGCAAGAAGCAGGGGAAAACAAAGAGAGTCCTTACTAATGAGTTTATTCAGTCATCACGGTGAGAGACAAAGAAATCCAGTCATTCTCCCATTGACGGTATTGCTCCATCTGAGCTCCTCCCTTTCAGCAGTAGCTCCCTTCCTAGCAACAGCACTTCCCCTTACAGTGTCTGCCCGTGGCCAACTGTCTCTGAGTCTTTTGCTCTTGCACTTTTAACGAACACAAAGTTCTAGGAGAAGGGGGGTCAGCTATATTCTCCAGTGACAACATGTCCGCTGGCTGCTCGGACTTGGCCTCCCCTCCCCCTTTTCCTAATACCCCCCAACTCTTCTGTTTGCCTGTCTGAGCTGTAATCTTCCCCAAACCCCTGCTGTAAATCAATATTGCCTTCCTCTTCTCTGGAAGCTTCAGGAGAAGTGTGGGTGGGTGTCAGGAATGAGCCAGCTCCAAGCGAAGGTTTGCAGCCAACTGTAGAAAGCAGCCAGGAACAGAGAGGCTTAGATGTTAGTCAGGCAGGAGAAAGCTGGCAGCTGCAGACTTAGGCTCTTTCTGACCTTGACTGTCAGGCTGATAAGGCAGTAGCTGAAAGCTGACTAGAACACAGTCAAAGCTTGCAGGAAGCACAAAAAGTCACGAATAGACTCAGAGACAGCCTCTCAGACCAGGAAGAAGTTGGAGCTGATCCACTATGTCTGAAGAGTTGGCGAATGGGAGGGCTGCTAGATAGGAAGCAAAACAAGAGACATAAAGGTCATTAGTTCAATATCTTCTGTCAACGCCGGAAGGAGTCTTCAGAAGGGTCATCTTGAGTAATAATGCCAGAGGCTTTGTTAGAGTCGTCCGGAGCTGTTTGTTTTTTGCAATAAATCCTCCTTTTTAATTACCTATGCTTACTGTGTTATCAAGCTGAGAACCTGAACTCCTGGCAGTGTGTGTGTGTGTGTGTGTGTGTGTGATCTCCACCATTCCTCCTCCATCTCATCCCCTTCAGTCCAGTCCCTGACACTTACTCTGGTACCATTGGAGAAGGCCAGGATAGAAATAAGCAATCATTAGATAAAACTCCAAAGGTAAAATATTTATCATGACATTTCTCTAACCAGTATCTTTTCAAGCTCGCTTTTTCCTTTTTCCTTTTTTTTTAAAAAAAGAAAGAGATCCATATGGACCTCAGTATAAAGCAGAACTTCCACAGGCATGAGGCATGGCGCTTTTAATCTTGATGACTGATATCAAAGAGACCCTTCCCTTTGCAATTGCTCATGTCTTCCTGTACAGTTTGAAAACAGTCAACTGGCTCTCCAACTGTGAATGCTTTACTTACTGTTTCCCAGGAACCAACAAAGAACCCTCCCTGTTTCAGCTACCAAATTAGATCCAACAAGATCTGGTGATCAAAGAAGCCACAGTTTCTTTCTGTGCTTTCTTTTTTCTTCTTACTCTGAGGAATTTGCAGTTCAGAGACCTGCAGAATAGCAGGCAAGCCTTCTAAAGTACTGGGAGATATATGTTCGAACAGAGAGGGAAATATGTTGTTTGGAGACAGGTGCCTTGCATTCCCACAGCTAATGTCAAGAGCTTCTAGCTACACTGAAGTTTGAAATACGATCAATAAAAAAAATGGTCTTATCCATTGTTTATCTTCATCTTACTAGTCCATGGAAAAGTATCATTCCAAACTATGGGTCAGAAATGCCACGTTTTTGCCAATGGTCCACAGTCCCCTTGCATGAGGATGCTATCACTGTGTCTCCCCTACCCCACACGATATACTTCATTTTATTGTAATTCATAAACAACTATTTCTTTCCTTATGGCATGTTAAAATATGCACACAAAAAAGCAAAATAATAAAACAAAATTCTATTAACAACACCATAATTATCACCTCAGCAGACAGAACAGGGATAATCAACCAAGGGATGGTGAGACCTATAAGAGTAAGAACTACTTAGAAGAAGAAGAGTTTGGATTTGATATCCCGCCTTTCACTCCCTTTTGTTGTTGTTGTTGTTTAGTCGTTTAGTCGTGTCCAACTCTTCGTGACCCCATGGACCAAAGCACGCCAGGCACTCCTGTCTTCCACCGCCTCCCACAATTTGGTCAAACTCATGCTGGTAGCTTCGAGAACACTGTCCAACCATCTCGTCCTCTGTTGTCCCCTTCTCCTTGTGCCCTCCATCTTTCCCAACATCAGGGTCTTTTCCAGGGAGTCTTCTCTTCTCATGAGGTGGCCAAAGTATTGGAGCCTCAGCTTCACGATCTGTCCTTCCAGAGAGCACTCAGGGATGATTTCCTTAAGAATGGATAGGTTTGATCTTCTTGCAGTCCGTGGGACTCTCAAGAGTCTCCTCCAGCACCATAATTCAAAAGCATCAATTCTTTGGTGATCAGCCTTCTTTATGCTCCAGCTCTCACTTCCATACATCACTACTGGGAAAACCATAGCTTTTACTATACGGACCTTTGTTGGCAAGGTGATGTCTCTACTTTTTAAGATGCTGTCTAGGTTTGTCATTGCTTTTCTCCCAAAAAGAAGGCGTCTTTTAATTTCATGGCTGCTGTCACCATTTGCAGTGATCATTCACTCCCTTTAAGGAGTCTCAAAGCGGCTAACATTCTCCTTTCCCTTCCTCCCCCACAACAAACACTCTGTGAGGTAAGTGGGGCTGAGAGACTTCAAAGGAGTGTGACTGGCCCAAGGTCACCCAGCAGCTGCATGTGGAGGAGCGGAGACACGAACCCGGTTCCCCAGATTAGGAGTCTACCGCTCTTAACCACTACACCATACTGGAGAGCCAGTGATGGGCAAATGCCATTTCCTTAATTAAAAATGGCTATTTCTGCAGCTTATACTCCATGTCCTAGGTGCACGAGGAGGCATACATGATTCTCCCACTACCCATTTTATCATCACAGTAAAGTAAGGCCAATTTACAGTGACTGGTCCATGTTTATCCAGTGAGCTTCATCATGGTTGCTTGGAGATGGGAAGTCAAGATCTCCCAGGCTGTAGTTTGACTCTCTAACTGCTACAGTGACACTGACTCAAGCTGTGTAATTTAGATTATATATTCTACTACTAATATCAAGCTAAAAGTGTGCAATCTGTTATCAATTAGTGCTGATCGTGATGCCCATTAATAAGAGTAATGGCTCTGCTAAATATACTTGAATGGAATGGGTTGTGTCTAATGCAGTGGTTCTGCTTTCACAACGGAATTATTCTTGCACATCGGAGTATCTCCTCCTTTTCCCCTTCAGCCCTCCTACCATCCACAACCTCAAAATTTGCTCAAAAAGTGCTAGATACAAACCTATTCATTTTTCCTTCACAGGATTTAGCAAGCTATCCAGGCCTAGCCTCTGCACAACCTTGTCATCTGAACATTTGCTTTCAGAAAGGCTATTAGTGGGCTACACTTTGGTAATTAATTTCATGCAGGAAGTGGGACATTTAGGCTACAGTTGGTTTTGGGGAGAGCTAGACATGAGAGGTCAAGGGAAACAGAGCAGAGGAGGGAATGCAGTGTAAAATAAAAATAATAAACTTGATACCATTTAACAGTCAAGATGGGAGGGCAAATGTTCCCAAAGCAATATCAGATAATTTATAACATTCTAATTTTAATGAGGCAGCCTAGAGGCTCAAAATAGATGGTCTGGCATTTGTTCTAAATAATTGATGATACATATAGGTAATATAATATGATTTGTGCTTGTGAATATAAAAAAAATACCATAGATTTTCTTTGTAGAAAATTTTATTTCTAAGGCAATCTTTCATGTCAGAAAAAAAATGCAAATAACACACTGAAATTCATCTTTAATCTTGAAATGAAATGCCAACCTTAATTGTGTTAATGGTCCTTTTATTATTCTCACAGAATACCTTAACCTTCTGCTTCCCATGTACCAAAAACATCGGCTCAGTCAGGCCTGGAATTTTGTATCTGTTTTTATCATACAGGGATACAAGTCTTTCATAGACCAAATGTTGGTTGTGAGGAACTACATGTATTTAAAATAGTTTTCTGCAATGAAATGATTTCCCCCAAGTTATTTCCCCGCGATACTGTACAAATGTTGCCCCCAAACTACTCAGTTAGTTTAAAATATTTTAGCGGTGCTGAAGAAAAACCTGTTTATGGCATTTTCTCTTTCTTACCTTCTTTCTTTCTTTCTTTCTTTCTTTCTTTCTTTCTTTCTTTCTTTCTTTCTTTCTTTCTTTCGCACTCCTTGCAAAAAATAAATAAAATGCCTCCTTTTTCATTTCCATTGCCCTCGCTTGCTTCAGTGACATTGTTATGAAGCCAGATCCTTTTGGCAGATTAATGCTGCAATGAGGCCCTTGTTGTCTCTCAGGTGCATAGTCCATGACAAATCTCCTTCATCTCTCCATTGGCTATATATAGCCAGTACCAAAAAAAGACTTGATGAGGGTCATGCCTCAATGGAAAGACACAAGCTGGGCATAAGCAAAAACCTTGGTTTTCCCCCTGTGTATAGTCTTGCAGAAGAAAGGGGCGCAAAGACATTCACACACCTGAGGAAATGCAGCATGTGAAATGTGACCAGTGATTTGACACAGGGGTCAGCCGCTTCACTCAGGTAACTTTTCAACTTACCTACGACACAAAACACCCCTTCAGGTCACCTAGCCAACAACCGTCATGTCTTTAATAATTATTATCACCCCAGGACACTTTGGAAACTGAGCTGAGTTTTATCTTCTCTCAGCATCTATAGTCAGTTTCTGAAGGAGATCTTCCAGCGAGTTGGATTTCATCAATACGTTGATGCCATCAACAACAACAATAACAATAAAGCAACAGCAACAATTGACTGTCCTCTGCTGATATAATATGCATTAAAAATGTGTGTTTTTGTGTGTGAATCAAGTTAGCCAGATTGATTTGTATGCTGTTGGCGGATTTTTCCTCCTCACAAATCAATAGTCAATAGTAACAAAAACTAATACTGTTACTATTGATTATTGATTTGTGAGTAGGGACTACTCCCACTATTGAAACTTACATTGGCCTGAGTTCTTGGTGTGTTTTTTTCTTGGTATATTTAATAACAAGAACTTAACGTTGGCGGATTTTTGTCATCTTGTTGGGCTGTGTATGTGATAAAGGGGAGCTATACTGGGGTGAAGGCGTCTTCTATTTGTCACCGTGTCAGTTTCAGTTTATTGGTTAGTTTTTCTAATAAGGCTGTTTCGCATACTATTTGATACCATTGGTCCATGCTTACTACACACCCTGCTCACACACAAAAACAAATCTCACTACAGCCACCGAAAGACAACCAACCACACCCTGGGCCACCCCCAACCTCTCTCACCACCAAGGAAATACAACAAGAGTAAGAGAACCCACACAAGTGATGCTGAAACAAAACCCCACACATACACTAAGTAGAATAGAAACATAACCACCCGACCCCACCCAACTCACCATTCCCCCTCCCCCTCTTTTCTTCCTAACCTAACACTAATGTCTCACAACAAATGAAACTGAATTGTAGAAAACACAACTTGAAAAAAGAGACAATGCACGTGTTTTGTACACTAAGAAATCTTCAATAAAAATAAATATATATTTGGGAAGAAATGCATTAAAAGTTTATTAACACGGCCCGATGTTAGTTCCTGGGTTCAAATGGTTGTATGAATATTTATTTTGGGAGCTCACTTTCTTATTGCAATTCTTCTTTTGCCTCTGAGATCCCCCTTGCTCTGGCAGCTCCATGCCAGGGAGATTAGATGACACCTCCCTTCCAGCCCTCTGATCTGTCAACATTGCATTTAGCATTGTAGAACAAGTCATTTATCACCGCTTTGGTACCATGGAGTGTTATAGCACAGGAGGCCCGGGCTGGCTCTGTTTTGACTGTTGGGGATGACATCACAGATGCCTAAAGAGAGAGACGCTGTTCTCTATCAATAGGCATTTTGTAATAGCAGTGAGCAGCATGTTATGTCTATCATTTGTATTAAGCCTGTATAGAGGCCAGTAATAGTTTTGAAGCAGTGGGATTAGATTTCAAGCTTTTTCTAACATAGTAAGGGGAATGTTTGATTGATTTTATGCATTCTTTTAAAATTATTAATTTCTAAAAAACAGTTTAATGAAGACATTTCATAAGAAGCAGAAGATGCTTCATTTTTTTATAGTTTCCTAATGAAAGTCTCACATTCTGTGGGATGTATATATCACATTACTATCCCATGCAATACCCAATAGCCAGTTTTTGAAGGTTAGGGTGGCATTAAGCTTCTGTCCTTGTTAAGTAGTTCTGCATGCTTTTCCTCCAGGTATGCTTGTGTAAGCTGACTAATTAAAATAAATTCACGTAAAGATGGGTCTGTGGGTCAACCCTAAAAATAAGTCAAATAAAAAAAGAGAGAATAGAACAAAAGCTACCACTTTGACTGTGTGGTTCAAAGACCATCACTTAGACTCTGTGGCTCTTGCATATGCCTGAAAGTATTCCCATTTCTTTTGCACTGGATATATTGATGGAGATTGGAGCCAATACTGTCATTTGTGAACTGGTTTAAAATATGGATGTTTTAATATTAACTTTTACTCATGGTCACTTGTGGCAATTGGTTGCCACAATTTGGCATGAAGTCAAAAGCAGTGAAGCCTCCTGATTTTCAATGAGCCCAAGCACATGTAATTCTTTGATGTGTAAGTCTCAAGTCCCGAAGGGGAGAACAAATACATCTCTCTCCCCCCCCCCATTTTGGTGATGCTTTCTTTGGGATTGAATAGTTTTGTGAATGCTTAGGTGTGCATCCAGATCAGAACTCACAGGGCATGAATCTAAGGCAAGACAAAACATCTACAAGCGAGCTAGTGTGGTGCAGTGGTTAAGAGCGGTGGACTCGTAATCTGGGGAACCGGGTTCGCTTCCCCGCTCCTCCACAGGCAGCTGCTGGGTGACCTTGGGCCAGTCACACTTCTCTGAGGTCTCTCAGCCCCACTCACCTCACAGAGTGTTTGTTGTGGGGAAGGAAGGGGAAGGAGAATGTTAACCGCTTTGAGACTCCTTAGGGCAGTGATAAAGCGGGATATCAAATCCAAACTCCTCCTCCTCCTCCTCCTCTTTTTCTTCTTCTTCTTCTTCTTCAATGGAAGATTTCCATGGAATATAATTATTTTTTAAGATAGTGTGTACATGTGAGAAAATGAAGGTTGTTTTATGAGGATTGTGTCTAAAAATGTTACGCAACTTTAAGGAGCTACCAACGAAAGAGTATAGTCCTCTTTAGGCACTCAGGGAACTGGAAAAACCAACAGTGAGGGCACATAAAACAGCCAGTGGCCCATCTAGTCCATCATGGTGTTCTCACAGTGGCTGACCAGATACCTGTGGGAAACCTGCAATGGGGACGTGAACACAAGAGCCCTCTCCCTTCCTGTGTTTCTAGCATCTGGTATTCCGGACCCTCTAAGTGTCCTATTTTCCAGGGACAGTCTTGGATTTACAGAAGCTGTCCCGGTTTCCGATTTGAATGTCCCGCTTTTCCTTAGAATGCCCCTATTTTCATTAGAGACATGTTGGAGGGTATGGAATAGGATGTCCCCAGCGTGAGCACCTGGAACCCCTTGAATATTGCAGAGAGGGTGGGTGGTACCCAGCTTTTGTAACAATATATACAGAACATATCCATTTATGGTCAATTCTGTGTCCAGGGCAGCTGTCTACCAGCTCCATCTGGTACGTAGGCTGAGACCCTATCTGCCTGCGGACTGTCTCGCCAGAGTGGTGCATGCTCTAGTTATCTCCTGCTTGGACTACTGCAATGCGCTCTACGTGGGGCTACCTTTGAAGGTGACCCGGAAACTACAACTAATCCAGAATGTGGCAGCTAGACTGGTGACTAGGAGCGGCCGCCAAGACCACATAACACCAGTCTTGAAAGACCTACATTGGCTCTCAGTACGTTTCCGAGCACAATTCAAAGTAGACCTGAAGGAGCATCTCCACCCCATCGTTCTGCCCAGACACTGAGGTCCAGCACCGAAGGCCTTCTGGCGGTTCCCTCACTGCGATAAGCAAAGCTACCGGGAACCAGGCAGAGGGCCTTCTTGGTAGTGGCGCCTGCCCTGTGGAATGCCCTCCCATCAGATATCAAAGAGATAAACAACTACCTGACATTTAGAAGACATCTGAAGGCCACCCTGTTTAGGGAAGTTTTTAATGTGTGACATTTAGGGAAGTTTTTTATTGTGTGACATTTTAATGTATTTTTAATCTTTGTTGGAAGCCACCCAGAGTGGCTAGGGAAACCCAGCCAGATGGGCAGGGTACAAATAATAGATTATTATTATTATAGGATGTGTGTGTCCAGGTCCTTTGGTGTATACAGTGGCAATCAATGTGTAGAGCTAAGGGTAATGCTTGAATTTCAGGGAGCCCTATGCCCTTTACTGTTTGTGGCAGCTCCCATAGCTGTCTTTAGAAACCTATAGACAAATTTAGTTAAAAACAAGAGTTGTCATGGAGCAGGGCTGCTACATTTCCACACACACCCTAATTCCATACATACACCTCATAATGGCTATGCTCTGCCTCTGTGGTCAAAGGCAGTAATACTTCTGGAATACCAGTTGCTGGAAAACTCAGGAGAGGAGAGTGGTGGACTAGTTGGGCCACTGGCCTGATCCAGGAAGCTCTTCATTTGAGCACTGAGACTGGAACATAATCCCAGTCACCCTTTGTGTGTTGAGCCTACACACTTTTAGAATATCTAAACAGGCGTGAGGCAGACAAAATCCCTATGGCTAAAAGAACGGAAAGGGGAATGGGTGTTTTTTAAAAATTATTGCATTCTCCATATTATAGCTGGAAAAGGATTTGCTGATAAAAATCCAGGTCAAGAAACATAAGAGGCTGCTGCATCTGTGTGCCCTTTCTATGCACCTCAGATGCAGTGTGAAAGCAATGGAAGCTTATACCAGGTAAGGAAACAAAGTGTTTTATATAGAGCTCCTTTCCTCCGCCAACACTACTCCCCTGCTGCCAGGCTTATGGGGAAAAAACTAGCACTTTAGAAACATCTCTGTGGAAATGCAGACCTTCCTGACCTCAGTCATCTTCTGTAATCTATATAGGATACACTTTATTTCTTTCTACTGCTACCTTTTGTTCTTTTCTCTGATCCTATTGCACTTTTTAAAAAACACAATTTTGCCACCTTCCCCTGGCACTAGCCATTAGCATTTGCACCAGTCATTAGGGATGGGTGGGTGGGGTTCAATTCAGTTCACCTTTAAAGGTGAGCCTTTTTAATTCACACTTACTCCAAAAAAAGTGTGACAAAAAACACCGCTATCCTTTAAAATTCACCCTTCTCCAAATTTGGCAGTGAAAGATACACATGCAATAATGCATATACAGTGGTAACCTCAGGTTACATACGCTTCAGGTTACAGACTCCGCTAACCCAGAAATAGTGCTTCAGGTTAAGAACTTTGCTTCAGGATGAGAACAGAAATCGTGCCCCAGTGGCGCGGCGGCAGCAGGAGGCCCCATTAGCTAAAGTGGTGCTTCAGGTTAAGAACAGTTTCAGGTTAAGTACGGACCTCCGGAACGAATTAAGTTCTTATCCCAAGGTACCACTGTACAATAATGCATATAAACAAGTGTGCATACACATTATTGCTGAAAAGAACATTCAAACATGTGTTATATTACAGAAAAATGCTTTGCAAAAATGTGTGGATTGGGCAAAATTGCATAGAAAGAATGTGTACAAAATTGTCACTAAAATGCAGGTGAATTTTTCATAGGAACTTTTAAAAAATCAACCTCAGTCTAATGTGGAAATGTGGAGAGCTGATCTTAAGATTGGAAAAACAAGAAAGTGAAAGAAAACCAAACCAACAGACTGACCCCTCTCTAATCTTCCAAGCCCAATCTGTCTTTATCCAGATGTTTTAAGATTACAATTCCCATCCTCCCTGGCAATTGGTTATGCTGGAAGGTTTCAGGTTGGGAAAGACTGACCTAAATTTTAACTCCCTCTCCTAATACTCCCTTGCCCCATGCCTATATTGACTTTAGGTGACATTTGTCCTCTTGCACAGCCACCATTCATTCCAACTGGAACAGCGATCACAGCCAAAACAAACCACACTGTATGATTCTCCCTTCTTTTGGCCTCTCTCCCTTGGCTCTCCACCAAGAAATATAATCCAGGAGGAGGAGGGGGGGCGCTTTGTAAAATATGTTTAGTGGCCATAATTCAAACTTGGCCTTCATTGTAAACCTGCCGAGAGAGGCATGAAGCTTACTGATGGGTAAAATGAACAAGCTTATTTAATTTTGACTTTGCATTATCCATCAATTCAGAAGGCAAGAGATAGGTGCTGTGAATATTTTTATCACTTGGTCAAACCCACCTCAGTTTCCCCTCGAGGCTCCATCCTGCCCATAGCAGATGATTTACCTAGTGACATAGTATGAGTCGCAAGGGAGGCACTCTCTGGCTTCTAAGGGAAGATGGAGTCCTAAGCATCCCTCATTGACACACATCAGGCTGGCCTCAGGGCGACCTCACACATGCCAAAATAGCCGTTTGTTCAGCAGAGTGATTCCTCATGATTTAGTGAGTTCACTCAGAACATTACTGTACCTTTCATATCTGCAGCTCCATTGACTTCCTTGCTTGGAGCACTTTTGAATTTCCCTTCACTTCGCTGGGCCTGTTCTTGGCATTACGCTTCCTGTTCTTGCTCTTCATCGGAAGACTAATGGCTGCATTCAGACTTACCGTGATGAGCACCCCGAGGGAGCGAGGAGCTGCAGAGTGACTTGAGCACGCCAGGGATGCTTGCTGACAGCGCACAGCCAAACTATCTACTCCCTACTACAGTGTTTTAGGGACTCACAGCCACCTTAATGGAGCCTGATAAGTGTCATTATGTGTGTGTATTGAAGAAGAATGACATGCTTGGCTTGTCTATGGAAAATGCTGCCAGCTCCTTCTGCAAGTCAAGGAACAGATCTCAGTCTATATGCGCTTTCGTCTTCAGGCAGATGCCGTATTCTTCCTCAACTCTCAGGCCAAATAGAAGAAGAAGAGTTTGGATTTGATATCCTGCTTTATCACTACCCAAAGGAGTCTCAAAGTGGCTAACATTCTCCTTTCCCTTCCTCCCCCACAACAAACACTCTGTGAGGTGAGTGGGGCTGAGAGATTTCAGAGAAGTGTGACTAGCCCAAGGTCACCCAGCAGCTGCATGTGGAGGAGCGGGGAATCGAACCCGGTTCCCCAGATTACGAGACTACCGCTCTTAACCACTACACCACACTGGCTCTAGAACAGAATAGAAATAGAAACTGGCTCTAGAATAGAAACACTTTTGGGAAGAATTGCAAGATGTTTGAGCAGCCATTGAGAAATCTCTGTGAACGTAAGGAAATTTTGTTATGTTTTCCTAAAGGAGGGCTGTTACCCACCTGGAGTGAATGACAAAACAAGCCCAAGAAGAAACCATCAAAGTTAACGAGGAGAGTCAAGGAAGTGATATATGGTATGCATGTTTCCTTTAATAGTGGAAGAAGGAGAATATAAATGCTAGCTAAACAAACATAAGCTGATAACAAGGCAAGGGGGATACAGAAAATGTCAAGTGTGTCAGCAAGTGGAAAGCACTGGATTTCTAAAGTCCTTTGCTGGTTCAGGCACCATGTAGGTCAGATGCAATGTCCTACATAGATGCTTGGGAGTTTGGGGAAAGAAGCTGTATTATGCATGGTCTCATGCCAGTGTGGTGTAGTGGTTAAGAGCAGTGGACTCGTAATCTGGTGAACTGGGTTCGCTTCCCCGCTCCTCCACATGCAGCCTCCTTCGGGTAGTGATAAAGCGGGATATCAAATCCAAACTCCTCCTCCTCTTCCTCTTCTTCTTCTTCTTCTTCTTCTTCTTCTTCTTCTTCTTCTCCTCCTCCTCCTCCTCCTCCTCCTCCTCAGGCACAGAGATTTGTTTATTTTTGCCTTCTCTCAAAACATAAGAACTTGGGTTACCCACATAAAACAGAGCAGCAGTAGTGAATACTACATTTAGCTCCAGGACAAAGAACTGAAAGTCTTTATCTTTTTTCATTCTCTCTCTCTCTCTCTCTCTCTCTCTCTCTCTCTCTCTCTCTCTCTCTCTCTCTTTTCTTCCTTTCTTCCCTCCTTTTCCTTTTCCCTTCTTTCATCTGCTGTTACTTTTTAGATTAGATTTTAGAAGCATTTCTTTTATTTCGGTGTATTTTAAATAAATCCATTATATTGGGTATGAACTTCTGTATATCTTTGCACCCGTATCAATAAATATAGTTTCAAAAACAAAACAGTAAATAAAACAGAGCGGCAGTAGGAAGTACTATTGCTTCCAAATTACTCTACACAATGAAGAAAAAGAAATCACCTGTTCATAGTGGATGGAAGCTTATGGAATTATATGCGAAAAGTCATTTATTTATTTGTTTATTGCATAGTTCACCCTTCATCATGTGGCCCCAGGACAGGTTACAAGTGTCTCAATACAATCAAACTGTGTTAAAAGGGAGAGAAATTCTGATACCCTCTTCCAGCAACAAAAGCTCTGTGCAAGAAGGTGTTCCTTGACCTGACATTGAAATGTATACAATGCCAAAGCCAGATGCACCTCTGAAGGAGGTCGCCACAGAAAGGACCCTTTCACATACTGCTGCCCTGTCAACTACAGCAGGGCCTTCCCTGCGAATCTCAACACCAAGGCAGCTTTCTATGTGACAAGGGGTTCCTCCAGATATTTGGGGTCCATTGTGCACTTTAAAGTAGGCTCAGAAGCACTCCAGCTTCTGAGCCTACTTTAATTGGTGTAATATGTGCCCAGTCAAAGCAACCTGGCCATGGCATTCTCCATCAGTTGCAGCTTCCAAACTTGTCTTCAAGAACTGCCCCACACAGAGTGCATTACAATAATTGGGTCTTGAACATTGAATACTACCAGAAAGAGCCAGACATTGCTGGAAATATGCATTAAACCAACTGGGCCTCAAGCAACAGTGCACTCTCAAGCTATAAGCCCAGGATTTCCAGGCAGGGGTGACAACTATAGAGAGTGTAAGGAGCTTCTGACCCCTCAATATTGGTGGGCAGGGGGCTGAGCCCCTCAGTATTGAGGGAGCTGATATCCCCTGCCACTGCCAGGCAAGCGCTTGGATAGTGGGACGCATGGACGGTGAAGATCGCCCTCCGCAGGTCCCAGCACCTCTCCCGCTGCCGCAAAGCGAATGCTCAGGAGCTGGGTTGTATGGGATGCACCACATGACACACACACACCCCAATTTGGGGTTCAAGTAGGCACTTGTCTTCAGGGGAGAGCCACCTTGTTCAGAACAGGTTGCCTACTCACTTCTAGGAGTCCACAACTCACAGCACAACAATTTTGTCTGTTTCAATTTCAGTTCATAGGCCCACACCCACCCCATACCACTTCCATATAACACCTCACCCCAAAGCATTTGATGATAATCAGCCTATAAGTGAGTATTTGTTACACTAGGTAAATGGAATCTCCAAGCTCAGAGTCTATATGGGGAATGGGACAACAATGGGGAACAGTTATTTCTTTCATTCCTTGCTTCTGCATTTGCAGGAAATCTCTGATTTAGGGATTATGGGATGGTCACAATAATATGAATAACATTTGGTGTTATTAAATTGGTGGTGCTGAATAGTCTTTATCTGCAAAGGCACCAACCTTCCTGTTTTAGTGGAGATATATTTGCTTTCATTCCAGGAGGTCAGGCTACTGCAAAACATTGTGGAAGCTTTTGAGTTCAAACTGCCTTTTTCTGGAGTAATCCTGATTTCCAGCCAAAGTATATTGATCTGTGGTAGCTGAACCAATACAAGAACTCAGTTGTGCTTCCATATAAATACTGTGTGACATCCTGTATCTGGCTGTCTAGCTCAGCCTTTTTATCTGAAACTCTCCCACATGTTGCTTACTTCCAGCTGAGATCAGGGCAGAGCTGAATAAACCACCATGGCTCCAAAGCGCAACCACTTTCTTGACCATAAGTAATTTCTATGACCTACTTCTGTTGCATCAAAAGCAGCTAGCAGCTAGTGGTGTCATACTTTCTCAGTTGCACTGAAGTTAAAAGTTGGCATTAGGATGCAGCATAGGTACAAAGAACAAGACGTAGCTTTGTTTCAATGCTGTCCAGAGTTCTTGAAGCCATTTAAAGTTAGGTTGTCTAGCAGCAAGCTCAGAGGGTTGAAAACTGGTTGAAAAATAGACTGTGGTTTGCTACTCTGACTTTTTTACCATCAGGGTTGATTGGGGCATTCTTCATATGGCTGACCTATGATATTTAACAATATTTTTCTTCAGATTAGTTACACGTATAATGGTAAGTGCTGGGATGATTTGAACTTTTGCTTGATCAAAGGCCTACACAAAATGTTTTGACTCCTAATTTCCATCTATTTCTATTTCTCTTCCACTTTCTCTACAATGTGCTTTCCTCTCTTATGCCTATACGATAGAGGGTTACAGCCAGATCTCATACATGTTTATGAAGTAAGTCCTATTGTGTTCAGCTGAATTTACTCCCAAATAACTATGCAGAGAATTGCAACCTTTACCCACCTCACGGTTGCTTTGGGAAAAGGTTTAGGAAAGGGAAATAAGTCGATGTTGCATGTACCAGCAATTGTAGCTAAATTTGCGAAAAGACTACTGCTATTTGTTCCAATGTCTGCCAAACTGAGAGCAGCTGCTGTGGAAGCAAATGAAAAATTGCTTCTTTACAATATAGCTGCAACTTCTGAGGACTGGGTGGAGTTATATGGTGACTTATTTTTCCTCAAAAGTGCTCCCTTCTGGAAAAAAGAAGTCGCCACAACATCAATCCACCCAGTCCTCAAGAGGAATTGCTCCCTTCACTCCCTGAAACACATTACAGTAGAACCTCAGTTTTTGAGCATCTTGGAAGCCAAATGATTCAGAAACTAAACGCCGAAAACTTGAAAGTAATTGCTTCCATTTTCAAACACGCCTCAGAAGTCAAACGGCTTCCGAGGCGCATTTCTCCATTTTTTCAATGGATTTTGCTGACCACCCATTGATCCTCAGTTTTCGAAAGTTTCGGAAGTCAAACAGTCTTCCGGAATGGATTACAGTGGTACCTTGGGTTACATATGCTTCAGGTTACATACGTTTCAGGTTACAGACTCCACTAACCCAGAAATAGTACCTCGGGTTAAGAACTTTGCTTCAGGATGTGAACAGAAATCATGATCTGGCGGTGCGGCCGCAGCAGGAGGCCCCATTAGCTAAAGTGGTGCTTTAGGTTAAGAACAGTTTCAGGTTAAGAATGGACCTCCGGAATGAATTAAGTAGTTAACCCGAGGTACCACTGTAGCTTCAAAAACCGAGGTTCCACTGTACTTCCTTACAAACATGGACTTAGGCTTTAACCAAGTCTCTCTCTCTCTCTCTCTCTCTCTCTCTCTCTCTCTCTCTCTCTCTCTCTCTCTCTCATTTGTATGCTGCCCATTTATGACACCTTCTCAGACAGATGCATCACATCAGTCTACACCACCACAAACTCGGTGCAATATAAGGTTGCTATTCATTTGAAACTCATTCAACGCCATTTACTTCTCATGCACACTCACACAGAATCGTAGAATTGCAATGCAGGAATATGAAGATCAAACTTGCAACATTGGTGTCATGACCACCTGCTCTAACCAACTGAGCTATCCATGTCTCCAGCCATTTAGAAAGATCGGAAAGGTGGGGCCATTTATACTCATGTATATTCAGAAATCACTTTAAATACTGTAAATTTGCTTATTGATTGATTGGATTGACTGGCTGCCCTTTTTCTGCAGTGATCCCTCATTAATATTACAGGCTCAGCTGCAGATAAATCATAGACAGCTAGGGAATGAATCACAGGCAAAGGCTTAGTTGCAGTGATTCCACCTAGCTTTCTCATTCATTTCTTTGGAGAGTTATACTTGGGTTCATTTTCAGTGAAAATGAGAGGATTTTACATATTCTGTTGCACAACCAGCCTTGCTATAATACAGAAGTAATCAAAGAATATGCAATTCTGACAAGTATTTAGTATTCATCTGAAATATTCAGTAGACGGTGTTGTATTCTTTTTATAAATCGCATCTTTTTGAATTTCATATTCATACTATTACAAAGGCTGTAATAGACCACAGCTTGCAGTTCACTCTCTCAACCTCCTGGAACTTTCCACAAGGGATAATTCTTTATTTATAATAGTAAGTCTCCAACCCATATGACTGGATAAGAGTTCATGTTCAAGCTGATTTGAATTACTTTTTTTAGTGGTATTCCTAGAGGGAAACGTACCACATTCTAATATGCTAGCAAAAATAGTAACTGATATGGCAGGTCATCCTCTCGCTAACTTAAAAATGAGTTGTGCTGGCTAAGATTTGCTGCATATAGAGTTATGTTTGTGGACGCATAAATAATAACTTCAAAAGGAGATTTAAAAGACATCTTCCTAGCCAGTTGTATAGTATTTTATTTTGACACTTGCTATAATGAGTGTGCTACAGTAGAATTGTGTACTGATTATTAGATAGGCAGCGTGGTGTAAATGTACATATAATATAGATAACAGGACACTGTTAAGTATAGTAATTTAACTTACTGAAATTGTAAATACTTGTATGCATTACTATGTGTTTTAAATTTGATTGGTTGGTAACTTAATTCTACAGAGTTCTCTAGTAGTTCTCATGCCATTGGCTAATGTTGGTCTCATGGGAGGTATCTAATGAAGGAGAGACTCCATTTTATGTGAAGCAAGATGACTGTTTTAGAATACACTGTGAACACTGTCAAGTTGAATAGAGTGTTGGAGTTCTTCTTCTCTGCTTGAAAGAAAGAGAGCAAACCTGCAGGAGAAGGTAAAAATGGAAATATCTCACAAGAGCTGCAAGGCACGGCCTAATTGTCCATACAGAAGACTGGGTACTGAACTCTGGAAAGACAGGATAATACAGTTGTTTGGAAGTTAGAAAAAGAAACTGTGAGCCCATGACTAAACATTATGTTTCAATTCATCTATAACTATTGTTGTTGTTGTTTAGTCATTTAGTTGTGTCCGACTCTTCGTGACCCCATGGACCAGAGCACGCCAGGCACTTCTGTCTTCCACTGCCTCCCGCAGTTTGGTCAGGCTCATGTTTGTAGCTTCGAGAACACTATAGGTTTCTGCAATATTTTGGATGTTAAAGTCTGGACATTATTTTAATTTCCAAAGAACGGTGTCAGTTGTATATATGATTTGAGCTTCTTAGCTGCAATTTCAACAGACACCCCATATCAGGCTTCCTCAACCTCGGCCCTCCAGATGTTTTGAGACTACAATTCCCATCATCCCTGACCACTGGTCAGGCTAGCTAGGGATCATGGGAGAGTTGTAGGCTAAAACATCTGGAGGGCTGAGGTTGAGGAAGCCTGCCCTATACCTTTTAGCCTAGGGCTACAATTTTGAATATGCCAGGAGTTCAATCCCACTGAATTCAGTGGAACTTACTTCCAAGAAAAAATGCTGAAGGTTGAGTTGGAAGAGTTTCACATAAATACTCAACATTGAATTGCGTTTTTGAAAATGCCCAAGTGCTATCAACTCCCTAGCTTATTGAGCGGTGGAAATTGTGGGCTGCTGAAGCTATGTGAGCAGGTTATGTTTGTGTCTTATAGTTCTCTGACAGACGACCCCCCAACTCACAGAGAACAAGCAGAATGTTGATGGAGGCAGAGCTAGCACAACTATCCCTATAGCTCTCCTCATATATTAACACAAATATCTAATGCCTGAAGAAGTCTTGTGGTACGTCAATATCATTAACCCCATATTGCAGATGGTGGCTGAGCTGAGAGAACAAATCTTGTCCTATGGCCACCTAGTGAGTTCATGGCCCTGATGACATTGGTTTTTGCATCTCGTGGCTGAATTATAACCAGTGTGCTTACACTTTTTCTGGCTGCACATACATATTAATAATTACTAGGATCTAAACCTAGATGTATATTTTATCTCCCCCTTTCTCTTTAGAAGACTTCAAAGAGCAAGGCTAATGTGTGTTGGGTTCTGTTTTATTTCTGTACCGTGAGCTGTGGGTATTACATATTATTGTAGCACTGAGTCACTCCATGCTGAATTAATGATCTCTGGTTTTCTCAAGGTTCCCTTGAAGGACAGGAATATGGCTCAGGGCATGGCTGCCAAGCTGAATCATCATCTGTTTGTACAACATGGCTGACAATTTTATATATGCTGGGCTGTTATAGATTCCCATAAAGATCGGGGGTGGGGAAAACATGATATATAACATAAAGATGGCCATGAATTCTGATCTTTGTTGCCTTTAATATGGCTTGTGTTTCAGCAGTATCTAAAAATGCAACATTTTTCTTGCATTACACTTTTCTCTTTATTTGAAACAAGGCAAACTTTTAACTAGAGCTAAAATATGTGAGGTGCTTGATTGGAACTGACTAGAGGCAGGAGGGATTAATGATGTGTAAGAACCCCAAAGACAGAATAGCTTCAAATAACTTTTGTATTTTAGCATGTGAGGTGGGATTTGTATTAAAAGTAAATCTTCATTCCTTCTTTTGATTTTTATAGCAGTCTCAGCATTATTTTCTTCGTTTCCAAACATTAGCATTTATATTTTTTCTACTAATATATATATTTACTAAACTTAAAGCTTTAGGCACCAGGTGAAAACATTCCTCTTCTCCCATGCCTTGAACAATCTATGATCTTAAAACTGGGGAGCTGTGAGGGGGGGGCAGTAGGGGGTTATTGGTTTGATTGTCACTATGTTAATGTGTTTCTTTGTTTTTAGATTGTAAACTTCCCTGTGATCCTTGGATGAAGAATTGTAGAGTTGGGAGGGAGCCCAAGGGCCATCTAGTCCAGCCCCCTGCAATGCAGGAATCTCAGCTCAAGCATCCATGACAGAAGGCCACCCAACCTGTTATGTACTGAGTTGAATAGGATCCAAACTGCAGCAGTCTGATTGGTCCTAGAACAATAGGATTCAGAATGCAGCAGTCTGATTGGTCCTAGAACAATAGGGTCCAGAATGCAGCAGTCTGATTGGTCCTAGAACAATGCAGCAGTATGATTGGTTGGCAGGAACCACCCAATCCTGCCCCAGATAGAAGTGAATCCACAACCTGATTGGCTTACAGTAGAATTCCAGAATTAGCCAATCATGTGCAGCCCATTGTGTAAATTATGTATATAAAGCAGATATTGTGAGGGGACTTCCATTCATTCCTCCTCACCACTATGAGCTGAATAAAGAGCATGAAATCACTTTGCGACTCTGAGTATATTTCACAACCTCTGCTTAAATACCGCCAAGGAAGGAGAGTGTACAGTCTCCTGAGGGAGACCGTTCCACCGTCAAACCGCTCTTACTGTCAGAAAGTTCTTCCTGATGTTTAGTCAGAATCTCCTTTCTTGTAATAATAATCATAGACTTATAAATAAAGCACAAGCAATATGGACACTGGAAAAGCAGGTCATTGCAAACACAAGTACTGTTCATGAAAACTGCTTATTTATCAGTTTCTTCTGAACTTTGAGGAGAAAGAGCATTTTAGCAACTTACTTTTGAGAGAGAGAGAGATAAATCAAGCATATGTGTTTGTATTCCTTGATACACTGAAGACCGAAACATGCTTTGAGACTGGGATGTATCCAGCAGTATTGCTTACGTACCATCTGTGAAATGGGGAGGGGGGGAGGGGAATCTTCTGGAGTAGATTCGTAGTAGTAGTAGTAGTAGTAGTAGTAGTAGTAGTAGTAGCAGCAGCAGCAGCAGCAGTAGCATTATACTGCCCTTCATCTGAAGATCACAGAGTAGCTCACAACATAAAAACACAAAATACACCATGAAACAAAAGTAATAATACATAATAAAACAAAAACAAACCCATAACCCCCCTCCACAAACACATTTAAAAAGGCTATATAATCAGCCTTTTAAATGAATCGGAGTGGCCGCCGAGACCATATAACACCGGTCCTGAATGACTTACATTGTCTTCCAGTATGTTTCCGAACACAATTCAGTGTTGGTGCTGACCTTTAAAGCCCTAAACGGTCTCAGTCCAGTATATCTGAAGGAGCATCTCCACCCCCATCATTCAGCCTGGACACTGAGGTCCAGCAGCAAGGGCCTTCTGGCGGTTCCCTCACTGCAAGAAGCAAAGCTACAGGGAACCAGGCAGAAGGCCTTCTTGGTAGTGGTGCCCGCCATGTGGAACGCCGCCCCATCAGATGTCAAAGAGATAAACAACTACCTGACATTTAGAAGATGTCTGAAGGCTGCCCTGTTTAGGGAAGTATTTAATGTTTGATGTTTTAGCGTGTTTTTAATATTCTGTTGGGAGCCAGTCAGAGTGGTTGGGGAAACCCCATAAGATGGGCAGGGTATAAATAAAAACTTATTATTATTATTATTATTATTATTATTATTATTATTATTATTATTATTACCAAAGGCCTGGTTACAGAGAAACATTTTGCCTGGCACCTAAAGCTATGTAATGAAGGTGAGTGCTATAATGGCACTGAAGCGTCATTACTCCAGTGAGTACCTCACCCGTAAAGTGAAATAAAACTAAAACTTTGCCTTTCCGCTATGGTTTCAGTAATTATGCATGGATGACACTCTGCTCTTATAGCTACAAATCAGTGAGACCATGAAAAGTGGCAACCCTAAAAAGAAGCAACTTTTTAAAAGGTTTGCTTGATTGTGACCTTACCTGTGAATACACACTGCAACATTATTTTACTATATGAATACTGAGGAAGAAAAAAACCTGTGTATGTCTTTATTGACAATTAGAAACTGGCTGCCAAAACACCCATAATCTTATGAAAATGTCACCCACTTAATCCTAATAGAGATTCCCCTTGCTGTCGTTTCATTTGCTTTTGTGATTTATGGACCGGCCATTTGAGTAAACTGTTTTTGCTTCCACGTTATGACCCAGTACTGGCTGGCAGCATATTTTTGCAATATTTAAACATCTCAAGCAGCAAAAGTTCCAGGTTCATTATTCAAAAGTTCCTGATAACCTTTCAGATAATTAGCAGGCATTCTGAATTTTGAGGGTGCTATCTGAAAGGTCAGTTGTGTTAATTAAAAATGCTGACTCGGACACCAAACTTTTACGAAAGTGCAATTAAGTAACCTGTCAAAAGCCATTAGAAGAAATAGTTAAAATAGGTTTGATGGAGCGACGGAGATTGCTGTTAATGTTTGCCATGGTAAAACACACTAACAGAAGTGGCAGATGTGAAGAAAGTCAGTAGATAAAGCTATCAGTTGTACGGAAAGTACACTGCTATTGCTAACACAAATGTGATGGGAGATGAGATCCATCCAGTCCCCTGAGCTGGATTCTAGAATCTATTTCACAAGTGCACATCAAGGTGACAATTCAAAGAGAGAGACTCTGCCATAAGGCTTCAACATGATTACCCTTAATAGACAATCTTGGAGCAGCTAAGTTGGAAAGTTCCCACCAATTTACCAGAAGTAAAACCGCAAGTCATAAATCCACTTCTCTCAGCAGGTGCTGCTAAATCCACAACCCTCAGTAGCCTTTGCAGGGGAAAAAATATACTTTGAGTTTCTTTTCCTTCACTTAGAGAAATGTGGATGGAAATTTCATTAGAATAAGTTTGGTTCTTGCTCGGGGAAGGTTGGAGGAGTGGGTGAGGGTCCAGGAATTCCACACAGAGGTAGAAGAACCATGGGGGGTGGGGAAGGAAAGAAATGGACAGAACAGGAAAAAGGGCACTCACTGCTAATTACTGTAGTTAATGCTTTCCTCAGTTCACTCATTCCTTGCCCATCCACTCATTCTATAAACACAGCCTAATTGCAAATAGGAATTTTCCCATTTTTTAAAATCAGCAGGTAGACATGGTAGTGGTCTTGGTTTCGATCTCTCCTTGTAAGATGTAGTCCCACGGTGGGAGAAATCTGCAGGCAAGAAAAAATAATTAAAAGTAAAGACTTCTCTGTCTCTCTCAACTTCAGAAGCCTTTATTGCATTTTATTTGAGCTTGTCTTTTTCTGATTGATTTTTGTAGTGTGTCCAGTTCCTTCTACAGTATGTGGCAAATATAGCGTAGCAAATTTTAGCTTCTTAAATGATTTACTGCTTAGATGTAACCTGCTGAGACATGGGGACCAGGATCTCCATTTAGCATGGCTTCAAATGTCTTTAACCCCCCCCAAACCACAAAACTTTATCTTGAGATAAACTCCCATAGGTGATTCTGTAGAAGAATCTTTGTGTGGAAAGGGGGCAACTTTGATCAGTCTGGATCTGTATAACTAACAGATCTCTTTTACTAAGGAATCTAGACATGAAATATTACGGTATATGCATGGAGCAGAAAACAATTCATTATTGGACAGTAATAATGTAAACTGTCAGGAAATGCAACTTTCAGTAAAAGACCTGACAGGTTCCAACTTCCTAATGCTCTTATTGCCCTACTTTTGGCCTTAGAGAATGGCTTTCTCATTCTGAAGATTTATAATGGCAGCCCACTGCCCAAGAGGACTGGAAAACATAGAAAGTTGCCTTATACCAGATTGGACTTTTTTGTCAATCTAACCTTGTATTAGCCACTCTGAGTTGCAGTAGCTTTCCATCATCTCCGGCAGAGCTCTTTTTCATAAGAAGAACCCTGCAGGGACAAACCCAAGGTCTAGCTAGTCCAGTATTTTGTTCTCACAATGGCCAACCAGATACCTATGGGAAGCCCACCAGCAACACACAATTTGTTACCTGCTCTTTTTGACTGGTAATGATAGAGATTGAACCTTGGGGCAAAGCATGCACTTTGACACCAAGCTGGGACCCTTGCCAGATAAAATCAATGCATACCTGCCACTGTTTTTTAAAAATAAAAAATATGGAGACTCTGATTGCAATTGTAAGTGTCCATACTAGGGGAGGCACATAGCGGGGGCTGAGATGGACCTCGTGTGAGATAGAACTTAGGAGGTTTCAGAATTGTCTGAAGAGGAAGCCATGGGTGCTGAGTCAGACCTAGAAACACTGTTGAACAGCCCCTTCCTCACAAGAGTCTTCTTTGCAGTGTGGTGCAGAGAGCCAGTGTGGTGTAGTGGTTAAGAGCGGTAGACTCGTAATCTGGGGAACCGGGTTCGCGTCTCCGCTCCTCCACATGCAGCTGCTGGGTGACCTTGGGCTAGTCACACTTCTCTGAAGTCTCTCAGCCCCACTCACCTCACAGAGTGTTTGTTGTGGGGGAGGAAGGGAAAGGAGATTGTTAGCCGCTTTGAGACTCCTTCGGGTAGTGATAAAGTGGGATATCAAATCCAAACTCCTCCTCCTCCTCTTCTTCTTCTTCTTCTTCTACCTTCACCTGTCAGTGAGTTTCCACTCACATGGGAGCTGCCCAAGGACAAGTCTGGCTCTGATCTTCGCTTTCTCCTCTCTCCTCACCTAGGCCGTGGAGACACCAGTGCTGGCATGAACAGACATCTAAGGCCCAGCCCACTTGAAAGAATGCCCATTTCCATGTCCAGTCCAAAGATGCTTCTCCCTTGCCATGCTAAAGCTGTGTCTTTAAAGCAGTATCCCCAGGGACATGTCAAACATTGGATCAACCTCTTAACATGCTTAGCCATATGTCACAGCTTCTATCCCTTTTATCCTTGCCTTGTCATGCCTATGGATTCAAATCACAAGAAAGGAGATTCTGACTAAAAATCAGGAAGACCTTTCTGATGGTAAGTGCTGCTCGACAGACTACCTCAGAAGGTGATGGAGGTTTATAAACAGAGATTGGATGGCAATGTCAGGAATTCTCTAGTTGGGATTCCAGCTATGAAGGGGGTTGGACTAGAGTATTCTTTGGGTCCCTTCCAACTCTACAATTCTATGATTCCATGTTTCTATGCAACATACTGATTGGTTCACCCAATGAGATCCACAACAATACATAGCAGTTTCGTTCTGAGGACTTTCCGTCTGAGCAGTTCTGCCAGAGCAAGGCACAATAGGCAATCCTTCAGCCTGGGCTGCTGATGTAGGTGTGAACACATCTTTTGTTGCTGCCTGCTGTAATGAAAGTGTTTTTTTGTGGGGCATTTTTGGAGTGTTGTATAAACAGCTATTTATAATAAGTGTATATGATAAGCAGAAGGCAGTGCACATCTGCACATATTTTTCTGTAACGTTCAAAAATATTGCCAAAAGTCTGTTCAGCACCATCTCGCTGCTATAAAATAAAGGAACAGCTTTATACAACTTCGAGTGGAACTTCCAAGCAATATAATATAGTGCTACAGCATCTGCTTTTCCTGTTATATTTCCTCAGGGATTGAATGTCAAATTCCAGCACAGAGTGTGTATGTGGCTACTATTGAATTTAATGGCAATCCTACACTAGTATTAGAGTGCAGTTTTGCTAATACCACATTTTATTGCAAGCAATTCCTCATAGTAGACTTAAGGAAGAATGAAAATGTTACTTAATTTATCATGGGGAAACGAAGAATCATGACACAAAGATTATTTGTAAAGGATTCCCCACAGTGAAAATTTCTGAGGGAGTTACAGTGCAGGGTCACCATTCAGAAATTTTCCAGAGGGACATCTATAAGGTGAAGGTCAGAAATAGGTAGGATTTTAAGATTAAGAGAGTATGATTGGATGTTGCTTCACATACCCTTAAGGGGAGAGTAAGAATCAATACTTGAGCATGGGATGGGGATAGATGAAGTGAAGATGGGAGGTTGGAGCAACACTTCATAAACTTCTGACCTTGTAGAAATTCCCCAAGCTTAGGCTCCAATGCAAACATAGCTTATCTTTTCGATTCATCCTGCCATTTCCATGTCCTCACAGTTTAAGCCTACGCTACGGAATCAAAGGATGATTCTGTCAATTTCTGTAAACGTCCATCAATGTAATATCACTCCATTGGTTCAGCGTTCATAAAAGAGTCAATAAGTATCTCATATTTATTGAGATGTCGGGGGCAGAAGCCTCTCATGTCCATGGCAGGCCAGCAAGGTTTTCCGTCTTTCAAGAAACACATCGCTCTAGTGCAGAGACCATCTCAAGCAGTTTCATTTAAGTAATCAATACATTTCTATATTTATAAGCCTAATCAAGGCACATCTGCTTTCATGCTAAAGTGCAGCTCAATAAAAGAGAAACAGAATCAAAATTATTAACTTTCATACATTGATTTTCTTTGTTCTGCTTGTTACACAGGCAGACATTGAAAATAATTAAAATTTTCCTTTTTATAACTTCAGCTTGACACAAAATCATTTCTTCAGAACTTACTATAAACACTGATACTCTTCAGATTGGCTATGAGGATTCCTGGGACATTTATTTTGGAATGTTTCCCCATCCTTGGGTTGGATGAATCAGTCTTTTCGAAGTTCAGGTCATTTTCTCATGCATGTGCTCTCAAGTTTTCCATTCTGTTTCCACAGTAACCTGTATTTAAGAAACACAATAGCAAAATCCACACACATACACTCATAGTAACATTCATATTTGCACTTTTAAATATGTGTGTGTGTGTGTGTGTGTGTGTGTGTGTGTGTATCAAATTAGATATCTTGAAACTCATTTTGATGCATTATTTTGAGCTGTGAACTATGTCACAACTTTCAGAGGTGCAAATGCTAAGATTTAGTTTGATTTTTATTGTATTGTGTTGTATTTGTATCAGTATGTTTGGGTTGCATTTAAATGTGTATTGTTTGTGAGCTGCCTTGGGGGCATTTTTTGGCCAAAATGTGGCATATAAATAAATACTAATATAACATAACGTAGAAGGATGGTAAGAGAATCAAGCGAGCACATTGAGGTGCCCTAGGAAGTAAGGGGCTTATTCTTAGTCGAGTACCTCTGGGCTATGTGACCTGTGGGACTGGATATGGAATGTATTTGGGGTTGCCTAGTGTCGCCCACCAGGAATTTTGCGGCCTTGGGCTGGGTCAGGAAGTCTCTTTGCTCATTGTAAGTGTGGGGCTTGGGGTTATGATCAGGCCATGACTTTGCCCTGATCAAGATGGCTCACCAAAGTTCTGTTGTGTTAAGTTACTCCTGTATAGTACTTACCTTCTGTTGAGATCTGTACTGAGTAAAATGTCATCCTATTTCAACTCCACACATTTGTGTTTTTTTATTATTTGCCTACCCCAGTCACATGCGCATGTGTGAACGCACCCTGCAGTTTGATCTGTGGCTGACATGCCCCAAGTTCACGATTCCTTTAGGATCCTGACATTTTATGGATAAATCGCTTCAGCTTTTTGAACCTTATTTTTTCACACCCTCAAAGGAATTATTTACATAGTTTTTTAAAAAAATCATTACGAGCTCCAAAGATGCTGATATTTTGGTGGCCGTGTTGTATGAACTTAACTCCAAATACCTAACCACCCAACTGCCATAGGCCATAGTCTTTGCTATATGACCTCTGAATGACTTTAACAAACAAAAATTTGGACTTTTCACTTTGAAGATTTGAGGCAAGCGTAGACAAAACTTTTTAATGGATTCTTTTTAAAATAAAGAAACTCGTAAGATTCTGCTCTTAATAGGCAGTCTCCTGTTTTGCATATTCCCAAGAGTACAGAGCCCATTTCCATTCCAACTGTAATAGGAGAGTATATCTATTCAATAGCCAATTTTTGTTGGTCCCCTGAGCAGTTGCTTGAGACAAATTCTGCAACATATTTTAGCAGCCAAAACTCAAGTCTTTACTGTTCAACTTTCTGGTTATGCAAAACAATTAGTGGAATGACTGCATCCACATTGGGTTTTAGGATTTTACCCTGGAGAGTCATACAGGTTCCAAGATTCCATTATCTGACTCTCTGGGATATTTTAAATAAAAATACAAACAAGGATGTTTTCACAAAACCTGTTTATATGTTACTTCTCGTTTGATTAAACCAGGCAAAGCCAACAGAGTTAACTGAGTTACGGAGGTGTTCCTATCACTTTAAACACCATACCACCCAACTTTCTTGCTTTGAGTGGGACAACCCGGATTCACAGAAGCCGTCCCAGCTTCTGTTTGAAATCCCAGCTATGCCATTTCTGCTGCCTCTCCTCCGCCTCTGCCTCTCCTCTGCCTCCGTCGCATCCTCTGCCACCCCAGTACTCCTGGAAATGGGCGCAGCACATCTGGGTGCAAACACTTCCTGACCCAAAAAGTAGTGCCTTCAGAGCAGACTTACAGTGGTATCTTGGTTCTCAAACTTAATCCATTCCGGAAGTCCGTTACAAAACCAAAGCATGCTTTCCCACAGAAAGTAATGCAAAACAGATTAATCCCTTCCGGACTAAAATAGCAATTTAACCCCTAAAATAGCAATTTAACCTGAATTTTACTATCTAATGAGACCACTGATCCATAAAATGAAGGCAATAAACAATGTACTGCAGTCACACAATCAATCAATCAGCAGCTGAACTGGGTTCCACACAGTCACAAAAACAAAACAAAAAGAGCCACAAAAACAAAAATGCAAAATAAATAACAAAAACAGACAGACCTCAGTGCAACACTCAAAATGAGAGTGTGGCATTCAAACCAGAAGCGTAACACTCAAAATGGAAGTGTGGCACTCAAAATGGAAGCATAACACTCAAAACAGAGCACGTTTGGCTTCCAAAAAAGATTCGCAAACCGGAACACTTACTTCTGGGTTTGCAGTGTTTGGGTTCCAAGTTGTTTGAGTACCAAGGCGTTTGAGAACCAAGGTATTCTGTAGAGTTTTCTGTATTCTGCTAGAGTTTGTGCCACAATGCTTCTCCATTGCTAGCACATCATTGATGTCCGGAGGGCTGATAGCTCAACAAAGGCAGAGCAAAAAATTGTGGTATAACATTTATGGTATAACAAGTTAAGGGATTTCTGCAGGAAGTTACAGGTTATGCACTGACTGCAGATGAAGCAGGGTGACTACACAAAAACTTTTGCAGGTGCAAGCAGTATTGAATTTGGGACCAGCCTGATAGCATCATAAACACAAATCATCATGAATATGCAATAAAAAGATCTGGGTGTGAGGGCTTGTGTATGTTCCCCACATGATGTAGAAGCCTGGAAGAGGCCATAGGAGTGAAGGTTTCACATATGGTTTAGTTATTTTTGTTCAGATAATTTACATTAGGACCTCAGAGCTGCAGCAGACCAGTAAATAAATTATTGTTGCAGTCATCATTCTGGGTGTTAGATGTTGTGTATGGGGGTGGGGAGTGTTTCATTTTTTAAAAGGAGCTTTCTGAAGTGCCAGCTTGTTTTTTCTGGCAGTTTCAGATCTGAAGATCTAGTTCTTTATTTTAAGTACAACACACAGCAAATAGTGCAGAAATGTTTACATCTGCTTTTTATCAGGAAAGGATTTGTCAGACCATGGAGAGACATCAGCGTGTCACATTTATTTTGCACCAGCTTTTGCTAATCTTTCTCCCTTGCCCCACACAGTTCCAGATAGAGTGCGAATAGAGACCAAGGCGCCATATGCCCGAGTAAATAGACTATAAATAAATATATGGTGAATCTTGAAAGATGGTCTAATTTGACCATTGATACTGAAAATAGCAAGTGTTTGTGCTACTCCTGAGGAAGGGAAAAGATTTTGCCATCATTTGTGCCATGCTATGGGAGTAACCATATGCAAATATAAAGGTAAAGGTAAAGGGACCCCTGACCATTAGGTGCAGTCATGGCCGACTCTGGGGTTGCAGCACTCATCTCGCTTTATTGGCTGAGGGAGCTGGCGTACAGCTTCCGGGTCATGTGGCCAGCATGACTAAGCCGCTTCTGGCAAACCAGAGCAGCGCATGGAAACGCTGTTTACCTTCCCACCGGAGCGGTACCTATTTATCCACTTGCACTTTGACGTGCTTTCGAACTGCTAGGTTGGCAGGAGCAGGGACCGAGCAACGGGAGTTCACCCTGTTGCGGGGATTTGAACCGCTGACCTTCTGATCGGCAAGCCCTAGGCTCTGTGGTTTAACCCACAGCACCACCTGCCTCCCATATACAAAGCGTGTTCTCATAGAAGAGAGAGCACGTGTTGCGGATGGGGCCAAACAAAACCCCCAGTTAGTGACCATCCCATTGAGGGCAATGGGATGGAGCAGATTGGTTAAAGCTGTTGCTGGGGCAAAATTGATGTTGCCAATTTAGGGGTGGGTTTAGTCCCCTTATATAAGCAGGGTCCACAGCTTTCTCTTTCTCTTTTGCTGTGGACATCGGATCTATCTACACCGTGTACCTTCAGCGAGAGTCTGGTTGTATTTTCCTGTGATTGTCCTTTTCCTTTGGCCCTTTCTTCTCTCCTTTTCCTTCTATTTTCCCCTTCCTTTTGATTTTCCTTTCTGGTTTGTTCGTAACCCTTCCGACTGGATAGGAGCGGCTCCCAGCCTTATAGCTACCTGAGGAGGGGGGGGGACGAGGCCCCTGGCCCCGGGTGGCTGACGGCCCGGTTCTCGGCCGAGCCTGAAGGCCCGGGCCAGGTGGGGAACAGCCTCCTTCATCCCTCTGCCTCCTTCCCGGCTGGGGCCTCTGAGGCTTGGCCTGGTATCGGCCTGGTAGGCCGCGGCTGGGGCCGGGTGCCCGCGGCTTCGCGGGGCCTGCTCCCTTCAACCCCCTTTTGAGCCTTGGTCCCGGGGAGGCCTGATCCCCGGGAGCCGGGGGTTGTTGGCGCCGGGCAGCGCCTGCCCGTCGCGCGCGGGCCTACGGGCGCGGCGGCGGTGCGGCCTGGCCGGCTCGAGTGCGGCCTGCTTCCCCACTGCCCGGAGAGACTTGGGCCTTGGGCCTGCGGGGCTCGGGGCCTCTGCGGAGCGCAGGCCTGCGGGCGCCGCGGCGCGTCGCGGCCTGGTCGGCCCGGCTGCGGCTTGTCCGCTCCGCCCGCTGCCCCCGCGGAGCCCGTCGGGCCTTGTGAGGCCCTAGCGGTGCCCGGGCTCCCGTGTGCGGCGCGGGGCCGCCTCAATCGGCGGGCCGCGCTGCGCCGGGCCTCGCGGCTGGGGGCGCGCGGGCCTGCGGGCACCGCGGCGCGTCGCGGCCTGGCTGCGGCCTCTGCTTCGCCTCGCCTGCGCCCCCCTGCCTTCTGGCCTTTTCCCGGGCCCGGGAGGCCCCGATCCGCGGGCGCAGCGCGCCTGGTAGGCCTCTTCGGCCGGTGGGAGTGCGGGACAGCGGCCTGGGGGGCCGGGGGGGTCCGGCTGGTGGCCCATCCACTGCCCTTGGGGGGCTTCTGGGGTGCCGGGGGTAGCAGCCGGGCTTGAGGTGACTCACCTGGCTTGGGTGGGTTCCCCAGGCTGCTTGCTCTCCAGGCTATTCCTGGCGGGAGCGCCATTTTGCCTCCTTTCAGTTTTGGCGCCATCTGGTGGTCAGTCCCGGTAGTGCAGGGTCTGACAAAAATAAATAAATAAAATTAAATAAAATTGAGTGGCGGCCTCCGGTGGCCGCAAGACGTATTGCAGGGAATTTCTTTACTAGGTGGCGGCCTCTGGTGGATACTGCCATATTGCATAGGCCGCATTGCCCGATACCGGTGCCTTGGGATATCGGCCTGGCTGTCTTCAGTGCCGCCACGCCGTTGTGATTTAGTGCTGGGCGGTTTGTTTCGCTACTACTGAGTACCTAATTTAATTGTTCATTTGTTTATTTAATTTTCTTTCTTTATTCTTTTGAACCCTTTTTCGTCAATTCAACAATAATCTGCCTATTTGGTCCGAATTTGTTTTCTCTCAATTTTATTTTATTTTAATTGAATTTTATTTCTTAGATCAGTAGTAGTGATGGCCCCAAAGAAGGCGACAAAGAAGTCTGGTCCGGCCTGCGCCACAAAGCGGCCTATAAAAGGCCCGTCTCAGGCCTTACGTTCCCCTGAACCGGGCCAGTCAGTGAGACGCCTTCAATCCATGGTCTCCAGTTTGGCTGGCGACCCGGTGGCTCTGGCAAGGATGGAGGCGGAGCTGGATGGTCTGATGCATCGCCACTCGACCCCTTCAACTTCTTCGGCCATGCCGGCTCCCCCTGTGGATGCTTCGTTTCCAACATCTTCATCCAGTGAAGAAGAGGGAGAGCCACTGCCAGCCGGTGGCTCCTTGCCTGACGTGCCTCAGGCTCGGCCCTCGGTGCCGCCCGTGCCGCAGGTTGCTGTGCCACGGGGTCGGGTTTCTACCCGGGCGGGGACTGGGAAGAGGGCACCTGCACGGGGTCTTGTCGTTCGGGGGTTACCTTTGCAGCCCGCGGGGGTGGGCACCTCGATCCCTGGTCACTCACAGGTTGTGTCTTTCCAGTCACTCCCAGCTACTTCGCAGCAGGGCGATGCATCAGAGTCATCGGTCGAGGATAGCCTCCCTCTTCCTCCGAGGGCATCCTCTGGTGGTCATCGCCGCCGTAAGAAAAGTTCGAGGAAGCGCGCCAAGAGGAGGCGTAGAGACACCTCGTCATCTTCATCAGGTGAGTCATCCCAGAGCGCGAGTAGTGACGAGGAGGCGCCCCTTAAGTTATACTGGGGTTATGGGGAAACCTCGGGGCTCCCAAAATGGGTTTGGGAACGGAGGGCGAATTCCCATAGAGCCAGGTATGGTGCAGTGCTAGACTCCCTTGATGGGGTCCTGGTGCCGGACGTAAAGGCCTCCACCAACTCGGCCAGGGACATCATTCCGGGGGCTCACCTGTCCGCCAAGTTGCGTTCCAGGATACTGGACGGCCGCTATGTTGATATATTTAGCCTAGCCCCCCCTTTGGAAGGCCAGGAGCCTCTGGACAAGGGCCTGCCCGCTCCAAAGAAGCGATTGATCATAGCCAAGGCTGACAGGACCTTTGAGCGTTGGCTAGATAGCTTTCAGGTTTTTGCTGGAGTTGTGTCCGCGGCCTACCCCAGGAGATCATTGCATCTTTGGGTGTATCTATCCATTGTCCGTTCCGCCTTCACAATGGCCGGAGAAACTGCTGCGCTAGCTTACGACCAGAATTTTAGGCGTAGGGCGGCTAAGATCCCTACGGCCCGCTGGGATCGAAAGGACTTAGATGTCTGGACCACTTATGTGGCCCCCCGAATAGAGAAGAAGGCCCCTGACTCCCAGAAGTTCAAGGCTGCCCCTACCAGATCGGGAAAAAAGTTTTTTTGCTGGGATTTTAATAAGGGTGCTTGCACACGGCAGTCTTGTAAATACGCACATGCGTGTGATAGGTGTTCAGGGAACCATTCCGGGTCCGCGTGCCAGTCTGGCCGCCGCCCCTTTCGGAAAGGGGGGGGCTCTCAACAGCCCCCAAAAACCGCAGCCCAAGCCCCTGCTGGAGGAGCAGGGAAGTAGCTTGATCTCCTCTTTAGCTTACAGCCCGGTAAGGCTACAGCCGCTGCTTTCCTTGTTGGAGTTGTACCCCGATGCCAAGGCGGCGTCTTATTTGCGCGAAGGTTTTTCTTTAGGTTTTAGAATCCCGGTGGTCTCTACCCCGGTTGCCAGAAACCCAGCCAACCAGAAATCGATTAGGGATATGCCAGAGGTGGCACGTAGAAAAATTGGTAAGGAACTAGCTTTACGTCGCATGGCCGGCCCATTTGCGGTCCCTCCGTTTCCCAATTTCCATATTTCACCTTTGGGCATAGTTCCCAAAAAAGCCCCGGGGGAATTTCGCCTAATACACAACCTCTCACATCCCAGAGGCACATCAGTAAATGATGTGATTCCCCCGGAGCTTTGTTCGGTGAGGTATGCTTCTTTGGATCACGCAATCAAGATGATCCGTAAATTTGGGCCAGGCGCCTTAATGGCAAAATGCGACATTGAATCAGCATTTCGGCTGCTTCCTATTCATCCCGATGATTTTTGGTTGCTGGGATTTCAGTTCGAAGGCAGTTTTTATTTCGATAAGGCTATGCCCATGGGTTGCTCAATTGCCTGTGCGGCCTTTGAGAGTTTTAGTTCGTTTTTGGAATGGGCTTTACGTGAAAAAACCGGTTTAAGCGGTGTCACGCATTATCTTGATGATTTTTTGGTCGCCTCTGCTGGCAATACAGGGGATTGTGTAGTTTTATTGCAAGCCTTCGCTTCCTTGACGGAAGAGCTGGGAGTCCCATTAGCGGCTGAGAAGACCGAGGGTCCTTCTACCAAGCTGACTTACCTGGGTATTTTGTTAGATACCGTGGCTCAAACATCTAGCCTGCCGCCTGAAAAAATAACCAATTTAAGAATGGTCATTGAGGAGATGATTCCTTTAAAGAAGGTCTCCTTGCGGCAACTTCAGTCTTTGCTGGGCCACTTGAACTTTGCTTGCAGGGTGGTCGCTCCGGGGCGACCTTTCTGTTCACGCTTGGCCAGACTCACCTCGGGCTTGCAGGCCCCGCATCACAGGGTCCGCCTTCCTTCTCAGGTACGGGCTGACCTTGCTATTTGGCTGGAATTCTTGGAGGAATTCAACGGGGTGTCCTTGTGGCAGGACACTTTGAACCTCCACAACGACTTCCAAGTGCATTCGGATGCTGCGGGGTCCTTGGGGTTTGGCTTGTACTGGGATGGCAGGTGGTGCGCCGAGCGCTGGCCTCCTGCATGGCGGGGGCAGGCTATAACCAGGGACTTAACCTTTCTTGAGTTTTTCCCCATTGTAGTGGCAGTGCACTTGTGGGTCGAACAATTTAGGGATCACCGTGTTTGTTTCTGGACCGATAACCAGGCGGTGGTGAATGTACTGGCCAAGCAGTCTTCACGATCCCCTCGGGTATCTGCCCTTCTTCGGGCCTTCGTGTTGCATTGCTTGCGTTTTAACATTGTTTTTTCTGCCCGTTTTGTCCCAGGAATTTCTAACGAAATTGCTGATGCTCTGTCCCGTTTTCAGATGGAGCGTTTCAGGTCCCTGGTGCCAGTGGCTCGAGACCGTCCGGAAATTTTCCCGGATCATCTCTGGAACCTTGGCAGAACTTAGTCTTACAGGGAGTAGCTGCATCTGTTGCACCCTCTACCTTGAGGTCCTATAAGAAGGCTTGGGCGGACTTTTTGTTATTTAGTGGGCAGCCTTCTGGGGAGATTACCACCCCCCATTCCACCTCTCAGGTGCTCCGGTATCTGGCACATCTATTTCAGATGCGTCGGGCAGCTAGGACCCTACGCCTGCATTCAGCAGCAATTTCCTTTTTTAGTAAAGCATATTTTAATAAAGACCCGTGTAAGAAGTTTGTAGTGCGTAGGGCCCTGGAGGGATGGGGGCGACTCACTCCTTCCAGGCCCGTCTCCAGACGACCCATTACATTTGAATTGCTGGCGCAGATGCGGTCTAAGCTGCGGAGCATCTGTTGGTCGAAATTTGAGGTTCGGCTATTTTCAGCAGCCTTTTCGTTAACTTTTTTTGGGGCCCTGAGGGTTGGCGAAGTGGTCCTCGAGCCCAAGCAGGACGGAGGTTCTAGGGGTTTGTTGATGCAGGATGTGAGTGTGTCTTCAAGGGACCTCCAGGTTCACGTCAGGAATTCAAAGACGGACCAACTGGGCAGGGGCGCTGTCATTACACTTCCTGCGACGGGCGAAGGTGGCCCTTGCCCGGTGAAGGACCTGAAGAAGTATTTAGCCCTGCGCCCTGGTGGCGAAGGGCCCCTGTTCATACACGAAAATGGCCGCCCGTTGGTGAGACACCAGTTTGCGGGAGTGTTGCGAAAAGCTGTGGAGGCTTGTGGCCTCCCGGCTTCTGAGTTTGCCCCTCACTCGTTTAGGATTGGGGCAGCGACAACTGCCGCTCACTGGGGTTTGTCAGTTAAGAGGATAAAGGACCTGGGTCGATGGCGTTCGGATGCATTCAGAACCTACGTGAGGAGATAATGTTTTGTTGTACTTACATATGTGTGTTTTACCCTAGGTCGGGCTGCTATCCGTATTTGGATAGTTGGGCACAGTATTGTGCACTGGGCTGCGGACAGAGCTCGCCAGTCCGGACTGGGTGACAGCCTGGGATTCCCGCGCCACGTTCAGGTGTCCTGGATTTCCAGAAGGGGGATGCTGTGGAGGGAATTGTTACCTCTCATGCGAAGGCGTGTCTTCCAATGTGGCCCTCCTTCAGCGATCGTGGTGCAGCTCGGGGAGAACGATATGGTTTCCTCTTCCTGCTACGAGTTGCGTGCTACCATATTACAGGACCTTGGGGAATTGTCGGCACGGGTGCCGTCAACTAAGCTAATTTGGTCACAGCTGTTGCAACGCCGCATCTGGCGTGGTAGTCCTTGCCCAGTCGCCACTGAACGTGTAAGGAAGCGGATTAATTCCGCAGCAAGCAGGCTGGTGGTGAATCTGGGTGGGGCTGTAATCCCTCACCCTCTGATTTCATTCAAGGCGATTGAGTTTTACAGGGATGATGGGGTTCATCTCTCGCCATTGGGGAATGATGTGTGGCTGGATGCTCTAGTGTCTAGGCTGAGGGTGTGGTTTAATTTGTGAGTGGTTGGCGGCGAGCGTAAGGGCTCGAATGGCGGTTAGGCATTGGTTAAAATTGGTTGGTGGAGGGGTATGGATTGGCTGTGCCTGCCCCTCCAATGCTGCTGAGACGGGTTTTCCGTTAAAGGAATTCTGAAGCTTACCATCCCCCTCGTCCAAACCCTGACGGCAGGGTGCGGGCCGTGTAAGCTTCAAGGAACATGCGCGGAGCAGTGAGAGTCTGTGACGCAGCTCCATCTGACTCTGACCATGTTTCCTCCGGGACTGGCTAAGGAGTCAGTGCTGTCCCCCAAGGCGGGGGGGGGGGACAGGTAGTCATAACCAATGCCTAAGCAACCACTCTCAATCTGTATATAAATAAAGTTGTGGCCAAAATTATGCCAAAAACCAAAACAAAAATTATGTGTGATGTCTGAGTTATTGGGGTAGGGGCTTTGTGGGACCTCAGCACGCAAAGCGTGTTCTCATAGAAGAGAGAGCACGTGTTGCGGATGGGGCCAAACAAAACCCCCAGTTAGTGACCATCCCATTGAGGGCAATGGGATGGAGCAGATTGGTTAAAGCTGTTGCTGGGGCAAAATTGATGTTGCCAATTTAGGGGTGGGTTTAGTCCCCTTATATAAGCAGGGTCCACAGCTTTCTCTTTCTCTTTTGCTGTGGACATCGGATCTCCCGCCCGCCCTCCCTTGTTTGGGCTTGCGCTTTGACCTTGCTTTGCCTGTCATGGGGTCGTTCGCCTTGGTGCGGGGGCCCAGTAGGAATTTTTCCAATTGGCTGATTAGTGCGTGCCTTTTGGGTTTTGCCTACTGCTTAGCAAATCGTCACAACTTGTAAGGTTGGCGGTTAGGCATTGGTTAAAATTGGTTGGTGGAGGGGTATGGATTGGCTGTGCCTGCCCCTCCAATGCTGCTGAGACGGGTTTTCCGTTAAAGGAATTCTGAAGCTTACCATCCCCCTCGTCCAAACCCTGACGGCAGGGTGCGGGCCGTGTAAGCTTCAAGGAACATGCGCGGAGCAGTGAGAGTCTGTGACGCAGCTCCATCTGACTCTGACCATGTTTCCTCCGGGACTGGCTAAGGAGTCAGTGCTGTCCCCCAAGGCGGGGGGGGACAGGTAGTCATAACCAATGCCTAAGCAACCACTCTCAATCTGTATATAAATAAAGTTGTGGCCAAAATTATGCCAAAAACCAAAACAAAAATTATGTGTGATGTCTGAGTTATTGGGGTAGGGGCTTTGTGGGACCTCAGCACGCAAATATACTTGTCCTCAAATTATATGCAAATATACTTGTCCTCAAATTATACATAAATCCTATACATACTATTTATGTGATTTTGCTTACTACTCTTGTATCCATCTTTTATCTATTGAGCTCCAGGCAGAATACATGTTTCTCCTCACTACTTCCACTTTATTCTTATAAGAGCCCTGTGAAGTAAGCTAAGCTAAAAAGATAGTGATGGACCCAAGGTTGCCCAGTGGGCTTTGAGAGGATTTGAACTTCCCAGTCCCCCACACTAGTCATTATATCACACTGGCTATAACCTGGGAGTAAGTCCCATTGAGCAAAATGAGACTTACTTTTGAGTAGACAAGTATAGCACTGTAATGTTTCCTGAAATTTGTGATGCAGTCGTACCTTGGTTTTCGAACTGCTTAGTTCCCAAACGTTTTGGCTCTCGAATGTCGCAAACTTGGAAGTGACTGTTCCAGTTTGCGAACTATTTTTGGAAGCCAAACATCCAACGGGGCTTCCGCGGCTTCTGATTGGCTGCTGGAGCTTCCTGCAGCTGATCAGAAGCCGCAATTTGGTTTCTGAATGTTTGGAAGTTGAATGGACTTCCGGAACGGATTCCATTCGACTTCCAAGGTACAACTGTACTTAAAAACAATATACAAATACTTTCCCTCAATAGCATTGTGGACATTATTAAAAGAGACGCAACGGTTACTTATTTCGGTGTGATCTCACTGACTATAATGAATTAACTGTGGACTAAATGGTTTCTGGCTAAAATATTGCCTACTTGAGAGGAAATGGCGGTGTGGAGTGTGTGACTATCGACCACCCTCTTTCCTAGCCTTCATATTTTGCATATTGTTTTTAGTGATGTTGGAAATGTTTGTGCAAGGATTCAAAACTGGCAAATGTAGTTCATGACATGACGGTGCAGACCTCAGAAACATACCTCCTCCCATCCATTGATTTCAGTTATGAAGACAAATAAGAATCCTTTAAGAACACATAAGAAGAGCCTACTGAATCATGCTGGTGGTCTATCTATAGCAGGGGTCTGCAACCTTTAAGACAAAAAGAGCCACTTGGACCCGTTTCCGAAGGGGGGGAAAACTGGGAGCCGCAAAACCCGTCAATAAAAAAATAACTTTTTTGTCACTTTTTTATTATTTCTTTGTTTGACCCCTCAGAATTACTCCTCCTCATAAAAATAAACATTAAATTAACAAGTTACCTTTTTGTGTGTGTGTGTTCTTCACTCCCCTTCAAAACAGTGGCCAGCGTACATGCCCCCTTTCAATGCAGTGACCAGCGTACATGCCCCTTACAATGTAGCGGGCGGGCGGGAAGGTGACGTCGGGACGGTGCGTGACTAACGCATGCACTGCCCCCATGCGACATCACAGCCAGTACAGCGCCCGTCACAGTGGGGAGTGTCGGGGTGCACAATGCGCCTCCTCCCCTCGCTAGTATCCGTCCCGGAGCCGCGGCAAAGGTGTAAAAGGGCCACATGCAGCTCCGGAGTCGTGGGTTGCAGACCCCTGATCTATAGTCCCGTTACAGTGACCAACCAGATGACTGGATGAAACCTACAAGCAGGAGCCAAGCAGAAGAGCACATTTCCCTCCTCTGGTTTCTAGCCACTAGCATTCAGAAGTATTATTGCCTCCAGCCATGAAGGACTCGCACAGAAAACAAAGCACGAGCAAGCTTGACAATTCTGTTCCCTGAAGTCTCAGAATTTCTGTAAAAACCTCTTTGAGATATATCTCTTTTGTGGAAGTGAAGCAGAAGTGAAGTTGTATATCAACTGGGTAAGAAATACTATGCATTGAATTGGATGCGTGTTTATTTTATAACTTAGGTGGGGAAATAGAGCTATTAGCATGGTTACTTGCCCTAAGCTTTCGATGAAGGGTAGGTTTGAAGACCAGGGCTGCAATCCTACTCCTCTTTGGTAAGTCTCTTTGAAATAGACAGGGTTTAACATATGAGTAGTTGTGCATAGGATTGCATTGTGAATAAATAAAATTATGCCTAGCATTTGACTCAGCAAACTCCAGGTTTACCCTTCCTGAAAGCAATATGAGAAAGAGTGTTCCAGCTAAGTAATAAAGTAATGGAATCCATAACTCCAGTAGACATTGAGGCTGTCACTTGCCTACCTAACTATATAATGTCTTTTCTTTTCTTACAGATGAGCATTAATGATCCTTGAAGTTAGTCAAAAGGCAGCTTGTATTCAAAGGTATTTGTCTCTTTTTCTCATAACAGCTTCATTAAACAAGGTAGCGTAGGTATAAGTTTCTGTTTATGTGATGTTAATTAACCATTGACTTGAATCTGGATATTTATTAGTTTGCTAACCTTTTCTTGAGCAGTACCATTAAATCCCTTCACACTGTTGTCTAGAGATAAAAAAATGGGCAGATTAAAATGTTTTCCACTACATTTAGTTTAGCGCTTGAAGGTTAATGTCTAGTTTCTGTAAGAATAGAATTTCCTTCTGTGCTTAAATGGGTGGCAGTTTCCTAATACTTTGCAACTGCCGCATAAATATATAGGCATTCCCATATTGCACTTAATTTGGCTTCAGGCTTCTTCAAAGACCATTTGCTTCAGGTAAATATTTGTCCGATAACATCCTACACAATATATTTCACATAGTCTACATGTTTGAAGATGATAATTCACATTTAAGTAAAGAAATCTGAAAACATATTCATGACAGGTTTGACTGCAATGGTCCAGATCCTAAATACGTAAGAGTGGAAAGTTGATTTTGCCTCCCAGAGCACTTTTATTTCTCTTCCCTGATGGTCAACTGAAATGCAAGTATATAAGGTAAGTCAAATTTATCACTAATGACTCATTTTGTTTTTCTAGCGATTGGCTGGCAAGTTTGTGTATCACCAACAAATCTGGTTCCTCACTGAATTTCAAAGAAAGTGTACTTTCTCAATTTTGAAAAATTGCAGCTGATGGAAAACACTAAGTGAAATGTTTAAAATGTGAAGTTCAAGGTCATGTGATATGGTTTGTTGCACTCCATCTTGCAATGCTGACTCTAGAGACATATACTGTATTGGCAATGCCATAGGTGTTACCTGTTTTGCTTGTAAATTAATTGGCAGTGATCCAATTTTAAAGTAGAACTCATCCAATCCAACCGAAGCTAGGCAGCTCAACTCTTGATCATTTAAGCATCCCTAGCAAACGAGTTCATACACGGCAGATAAAGCTGGGAAAGGCATCTCAGTGGTAGATCATCAGCTTTGGTGCAGAAGGTTCCAAGATCAATCTCTGGCATCCCCAAACAGGGCTGATAAATGTTCCCTGTCTGAAAACCTACAAAGCCTTCTGTTTTACTCTTGAAGGGCCAAAAACACCATCACTGTGGATGAAGTTCACCATCAACACTGATTGCTTGCAGGTTCTACCAGATGACATTTCTGGTGCAGTGCAACCTCTTTCATCCTTTCCTGAAAGAGAATAAAATAAGATACCGTGGTACCTTGGTTCTCAAATGCCTTGGTACTCAAACAACTTGGAACCCAAACGTTGCAAACCCAGAAGTAAGTGTTCCAGTTTGCAAACTTTTTTCGGAAGCTGAACGTGCTCTGTTTTGAGTGTTACGGTTCCATTTTGAGTGCCACACTTCCATTTTGAGTGTTACGCTGTGGGAAAGCGCACCTTGGTTTTGGAACACTTTGGTTTTGGAACGGACTTCCGGAACAGATTAAGTTTGAGAACCAAGGTACCACTGTAATGTATACATACAAAACAAACAAACACAAAAAACCCCTGAACTATAATGTAACTTAGCACATTTTAATTCCTGATCTTGACATTTGAGCTGAAATGTTTCCTTTTGAAACTGAACTTTTTGCTCTAATTTTGAAATCTGTCTCTTGACTGCTGCTGGAAAACCTTTTGAAAGGGGAGATATTTGAATGCCGACTAGAAAATGTGTGAAGCATTGTTGCACACCCAGAGAATATTTGGGATGTTGTTGCCGCCAAACCTTAGAGAGATGATGGTTCTGAGGAGAATTGGTGAGAGGTGGAGATTTCTTTCAGGGTTGACTGCACATCAAATGGGAATTGTCACAATGTCTTCTTTGGTGATCAAGAGTGCAACTTTGCAAATGTTGCCAAATTCAGGCTGGCGGCAGCCCATTTACAGAAAAATTCAAAGAAAGGGCAGCTTCCAAGCAACTGAAGCTAAGCCAGACTAGATGTTAAACCACTTTTGTTAGCCCTTCTTTAGCATAAACAAATTGCAGCCCCACATAATGACTCCAGATTTAAGTTAAACTGGATACAGATGCTTTTAAACAATTAGATGCTGTGCTGGCTCTATACTTATGGAACAGAAAAAGCTAATCACAAAGATATTTCAAAATTTCATGTAGTGCCATTGTATGAAACAGTATTACTGCACTTCTTTTCTCTTATTTATCATGAAATACTCATTTATTTTTCATTCTTTCCATCCTTTTATTTATTTCTATCTTTGTAATTTTTCATTCACACAGTGGGGCTGAGGGCCACAGTCGCATACAGGCAACCTTCCAGGAGCTGCAACCCAACTGTGGCAGGTCCAGAGGCAAAGTGGGTGAAGCAATAGATGTGGCTCTTATCTTTGTATAGTTGGCTACATTCTAGCCATGCAAATGTCAGCAGTTTGTACACAAACACTCTTGCTCACCAGCCCATCTTCCATCCAGACAAGTACAAGGCATCATCGTAGTTCAATGGCACATTCCAGGCAGGCAAAAGAACTCAAGGAAGCTGTAGAGTAGGGCTGGTGAGAGGTTTGGCCTGGAAAGATTTCCAAGGACCAAATAGAGAGGACTTGTTGTTGCTGTTTAGTTGTTTAGTCGTGTCCAACTCTTCGTGACCCCATGGACCAGAGCACGCCAGGCACTCCTGTCTTCCACTGCCTCCCGCAGTTTGGTCAAACTCATGCTGGTAGCTTCGAGAACACTATCCAACCATCTCGTCCTCTGTCATCCCCTTCTCCTTGTACCCTCCATCTTTCCCAACATCAGGGTCTTTTCCAGGGAGTCTTCTCTTCTCATGAGGTGGCCAAAGTATTGGAGCCTCAGCTTCACAATCTGTCCTTCCAGTGAGCGCTCAGGGCTGATTTCCTTAAGAATGGAGAGGTTTGAACTTCTTGCAGTCCATGGGACTCTCAAGAGTCTCCTCCAGCACCATAATTCAAAAGCATCAATTCTTCGGCGATCAGCCTTCTTTATGGTCCAGCTCTCACTTCCATACATCACTACTGGGAAAACCATAGCTTTTACTATACAGACTTTTGTTGGCAAGGTGATGTCTCTACTTTTTAAGATGCTGTCTAGGTTTGCCATTGCTTTTCTCCCAAGAAGCAGGCGTCTTTTAATTTCTTGGCTGCTGTCACCATCTGCAGTGATCATGAAGCCCAAGAAAGTAAAATCTCTCACTGCCTCCATTTCTTCCCCTTCTATTTGCCAGGAGGTGATGGGACCAGTGGCCATGATCTTCGTTTTTTTGATGTTGAGTTTCAGACCATATTTTGCGCTCTCCTCTTTCATCCTCAATAAAAGGTTCTTTAATTCCTCCTCACTTTCTGCCATCAAGGTTGTGTCATCTGCATATCTGAGGTTGTTGATATTTCTTCCGGCGATCTTAATTCCGGCTTGGGATTCATCCAGCCCAGCCTTTCGCATGATGAATTCTGCATATAAGTTAAATAAGCAGGGAGACAATATACAGCCTTGTCGTACTCCTTTCCCAATTTTGAACCAATCAGTTGTTCCATATCCAGTTCTAACTGTAGCTTCTTGTCCCACATAGAGATTTCTCAGGAGACAGATGAGGTGATCAGGCACTCCCATTTCTTTAAGAACTTGCCATAGTTTGTTGTGGTCGACAAAGTCAAAGGCTTTTGCATAGTCAATGAAGCAGAAGTAGATGTCTTTCTGGACCTCTCTAGCTTTCTCCATAATCCAGCACATGTTTGCAATTTGGTCTCTGGTTCCTCTGCCTCTTCTAAATCCAGCTTGCACTTAGAGGACTAGACAGCCACATACAACACCCATTTGGAGGTTCTACCATCTCTGATACAGACCTGGGAGTGAAAGGATCTGCCTGAGTTTATGTGCACTCATCAGAACATCTCCAGGGACTCCTGGGATCTCTACACATGTTGTGACTAAGTCATGTAGACTGATGAAAGAGGCTTTTACCATCATGCCACCCATCAGCTAAAAGTTGCTATTAGCACTGCTTACCATGCAATTACATAGAATCAGAGTTGGAAGTGATGCTACAAGTTAACTAATTTAATGCTTTGCTCTGAGGTTGTAGGGCAAATGATGTTTTGTGGGCTTCTGCTTTAGCAACCAGTAGGAGTCAAAGCAATTACATTTAATTTAACTCTATTGGCTTTGCCCCCAGTGTAGTCAGATATCATATCCCATCCAGTTTTTCCCTAATAGCATCAAAACCATCCTCCCCTCCCAAGTCTCTCTAATATTCCAATATCTGTAAGGAACTTGTTTTATTTTACTGAACTGTATTCATTTGGGGATGTTTCCCCTTAAATTACTTTCCTGCAATTTAATTCATGGCTTATTGTCTTTTACTATATATCCTCAAGGAATTTGATCTGCCTTCGTTTTCTCTGTTTGGTGACATCCTTTCAGCTATCTGAAAACTCTCATCATAGTCTCTCCCTAATTTCTTTCATTTGGCAAAAGTAACAAATTCCTTCAAACTTTGTGTGTGTGACATGCCTTTTGAACTTTGAGCCACCTCTGTATTTTCTCTCTCTATCCTTTCCCATTGTTCATCACTCTTCCCAAGTTATGGTGCCCAGAACTGAGCACACTGCTCCAGTGATATCCTAGTTCGGATCAATAGACCATTACTGTTATTTCCAAGTTCTTGGATGTGTCTTTCTGCCAGAACAGAATTGTTGTTGTTTTTGGTCTGAAGGTCAAAGCAAAGTACAGGCCTGAAAAAATTAAGTCCAAGTGATATACAATAGTCATGCAAATGTAATATATGGCATTCTGAAAATAAGTATGTGAATGGTGATGCTGAAAGTAACTGTGGTTGTTGCAAGGGGAGGTGGTTAAGATAGGCTGCAAGAATTTCCTGCAGGTATGCCATGTCTGCTCTAAAGACATACATTAGGAACTATTTTTCATAACAAACATATGTAATTCACAGGCCAGTTGTCACAACCAACCCCTTAAAACTACATCAATATTGATGATGCAATTCAAAAGAATTCAAGTTACGGTTGTATTTTTCAATCCCGTAGCTGAAGCTACTTCTTAGTTCTGCACTTACAAAGTATACAATGGGAGCCCAGTTTCCCAGCAAAGCCAAACAAAGTCATGTAGCTATGAGGAGCCACACATTGTATATATTAGGGGCTGTGACATTTTTTAATGCATTATTCGGAGAACTATACTACAAAATTCAGAAGTGTAAATTTCAAAGAATAGCTGGTTCATGTATTGTTTTGAAAAGCGCGAATCAGGAAGGGCTCACACCAAAATTCAAACCAAATTTGAATTATGGTAGCTCAGAAACTAGGTTGAGGGAAAATACACAGTGAAATAACTGCTAGATTGTATCATCATGTGCCCATTGTGCAGATCAACCCACATATATTTTGCCAACTCATTTTGCTTGCATTATGGTAGCTCAGTGAATGTAGATCTCAGTGTTTGGTTAAAACAGCCTTCCCCAACATTCTCCAGATGTTCATAGCTGGAGGGCAACATAGCTGGCGCTGGAGGGAGTTGTTATCCAAAGCATCTAGAGGGCACTAGTTAGGGGAAGCTAGGCTAAGCAATGGCATGACCTCGTAACTGGCTCTCCCAAATCCATTAAACCCATATTCTCAAAATATTACCATGGATAATCAGATGCTGGTCCATGCAATACTCTACCCCTAACCACCCAACTGCATTTCCTTTTGACCAAGTTTTCTCCTGGTGAAGTGGCCGTGTTGTTTCCGCCACATGCCTCAGCAGAGTGAATCTGAGCCTGCCATCACAAACCTTCCAAAAAGTATGCTGAGGGAGGACATGCTTGGCCGTGAAGCCCATGACAGAAGCCTCAGGTGGTCATTTCAGCAAGAGTAACATGTAGGCAAAAGATCAATGAGGCTGGAGGAAAATTAATAACATGTCATGGTCAAAGCAGTTCTGAGCATGTCTTGAGGGAAGAAGAAGAAGAAAAGGACAATTCTTGGTTGTGTCCTTTGTTTGATCTTTCAAATACCATGTCATGACCCTGATAATGAGAGTTGGATTGAAAGCACATGATAAAGTTCTACTGTTGGAGATAAGCAGGTCTGGCCCCCTAAATTGCCTAGATAGGAAATTGCCTGGGGAGTTTACGCTTCAGCGTAATGCATACATATGCACGCACAAACGCAAAATCCTTGTGCAAAGCAGATAATCGTTGACAATCCCTTTGTATTCTCAGTCACTAAATGACCTGATATCTGCTTCAGATTCCTCTTTGTCAAGGGAGAGTTTGCAGCACCCTGAGACCAGCAGTAAAGAAATGAAAGATTACGAAATCAGAGGACTGAAAATCTTTGGTGTAGTGCATTTCCCATTTATGTGTTCTGAAAGTCATTGTCACTCATAGCGATTCTTTTGCTCTGACAGCAGTTGGCCAGTGGCAGACCAGCCACCATCCTATTTCCCTTGTTTGTCAGTAAAAGCTTGCCCCCCCCTCCACAGACCATGAAATATTCATATTTGGTAGATCAGGCTGCTCCTTCCTGTCAAATGGATGATTGTCAGCCTCGAAGGCAGCTGTACATGCAAATTAATCACCCTGGATTCTTTCTTTCTCCCCCCCCCCCATCAACACCAGATACATCCTTCTGGAAGGTATTTTATTTGAAAAATGCTGTTTATTATTTTTCATTCCACCTCAATAAAAAGTCTTATAGGCGCTAGACGACTCACCCCCCCGCCCACTCTTATGACATTTCCTCTCATCGAGTGGCATCAGATATGTTAAGAAATAAGGAAAGCTTGAAAAAGGCTGTACTGAAAGGAAAGGAAATAAAGCCTAGATGTGACTGGGTCTCATCCAGTCTTCAAGATATCAGCATTGCTGAAGGGCTGTCTCTAATATGGAACCTTTGCTGATAAATGTTGCTAGTGGAAATGGTAATATTAGGCACTATATATTTTGACTGGGCACTGTAGTTTGGTAAGGGGTGCTGGAAATTGCAATTCTGTGGTCAGTAAACTGCAGTGCCCAGAATTCTTTGAGGGGAAAGATGTGTTTCAAATGTGCTTTAAAGGTATAGAGATCTGTAGTACATTTCTGTGCATTATAGATCTGTATTCTCTTTGGATAAGGATAAAGGTAAAGGACCCCTGGATGGTTAAGTCCAGTCAAAGGCAACTATGGGGTTGTGGCGCTCATCTCGCTTTCAGGCTAAGGGAGCTGGCATTTGTCCACAGACAGCTTTCCAGGTCATGTGGCCAGCATGACTAAACCGCTTCTGGCACAATGGGACACCATGACGGAAACCAGAACACATGGAAATGCCATTTATCTTCCTGCTGCAACGGTACCTAGTTATCTACTTGCACTGGCATGCTTTCAAACTGCTAGCTTGGCAATGGACTATATGGGATTGGCAGAAATGACTGGCAGAATCCGAGACCAGAGGAAAGAGACGGCGGAAGAAGATTGGAAGAAATTTAAGAACTATCTTAAGAAACATTGTAAAATTAATGAGTGTTAAAATGATGTGGCTTTAGAAAGTAAGGATTACAGCTGTAAAGGTTAAGTCAAAAGAAAAGAAAGGTTAACAATTAGATAAAATTAAGAGTGAGGATTTGCTGAACTAAATATTTGAAATTGGAATGCAGAAAGGGGAGGTATGAGGAGGTCGGTGAAGTAAGTTTTAAGAAAATAAGGATTTGAAATTATACCTTTTTCTTGTTTGTGTTTGTTTGTATTGTTGTGTTTGATTATATAATTTGGGAAACTTTAATAAATATCTTTTTAAAAAAACAAACAAACTGCTAGCTTGGCAGAAGTGGGGGCAGAGCAACAGGAGCTCACCCCGTCACAGGGATTTGAACCGCCAACCTTCTGATCAGCCAGCCCAAGAGGCTCAGTGGTTTAGACAACAGTACCACCTGCACTGTCTTTTGGGTAAAGCACAAATCCCAAGGGGAAGTTGTCCATTTCAAATATATCCAGACTGTCTCTGGACTGTTCCAGAGCTGTCCAAACTAAAGCAGGTTATTCCCAAAACTGCCAATGTACCTCAGGTTTTCAGAGTGTGCACTACTCATGAACCTAGAACATGCTTTGCACCAGGAAAGCATCAGATGAGAGGGTGAGGTGGTTGATTTAAGTAGCTTTGAAAGGGGGGGGGTTAAAGGTTCACCCGACAGCTCCCAGAGTCTTTTACTGATAAAAGTTGGCAGGTATTATCATAGGTTGAACCTTTTTATCAGGGTAATTTGGTCATTAGAGCTCCTACTCACGCAGCAGATACTCAGTTGAGACTTGACACAGCACCATCTTCCTCCCGCCTCTCATAACTGGGTGAGGTGTAGTTTTGTGACTGACAACTCCAGCTACCAATCAGACTTTCCCAGGGCTTTCCAATCACTGTGCTGTTGAGAGGGATGCCAAAGTAACATATCAGAAGTTATTGCACTATTTAACTGCTCTTTGCTAATTGACTCCTTAAGGAGTACTTATGCTTAAGGGGTCTGTGGAGTTGTGGTAGCTGTGCTTTGTTCATGTGACCTTTCTTTATTCCAATCTAAACTAATTATTTCCGAAAATCCCTGCTTAATCCTATTTTAATTTCACTCTTGCTATTATTTCTGTCCTTCACCAGTGCTTATTATTAGGCAAGTTACATGTACCCACATCTCCATTCCAGCCCTAGTAACATCTGATTTTGTTTCATTATTCTTTGTGTCTGCCCATTTATTGAGAACAGTATATGACAGAAAAGGGGAGCATGCAGCCCTGCAGAAATCATGGGATGGCAAATCCCATCAAGCTCCAGCCAAAATGGCCAATAGTAAAGTGATTATGTGAGTTGTAGTCCAATAACATCTAGTTGACCCCAGATTTCCCATCCCAGGTATATGACCATAATATCTGCCTGACTATATTCCTGTCTCTCCATCCTTTGCTGTGTGCCTGTTGCGAACACACAATATTATAGTGTGAAGCATGTGTTAAGTCACACTACATTGTGCACACCAATGTGTATTTTCAATAAAGTGTCACCATCCTCTCTAGCAAGAATGAAGCAGGAGTGACTTGAGTTCCTATCAATTGTGAACATGAACACTAGTGTGAACAAATGCTGACTTGTACAAGATCTCACCTCTGACAACATCTCGCACAATAGCACACCTACAGGAACAGGCAACGCAACTGTGCAAGAAAGCATCGTTTGTTTCTGTGCTGTCATGAAGAGCTTCATGGATTTGCAAATCCTCTTTGAAAGCCATCCAAGCTGGTGGCCATCATTACATCTTGAGTAAATTCCATCTTCTAACTATGTGCTGTAGGGAAAAAGCGCTTCCTACTGTAAGTCTTCCAACATTCTGCAACGTTGCCACCATTGAGTTCTAGTATTATGATAGAGGGAGAAAATCATCTCTCTCCCCAGCATGCATCATTTTACACACCTCTAATTACTTACTTTTTTCTTAGCTCTAAAGCTCCAATCTTTCATTTTAGGGGAGTTGCTCTAACCACCGGATCATTTTGGATGTTTACCAGTGTACGTCAGAAGTCTTTGGACTTAACTGGATTACAGAGATATCTGAGAGGAAGTTGGAGTCGCATATGATTGCGGTGAAATCACAGCGGCGAACTCTTAAGCAGCCATAGATTTCCAACAGGAAAGCAATATTGCCTTCTTCCTAATGACAATAAGCTGCTAACACTGAGCAAAGGTCTCTTCAGAAATGACTTGTCTGCCTTTGGATTAGTGGGTTAGACAAGATGTGATAGATAAAATGAGTAGATTAAACAAGATATGAGAAACACTGAAATGTTGTGCCAAAGGCACACCCTGGGGAACCATTATTGAAATACCAGATGCTCTGTAAAGTATTGTAGGACAGTTCTCTGCTTTAATATCCCTTCCCCAGAGACCTGCATCTTTGCTCCTTCTGACTTCCTTTTCTCTAAAGGCACTTTCCCCTCCATTATTTTTTATTATTTTTCTTGCTGCTACACACCAGTCATTATATATATATATATATATTGTCAGGGGTACAGGGACAGAGGCACAGGGAAGGCAGGAGATGGAGAGCGATGGAGAGGAATCCCAGGACAGCGAGGAAGAGGATGACAATGACGCAAGGGATTCCATGAGTCTCTCCAGCGAATCAGAGGATTCCCAGAAAGGGGCGCCTGCGCTCAGGGCAAGGGGAGCCCCAGGGGGAGAGTGTCAGGAGCGGGGGGCCAGCAGGGGACCCCAAAGCGGCAGCTGGGAATCAGGGCCAGCTTCCCCACCAGAGCGCAGCGAAGGGGGGGGAGGTTCCAGTGTGTCAGGGGAAACAGCTCCGGCAGCAGAGAAAGAGGAGGGGTCAAAGCAAGCCATTCTCCCGGAAGGGGAGGAGGGCAGTGAGGGGAGTAGCATAACTGTCAAAAGGAAGGTTAGAGGTTGGGCGCGCGCGCCAAGTTCAAATGTGGAGGCGCGCGGAAGTACAGGGAGCCCGGAGGAGGAGCCAGGTCCCAAAGCACGCAGGAGGGGGGAAGAGCAGTCTGAGGATTCAGCGTCAGGGGAATCCAGGAGGAGCGGAACCCCAGCGGGCAGAAGGACCCTGCAGAAAAGGAAAGAGAGAAAGAGGTGGAGCAGCGTAAGCCTCTTAAACTGGTGTAGGGGAGGGACTGATTCAGAGGGGACTTCTACCGTCTAAGGTTAACAGACGTGGGGGCTGCACGCCTCGCTTGTGGAACTTACTATGAACTGAAATAAACATCCTTGTATATAAGAAGAACTTGGCGTTGGTCTTTGGTGAGCTGAGACCTGAGGCAGCCCTGATATATATATATATATATATATATATATATATATATATATGACATTTTGTGCACTTATGGGTTTAGGTTTACAGACAATCAAAATCAAGAGCTGGCAGCTGAAGGAAATCTTATCTTTGCATGCTGCTTTTACAGTGTTATGACTGCACTGAATACAATATACTGCTATATATTTTTAAGTTCCCACCCTCATGTGGGAACTAGATGCGATTATTCCTCCATAACATTATATTTCTGGTGATTATGAGGTATAATAAAATGCACTTCTTTTTGCAATTTATTCAAAATATGGGATCTGATGCTTCATCTGAATATTTCTCTTTGCAGTGAATCTCTTTGTGCCTCTGCTTGACGATGAAATGGCACTCCTTCAAATATTTCTCCTTTCCTTGGGGGTTGTGTGACAGACTTAGACTGTGCATATTCTCTTGCTGCTACCTTTTCTTGGAATGCTTGTGAACATTCTGTGACATCAAAGCCGTTCAATTGAGGTTTCACCACAAAAATCCCACAAATCATTTCCCAACAATATCTTCATCACAGTCCTGGATCAACACTACACTCTATGAAGAAAAGGGACAAGATTTGGGGGCTTTTTTGGTTTAGACAAAAGGTAAGGGCAGTGGTGTAGCGTTGGCTGCCAGTGCCCAGGGCCATGTGGAGAGGTGGGTGGAGTACGCATGGATGGAGTACACATGTGCATTCAACTGCATAACAGCGTCCATGTTACCCAGGAGATCGCAGCTGCAGAGATAAGAAAATAATAGTTGTTCTGCTGTCTGGAGAAATCAATCCTGGTTCACATGGAGAAGCTGTTTTCAATTGAACCCAGTGATGGAAGCTTTGAGGCACTGAGACAGTACCGAGCATTGAAATTTTGTGCCCCTAACAATTTTGCTTCCAGGGCAACCCCCACACTATGTCACTGGATAAGGGGGAACATTACAGAGGGTTGGGATTAAGCATAGTGTGGAGATAGCAGTTAGGGTGAGGTTTTTCTCTCTCTTGAATGATATTAAAACCTGGGGGGATACAGTAAAGCTGAGCACTGGAAGATTCAGGGCAGACAAAGACAAGTAATAAACTACTTCTTCTTCTTCTTCTTCTTCTTCTTCTTCTTCTTCTTCTTCTTCTTCTTCTTCTTCTTCTTCTTCGGCAATCACTCGTAGCCGAGTAAGATTGTCTTCCATAAACACGGTGTTAACAATGAGTCCGCAAGTGACTGTGGAGCCCAATTCTGGATCCACACGTCCTTCCACAGTGGGGTCATTGGTTTCCAGGTGGGAGTTGATCACAGTGTGGATTTGCCAAGCATGCCTTCCTCTTAGCACGTTTCTCCCTTGAATCCTGAGTTCAAGTGTCTTCAAGGCCCATGACACCTTTGGTAAAAGTTGTTCTCCAACTGGAGCTCTCGCAGGCCAGTGTTTCCCAGTTGTCGGTGTTTATACTACATTTTTTAAGATTTGCCTTGAGTGAGTCTTTAAACCTCTTTTGTTGACCACCAGCATTATACTTTCCATTTTTAAGTTCGGAATAGAGTAGTTGCTTTGGAAGGTGATAATCAGGCATCCGCACAACATGACCAGTCCAACGAAGTTGATGTTGAAGAATCATTGCTTCAACACTGGTGATCTTTGCTTCTTCCAGTACACTGATATTAGTTCGCCTGTTTTCCCAAGTGATGTGTAAAAATTTTCAGAGACACTGTAATAATACTTCACATAGCACTTAGTTAACCTCTGAAATCCATGCCTATAAAATTAGTGACGGCCACGAACTTGGGTGGCTTTGAAAGCGTTTAGATAAATGAATGGAGGATATAGCTATCATCAGTGTGGGAAACAGTGTGTCTTTAAATAGCAGTTCCTGGGAATCACAAGTGAGGAAAACACTGTTGTGCTAAGTTCCTGCTTGCAGGCTTCCCATGTGCATTTTTTTGGCCACTTTAAGAACCAGATGTGGGATTCGATGGGCCATTGGTGTGAGCCAAAAGGGTTCTTCTTCTGTTTATAAGGCAACCTAGAAATTAGAGGTTAAGCATTGCAATAAGTTAGGATATAGTGTTTACATTTGTTTTTAAGCATCCAGGTTTTTCATTTAATACTTCACCAGATAGTTTATGTCATACTTTTAAGGTAATCCTGGTGTGCATTTCCTCAGCCTTAGTTTATAGCAGTAATAAGATTCTGCCTGGTGCCTTTACCGTTTTTCTAATCAGTTTCCATTACACCATTCCCTGGCTAACTAGGGCAAACCCTGTAATTATCATCATAAATATTTATATAAGGCTTCTGTAGTCACAATTTCATTTTGTTGGTTTGCACAAACGCTACCTTGTTCCCCGTGTCTCTGCAAATCAAGTTTTCTTAATAACACTGCATCCAAAATCAATAAGTCCCAAGGAATTTCTAAAAGAAGATTAAACTAGAAGTGGCAGAATTCTATCAAAAACAAAATGTAAACATCTTTCAGGTGCCAGGCTTTTGCATGCAATCGAAATGGGTTATTGAAATGACAGGGAAATCCATTATCTAAATGTCATAATTAATAATCAAATGTGTTCCTTCACACGGATGGCATAATATGGCCCGTGCACTTAGAATAGTTACCTGCAAATACATATGTCAGTTGCTGGGTTACCTTTTCAGTTTTACATATCCATTCTGCAATGACTGAAAAGCTTTGCTAATAAGACTTAGCTCAGTGGTGGGGAACCATTTTCAGATGGAGGTTCACATTCCCTCATATGCAGCCTTGTGAGGGCCAAAATATTAACAAGAGAATTAGTAAAGAGGAGCATGATAGAGGTTCATAAAATTCTGGGCAGGCCTTCTTCCATAATACAACTTGGTCTCATCCAGTGAAGCTGGATGTCAGAAGATTGAGCACAAACAAAATACAGCACTCGTTCACAGTTAAACTATGGACTTGGCTGCCACAAGATGGCCACCAACTTGAATGCCAGTCTAAGTTTCCGAATCGCCACCACACTTCCCCCTACCCTGCGCTACTGTGGTTGGCATCCTCCCTGCTCTCCCCAGATCCTCTCTTGCCAGGCACATCACACATCTTTCGATTAAAACAACAACAAAACAAACAAATTTAAAAACATATAAGTTACATACCTTCCAACATTTCTCTGATGAAAATAGGGACATCCTATTTAACAACAACAACAATTTATTATTTGTACCCCACCCATCTGGCTGGGTTTCCGCAGCCACTCTGGGCGGCTTCCAACAAGGATTAAAAATACATCAAAATGTCACACATTAAAAACTTCCCTGAACAGGACTGCCTTCAGATGTCTTCTAAATGTCAGGTAGTTGTTTATCTCTTTGACATCTGGTGGGAGGGTGTTCCACAGGGCTGGTGCCACTACTGAGAAGGCCCTCTGCCTGGTTCCCTGTAGCTTTGCTTCTCGCAGTGAGGGAACTGCCAGAAGACCCTCGGCACTGGACTTCAGCATCCGGGCAGAACGATGGGGGTGGAGACGCTCCTTCAGGTACACTGGGCCGAGGCTGACAACAAGAACAACAACAACAACAACATACTTTATAGCCCGCCCATCTGACTGGGGTGCCCCAGTCACTCTGGGCAGCTTCCAACATATATAAAAACATAATAAAACTATATAGGGCTGCCATCAGATGTCTTCTAAAGGTTGTATACCACATAACTCTATACCCTCCAATTAAAATAGGAACATCCTACCATACGCTCCAACATTTCATCAATGAAAATAGGGAAGTCCCAAGGAAAAGCGGGACATTCAAGGATCTAATTTGTAAATCCGTGACTGTCCATGGAAAATAGGGACACTTGGAGGGTATGAAGTTTAAAAGTAGTTAAAAACAATTGAAAACATTTGAAACACTTGGAGCAATGGTAAAAACAATCCAGTCCAAAGTCTGTTCAGCCGCCTCAGCTTTTGCAGCTGCAACCAGTCAGCGTGCCGCTCTCCCAGGCCAGGCGGAAAAGACCTGCAAGGCAGGGAGCAGGTGCCCCAAGACTCACAGCCAGGGTGGTCTCCGGCCTCCTCAGCAGCCTTGCCTTTTGCTGCTTTCGCAACTGATTAACATTTATGAGATTTTACGCACAAAAGAAGATAGGAATGGGGAGTGACATAAGTTGAGAATATTCTCTAATTATTTGTTGAGGTAACAAACTTAATTAATGGAGGAGCTCTTTTCATTATGTGCCACGAGGTCAAAAGATATTAGCATCACTGAAGGATCCAACCCTGAAGCTTATCAGACCTGCCATCTCACATCGTCTGTAAACCAAATACGTCAAGTGGCTACAAGCCACACTGTGGCCTTGCACCCTTTAGCGTCGTCACGGGTCGATGTGCCCAACATCTTTCCCGCATCACGTTCTATGCGTCTGTTGACGCACCACCTCCTTCCAGACTTTCTCTTGCTTCCCCCCACCCCAAGTTCTCGTGTTGACAATGCAGCTCTGTTTGCCAGCCAATGATGCAATCGCTGGCCCTCCAAGTGCTGGCTAATCTTGCTATGCCAGATAATCTGCTTTTCCTGACTCTGTTTTACTTGGATACGCTTTTCCTGAAAATAGAAACGGACAGCTCAACTCTTTGGGGAAGCCACACTTTCATAACATCTTGCCTCTTCCAGTGCTTTTGTTCTTCTTTTTCTCTACTGAGATAAAAATCCCATTAAAAGTGAAACATAATATACATTCTAAATAACGCATGTGCTGTTGCCATAATAAGTATGCCTATGTTATAACATGATGCATAGAAGATAAACACCGCCAAGCCAATATATGTAATCTACATATGGGAACAGATATTTGTTGTGCGGCTGGCCCTCTGGCTAAGAACCTGTGCATGTAAACTGGAGTTGCATTAAGGGAAAAACTGTACATCCTGCGATGTTATTTCAGGTGATTTGTGCTTCTGGTTTTGACAGTGTAGATCATCCGTTTAGGGAGTTGGAGACTGATTTTTGGATACACCTTTATTGATCCATGCCGAGCAAGTCAGAGATGGTGGTGCAAGCTATCGGTTCAGCAGAAGTAATCCTTGTGTTCAGCACTGCAAGGATATTTGAACCAGGGCCAAGGAAACATGAATTTGGAGACTGGTTTTTGCCTGCAGAAGTGCTGCATTTTACAAGATTGCCTGGCCATCAACTACAAGCGAAAGTGCAAGAAAGTTGCATTTCAAACCAAGTAAACAAGAATATATTGTTATGAGGTTGAGTTAGTTATTTGACTCTTCTAATCTATTTGACTCTTCTAATCCCTGGATCCAACAAATGTTAAAATTTAACCAGGCCTTCTAATTCTTGGAATAGGAAGCCTGGCCTCTTGGTGAGGTGATAGCCTGGGTGATGAGCCATTAAGTGGAACAAAGGAAATGGGCTCTGTATGAAATGGCAAATGGGTGAAGCCCCACACCCATTTAGACAGAGTTTTATAGTGAAAAGTTACAGTGATGTGGGCCAGATGTAAAGCAGCAAGTTGGGAGAAGACAGAGAGACAGAACATTGTTTGGTGTCTGTTTGAACCCAACATTGCAGCTATGGAAGAAGCAAAGCCTTTTGGGATGTTAATGTTGTGAACCCCTCCATCGTAGGCTCACATTGCATATATGTATAAATAAACTATGTGTCATAAAGACACCACCATCTCCACTATGCCTCATTCCCAAAGGAAACTGGGAACCCTTGGAATCTTACAGCGCTTGGAGTTTGTTGTTTGGTGTGCAACATTATTATTATTTATTGAATTTATATACCGCCTTATACCCGGGAGTCTCACACTTTTGGTATTAGATGAAATTTTTCAGTGGTTTACCAGCCCAGAGGGGGAACAGAAAAATGATAATATTAACTATAATAATCTTTTAAAAGAAATATTACTTTTTTAAGAGGTGAAAAAGGAGTTAGCTTTCTCCCTAACTGCAGACTAATATTTCTTTTTAAAAATATTGCATTGTGCGTGGAGGCCAGTGAATGCCTGCCTAAATTGAATGTAAAGGCCAATGTTATGTAAAAAATATGCTCATTTTTCAGCACTGAAAGAAATTTCCTGACAATCTAAATGTCAGACCACAATAATCCAAAAGTATTAGGGGGGGGGGACTTTTGAAGTGTTTCCATGGGCATGTTTGCATGTAGCGCAGGATATGTGTGAGTGTGTTGTGGGGCGGCAGCTTGCTGTGTAGTGTTATCACAATAGCTATTTAAAGTGTGAGTTAAGTCTTTGAGCCATATGCAATACATTTCAGCAAACTTTGTCACTTGGTTGGGTTTTCATGAAGACTGAACGAACCTCTGAGCTCTTTTGTCAGGACTGAATATAACCCCCAAATTTCTGACCTGCTGTGTTTAAAGCAAGAAAAATAGCGATTTCAGGACTAAACTGATTATTTGTTTACTTTTGGTAATATTTGTTTCTTTCTGATTATTTGTTTGCTTTTGCCGAAATGATTGCTGTTTTATTTAATTGCACAACCCTCTAAACATGGGCATAGCAAAGGAGCTAATTTTAGGATTTAACTCCTTTTGTCTTAGAATCATATAATTGGAGAGTTGGAAGCAGCCCAAGGGTTTATCTAGTCCAACCCCCTGCAATCTAAATCATGTTGTATTTAAATTGACAGTGAGGGTAGCTCTAAGAAGCAATTTTGTACTTTAGGGGGGGGGAGAGAAAATATTTATGAGGACAGAAAAAGGAAAGTTTTTTTTAAAGGTCCTTTGCCAGGCACACAGTTATATCTTTGAATTATTTTATAAGAAGTTTTTATGGTAAATTCCAACCCCAAAGTAAAATCATTCTGCATATATATGGCAAGCCAAATTAACTCAGTAAAGCAAGGCAGAAGAATTAGAGCCATTTCCCTTCAGTAGTTGTCTGGGGCTGTGTAAGCTGAAAAGTCATTGCATATTTGTTGCCAATACATCTCATATAGGTGTGTTCCTGAAGGCCTTACACTTCTCTTAAGCAGGCTTCTTGCTTGTTGCTGCCACTGCTGCCAACTCCCTCACACCTTAACCCCAGTGCCCCCCACCCAATTTTGATATATCTACCATTTTAACTGTTTCAGTAGTACTTCGTCTTGTCATGTGGATTGATTTCTATTGCCCAGATAGTCTGTTTCCCATGGTGCTTTGCATACTGGCATGAATAACAGTCAATAGCCGTGCATAATAATGTTCGCCACCACATGAATGATTACCACGATCCCTGAGCTGTTGTTAAGTGTCTTACCGCAGATGGCAACTAGAATGAATATTCCCTTTCCAAGAATTTTCTCTGATTTCTGAAACTTGAAACGTGTCCAATCACTTTTATCTGTTTCCATAACCATCCCAGTCTCTTATCTTTAAAATCACATTTTCCCTTTTAATGGGATAGGTGGTTTTATACTGAAAATGAGTTCCTATCCCCGATAGCATGGACTCGCAGGCACTTGTGGGGTGAGGCCTTGCATCCACAAGGTCGATACAATGTGGAAAACACCTGTGAGGCAGATGCAAACAGCTTCTATTTATGGTTCTAACAAGAGAAAGAATGTGGGGCCTTTATCTGTTTAGAGCAGGGTCCCCCAAGCGCAAAGCATGCATAGGATCCTGGATCACATTCACTGGGAGTCTTCACATCAAATCCTTCTTGTGCTTGGTGAATGGATGGAGCAGTATCAGACCTGTGATTTGCATCCTCTCCTATCAGATGTCAGGAAAACAAGCAACTTTCAGACTTTTAGGAGACATCGGAAGGCAGCCCAGTGCAGTGGTACCTCAGGTTACAGACGCTTCAGGTTACAGATGCTTCAGGTTACAGACACCGCTAACCCAGAAATAGTACCTCGGGTTAAGAACTTTTCTTCAGGATGAGAACAGAAATCGTGCGGCGGTGGCGCGGTGGCAGCGGGAGGCCCCATTAGCTAAAGTGGTACCTCAGGTTAAGAACAGTTTCAGGTTAAGAATGGACCTCCAGAATGAATTAAGTTCTTAACCCGAGGTACCACTGTATAGGAAAGCGTAATGTGGTCAACAAAAGAGGTTTAAAGACTGTCTCAAGGCAAATCTTTAAAAAATGTAGTATAAACACTGACAACTGGGAAACACTGGCCTGTGAGCGCTCCAGTTGGAGAACAGCCTTTACCAAAGGTGTAATGGGTTTTGAAGACACTCGAACTCAGGACACAAGGGAGAAACATGCTAAGAGAAAGGCACGCTTAGCAAATCCACACTGTGATCAACTCCCACCCAGAAACCAATGTCCCCACTGTGGAAGGACATGTGGATCCAGAATTGACCTCCACAGTCACTTACGGACTCACTGTTAAAACCATGTTTATGGAAGACAATCTTACTCGGCTACGAGTGATCACCAAAGAAGAAGAAGATGCTGTATATTTTTTTTTCTATGCAACAAATAATCATTTGCAAACTTCACTGCTGTAGTGATGCATTCCCTTTGAATTGCTTCTAAATGAAACTGCTTGCTGCTATTGTCATTGTCCTTTCCTCCTCCTCTTGAGTTGACTATAGAGATGTGTTCTTTACTCAGATGTTAGAAGTGTGTTGTAGCTTTCACCACATCTTAATTCCCCAACAATCCTTTTTTTGTTGTGCACTCTTGACATGAAGAGCTTTTAATCAGCTTGCTGAAAATCTACTGCATTCAGATGCATTGGGTGTTCTCTCAGGTATCCCAGTTAAATAAAGGCCACACGATACAAGCAAGCACAGCGGAAGATGAAATATCTGCTGCTGTCTGGAAATAGCCTGACTGTTAAATACAAAGCTGCTCCTAGGATGGTTAGATGGAAAACCATGGTGCTAAAAGCTCAGTGTTTTGTATAAACATTTTTGTATAATATAATATAATAAGCTCAGTGTTTTGTATAAACAGATAAACAATGTATCTGAAGAAGTGTGCATACACACGAAAGCTCATACCAAGAACTAACTTAGTTGGTCTTTAAGGTGCTACTGGAAGGAATTTTTTTATTTTGTATAAACATGTATTTGACTTAGACATATTAGGGGATTGCAGGTATGCTTTGCAGAGCCTGTGTCTACATTTCAAAAGTAATATGTTTTTGTTAGACAGGATGGCCTGTAGAATAGGCATTTGGCTGCCAACTCATCTGGCAATGCTGGCAACTGGTTTAGTGCTGGTGTGAAAGTAATGTCTTCAGGAAAATGGTCACCACAAACGGAGCACGTGGAGTTGCCATTGGAGCTCATCCAACTCCATTGGTTCTTGAACGACAGCATACTGTGAAAATGAGGCTAGCAGCTATTGAAATATGACTATAAGATGCAATATTTTAATATCTGCAGATGTGCGCACTTTGTGCATTGGGTCTCAGTCTCTCACACATCTTACCAAAAGAAAGGAAGAAGACAAACATTAAGCAAACACTGTCAATGGCCCATATGATGCCAAGATTTTGAAGGCCAACCTGCTCAGATCAGCTAAACATTCTGCCTTTGCACAATAGACCTTCCTCCTTTATTCCTGCAGAAAATCACTGGCACCAAAGCTGTCCTCACACCTGTTGATGCTACTGTGCCAAAAGTATTCCAGGCAAATGAGAGGACAGAAATGGAAATGAATGGCTGGTAGGCACTGCCGACTGCCAACAAGACAGGTTGTATTTCAGCTGGTGAACGAAAAACTCATTAAGACCACTTGGAGTGTCAGTAAATACAACGACCAACAGGAGAATGCCTCCTGCAGTTGCTCTCTGTGTGGACGATCAATCTATTGTCAAGCTATCACTAGCAGGGCCTCCAGTGAACCAGGAGAAACCAATATAGCAGATTTCAGGCACACCCTGTGAGCATGTCCTCTCAAATGGAAAACTAGATGAAGATAGATAACCATGAATGACAAGAGTTCACAAAACCAGTGCTAATCATTGAAACATAACTTGAGGTTTTCACTCTAAGCATAAAGGAAGGAATTCCAAAATGTCCAAATTATTTCTTGCTATCGGGTATCCTTAACAAAACGAATGCAAGCCGAATGCACATAAGCCTTTCTCGGAATACTCATTCACATGGGATGTTTTATGCACACTTACTTATGTGTGCATAGGGGCTCTTTTCAAGCATTCAGCTCAGTATACAGGTGCCAGGGAACATGGCCAGGACAGGGTGTGAGCATCAGACATATGGCCAACTGGTTTGGTCCTGCTCTTATACTCAGTGGGCACATGAGCCCACATGAGCTTGGAAAAGACTATACTATTGTAGTAAATACTGTTCATTAGGAAAGAAGTTGCATTAATTTATTGGAAATTACTGACACATGCGACAGCATGTGAAATTCCAGGCTTATTGTGAGAACCTAGATGAAAAGGATGGTATCCAATATTTGTTGCCACAATATTAATGACGAGGGTTTGAACTAAAACAAAACATGAAAGTTATGAGAATGTGGGCTGAGTCTGCCTGTAGGCTGAAACAGTTGTGCAATTGTTTCACAATAATCTCAAATCCACATGTGTTAATCACTACCATACAAGTTGACTGACTGCAGCAAATCTTTATAGTGGTGCAGACAGAAAGGTGTATAAAAAATCACTAACCGTCTGCAATGAAACATGGCTAGAACCAGAATGAGGCAATGTACTTTATGGTGAATTTAGTAATTATGGAGAACCAGGTGTAACTAATTTAGAATACCAGGGACTTATCAGGGGTTTGGGGTCTGGAGAAGGGAGAATGGAGAGAAGATATCTACAAAGCACCACATAAATGTAGCCCTTCTACTTTAATCCATTTAATCTAAGAGCTCCCCTTGAATGGATGGTAAAGGCTGCTCCAGTAGCTGTGCCTGGTTATGCAGGCAATTGAACAACAATAATAACAAATAGACCAATAGGATTTCCAGAATTGCTGTGGAATATTTTGAATGTGTTGTCAGCTACGTCTACGAAGATTCTAGAATGCTGCTTAATCTGTTTGCTATGACATGCTGGATTATTTTGCTTGGCTGTTCAAAGAATGCGCAAATCAATACCAGGCTTGCTTGTCTTAAATGCTCTCTGTGATTCATTCATTCTGTCTCTCTGCTTTTCAGGCTTGCCCTTTACATGAAAACTGAATGTTTAAAAGAAGCAGGGGTGTGCCAAAATGTTTGCAGTCCCCCACATATTTCAGAAATGGATTTGGGAGGGAACAGTGTTGCATTGTGAACTGGATGGTGCTTTCCACAAGATAATAATAATAAATGAATTTTAGAAACCTATTGTCTTTTCAGATCATTAACTTAAATTGTGGGTCCCCCCCCTTCCAGCTGGAAAATTTTAGGAAGCATCAGCAATTTTTTAATTCCACCCTTTGCTTTGTCACCATCTGCGTGCATCCTATGAGTGACCAACATGCTCTTATCAAGCTTGTTGTGATCATATAGCCTCTTTCTACATTCTTTGCTAGAGTTGTGCACTGACTCCATTCAAATTTTGGATCTCAGTCTGAAATAGGTTGACCAGGATGAGGAGGAGAAGTTCCCACCACTGAGGCCCAGCCCTGCATGATGTGCTGGCTCTGTGAGATACCTATCACAAAACAGTAGTATCATTCTGGAAACACTGTCCTTGAGTGCAATTCAAAGTGTTGGTGCTGACCTTTAAAACCCTAAATAGCGTCAGTCCACTATATCTGAAGGAGCGTCTCCACCCCCATCGTTCTACCCAGACACTGAGGTCCAGCGCCGAGGGCCTTCTGGTGGTTCCCTCACCGCGAGAAGCCTCACCAAGAGAACCAAGCAGAGGGCCTTCTTGGTAGTGGTGCCCTCCCTGTGGAACGCCCTCCCTTCAGATGTCAAAGAGAAAAACAATTACCAGACTTTTAGAAGACATCTGAAGGCAGCCCTGTTTAGGGAAGCTTTTAATGTTTGATGCATTACTGTATTTTAATATTTTGTTGGAAGCTGCCCAGAGTGGCTGGGGAAGCCCAGCCAGATGGACAGGGTATAAATAATAAATTATTATTATTATTATTATTATTATTATTATTATTATTAGACGTCTTCTGTTGAAATCTTTGAATAACTATTGTGAGACTGACCTTTGACGCCTACCTTGAACACATGGATTGACATTCTGTGCCACTAGTATATATGAGCTCTAATAGATTTATTTCTACCTTTTGAATGATATCATTATTCTATTATATATGCTTTAACGGCTCTGTGAGATAGACAGAGGACAGGGCCAACGTGGGTGGGAAGAAAGGGGGAACGGAGCAGAGCACAGCTGAAAGAGTCTTGTTGTGTGTTTTTTAATGCTTTGTGCATCTTGCCGCATTCTAAAATTTATTTGTAAATCTGCCAAAGAAGAAAATAAAATCAAATCAGGATTAAGGGGTTTTCCCAGGACGATGGAGGGTGTGCATGCTATGTCCCGTTGTTGTAGTGCCAGTAGCATTCACTCTTCTTTTCATAGGAAATGCTCTGCATGGGAGGGACAAAATGTGGAGACTGAGGAGGGTCAGTTAGAGGGGAGTGGAAAATGTTCCTATTTTCATCTGAAGAATGTTGAAGGGTATGCTTACATGGCACTTGAATTAAACCCAAGTAATAGAGATTCTTAGGGACACAGGTGGTGCTGTGGGTTAAACCACAGAGCCTAGGACTTGCCGTTCAGAAGGTCAGCGGTTCGAATCCCCACGACGGGGTGAGCTCCCGTTGCTCGGTCCCTGCTCCTGCCAACCTAGCAGTTCGAAAGCACGTCAAAGGGCAAGTACATAAATAGGTACCACTCCGGCGGGAAGGTAAACGACGTTTCCATGCGCTGCTCTAGTTCGCCAGAAGTGGCTTAGTCATGCTGGCCACATGACCTGGAAGCTGTACGCCGGCTCCCTCGGCCAATAAAGCAAGATGACCGCCACAGCCCCAGAGTCGGTCACGACTGGACCTAATGGTCAGGGGTCCCTTTACCTTTAATAGAGATTCTTAAATGCATCAGCCATAGGGCACACTTGGTCAATACATTTATTTCTCTAGTTAATTCCTTTCCTATATGACGTACAGTGGTACCTTGGGTTACAGATGCTTCAGGCTACAGACGCTTCAGGTTACAGACTCCACTAACCCAGAAATAGTACCTCAGGTTAAGAACTTTGCTTCAGGATGAGAACAGAAATTGTACGGTGGCGGTGCAAGGCCCCATTAGCTAAAGTGGTGCTTCAAGTCAAGAACAGTTTCAGGTTAAGAACGGACCTCCAGAACAAATTAAGTTCTTAACCTGAGGTACCACTGTAATGTATTTTTATGACTTAGCTAATTAACCACATTTATGCTCACAGCAACTGCAAAGGCGGGGAATGCCTTTGCTTTGGCAGGAGTTGCAAGTGATTTCCATTCACTGTCCTGCTCTGGTGCATTGACAGGTTCTGCTTAATAACAGCAGAAAGCAAACGAAGGATTGCAGGCTTTATGCTATAAGGAGGCATTTGATGGCAGGAGCTACACTTACAAATGTTCACGCCACAATAAAACAGTCAGTCCCCGAGGTGCCATAGAATGTTTTCCTCTCATAACAATAGTTAACAGTCTACTGCATAATATTCCGCGAAGAGTGTTCTCTCCTCCCGGCTGCTGTTCCTGAATAGCAAGAACAGTCAAAGTTGCAATTTGCTCACCACAATGGAAACCTTATAGCTGAAATTTTTAAGTGAGGTATATGAGTGACCTATTCACAGATGACTTCGGGGACGGAAGCAAAGAACTACAAGGAAAAGAGAGAAAAAACTGCTAGTGTTGTTTGGAGCCAAGAGAATCCACACATTGTATCCTATGGCTACTGTTTTTATTATTTTAAAATTGTACCTTGTGTTTATTACTATTGCTGATTTCACTGGAAACTGATTTGGCACCATTTTGGTGAAAAAAGGTCTACAAATTATACAAAATAAATAAAACACCAGCAGTTAATGTGATGCATTATCTCCTCTCTCACTGTATATAGTAAAATAAAGTCCAACCAGAGTTTTTAAGAGGTTATCTATCAGTTTGTTTGTTTTTATGATGAGTGAGCTCCCCATAGCTCAAAACATATCTATATAGAAATAAGGCAAGCTGTTTTTCAAATTTGGGGAAAATAACTTGCCTTATTTCTGAATCAATCTCTGAATTTTACCTATGCTGCTCCATGAACCCCAACTCATTCCTATTCACTTATCCCCTTTCCAAATCCACCCCATCTATCCCAAAATTTCTTCCTCTTTTTCTCAGACCTAGCCTATGCGGGCAGAATTAACTATGGCAGGCTGAATGAAAGAGGGGGAAAGAAAAGAAACACAGTCAAAGAGGGTGGAGAGATCTTTCTGCATTATTTCCATTTGCCATAACTTATTGATAGCATACTTATCAACTGTCCTGGGAAAAAATGGAACATCCCATTTCCCCTCACAAGAGCACAACAGCCATTTTGGATGCCATGTTCTCATGAGTCAGGGACTGGGCAGAGGCGGAGTGGTGGAGACTGCCTCCCCTTCCTGACCCTTTCAGGAAGGAGGAAGAGGAAGATAGTATAGATTTACAACAGGGGTTTGAGGGAGGTCACAGCTCAGAGGCAGATGAGGGGAAAGGTTTGGAAATAATGGGAGGGGAGGAGGCAGGACCAGAATGACAGCTGACTGACACAGTGTCTTTAGAAAGCATTCTAGATGTCCCCCCTCCCAGAACCAGGCGAGCCTTGAAAGTAAGAGAGCAAAGAGCTCAAAGAGCAAGTAGCAACACCTGTAGAAGTGATGAATAAGGAAGTGGGAGAGAAGGGTGGGGTGAAGATTCACTCAGGACAACGCCATTATCCAAGAGGCTGGGTCTAATAGCCTTTCTTTGTAATATTGAAATAAAAAGGATGGTAAGAAACTTTTCCTTGTCTTTGTACTTTCCTGGGCAACCAGACGGGAGTTGCTGACAGCATTCTGACATCATGTGATTTGGGGCCGTGAGAGCAATCTGTGATCTTGCAAGCTGCCCCAAAGGACACATTTTTGGGCACCATTTCTGAAAAACTCTTTTTCCAGGTCTGCCATCTCATGCCGGTCACATGACTTGTGTGGGAGCACACAGACCTGAAAGGTGGCGTCTCAGTTTTGGGCCACGTCGTATTGGAAGGTATGTTATAGGAATGCCAACTTCAGACATGTGGATGGTGAGCAGCAGAGGAAGAGACTGGGGCAGGTCATGGTGGAAGGACGATTGAGGAATTATTCTCTAACCAGGATTAAAATCCAAATTGAGAATAACTGGTGAGAAAGGACATAATGCTTTGCTTGCGTTTAAGGTGAGCATTACAAGTCCCACAGACTTATATTTCCCAGACCAAAAGTCACAGTGACATCAGTACAGTGCTACCTTGGTTCTCAAACGTAATCCATTCTGGAAGATCATTCGACTTCCAAAATGTTCGAAAACTGAGGCACAAAGGGCTGGCTGCAAATCCAGTTAAGAAAATTGAAAAACATGGAGCGGAAGCAGTTTGACTTATGATGGGGTGTTTTTCCGAGTTTTTGGCATTTGAAAAGTGAAACGTTCGACTTCCAAGACACTCGAAAACCGAGGTACCACTGTAACCATTTAAAATCCTAACAAGAGTGAAGAAATCAGAACCATGGAATGGATCGCTATGTAATAAAGACTCAAATGACCCTCAGAAAGGATGACTCACAAGGTTTTAATTTCTTTCCGTGGACACATTAGTATAAAAAGATGAAATATTATCTTTGGTGCATGCCTTATTATTCTGCCTTGTTCTCACAAGAGATCCAAAATGGACCAAGAAATGGACTGTAATAATGTATTGAGTTGCGACATAACATCATTCACTTTGCTGATTCATTATATACAGTTTTCCAAAGGCCACAAACCACTGATGGCCAGAGATGCGCCGAAACTCCAATGATTGTGCTGCAGAAACCAAAGTAGAAGAGAAATGTTTTCATATCTTTTGCCAGTGTGCAGCAAAGGGAAAAAAGGCATCTGTTGAAAAGGTTGTGACATGCCTGAAGTCTGGCAATATACCAAGGCTATTTTTGAAAGCATTTGTGAGTGAGATTAATGGTCCTATTCTTGAGGTGCCAATACAGTTTGGGCTGTAGCTCACCTTGCTTTTTGTAATCCATGACATAATAACACAAAATATTGTGTTGATCTTCCAAAGAGATCTACTTCTAAGCTAAAAGGAGCGTTCGAAAGAAACAAAAAAGTACAATGCTTTTATTTTATAGTGCCACACACTGCAATTTTCCAAGAGATTTAAAGCAACATTATACATATTGGTACTAATGTCTCTTTAAATCTCTTGGAAAATTGCAGCATATGGCATTGTGAAATAAGAGCATTGTACATTTTTGTTTCTTTCAGATATTCTTTAAGACTGAGAATGGGCATTGTGGATTATATAATTTTATTCTTTCAATAACCTGAACTATAATGGAAGTTAGAATAAATGCCAAATATAATGAAAGTTAAAATACATAATGGGATAAGAATACACCCAGATAGGTCCCCCCTCCAATTGAATTTCCTCAGAAATTGGTACACTATATTAGTTGTTTAAAAAAACCAATGTTAGAAGCTCAGCTCAAATCTATATTGCAGGTCAATAAAGGTAGCGCTAGGGATAAGGGGGGAGGACACGGAAAGAAATCCACTGAGCCTAGGGCTTGCCGATCAGAAGGTCAGAGGTTCGAATCCCCGCGACGGGGTGAGCTCCCATTGTTCAGTCCCTGCTCCTGCCAACCTAGCAGTTCGAAAGCACGTCAAAGTGCAAGTAGATAAATAGGTACCGCCCCGGCGGAAAGGTAAACGGCCTTTCTGTAAACAAGCATTTTGGTTTCCCTGAGAATGTCCTGGTCCTCAAACACTCTGCACTTCAATCGGGAGAAAGCCGCACTTGCAGAGCTTAGGCGATGCTGGATTTCGGCATCAGTGTTGGCACTTGTGGAAAGATAACTGCCTAGGTAAGAGAAGTGATTGACATTTTCCAACTTTATACCATTGAGTTGGATTTGTGGTGCTGCAGAGGGGTTATTTTGTATTGATTCTGAAATAATTGAATTGTAAAAGCATGCATTCGACCTAAACAGAAAATATATCAGGGTTTGCTGATCTGATGTCTGAGGTGCCATGGAAGTATTCCTGTTGAGTCCAGCAGTGTTTCATCAGGTTCCCCATGCTATGGAGCATCTATCTGAAATAGTTGAATCTGTTATCAGGAGGTTTGGAATGAGGTGTCACCAATGCTATTTTTCTAGAAAAAGAGGTGCCGGAACTCACCATAAATGCCTCCCTTGTTCTCTTACAGCAGCAATGGCACCTACCTGAGAGATGCTGGAACCCATCTGACAACTGAGTTCCCATGAGTTCCTGCTGGAAAAAAGCTCTGGGTGTCACCAATATGCAGACAACAATACAACTTTATCTCTCTGTTCTATCTGTTGCTTGGAGGGTTCATCACTTGCTCAAGGCTACCAGATGTCCCTAGTCCACTGTCAACCCACTACACACCCTGGGTTAGATTCTCCAGATGGAAGTTAGCCATGAAATTACTTCCTACTGGTTTCAAGTATTGCTAACTTAAGTTCCATCTATTTCAACTGGAACGAAGTGTGACTTACAGTGAAGACCAATGTGTGTTTACCTGGAAGTAAATCCGACTATTGTGCCACGGATTGACAAACAGCAACAGTCTGGAAAAAGTGTAATGCTTTTAGTAAAAGGGAGTATGATAAAATGAGCCTCATTTATTCCTCTTGGAACCTTGACCTTTTGATTCAGATAGAATAGTTGTGATATTATACTTTTTAATTGGTAGATTAAAATCTATGATTAATTTTTCAGAGCTATAACACATTGTCCTGATCAGAATGAATCATAATTACATTTTTGGCTTACTTTAAAGTCGGATATGATTCCTTTCAAGAGGGATTGTATCAATAAAAATTAAAACTGGAGAAAGTTTCAAAAGTCAAGCTAGGTTATCCAACTAGATCAGAAATTAGATTCGCCTCAGTTTTATTTTCATGAGGAAATTTCCACAATACAATAATATTACAATATGTATTTTCTCTGCCACCTATTAACTTTTGAGATGATTGGTAGATTACATATTGTATTGTATAATCACTGCACATAACGTAATTACTTAGATAATTACTTACTTGAGAAATTATATTGCAAATATTTATTTTCTGGGAGCAAAACATACTGGCATAGAGGGGTATTCTTTATCAAGAATCTTAAGGCTTTTTTGATATGCTTAGTAATAAAATAATCATAATGTAATAGAAAGTGACCACTGCCAAGAATGTAATGCAGTTACATTCCCATAGCCCAGGGCAATTTTTCATTTCCATTTCCCATCGGTCAGCTAAATCTGGCATTGTATGCCATATTGTATGCCATATTGTGATGGCAAGGAAGATAATTCAAGTGCTCCAATCCCAATGAACTTGAAACAGAAATATAAACTTGGCTAACAAGGTCACACCACATTTTTGTTTGAAATGAAGGCTGGATTCAATTTACACAGCAGTGTATTAGCTAGCAATGAGAAAGCAATATAAATATTGTAACAATTCTAATATAATATATTTATTTTTAAAAAACTCATCTTGCCTCCCTGCAGCTTTAAGGTGGCTTATATCACTAATTAAAATGACTATAAATGCAGCAGTGTTGCAACTGTAAATATATGATATAGGCAAGGATCCAGCAAAACTATTAGTATAAAGGAAACATTGTCTACATGGGTGGAAGTTTCTTTGACATTTACACTGCAATTGCGTGTGAGAACTGAAGAGGCAAGCCACTGTTCTGCAGCTTGCCTCTTTAGTTTGATGACCTGATTTGGAGGCATAGTAAAAGAAATGTCTAGATACATGCACAGTTCCTGTCCTCCTTCCACATGGCACATAGTTTTGTTGGATCATGATATTCAAATATAGAGAGAGATGAGATTTAATTAAACGGCGAACAGTTGTACACTTCATGCATGACATTCTATGAACATTTATCAGGATCCGACCATTTGATCCAATGTGACTTCATGTGCATAGGTCCAGATCGTGTATCCAGTCACTTAAAGCTTAAGAAATTTTTTTACAGTATCTACACATCATCTTGAAGGGAAAATAGAGAGAATACTACAGTATACAAGGTTCACATACAGGGTTCAGGTAGGTGCCCTGGATTGGTTGTTGTGTGTATGCATGTGTGTGTAAAGGTAAAGGGACCCCTGACTGTTAGGTCCAGTCGTGGATGACTCTGGGGTTGCGACGCTCATCTCGCTTTACCGGCCAAGGGAACCAGCGTACAACTTCTGTGTCATGTGGTTGCATGACTAAGCCGCTTCTGGCAAACCAGAGCAGCAAACAGAAACGCCCTTTACCTTCCCGCCGGAGCGGTACCTGTTTATCTACTTGTAATTTGACGTGCTTTCGAACTGCTAGGTTGGCAGGAGCAGGGACTGAGCAACGGGAGCTCACCCCGTCATGGGGAATCGAACCGCCGACCTTCTGATTGGCAAACCCTAGGCTCTGTGGTTTAGACCACAGAGTCACCAGCGCCCTGCATGTATGTGTACACACCCCTAAAACTCACAAATGACACTGCCCACACGAGAATCACAATTTTTTCATTTGAATTCCTGAGTAGGGCACACCTCACACACGTGTGTGTGTGTGTGTGTGTGTGTGTGTGTGTGTGTGAGAGAGAGAGAGAGAGAGAGAGAGAGAGAGAGAGAGAGAGAGAGAATACCATAGCTCACCCATAGTGATGGCTCAAGAAGAGCCTGTGATATGACATTCATGACTCATCTAGTCCAGCATCCTGTTCCCATATTGGTAGCCAGATGCTGTGAGGAGGCATTTGTCAGCTTTTTATTTTGCCTAGCTGGCCTAGAACTTTGTCTCTTGTCCCCACCATTGGTCCCAGTTCTTCCTGACCTACAACTTCCACCATGAAGACAGAGACAAAAAAAATGCATTCAGCTTCTTTGCAATCTCCTTATCATCTTACAGCACACCTGTTATCCAAAGTCCAACCAATTCACTAGCCAGCTTCCTGTTAATAATGTATTTTCCTGTCCTGTTATTAATGTATTTTATTTTGTTGTTGTTGGTGTTGGTCTTTATGTTTTTGCTAATGTGCTCCTCAAATTCTTTTTTAGAACCCCATACTGTCATCTAGCATTTTGTTTCTCAAACTTTGTGTTCCCGTTTGCTCTCCTCATTTGGAAAATACCTCCATGTTCTAAAGGAAGCCTTCTTGCCTCTAATAATGTCTGTGGTTCTGCTCCTTAACCATCTATGCATCGCCTTATCCCTAAAGGTAAAGGGACCCCTGACCGTTAGGTCCAGTTGTGGACGACTCTGGGGCTGCGGTGCTCATCTCGCTTTACTGGCCGAGGGAGCCAGCGTTTGTCCACAGACAGCTTCTGGGTCATGTGGCCAGCATGACTAAGCCACGTCTGGTGAACCAGAGCAGCACACAGAAAGGCCATATACCTTCCCGCCGGAGCGGTACCTATTGATCTACTTGCACTTTGACGTGCTTTCGAACTGCTAGGTGTGCAGGAGCTGGGACTGAGCAACGGGAGCTCACCCCGTTGCGGGGATTCAAACCGATGACCTTCTGATCGGCAAGCCCTAGGCTCTGTGGTTTAGACCACAGCGCCACCCGCGTCCCCATTGACAATATAGACTTTTTTTTTTTTAAAAAAAGTAATATAATACTAGCAATGGCAAATTTTACTTGCTTATTTTTTTTTTGGACAAAACTATATCTTGTCACGCTGGTTTCAATATGAATTAGTCATACCTGGCTGGATTGAGGCCAATGCCCAAAACATTTCTACATACATCTGCCCCAAACTGAGTAAAAGTTAGAGACTTTTTATGACACTGGTGTTAAGGTTTTTGTCTTATCTTCAGCTTGGTCTTTGAGGCTTAGGCACTTCAGTTTCATATTAAATTTGACTGCTGAACTTTGTTGAACTGTTGTATTTTGTGGGGTTGACTTTAGCTGGCAGACTTCAAGACATCAGTGCATGTACGATGTGCACCACATGCATTTCTTGGTGTAAGATAAATAGGCAGGCAGAGGATGTTAAAGAAAAGATAGTACTGAGCTCCGTGAAATTACATTGAGTGACAGCGGCAGAATACTGATCCATCTGGCAATTTTAAACAATGTGTCTGGCAATTTACGGGCAGTAATTCTGCCAGCCTTGACAAAAGGCAGAAATATTTCTTATCGCTTCTGAACAAGACACCTGCAAGCCCAGATCAAGCTCTTATAAATCTAGCTGCAGAGTCAGTGAGCAATCTGCCCAACGCGTATACAGCCTATTGACCTTTAAAGAAGTGGGAAAGGCCACAGACAAATCGTAAAAAACCCCACATAAATTATCTGTAACTTTGACATATGTCAATGATAAACTATCTCCTTTTGGTTTATGTTTCAAATCTTCCTGTTCATGTGGTACTTTTAACATTCTATCGGCTAATTAATGAGAAGGAGAAAGAGAGAGGGAGATGTCTAAAAGTGTATTGACAAAACTGCAGCACGGTGTAGTGGTTAGAATGCCATGTTAGGGGGACTGGTCCAAGCCCCTCCTCACCTTTGAAGTTCACCGAGGAATATTGAGCCTGTCATGAATTCTCAGCCTAACCCACCTGAATGGTGGTTGTGAAAAAGGGATGTGGGAGCTATAGTTCTGTTTTCTAGTTGATTATCACCATCCTATTTTATTTTCAAAGCACCCAAGGATGCTAGACACTGTACAGCAGTAACTGACATCACAGAGCCCAGTCTGCAGAAGAGGAAAACATGCAAATAAAGTTACCCTGACAAGTGAAACTTCGTACCTGCGTGACTTTCCCCTCACAAAGTACAAAAAGAGGAAACCCGTGTTATTACAATTATGTGCTATTGCTTCCTCCGTTGTTTTTAAAACTATCACAGAAAAGAGTTTAAAATATGATTTGGTTGTGTGTGTATGTATCTTTGTACATTTTTACATAAAATGTAAATATATTTTTGTGTGTACCGAAAAATTTGTTTCCTTCGGTAGACTTTCTTCAAAATTAGCTTTTTTGTGTAATGCAGATTGGAAAATAGGATGAATTCATTTGATTTGTTTCTTCACAAGCAGTTGATTGGAAACATAGTGAATCTAAGACCACAGCTATTTAGCTGTCTGGATCAATATTCTCAATCCCCTTTGCAATTAAAAAAATAATTCAGATCAGGTTATTATGAAGTTTCTCTCCTCTTTTCCAACGAGGATGAGTTTAACATTTTTAATATTTTCTGACCAGATAAATTGACAGAGCCTGATTTCATGCCAGGCAATTACATCTATGGTGAACAGTGATATACATGGCTCTTTGTAGATTGCCTTCTACATTAAATTTCCTCCTTGTGTGTGTTCCTGCTTGATTTCTTCATTGCTGCTGACAGCCTGATGACTCTTAATACTGTTCTTCCCTTCCATTTCTCTCAAATCTATTTTCTTGTCAGCTTATTACCATGCCTTGCTATATCTGCCTCATTTCTTGTGGTTCTTTACTTAGGAATTTACCAATATATTTGAATCTGCCGTGAACTCTATTTGCACTCTATTAGCCAGGTACTTAAATGACTGCAGCCTTACTGAATCAGATTACATTTCACATTGTCCTTTATTATTTAATGAGACTTCTAATTTATAATCATGAAAACTTCCATAAAGCATTATCTACGGGAACTTTTGTCTTCTGTCTTCCTTCCTTTCCTTTAAGCATACGGGAAATAAATTAAATTGTGTTGGATGATTTTCTTTCCTTTCTATAAACAGCTTTTACAATAAATGTGGAACCTCTGGGGACACAGATAGTCCCCAGAAATTGTTTTAAAAAATGGTATAATCATATGATAAAATCTTATTTTAAAAGTTTGTTCAATGGCCAGTTCGACATCCCATCAAGAATGGGATCTGAACAGAGGAAACCTTGAACTCCAGGCATGGAAGTGTTAAAACCAGGAGTGTTTGTGAGCTTTTTCTGTTTTCAGACTTCCCACTGGCATCTAGTTGGACATTAGTGAGAATGGGATGCTGAACTAGATGGGGCCATTGGCCGGGCTGAGCAACATCTTCTTATGTTGTGTGTTTCCATCTGACAGCTGATTGTAGACTCAGTGCTGGTCAGGCATACATGTTTTTTCGGTGTCTGCACAACATCAGCCTCATCAAAAAGCAATCTCATTCCCCACCCCTAACCCAACCCATATTTACTATTCATATGTTTGTCTGTCTGTTTTTACTTATCAGATTTTCTGTGGCAATAGTAAAACTGGATTAAATGGGAAAATAGTAATATAGGTTGCATGTTGTTGTTGTTGTTGTTGTTGTTGTTGTTGTTGTTGTTGTTGTTGTTGTTAATTTGTACCCAGCCACTCTGGGTGGCTTCCAACAAAAGATTAAAAATACATTAAAATGTCAGACATTAAAAACTTCCCTCAACTTCCTATCATTATATAGATAATGCCATGTCAATATTGTGTATAATTTGTGCGCATGAAGAGCATCAAGTCCATAATATACTGCTGTGTGGAAGTGGTGAGTGTTTGCAGACTCCATTTGAAACCCATGTCAGGGGTGCAGACAGATTAGCTGGAGGGCAAAGCAAAGGCAAAGGCACATCAAAACAGATGTGCCCAGATATCTCAAAGAAAGTGCAAAATTTAGGAAATATGCAGCATTGGCATAACAGGATGAGCTCACAAAACATTCTTAAGGATTCAGGCTATTTATAGGGCTACTGGGGCATAGCCCTCCCAATGATAATGCAAATATATTTTAACTCCCCCCCCCCCAAAAAAAAAGAAAATCTCAAAGTGACACACTCTTTCCTGTCCCACATATTACTTACATTTCATAGTATTTCTATGGTAAAAGGTTTCCTCCCATGTGTTTCTAGGAACCAGGCAGAGTGGCACCTGCTCTGTGGAACACCCTCCCATCAGATGTCAAGGAAATAAGCAACTATCCTCCTTTTAAAAGACATCTGAAGGCAGCCCTGTTTAGGGAAGTTTTTAATGTTTAATGCTGTATTGTGTTTTTAATATTCGATTGGGAGTGGCCCAGAGTGGCTAGGGAAACCCAGCCAGATGGACGGGGTATAAATAAATTATTATTACTATTGTTGGAAGAATTCCAGTTTTTTTAGCCCTGGTTGAGGAGCATCCCGCTCCTTCTTCCTGTTATGAGAGCCATCTACATTGATTGAGGATGACTCAGGCTATTCCAGCCCTATCAAATCATACCTATGTTCTGAGCATGCTCAGAGCTGTTCCCCTGAAAGCCAACTCCTTATAGCTTTCAGAATGTTCTGTTAACCAGAGAAACAGTGGGGGGTTGGATCCTGTGGTTTAGAGGCTGCCCTTGAAACACGCCCAACATGCCTGGTCCTACTCGCCACCAGTGGATCACCAAGGAACTTTCAGCAAGCGAAGAACCAGGAGTTCATCCATGGTTTTAGGTGCCATCCGACCAAGATAATGGTGCTTACATTTTAAAGACTCCCTGGTCATCCTCTGGCCAGATTAAAGTTGAGGTCAAACACTTGTTCAGTTGCCTCATGAAAGGAATCCTTCTCAGCCAGCAGCCTCAATATTAGACTTCTGCAGCTAAGATCCTTTTCGAGCAAAAACAGACCAATTTGCGCCATCCAAAATGTTTGCGCTAGCAAAAGTAAAATGAGAGAAGGTAACAAGTGCCATGCTTTGAAACAGCTCGTCTGGTGCAACCCTGAAGTTGAGCCCACAACCCATCAGCTCTGGCCTCGCCAACAGATGTCACTGTAGTCAGAAGGAATTAATTGGTAGGATTAGTGGGCTCAAGAAGTAACATAGAGCTCTGAGCCATCAGATCTGAAAATAGATGTCTCTGTAATAGCATATGTTCAGATCTTAGTCCCTCTGTCACAGGCCAGGAATTGCTGCAAAGTTCCAACAGCAGGCAGATTTGTAAAAATAACAAAAAGTGGGGGAAATGTACGTGAAAGCAGTGGAACTTACTGAAGCCCATCAAAGCAATCGGCAGCACTCTGCTGTTAATTTTATGAATGAGTTAACTGTGAAAACAAAATCTGTTCATTCATTATGTGTATTTCCCCAAGGCATAATTTAGAAAAAAGTAGATCTTGCCATTGACCCAGTGTGTGGGAAAATAATCCCAGTAAAGAAATGAAAAATATAGTAGCATAATTTTGTTAGATAGGAGCCTTTAAAATTCCCATTTATTTATTTATGAACTTTGCCCCAACTCTGCATAACCCTTTCTCCCGACATTGATATAATCTTCATTTTCCAACTTTCAGAAATAGTCATTTCCAAAAGAAACTGAGAGACAGAACAAAGATTTTGAATGGACCACTGAAATTAGCACTGGGCATTGGTAAAGTGTATGGTGACTTCTGAATCTCTTACAATGAGCTAAGATATTTGGTTTTGTAAGATTGTTATTCAAAAATTTGGATAGTTTGTACAATTGTATTTTGTTTGTAAAAAAAACAGCGGGAGAAAATGGCAATTGGCATGGAGAGCAAGATGCCAGAGTCAGTATATTTCCACAATACTGGTTCCATCACTGAAAAAACCCAAATAATCAGACCGTGGCAAAACTAGCCAGGTTTCATTTGTTTGACTTAATGCCCTTAACAGGGCAGTGGAAGAGAAGCTGGTTTTGCAGATAATCTCATCCAGTTTTGTTTAGTATTTTATATGTTAGTGGCAAAACCTTAACACTTGCTTGGTAGTTAATAGGCAGCCGGTGCAGATTCTTTTGAACTGTTGTGATATAAAGGGCATCACTGGACCACAGTATCCTGTGCCAGCCGTAGACAGGACCAGTTGTAGGGGGGGATGCTCCACAAAGAGAGCATTAAATTGTCTAAACATGAGGCTACCTGGGCATGTGTCACTGTGGGCAAAGGGCACAGTTGCTGCACCAGCCAAAGCTGGGCTTCCATTGACATTTCTGGTTCCAAGAGCACTCCTAAACTGCATAGCTTTTCCTTCAGAGGGAATGCAAGCCCATTTAGAACAGGCAAGCCCCCAGTTCTCAGAACTGGGAGCCTATCTCGCACAGTTTGTCTGTCTTAGCAGGATCCAGCTCCTGTCTGCGGTTGTTTGGCAGATGCCCATTTATTTTAGGGTACGACAGCTCTCTGGCCATGATCAAGGGGTAAAGGAAGTTTACTAGTAGCTGAGGAAACAGTTTCAGCACAGACATTAATATCACTTATATTGTATGAATGTCTTCTTCACGATGTCTGGAAAAGCCATTGCATAATGGCAGAAGAAACAGTAGTATTTCAGAACGGATGATTGAAAACAAAGCTGCAGCAACTGCAAGATTCTCAGAGGTTTGAAAGAGAAGAAATAGGCCCACTGAGAATGGATTTTATAGTAAGATTACAGCTGAAGTGATCAAAGGTGCAATGTGCATGGGATTAGTAACCTAGTAGATATTATTCGTGATTTGTTGTAGATCTCGCACATGTGTTTAAGGTTAAGGCAGGAAGTTTTATTTAAATTAAGTCCTTAAGTAAGACTTTGCAAGCATTGGACCTGTAACATTAATGTAAAATAAAACAAAAGATCTAAAGCATCCCAACCTACGCATTACTTCATCTTTTAAAAATGTCAGCATGGGCCATCTTTCAAAATGAAATGCATTAAAATAAACCATAGTTTTGCCAAAACAGAGGCTTACCTTTGTGGCAAGATTTGCAGTGACAAGGGAAATGCCATTGGCTGCATCGTGAGCTTTTGTGGACCAACTTGTTGCATGCTTCTCACACTATTTGATGGAAGATGCACTGAAAATAGCACAACAGAAGCCCAGGGCTGAAAGAGACCTGAAGAGAGCCTAGTACAATTGCCTGTCCAATTTTAAAACTTTTCTGTAAATTAATTTGCATCTTCCTGATTACAGGGGAGCACAAACAGGAAGACAGAGAGAACAAAATTATCTACATCTATCTATCTATCTATCTATCTATCTATCTATCTATCTATCTATCATCTATCTATCTATCTATCTATCTATCTATCTATCTATCATCTATCTATATCTATCTATCTATCTATCTATCTATCTATCTATCTATCTATCTATCTCTATCTCTATCTCTATCTCTATCTCTATCTATCTATCTATCATCTATCTATCATCTATCTATCATCTATCTATCATCTATCTATCATCTATCTATCTATCTATCTCTATCTATCTCTATCTATCTATCATCTATCTATCTATCATCTATCTATCTATCTATCTATCTATCATCTATCTATCTATCATCTATCTATCTATCTATCTATCTATCTATCTATCTATCTATCTATCTATCATCTATCTATATCTATCTATCTATCTATCTATCTATCTATCTATCTATCTATCTATCTCTATCTCTATCTCTATCTCTATCTCTATCTCTATCTCTATCTATCTATCTATCATCTATCTATCATCTATCTATCATCTATCTATCTATCTATCTCTATCTATCTCTATCTATCTATCATCTATCTATCTATCATCTATCTATCTATCTATCTATCTATCTATCTATCTATCATCTATCTATCTATCTATCATCTATCTATCTATCTATCTATCTATCTATCATCATCTATCATCTATCTATCTATCTATCATCTATCTATCATCTATATCTCTGGTTTTTCTTCTCATCTTTTTGTCAGAATTTCCAGATAATAGACCATAAAACAAATATGGATGTAAACATCAGTGATGGTCCTTTGTCTTTTCACATTTATAGTACCTGCTACTGCCAGCTGGTTTTGTCACTGTCTCCACAGCAAATGTAGGGTGAAGGACCCTTCCAAAAAGGGGGGAAAGGGAAATCAATAGCCATTATCTTTGTTATTTGCCATCATCATAATCCATCATCTGCTGTTGTTTCACACCATGTTTTCTTTGCCAAGTGTGGGTGTGCAATTCACTGCTGATGAATAGCTGTAAATTACTGTTCCAGCACTGCTGAGTTTCTGCTGGCCAATACAGTGGGATCCTGAAAAGTTCACCACAGTGGGATTTTAAAGAGCTTCTCCTCTGCTCTTTCATTATTTTAACACTCTTGCTATACAGTGCCAGAATAATTACTCCAAAGAAAGGCATGAATGAGAAAATGTATAAAAGCTGAGTGCTTCCCTCCGCAACTCTTCATTAAACTCTTATTGAGCCTTTATAATATCCAGGCTATACCTACTGCATTGCATCCTAGATTAGACCATCCTGTGGAGAAACTCTCTGGGTGGAGAATTCAAGGAGTTGGATCTCCTGTATTTCTGAGAGTTCCCCCAAAGAAAATTAAACGATTCCCAATTTAACCCTCATGAAAACAAATATACCTGGGAACAAAATAAGGGTTTCGATCTGGGGACGTGGAGCTGACAAAAGCCATGATTAGACACAGCCTTAGCGCAGCCATCTGCAGCTGAAAAACAACAGTTCTGTATATGACAATCTCACTGCTATAGCAAATAGGGCTTTTGCATGATAACAGCCACGTTTCAGAACAATATATGTAACATATACCACATATATATATATATATATATATATATATATATATATACCACATACATACCACCTGTGGCGTTCCTTTCCACCCACTTTGTTTTATTTATACTTGTGTATGAGGTAACAAATAGCATGTTGTTGTTTAGTTGTTTAGTCATATCCGACTCTTCGTGACCCCATGGACCAGAGCACGCCAGGCACTCCTGTCTTCCACTGCCTCCTGCAGTTTGGTCAAACTCATGCTGGTAGCTTCAAGAACACTATCCAACCATCTTGTCCTCTGTTGTCCCCTTCTCCTTGTGCCCTCCATCTTTCCCAACATCAGGGTCTTTTCCAGGGAGTCTTCTCTTCTCATGAGGTGGCCAAAGTATTGGAGCCTCAGCTTCAGGATCTGTCCTTCCAGGGAGCACTCAGGGCTGATTTCCTTAGGAATGGAGAGGTTTGATCTTCTTGCAGTCCATGGGACTCTCAAGAGTCTCCTCCAGCACCATAATTCAAAAGCATCAATTCTTCAGCGATCAACCTTCTTTATGGTCTAGCTCTCACTTCCATACATCACTACTGGGAAAACCATAGCTTTAACTATACAAACAAATAGCATAGGTGATGCCAAATTTTGACTTAAGTAGGTCTCTATCATAGATTATATACGTCAGAAGCACACTTTCCTCCTCCCTAGATTATTTCAGTTTCAGTTTTCCAGTTTAAAAATAAGAGGAACTTCTTGATGATCCGCTAAACGCCTGAGTAGAACACAGTAAACAAATTTCCTCTAGCATTTCATTGATGAAAATAATGTCACTCTGTGTACTCGGTGTATCCAGCCTCTGCTGAATTATAAAATTACTACCGAATAAGTATATAAAAGTTCCTTATACAATGAGATACCATAAAAGCACCCTTTCCTTTCTTTCCATCTTCTAAGGTTTTCAGTGGCATGAAATGATATTCTAGTCCTCATGAAGAGCTGCCCCATGCTAGTGTCTTAGGACAGGGATAAGTTCAATAGAAGGGGAAGAAATGGAGGCAGTGAGAGATTTTACTTTTTTGGGCTCAATGATCACTGCAGATGGTGACAGCAGTCACGAAATTAAAACACACCTGCTTCTTGGGAGAAAGGCGATGGCAAACCTAGACAGCATCTTAAAAAGCAGAGACATCACCTTGCCAACAAAGGTCCGTATAGTTAAAGCTATGGTTTTCCCAGTAGTGATGTATGGAAGTGGGAGCTGGACCATAAAGAAGGCTGATCGCCGAAGAATTATACTTTTGAATTATGGTGCTGAAGGAGACTCTTGAGAGTCCCATGGACTGCAAGAAGATCAGACCTATCCATCCTTAAGGGAATCGGCCCTGAGTGCTCATTGGAAGGACAGATCCTGAAGCTGAGGCTCCAATACTTTGGCCACCTCACGAGAAGAGAAGACTCCCTGGAAAAGACCCTGATGTTGGGAAAGATGGAGGGCACAAGGAGAAGGGGACGACAGAGGTTGGACAGTGTTCTCGAAGCTACAAATATGAGCCTGACCAAACTGCGGGAGGCAGTGGAAGACAGGAGTGCCTGGCGTGCTCTGGTCCGTGGGGTTACGAAGAGTCGGACACGACTAAACGACTAAACAACAAAGTTCAATACCAGGCAGCCACAACAGGAAACAAATTAACTTGGCCTCCACACAGTTGTCATTTCATGTTGACAAAACTGTATTTGGCTTGTCAGTATGATGAGGAGAGAGAGAATCAAATCATGGTTGACTTTCCTCTTAGAAGACACATTTCCTAAGACTATGTTAAGACATTACAAAAGTAATGTATCAGCTGGAGAGCAAGAATATCAAGGATTAAAACAACCGCAACTAAGGGAGAGGGAGATTGGGGGTGGGGTGGGAAGGCTGTTTTCTGTATTTTTCATACTGAGAAAAAATAAAATGTTGTTTTTTTCAGACAGATAGCTTAGCCTATTTAGGGCATGATATCTATGAGAAAGCACTGAGGCTTTAAGCTTTCAGTCACAGCTGCCACAAGATGATGTACGGAAAAAGTGATCATTGATAGCTTGCAGCAAAAGTCCCCTCATCTAGCTAACCTTACCAGGTCACCCACTGTATGAAGCATGTCTCTGCATTTCTACAGAGATCTCCTTTGCCATGTAGGAAATAACACTGCAGGCGCCATGCATATAACAGAATGGAAAGGTGGCACATTAGAAAGAACATTAGAAAGTTTTGCCTAGAAGTAACAACCCAGATTGGAATGATTAACAACTTGGGAGTTGCTGCGTCATTAAACTTCAGACGATAGACTTGGAGAATGGAATCAGGGAAAGCTGCGCTGGCAAATAGACAGGTGAAATATATATATACACACAAATAAAGCTGTATTAGACTGACAAAAGGATATATGATTTCTGACATGACTGAGAATCACAGAGCCAGGGATGGAGAACTTTAAGCGTTAAGATTGGGATGTGGAAAATATGAAAACAATGAGAAGAGGCAGGGCTGAAGATTTGGAGATATGCTTCAGAGGTCCAGACTATGGGGAGCCCAGAAAAAATAATAATTACTATTTGGATTATAATTTGGCCTTTTTTATTTTAGTTTCTTGTTTTTAATGGGATTATGATTGGATATGTTGATTGGCTGTTTTTACTGGGAAATCAATAAAAATGATTTTTTAAAAATAAGTTTTGCCTAGAAGTAGATGGTGAAGTTCAGTTAATCAAACTCAGATGCCTGATGGGTGTGATAGGAGAAAATCTAAATAGATAAATATATGTTAAATGTGAAAGGGCAAACCATTTATTGATCCAGGAGATTCCTGCAATTGCATGAAGCCCAGGGCTTAGCCAACTGTTCTCCCTTGAACATTTTTGGAGTGAAAGGGGTTACAAAGAGCCCAAACGTTTCCCACAGGACTGCCCCAAGTTAACATATGGTCTTGTTCTTTGCTGCTGCTTTTGCACAATTTTTTCTTTGACTTCCTCATTTCTCTTGCCAGGTAACATGGTTACATGGTCAGATTTGGATACATGATGATGCCGCTCAAACCAGCATTGCGATTCCTTCATTTGCTTTCAGTGATGTTACCAAACAGAGGCTACATAATGGCGTTATGAGAAAGAAGGAAGATGTCAATGTAATAGCTAATCAGGTCATATAGAGGTTTGACTGCTATGTGGATGGCAGGCTGTCTATAAGGGGAAAGCAAGGACTGTGTGTCTTTTCACCCCAGTGGCGCTATAAAATGTTGAAAAACTCCTGCGTTGGAGAAAGGGGAAAGAATTTTCAGTGTGTGTGTGTGTGTGTGGAGTTTGGCTGAGCCCCACCATCTCAACCCCAGCCACAGCAAAACACTTTGGAAGTGCATCTCACCACACTATAGATGTTTAGAAGATATACGACATGAAATATGATCTAGATAACTATGTGCCTGAATGATCCTAGCTTGCGCTCCTTTTATGGCTTTCCAAGTGAGGGTCTTTTAGAACACGCTGCTGTGACTGAAGGCTCAGAAGGCCAGAAGAACACATATATTCATTCACGCAGACCGTGCTGCTGAAACGACCTTCCCCGTTACAAGTAAAAGGTTTAATAAATCAATAAATAATAAATGTGTTGATCTTTAAGGTGCCACAGGACTTGTTGTTGCTTTTGCTGGGGGAAAAAATTTAACCAGGCTACGCCTCTGGAAAACGTAAAAGGTTGTAACGTTGCTGACATATTGTGAGTCTCAACATCCCTTCAATGGCCACTAGGAATATTGATCATGTCAGCTCTGTGTGTTTCGGACACAGGCTACTTGTCATGGAAATACCTTTCCTTATTTTTTTTTAAAAAAGCTTCTCCATGGCAAATGTAATGTGTGATCCTGATCTAAGGTAAGAAAACCTAGAATTCTGACTTTGAGGCCTACAAATTCAGCAACTATATAAAATGCACATACAGTAACTGGAATCACACCTTCTAATATTTCTTCAGTGAAAATAGGGACATCCTATTCCATAGCAGGTGGCGCTGTGGGTAAAAGCCTCAACGCCTAGGGCTTGCCGATCGAAAGGTCGGCGGTTTGAATCCCTGCGGCGGGGTGCGCTCCCGTCGTTCGGTCCCAGCGCCTGCCAACCTAGCAGTTCGAAAGCACCCCCGGGTGCAAGTAGATAAATAGGGACCGCTTACAAGCGGGAAGGTAAACGGCGTTTCCGTGTGCGGCTCTGGTTCGCCAGAGCAGCGATGTCACGCTGGCCACGTGACCCGGAAGTGTCTTCAGACAGCGCTGGCCCCCGGCCTCTTGAGTGAGATGGGCACACAACCCTAGAGTCTGGCAAGACTGGCCCGTATGGGCAGGGGTACCTTTACCTTTACCTTTATTCCATAGCAGCAACAACAATTCTACTTTTTATATCACACCCATCTGGCTGTGCTGCCCCAGCCATTTTGGTCAGCTTCCAGCATATATAAAAACAAAATAAAACATTAAACAGTAAAAAAAACAAAAAAACAAAAACACTTGTCTAATAAGGGCTACCTTCAGATGTCTTCTAAAGGTTGTATCTCCTTGAGTGGGGGGGGGGTAGGTGTTGCATAATTCCATACCCTCCAAAATTTCTCCAATGGAAATAGTGACGTCCTACCATACCGTCCAACATCTCTCCAATGAAATTAGGGTTGTCCTAAGGAAAAGCAAGACAGCTGTAGGATCTGCTGGAATATATTTTGTTAATTAGAAAATTATCTTTATTATCATACTTTATTATCATACTGCTTTATTATCATACTATCTATTGGCATAGTATGGTGTTTTCTCTCTCATTTAAATATCTAGTGGTAAAGAACAACATAGAGACCCTGGGACTGGTAACAGAGGCAGAAGACAGAGTATGTAGAAGGGAGTTACAAGTAGGGTGCAAAGTGCCTTCTTTTTTGCTGAAAAAATACTCATCACGCTCCCTGTCCAGCTTCTAAGCTTTGAAAAGATATTGGCAACAGTGATCCATTCGGATAAAAGGAGCATTTATGGCTTTCTGAATAAAGTCAAAAGTAAAAGAATAGAATACATTTGACGGAACAGAGAGAGAGTGAAGAATATGTGGCATACAAGGGAAAAGCACAAATGCATACCTGTCATTAAATAAAACATGCCCCTCTCTTATAGGTTCTCTGCCATTTGTCCTTACAATAAAATACATCCTTTTCATATAGCCAGTCTGCCATTTTGACGGTCTGCTCTTGTAAACCTTTGAAAGCTTTTGAATGGAGATACACGACCTGAACTTCCAATCCATTTCTTTTGTTAGGGTTGTAAATTTCAGACTTGGCCCCTGCTGAACCCTGTAAATTCAGTTTTACATAGAGCTCTTCTTCTCATGTTTAAAAGATACTTTAGTAAAAAATCAGATATCCTTATCTTCCCACGCTGTGTGCATTCCAGGTTCTCTTTTGAGCAAAACAGTCACATGCAACTGGTTTATTCATTCAGTCATGGTGAGTGAGATATCGCGCACACACACACACACACACACACACACACACACACACACAACTTGTCATTGTATACCCACCTGGCAGAATCGGGGTAGAAATCTAACAGGACAAAAGTAAACAACCCAAAACTACCCCCACACCTCCTTGGGAACAGAAATATCTTTTGAAAACCAATAGCTTTCTAGCAACACTGTTTTATTAATAACACACCTTAATTGCATTCCCTTTGTTTAATTCCTGGCAAATCCCAGCCCCTTGAAGACGGGGGGCTGGGGTGGGATTTTTGTAGCAGATTCTGAAAGACGTATTTGAGAAGGCTTTGGGCCAAAGAAGAGGAAATGAGGCACAGGAGATATGGAGGTGGGAGATGGAATTTTGGAACTGGAAGAAAGAAGTTGGATGAGGAGACAAGTGTTTGGGAATAGCTGAAAATCTCTTCATTTTATGTCTACAGACCCCTGCCCTCTTCCTGACCTGCCAGTGGGGGGAAGTCCTGTTGACAAATAATGCTGCGAGAAATTTGCAGAGAAACTAGGGACAGAAGGCTATGGACATTGAAGGTGAAATCCAGTGGCTTCTGTCTGCTAGCAGAACGGATATCTGCTTGAATGATGGGACATTTCCTGTGATGGAGCCTACATTGAAGCCCGTCACATGCCTCTAAAATATGCAGTAGGGGGTTGAAGAACCTTCTGGAGAAGATTGGGGGAGGGTGGCTGAAGCAAGGAGGAGGCAAGGAAGAGGACGTCCCATCGCATGAACCGAAGTGTGATCTTGTGATGCTGGATGTCACCCTTTAAGTATGCCAGCTCAAGGAGACAGGGCAAACAAAAACTCCTCAGAAACCTAGGTAGGTGTCATGCTTTGAGATGGCCGAAATCTCAGCTGTGGCACCAGGGCTGGCCTGCCCATGAGGCAGGCTGAAGCAGCCACCTTGGGTGGTGGAATCCCAATCCCCTGACCTGATGTTGGGAACTGCTCCTCTGTTCCATAGTTTCCCTCCTTTTGCACCCCCTGCACTGCCAGGCTGCTGAGATATGGTGGGAGACATCTGTTTCCTCTGACTCTGGGGAAGGCACACATGAGCTCTGGCCCTGGTGGTCTAAAAGGTCTTTGTGGGCTTCTGTCCACCAGCTTCAGTTGTAGTGGTCCCCTGATATCCAGCAACTGACTCAAAACCCTGAACTTAAATAAATAAATAAATAAATAAATAAATAAATAAATTGGTTTTTCAGATTAAAGTTTCACATATCCAACATACAACACAAAAACAAGATTGCGTGGACAGGCGGAGTCCCCAGATCCTGCGCGGTCCCCCCATCATGTGAAATAACGACTCATGACAACGTGCTATGGGATTAAATTGGCAACAACTTTATTAAATTTCATATGTGGGTAGACCTTGGCTCAGGCATTGGGCGTTCTCCCTCCCCAGTCCCTAGCCGGGGACCTAGGGAGCATCAGGGTTATCCAGTGTGTGGGGGGGGATGGGCCGGCTCTGGAGAACATATGTTCAAGCAGAGATAGCCGCCCCCGTTACGCCGCCGCCGCAGGGGAGAGCAATGACAACCTTTCGGTGTACGGCCAAAGCCTCCCTTCAGAAAACCCCTTTAACGGGGAACCCTGATATCGCCGCCACAAAGAGGAAGATGGACTAAAGGATTCCGCCCAAGGCCTGATACCGCCAAAGTTGTGACGTTTTGCTACGGGAAAGGCGAAACCTGCCAATGCAGGGAAATTCCTTTCCGGCCCTTTAACAGCGACCTTAATGTAGCAGCGCCCGCATACCTGTGAAGAAAGGTTAACCTGCAAAACCTGTGAAGAAAAGTTAACCTGCAAATAAGACATTAACTGAGGGTGGGTAGGGTGGGAGAAGCTCTGGAGCCAAGTGAGGATTCCCAGGTAAGATCCTCCCTCTATTGTGTGTGCAGGTAATCCCTCCCCTACCTGGCCTGGTCTCCTTGGCAACGCTTCCCCCAGGTGGGATTGGACAACTGACTGTGGTAGGCGGAGACCTCCAGGTATCCCACCTGAGGGAAGGCAAACCAAGCCTATGCTGTTGGGGCCGCTCCAGATCTAGGGGCTGCGCGCGTCCACGCAAAGGGCGCCCCCCGTTTTAAGCGGGGAGTGGTCATTCCAAAGAATTTCCTGGACTTCCCTTTGTGGGTCCTATTGTTAGTCATTTCCTCCAGCATCTTTTATAATAATCCAAATCTTTTACATCTCCATTATGTCCAAAATTCACAATTAAACTACAAGTGTTATTCCAATCCTACTAACAATTTTAGCTGTTTACAATGGTTTTTAAGGTAAATTATAAATTGTCCCCATTCCTTATTAAAATTTTGGTCTTTCTGATTTCTGATTCTTCTGGTCATTTTTGCTGTTTCAGCATAATCCATCAATTTAATCTGCCATTCTTCTCTGGTAGGGACTTTATCTTCTTTCCATTTCTGGGCCAATAACATCTGTGCAGCTGTGGTCACACACACACACACACACACACACACACACCATGAATTGGATCAGGCTCCTTAGTTGGTGCCTCCATAGTCTCCGACTTTGTGTGTGGATTCAGGGGTCCTTACTGGCCTTTTCTTTGTTTTAAAAATCATTCTGTCATTGTACAATCATGTCACAGAATCAGCAGGAAAATAATGTCTAATGTAATCCAGGGATAGCTACTCAGCGCATAGATATAAGATGGGCAGGAAGACATTGCATGATGGTAAGTTTTAGCCAAGCACAGATAGGTGAGAAATTGCAGCAAAGCCATTTTGAGGGAAGTGTTGAAATTTGAGACTGAACTTATCAGTGTCAGTGAAGCCACTTGTTAAATCAAAACTCCAGATTTCAACATAGCCCTTCCAATCCTGCTGTTCCAACACAGCCAATTTCCATGAATGGGAGTCAGCCAGAAGCCTCATGCAACCCAGTTTATGTCTGATCAATGCAAGGAGTTTTACTGGGGGCGCACCAGTAAATTATCTTCACAGTCCTATGATGCCACATGCTAGCTTTGGATACTGTGATAGCTTGGACATGTTTAAACCAGCATATTTCTGGCCCCCTTCCCTCTGGCACAGATGCCAATTTGAACCACTAATTAAAAAGGTATAATTGAACCTTTAAATCTGTCATTTGTAGTGTTAATTACATGCAATTTTCCGTTAGAGAACTAGTGATGATAACTACCTAACCATCCTAGAGTTGGCCTCCTACACTTCAGCCGCACGTTTTGAGGTCAAAATCCATGCTCAGATTTTCCTCTCCTTAGCCTAATACCTTGGCTTTCCTGTTCGATGTTTATTTCTGCCTACTCTCTTTTTCATCTGCATTCCATTTTTATTTTATTTTTGTCCAAACAAATAAAAAACCCTGCAGCCTCAGAATGCCAAGTTATTCACCCCCCCACACACATTATTTTTCATCCAAGCGTATTTTATTTTTCCTGTTGTTTTTCTAGCAGGATCACAGGGAGGCCAATCGCATTTTCATTTCCTTGTTGATTTCCCTCCCGTGTCATAATGGAAGCATAACTCGCCTTTCAAGCTGCTGCAAGTATTCCGTGTGATGTTACGCCTGCACTTTGGACTGGTACCATTTCACATACATGCATCACTGCATGATCACATTGTCTCCTGACAATGATCCTGAAAGCTATTTTCCATTTCATTCTCTTCCTAAGGTTTTTTTGCTCCCAGCTGAAAGGAGCAAAAGATCAAATGTCTGTATTGGCTTTCCTGCTGCTCTCCATATCCTCTGCGTTGGCTCTCAGGGATCGTCCTCTGGCTGCAGGAGCAGTTCATGAGGACACACCATATGCCACAATGTGGGAAGAGAAGTGTCAAACTAATAAAGGGAGCAAATACAAACAGCAATTACTCATCTTCTTTCTGACAACAAACTGATCTATGTGCTTCTTGGGTTTAGTCCCAGGACACAAGGAGGAAGAAGCAGAGACTGATAGGATTAAAGGCTGTCTTCGGAAGTTTAAATTGAGTCTCTGAATCACATTCCCTGGCCAGTCTTAATCCATCTCCACTGCTACACCCACCCACACACCTTTGGACTATCATATGCATAGCCTAACTTCTTAGAAGTACTTTGCCACCTGGTAAATACTTTCAGGACTTCTTGATACCCTCATGTCAAATGGCGCTCTAGTTTTGGCCTCCAACAAAGTCTCCAGATTTGGGTGCCTTTCCTTTTTTAATTTTAGGATACTCTGTCTGCCCTTCTTCTGACTTCTCCAGGATATAAATTGCTTCCTCAACACACTCTTGCAGCCACATGGATAGGGCTTTCCTGTGGAGCTACCTCATGCTGCTGCAATATGTGTGCACTCTCATACCTTCCATCTTCCCTCAGCTGAAAGAAGAAGAAGAAGAATAGGAGGAGTTTGGATTTGATATTCTGCTTTATCACTACCCGAAGGAGTCTCAAAGTGGCTAACATTCTCCTTTCCCTTCCTCCCCCACAACAAACACTCTGTGAGGTGAGTGAGGCTGAGAGACTTCAAAGAAGTGTGACTACCCCAAGGTCACCCAGCAGCTGCATGTGGAGGAGTGGAGACGCGAACCCGGTTCACCAGATTACGAGTCTACCCCTCTTAACCACTACACCACACTGGAGCATTTCTCACTCACTCCAACTGACCCTCCTTGACTCCTCTTTTATTATTATTTTTTTGTCATCCCCCTCCCCCTGCAGAGCATTTCCTTATTTTATTTTATTCTTTGGTAGATTTACAAAAAGAAAAACACACACAAATTTTAGAAGGGGGCAAGATTAGACGTGGACACACAAAGTTGTTATTGTTGTTGTTTCCAGGGCCTGAGCTTCAGAACTGGCATGTTACACAAGGCTGGGCCTCAGTGGTGGCAGCTAATAATAATAATAATAATAATAATAATAATAATAATAATAATAATAATAATTTAATTATTTATACTCCGCCCACCTGGCTGAGTTTCCCCAGCCACTCTGGGCGGCTTACAACATATCTAAAAACATAATAAAAACATCCTTAAAACATCAATCCTCCTTGCTTGCTCTTCAGCAGCTTCTATGAGCTGCCCAGGGAAAGCCAGCAGCAGTGGCCATGGGATGCTGCCTCGCAGGGGCTCCAATCTGAACAAAATATTGGGGGGGGGTAATTCTTGCCCTGCACAATCAATCACATGATGCAGCACACACACCGCATTTGAATGGCAATGGCCATTAATGGGGGGGGGGTTAAAATATTTTATTTGGGGTGAAGGGGCCTCGGCCCCCAGGAGTTGGTTCCTGTGCTCCTTTGCTGCCTCCACCTGGGGCAAGGACCTGCTCATATTCTGGGATTAAATCAGAAGCTGGGATGGCTTTCATAATTTTGGGACTGTCCCTGGAAAATTGGAACACTTGGAGAGTGTGCACTCTACAATGGGAGAGAGGGTTTATGAGCCTTTCGCACCCCATCAGTACCCCACCCCCCATCCCAGCAACACAACTGCACATTTATTTAAAATAAAAGGAGTACTGGAAAGTAGCTCCCAGCAGTTGTGTGTGTGTGTGAAGAGCATTACTAAAATCTGACCTTCCAGAGCGACAGCGATATCTGTGATTTGATACATATTTAGACCTCCATCTTCTCAAAGGCATAAGCTTGGAGGGATGAAACCTGATTAAAACAGGCTGAACGTTTAAAAAACCATCTGCAAACTGGTGTAGGCCCAACCACAAGATTTCAGCTCAAATAAAAATACTAGGCTTCCCAACAGATGCTCAGACTATGCACTTGGCATGTCTCCAGAAACAGAGATTCCTGCAACTGTAGAGAAGCTGTAAGAATGCCTTGGTATGCCTTCTGAACCATGCCTTCTCAGCTCAACATATTGTAAATGGGGTGTTCTGTTTGGCTTTTGGGAACATAGGAGAGGTTGTAATTGATCTCTGAAAAGGGTTGACTTCAATTCATTCAGGAACTGGTTGAGCCACAAAGCTTCATCTGTGCCTAGAATATTAAATAGGATGATATTTAAAAAGGCTGAATCACAGTTCTGGTGCTTTCTGATTCCAGCCCCAGATCTAGTACACTGTAGTATGCTAGGCATGATGTTGCAAAAGCAGAAATAGCAGTTTCTGCATCTGTCTGATAAAGTTTAAGATGGCAGAACCATCCGTGACTCATCTAAGGCTGACTTAGAAGGAAGCCAAACCACCTGGATTTGGCAATGTAACTCATTTGACAGTCAGGGATTCCTTGCATAGCTAGGAGATGTTTGAGTAAGGCATTTGAGGTGTCACAAGTTGGAGTTTTGCTCCCCGCCTTGTGGCAAAGAGATTCAGTTGGAGGAAGACCCCCAGAAGACCTTTTTGGGTCCACTCTATTTTTCATGGGAGCAGTCTCTTTCATTTCCGTTGTTCAAGCCCATTAAGTTATTTTTTATTTCTAACTGTATACCACATACAAGCACTAGAGAGCAGAGGTTACTACTGCAAGCCCAAGAAGACATAGACCAGAGAAACTGGTCAAACAAAACCTAAAAATGTGTAAGCACCAACAACCAGGGTCAAATGGACTTGATTTCATTTCATTTCATCAGTGTGCCATAGGAGACACACACAACCAACCACCTCAAATCTATTTCCTCTTCCAGTAAGAGGTCAGTAAAGAAGCTGGATGTTGTGTACAGTGTAGGCTGAAGAAACAAGGACAAACTAAGTACCATCTACTCAAAATTGTAAGCTTGGGTCTAAGAGAGCTGTGGACACACCTTCGGGGTACAAACATGTGTTGGGAAATGTTATGCAAGGAAGTAAGGATTTGCAACAGTAGTTCTTTGGCAATTAATTGTATTCTTTGTGAAGTCTGCATCCTGGTTCTGTACTTTTTCTGGTAACCAGCTGAGAGGATCCCATTGACTAGCCTTGGATAAGGGACCTTGTAAGTTATGGCAGTTTGTTCTACACTCCGTATCTTTTCTCAGCCAATTTTAAAAACCACAGCTTAGAGTCAGCATAACAGTAAAACTTGATGATTTCCTTTACAAAACCTTGGAATGCAATGAACTTCCTGAATAATTGTCTCTGTGCATCTTTTTCCCATTTCCCATTTTGGGAGGTCCCAAATAATGAAGTAGCTATTCTGTTACCAGCTTTTTGGAAGACTTCAGGAAGTTCTGCCTGTTTGATCTCACTCTTCAGTGTTAACTTATCCTACATAGTATACAGTAATGCCTGCTGTTTCATTTGTGTTATTTCCACAGCTTTTAATAATTAGATAATATTGCATATACTTTTTTTATTTATCTAACACTGTAGTTTGAACTAGCTGATGGCTCAAAAAGGTCCCTTTGTATCTCAGCCTTCTTTTCCTTCTTTGAGGCAGAAGTGGGTCTGGCTACCTTCCACTTCTGGTCACAGCTTAACTGGAAATTAACATGCTTCTTACCTAGGAACATTGATTGACTATTGTTTGTTACTGAATTTGCCAGGAAGCAGAAGGAAGAACTCAGCATGACAAGCCGAAGAGTCTGTTGGCATCCTCAAAAACTTACAGTGTTTCCAAATCATTTCTACGCCAGTTTCCAATAGCGCAAAACCCTCAAAATAATCATTATGTGTTGGTGGATTGTTCTTCCTAGAACAGCCTTTGGAACATTCCATGATTTATTTATTTATTTATTTATTTTCTCCATTGGCATTTACATAAAAGACAGTGAACAATACCAATACTATTTTCCATTGGATTCGAAACTTTCCTTCATTTATTTTTATGGAGTTCTCTTACATAAGGAAGTCGTTCAGAATCTATTAAAGTCTCTCTCTCTCTCTCTCTCTCTCTCTCTCTCTCTCACACACACACACACACACCTTTAACCATTTATTCAGAGATATTCCATGTATGGCAACAAGATGCATGTTGACTCTTGAATCCACAGATGCTTCTTCCACCAGCTTCAACAGATGCTTGAGTGCAAAGAGTTTTGATAATATGTACTGATTTAGAGAATGGGATCAATACAATTGTTTCCTCAATATATGATTGGTAGGAATGGGTTTTATTATTAGGAATGGGTTTTTATTATTACTAGTTTTATTACTTTACTTACTGATTTCTTTAAAAATGAATGTTGCTGTTCATCTAAATCAGGGGTCAGCAAACGTTTTCAGCAGGGGGCCGGTCCACTGTCCCTCAGACCTTGTGGGGGGCCGGACTATATTTTGAAAAATAATAATGAATGAATTCCCATGCCCCACAAATAACCCAGAGATGCATTTTAAATAAAAGCACACATTCTACTCATGTAAAAACACCAGGCAGGCCCCACAAATAACCCAGAGATGCATTTTAAATAAAAGGACACATTCTACTCATGTAAAAACATGCTAATTCCCGGACTGACCGCGGGCCGGATTTAGAAGGCGATTGGGCCGGATCCGGCCCCCTGGTCTTAGTTTGCCTACCCTTGATCTAAATTGTATGATGGTAAAACAATACTGAACAGCAATATATCCCCTCCCGCCCCCCCCCAAAAAAACCCGGATAAGATACCATGCAAGCAATAGTATAAAAACAAACAACAGTGGGACAAAGATAAAAGCAACGGAGTGATCAACGGCTTGAATTTCTCTTTGAAAATACAGCAGTGAGGAGACGGTTGGTACCTCTCTCAGAAAAAGAAACCCAGAGCACTGGGGTTGCCACAGAAAAGTCCCGGCTCCTTGTGGAGCCTAATCCAGACTTTCAAAAAGATTAGATCTGGAGAAGTACCTTGTCAGAAGCAGTGAGGAGTGCTGGTGCTGAAATGTTCCCTCAGATAATTAGGACCCCAGGGCTTTAAAGGTCAACACAAGAACTTTGAATTGGACCTGAAACCAAATCTTCGTGATGAAAATTGATGTGAACAGTACCATTTCCTTGCCAGGGATGGTAGAACGTCTACTCTCAGCCCAATCTCAGTATGTTCTTTCAGACACAAATATACTACGTTCTGAGATTTCTTCTCCGACTGCTGCTTCATCATCATCAGTATCTCCATCAAATACGAAGGATAAAAACTGACATAGTTTTATGATTCTTTCACGGTAACTTTTTATTGTCGCATGTTTAAGCAATCATCAGCCAGATTAATTTTAACAGTGTCTGTTTGCCAACAAGGACAGGCCAACAATGACAGATGTTTGAACTGACAAAAAATGGGGAAAGAAATACTTCCTGCCAAGCACTGTTTCCTTTGCAATAAGCCCTTGTGAGCTAGCCAGACTCAGCAATATATTTTCTCCACATTCGGAATACATTGCACAACAGTGTCACTGACTCTCGTGGCACCAAAATGAAAACTTTCTGTCCTGGTCTATTTTGTTCTTAGAAGAGAATTTTTCATATTTCTGTGTGTGTGTGTGTTTTTATGAATTCCTATCCAAGATTGCTGGCTAGCTGTCCCCTACAATGCTAAACGAAACAGTCACTCACAGTGACTGTTACCATTTTCACAGGAGTTTATGGAAATGAATAAAGATACGCATTGCACTGCTTTTATACTTACCATATTGGCCCAAATATAGGTAAAGGTAAAGGTAAAGGGACCCCTGACCATTAGGTCCAGTCGTGACCGACTCTGGGGCTGCGGCGCTCATCTCGCTTTATTGGCTGAGGGAGCCGGCGTACAGCTTCCAGGTCATGTGGCCAGCATGACTAAGCCGCTTCTGGTGAACCAGAGCAGCAAATGGAAACGGCGTTTATCTTCCCGCCGGAGCGGTACCTATTTATCTACTTGCACTTTGATGTGCTTTCGAACTGCTAGGTTGGCAGGAGCAGGGACCGAGCAACGGGAGCTCACCCCGTCATGGGGATTCGAACCGCCGACCTTCTGATCGGCAAGTCCTAGGCTCTGTAGTTTAACCCACAGCGCCACCCGCCACCCATCTGCAGCCCAGATATAAGCCACACCCAAATATAAGCCACACCTTTAAATTCATGGGGGGGGGGAGAAAAAAAGAAAAAATACCCGAATATAAGCTGCTCCATTCCTCGCTGCTCCTGGCTGCACACTGGGGGGCGGGAGGAGCTGCAATGTATTGCTGACGGCCTTTCCCCTTCCTCGCTCTCTCCCTTCCTGGCCTTGGGGGAGAGGACAGGGGAATACGCATGGGGTGTGCTCCTGGCACTGTTTGCCCCGCGCTCCTGGCTGCATACCATAAGGTCATGAATATAAGCCACACTTTAATTTTTTCACGGAAAAAAAGTGAGCCTTATATTCAGGCCAATACGGTAGCTAAAAGGGAGAGCTCTTCCACCAACAGAGTATTTTGGGGCAGATCTACACTCATGGTTTATAACGTTAAGGAAGAGTGAAGGAATTGTTATCATAACGTATTTGGACATATTACGTTTTGCTTGTAATGTTAACAATGTGCTATTAAAATGTGACACCAAAGGGTGCTGGAGAGCAACCAGGAACTAGGCAGTAGGGAACCTGCGTTGTTACAGAGGAAACAGGTAAGGAAGGTTTTTATTTTGCCAGTATGCCCTGGGACATTTTAGAATGATATCTCTAATATCGTTGTAATAACTTTGAAAAGGTCAGTGTAGATCCAGCCTTGGTATGCCTGTGGTATCATGCTGGCTGTGTTTGTCAGTGATGGTAGCAAAAATGGAGCATTCCAAAGGGGTGTTAGGGATATGCCATGGTGTCGATGGATACTAAGTCTTCCCTTTTTTCTAGGGATGGCAAATTAAATTTCCCATTGAAGTCGATGGGAAGGGAAATGGTCACAAAATTGATTCAGCTCATACCCTCACCACTTTGAGCTTGCTGATCTATAGAGGTTGATTAACAATACTTATCAGCTTTATATCAATTTCAGATGCTCAAAGTCCTTTCCTCGCATTATCCAGTGGTAATCATGGATGAGGGAGGAATTAGTTCAGTCTGCTTCTTGCTGTGGACCAACTCAAATAAACATTCCTATACAGTGGTACCTCGGGTTACAAACACTTCTGGTTACAGACTCCACTAACCTGGAAGTAGTACCTCGGGTTAAGAACTTTACCTCAGGAAGAGAACAGAAATTGTGTGGAGGCAGCACGGCAGCAGGAGGCCCCATTAGCTAAAGTGGTACCTCAGGTTAAGAACAGTTTCAGGTTAAGAACGGACCTCCAGAACGAATTAAGTTCATAACTAGAGGTACCACTGTAGTTGCTTGGCAATCAGAACACAACTGTCAGTCCAAGTGTGCTGTTCTCTGGGTTTTGGGATGCAGTTTCAGTCCTTAGAAGTCTGCACAGGGATGCATACCTGTATTTTACATGAAAATATGTACAAAATGCTCCTTTATTGAAAAATTCATCGGGAGATGTCCATTTAAGAGGACTTGTCAGTAGCCAATGTGTGCAATTTACATGTGGACTTTTCATTGGAAACTCCACAGAAACCAAAGCATTACAGATGAATGACTGAGTGACCACGAAGCTGATATGGAATGGACTTATGACACAATCCAGTCAAATTTTATATTTTTTTAAAAAAAAAACAGTGGTACCAGTGGGAGACATTCCACAATTAACCTCCCCAATAACGAAATGGCACTTTGTTTGAATGTAAAAGTGCTTAACTATTGTTGGACGGCACTTATACGCTATACGCATGGCTTTCCTGAACTTCAACATATACTATATGCAGTTCCTAGCACATTGTTGATAGGAGCATCATTATGATGTACTTCAATAGTTGGGAGATTTTGTACCCTCCTACAATTTGTTATCTGCTTTTTCTGCAATTGATCTCTATCCAATTTGACCAGATCCACAATCTATCCTGTAAAACCAGCTTACGTGAAAACTGATATCTGCATCTACCATACTTGTGGTTACTAGATCAATTTTAAATAGTAGTAACAACAAAGTTCTTTCCTTCTTGCGTTACACTTTTGAATTCTACAGAGACCTGTTTCTCGCAGAAACATTTTGTGAATGTTCTTGCTCATTTAGTGTTTCTTGAACATACAATTTATTCTGCACTATTAGCTCCTAAACACTGGAATTGATCCCTGGAAAACAAGGCCCAACTGTAAAGAACTGACTAGATATACTTTGCTGAATTATTTTCCTTCACAACTCTACAGGGGATTTAAAAAATCTATGTTCTTCATTCAAATAACACCAACAGATACACACTTTTTTGTTTTTAATTTGGTTCTCATTGGAATTTCCAGAAAGGAAAATATACATCTTTTTTTCCCCTGACACGGTTACAGTAATGTGATATTGCTTTCTCAGCCAGTAAATTATGTAGCTATATTCTGCAGAAGGCCATCTTAGGAACATTGATTCACAACTCACTGGCTGGAATCCAGCAGTAACTTTTCAGCTACACATCTGAAACAACAGAGACCCACACACATTATTGAATGATATGCCAGAGGGGTTCAAGTCATGTTTAACATCCAGGTCTAAGTGTGTTTTGTTGGATTTCTGTCACCATACAAGGCCCTGTAGATAATGAAAGAGTGTGTGTTTAATTTTGCACCTTAATTTTGTCACGGTTTAACTGGTATAATTACTTCATCTTTTAGCCAAAATGAAAATTCCACACATACATCAGAGCCATTCTGTGAATGCAGCAATGATCAACGTTTGTCAAGCTGCTCTAGAAGCTTTACTTTGACCCAGTTTCCAAAAAAATAAAATAAAATAGATCTTTTAATTTGCGAATTTGGACCCTCCTTGCCAAACATCAAGTGAAGTCATGGCAAAGTCACATTTTGGTCCACCATCTGGATTCAAAATAGTACCTGGCATCCAAACGTCAATGAAGACCCTCACCCCCATCTCAAGAACCATGGTGCTGAGTTTGGCAATGAGAGGCAGCTGAACCTATGCCAAAAAAATGGACGAAGTCACACCAAAGTCATGTTGTGTTCCACCATCTTGGAACAGCATGGTCTTCAGTGTCCAAACATTGATGAAGACTGCAAACCTCACCTCAGGAACTATTGTGCCAAGTTTGACAATGATCTATCAAGATGCAACCAAACCTGTGCCAAAAATGAGTGTAGTCAAGCTAAAGTCATGTTTTTCAGCACTATATTGATTCAAAATAGCACCTGGCACCCCAAAATTGATGTAGACCCCACCTCAAGAACCCTGTACCGAGTTTCTAGCTTCTCTGCACCATGCAAAATTTTGTAACTTTTGTCATGCCTCCCAATCACCATTTTTTCCTAACTAAAATGCTCTGATTATTACATCCTTTGGTTGCCTTTTTCTGTACCTTTTCCAGGTCTACAATATCATTTTTGGGGATGTGGTGGTGACCAGAATTGTACATACAATGATTTACCGAATGATGAGCAGAATTGTACACACAGCATTCCAACCATGCACACTCTAACTATATTGTAATATGGGCAGTATTATTTTCAGCTGCTTTTCTAAAACGAAACATGGTTTAGTGCAAGGTCAGTGATATGAACCTGAATAAAGTCAACAGAGATGAATGGTCATGTATAAATTTGGTTGATGGTCTTAATCCAACTCTTAATGTACAGCTGTCTACTTCACAGAAGCCATCTGTAAAACAGATACTAATTTTCCATTTCTAATGCACAGGTCAGTGAGTAAGAGTTTAGAGCATATTGCCTCCCAAATGAGCTTATCATTATTATTTTTGAATGATTCATTCATATCTGACAAACATTTATTCACGACTTTTACATGTTCGATAATTACATGTTACTCAGAGCAACCCAGCCTGGTACTCATTTCCAGCTGTTTAGGATTCAGATCCCCATCATCCTTTACCGGTGGCCATACTGGCAAGATATCAGGTGTGGAGAGTCCTCCCCTCACTGTGGTAACTTCCCAGAGAAGAATTAACGAGCAGCTGACAGATTTATAGTCCTTTTTTTACAGGATCATGTTGCAAGCACTAATACACAGCTCTCTGCAAGGAGGGCAGTTGGCTAGTCTAATCCTTCTTCTGGCTTCCTCAGCATTTTGGGCGCCATTGTGAAGTTCCTCCCTCCCTCTGACTCCTCTGCTCTCTGATACGTTCAGACCTCCGAGTCTGTGGTGAGAGGGTGGGTCCCCATGCTCTCAAGTGACGTCTCAGCTAGCTGGACCCTCCCTTCTGGTTCTGTTGTCATTATCTCACAACTGGGTAACTCACCCCTTAGCTGTTCAGCTTCTCTCTCTCTCTCTCTCTCTCTCTCTCTCTCTCTCTCTCTCTCTCTGTAAGCAACTGTTTTATTATCTCCCATCTTAATATTCTATTTCACAGTGTCTTTTAGAAACTAAAGTTGTTATAAGTCATTCCTCACAACTTTCAAGTAACCTTTACAATTATAAAAAAGCTACTCAATGGTCTGTCAGATATAAAAGTGTCTAATGACTGACTGATCAACTTGGATGGATTGCACTAGAGGCATCTAAGTCTAAAGAAATTGTCAGGTTTCATTAATAAAAAGAGTTAGATCATTTATAATATATAGCAGATGTCCGCAAAAAAGGGGTATGCACTGGGGGGTGGGGGAATCAAAATGAGCAGTGGACACTATGACAGATAAGGTCCCTGGTTACTAAAATTTCTCCTGCCTTACTAATAATCTGCTCCTTCCTCCCACTCCTCCCAATATTATTTTGAATGAAATTTTGAATCTAGGGAAACCAATCAAAATCTTGTCATTGATTAGAAGAAGAAGAAGAAGAAGAGTTTGGATTTGATATCCCGCTTTCTCACTACCCGAAGGATTCTCAAAGCGGCTAACGTTCTCCTTTCCCTTCCTCCCCCACAACAAACACTCTGTGAGGTGAGTGGGGCTGAGAGTCTTCAAAGAAGTGTGACTGGCCCAAGGTCACCCAGCAGCTGCATGTGGAGGAGCGGAGACGCGAACCCGGTTCCCCAGATTACGAGACTACCGCTCTTAACCACTACACCACACATACTGAAAAGAGGATTTCACTAACTTACCCCTAGGATTAGATCTCTTAAGAACTAGTTCTTAAAGTTGTTATTAAAATTGAGTGGTATATGAAGAGGGTGGAACAACCGTCAACGTTCCATTTGGTATATGTAAGGATTATGAATTTTGAGTGGCCCTAATCTGGACGGAATGTGGGAAATGTTGCTTTTGCTTGCCTGGGATCAGCTGGGATGCAGCCATTCTCCATAAGGTGTCCAGCTAGCCAATAGTTAGCATGCTGGAATTGCTAAATCTGAATTTGAATCGGGTCCAGAGTCAGCAGCATAGGTACATGCAGTGGGGATGGAGCTGTACGGCTGCACTGATACGAACAGCAGATCGGTGGTGGTGCTCCTGTTGCTGCAGCTAGGTGACCCTGACCTAACCATCTCCCTGCCCGTCTCATCCTGGTAAGCAGCAGCAAGGATATTGATGGGAAGATGGCTCCATGAGAGTCAGATCATGCTTGAAATAAACATGCTAACCCACAATACATATGTATAACGTGCACATTAATTTGAGCATTTTACATGTGAATGCTTTGGCTAAACACATTAATTTAACCTACAATACATATGTATAACGTGCACATTAATTTGAGCATTTAATATGTGAATACTTAGGCTCAACAAGTGCAGCAGATATAAGCTGTACTGATAGGCAGAAAATCTCCTACGTGCTGCTAGGGACCAAACCAACCTTGACCAATTCCCTTGCACAAGCTTGTATGAAGAGAGGTAAAATGCATATTCCCATCAAGGGAAGCCATGAGCTTGTGACTCAACAGGTGCTGTCTCAAACTGATTTAGTCAAAGGCCAGGTCTGCCCGAATGGGCCCAATTCTGTTTAGGATTGGGCCAAATCCAATACCACTGTCAATATGCTTGGTGATATTCGAGTTTGGTTGAACCAAGATGTCCCTTTGCGGAAACCATGCTGTTTCAGCAAGATTTGTTCTTTTGATTTGAGAATTAAAAGTACAGCGGTACCTCGGGTTACATACGCTTCAGGTTGCAGACGCTTCAGGTTACAGACTCTGCTAACCCAGAAATAGTACCTCGAATTAAGAACTTTGCTTAGGGATGAGAACAGAAATCATGCTCTGGCAGTGCGGCAGCAGCAGGAGGTCCCATTAGCTAAAGTGGTGCTTCAGGTTAAGCACAGTTTCAGGTTAAGAACGGACCTCCGGAACAAATTAAGTACTTAACCCGAGGTACCACTGTATATTAATCTCAAATCATGCTTTCCACTCATTTCCCCAGTCACAACTCTATTTTTGTATATTTCCCACCTTGAATACATCCCTCTTAACCAATGATTTACTGTTGCTAGTTACCTGCAATTCTTCCCTCCTTCTCTCCCCTCCCCGCTTTTCTCTTAAAGTATTGTTTTTAATGTAGTTACACAACAATTACCTACTTGGTAGCTCCAGTGGTGTGACTAATAAAAAGGAAAACAGCATACGCATGCACATACTGATATTTTAAAATGCTTGCTTTTCCTTAAATCTTCTTACTCCTTTCCAGTGCAAGAACTTATTTGCTGTAATGCATGTCTTCGCTTTTTTATGAGAACAAACTCCACAATGCCTCCCAATATCCTTTCAAAACCTTTCCTCTTTATATAGTGGGCTCCCTGCCCTGTGCATGCAAAAATATTTACAGACTAGCAATCTGAACCAACTGTTAACTAACACTTAGCTTTTGACATCATTTTCATCTGTATTCATGTGCTGACTGGATAATTGGACCCAACATACAAAGCAGAAAAAGACCCTTGTTTCAGTGGAGATGACTATAACTTGGTGCATTCATTCACTTCAAAACATTAAATATTTTTTCCTCCCACAAAGGCTCTCTTTTGCTCTGACTTTGAATTAGGTTAATGAATGACAACAAAACACACCCTATTTAATTTAAAACAATAGTTAACTTGAGGCTCTTTTAAAGAAGTTCTCAATGGCTGTTTTCAGCCCTGCAAAATAATTACATTCTTGCCATCAGTTAAGAACTGAATTCAATTATGTATCAAAACAGAAGTATTTATTGACTGGGTGGGACCCGACAGCATTTCCATTATCCTTCACAGTTTCATTTTAGACTTTGTGGCCTTTTGGTAGCTTCTAGTCTGTTCTTCTATAGTCGTCTGTGCCTCTGCTACCATACTGTGTGAACAGGATGTTAGACTAGATGGGTCTTTGGTCTGATCTTAACTCACTATAATTCAAATAGTGAATTTCAGTACCAAATACCCCAGGCAAGCCACCATGACATCACTTGGTTTTTTGACTTTCCTTTAAAAAAACATTATTTGGTTTTTCAAATTACAGTTTTACAATCACATATCGAATATACAACATAAAAAACAAGATTCCAAAGAATCTCCGGGACTTCCCTCCTCCCCTTTGTGGGTCCTGTTGTTAGTCATTTCCTCCTGCATCTTTTATACTAATCCAGGCATAGGCAAACTCGGCCCTCCAGCAGTTTTGGGACTACAACTCCCATCATCCTTGACCACCGGTCCTGTTAGCTAGTGATGATGGAAGTTGTAGTCTCAAAACATCTGGAGGGCCGAGTTTCCCTATGCCTGTACTAATCCAAATCATGTACGTCAGTTGTACAACTTTATTGTCAGTTGTACAACTTGTATACAGTGAGATTACATGAGCACCCCCCACTCAGCTCTCTTAGTCTTAATTACCCTCATTTACTGATGCACACCCACCAAACCTGAAAGTCAGTTGCCCTGTTGTTATCTTTTCATTCAGCAGCCTAACAGCCCATGGATAGAAGCTGTTCTTTACCCTGTTGGTGCGACTAATCATTCTTCTATATCTTCTGCCTGAGGGCAGGAGATCAAAAAATTGCCGGCCAGGGTGTAAATCATCCCTGAGAATTTTCCTCACTCTCCAGAGGCAACGCTCTTCCGCGATGTCATCCAGTGGATTCACAACACAGCCCATAATATCTTGTGCTGTATTCACCACCTTCTGTAGGCACTTCCTATCAGTTGATGTCAAACCAATGTACCACACCGTGATGCAGTATGAAAGGACACTTTCTATTGTAGACTGGTAGAAGGAGATCATCAAATGTTGATTGACATCGTTCTTTCGCAATACTCTGAGGAGATGGAGTCTCTGTTGGGCTTTCTTAACCACCTGGGTTCTACTGATTTCCCAAGTAAGGTCTTCACTGAGATATACTCCAAGGAATTTAAAGGAAGAGACTCTCTTCACACAGCCCTCCCCGATGTACAGCAGGGCTAGTTCTCCTCTCTTCCTCCCAAAGTCCATCTCCTTTGTCTTGCTGATATTAAGGTGTAAGTTGTTCCCTAGGCACCATGTAGATATTTTTTGGACCTTCCCTCTATACGCTGATACTTACAACCAAAGTGGAAATGCTGTTTCTCAAAGACCAAGTAAAAGGTGGGTGAGAGTAAAATGTTACAGATTTTACAGTTGGAGGTTCTTTACACAGCCACTCATGTGGGAGTCAGGTGGGTTTTTGTGTGTGAATAAAGGGCATTGTCAGGAATCAAGTTTGTTATTTTAGATTCCTCTTTGTAATAAATTCACTGCTAGAGCAAATCCATTCTGTTAGTTGTTCAATTTTCACGGCTATGAAGTGGTGATTTGAAGGAAGTGGAGGGTGCATGGTACAGGGTTTGTTATTATTTTTAAGCCACCCATAGATAATCAACTAGAGCTATGTAATCTGTGTATAAAATAATCTTCGTGATTTCAAAATAAACAGAAGCCGTATTTGAGCCAAACTGGGGAAGTATCCATAGACTAAATATTTTGTTCTTCCACAGAGAGGCTTATTTAATGGTCTAGTTATAGTGCAAGAGAATTTTAAATTTCTGGAGTCTATTGACTTAAAAAGTGGGGGCCTGCAACAAAATGTTCAAATATGGAATAGTCCTGTTCAATTTGGTTGAACAAGGCTTTGAGCAAGGTAGGTTTATCCAGAATTTGGGGGGAATGGGGATGGAGTGAGTGGGGCTCCATTAATCCGGGGGGGAGGGTGCCTGCCTGTAATTTGTTCATGTCTATTATATGTTGCAAATGTTGATTTAATCTTATGAGTCTTGCGTCCTCATTCCGGTAGAGGCAATTCCTTGGCTGCTCGCTCCAATCCTCATTTTTCAATCCTCCCTGTTTAAAAGGACATGTAAAATTTCCTGTGATCCCAAGCACAATAAGTAAGTGAATTGTCCCTCAAAAATCACCTTTTTTAAAAAAACCTGATATTTGACTTAACCATGGATACTTTTGATGTAGAGATTGGGTGATTACATGCAGTTAAAGCCCCAGTAATTGCTGATACAATGCACCCATTTAAAATACACGGTTCCTGACCTAACCACTGTACATGAGAAATCAGATTCTGAAGTGCTCTGAAACTGCTTTCCACCATTGCTTTAAATTCTCAGTATCACAAAGGATTCATTGACTGATCCTTCAATTATATCCTATATTCTGGTTTAAGTGTCTAATGAATAGATTATATTTCTGTAAGAAAAGTCCGTTTAACATACAAGGTTAAAAGAAGCAAAAAGGACTTGAAAGTATCTCTAGACATAATGAATATCTTGTCTTGCTTCACACAGAGAAGTAAAAGAATCTCTCATTCCCATGGACATGATAAACTAGGGGTAGTCAACGTGATACCCGCCCCCAGATGTTGATGGAATATAACTCCCATCTTCCCTGGCTGTTGGTCATGCCAGTAGAATTTTTGGAAGCTGCAATTCAACAACATCTGGAGGGAACTATTAAAACATCAAGTCATAGGTGTAAGGCGCATGACCTTCTCTTATTTCATCAAAACCCTGGGTAAACACCTGAACCCCCTGGAATCTTGCACAGCTCAGAGACTGGGGTGGTGTGTTGTTGTTATTGTTGCTGTTTAGTTGTTTAGTTGTGTCCAACTCTTCGTGACCCCATGAACCAGAGCACGCCAGGCACTCTGGTGGCATATAGCAATGCAAATCATGGCAGTGGTGAGTGGGGGGGTCAGTAAATTGAATTGAATTAAATTATATTAAACACGCATTTATAGCATTTGTTACGACGTAGGACAGGCATACTTTTGTTGGGATGTGGTAGAAATGACTAGCACTGTAGTTTCATGCACTCTCACTAGGGATTAGGCCATATTGAACAAAATAAAAAGTAAAGTTCTGAGTAAAGTTGAATAGCACTGCAGCACAGTTTAGACATTAAGGGTGGTATTCAACTACTGTGTTCCGTAAATAGGACTTTCTTCACTCTTCCCCTCTTTGTGCACCCCACATTCTTCACAAATCTGCTCCAGAGTGCTGAAGGAAAACCCAGAACAGATTTAGAGGGCATTGGGTAGACAGAAAGGGGGGAAGCTCCCATTATTAATGTGTAAATCCTTGTGCTGATGGGAGACTTAGTGATGCATTGGATGCAACCTTAACAGCACAATGCTATGTAAAAAAGAAAAGAAAAGTAAAGGACCCCTGGACAGTTAAGTCCAGTCAAAGGGTGACTATGGGGTTGTGGCACTCATCTTGCTTTCAGGCCGAGGGAGCCGGCATTCGTCCACAGACAGCTTTCTGGGTCATGTGGCCAACATGACTAAATCACTTCTGCCACAACGGGACACCGTGACAGAAACCAGAGTGCACAGAAACGCCGTTTACCTTCCCGCCCACAGTACCTATTTATCTACTTGCACTGGCATGCTTTCGAACTGACCACAGCCCCACCCATGTCCCTAATGCTATGTAAGTATTTCCAGGTAAGAGGAGGTAGGATTGCATCCTAAGATTCACCATCAACGTCACTCATACTTAGAATAGATCCACTGAACACAATGGACTTAAATCCATGGGTTTTAATGGGTCTAATCTGAGTATAACTTGGTTGGATATCACTACTACTACTACTACTACTACTACTACTACTTTTATTATTTATACTCTACCCATCTGGCTGGGTTTCCCCAGCTACTCTGGGTGGCTTACAGCATATATAAAACATAGTAAAATATCAAGCATTAAAAACCTCCTGATATGGGCTGCCTTCAGATGTCTCCTAAAAATTATGTTCTTTATTTCCTTGACATCTGAAGGGAGGGCATTTCACAGGGCGGGCGCCACTACTGAGAAGGCCCTCTGCCTGGCTCCCTGTAAGTTTGCTTCTTGCAGTGAGGAAACCACTGGAAGAGCCTCAGATGAAGACTTCAGTGTCCGGGCTGAGCGATGGGGGTGGAGATGCTCCTTCAGGTATACTGGGCCGAGGCCATTTAGGGCTTTAAAGGTCAGGGCCTTTAACGATCTGGAATATTGTATATTCATTTCTTTGCTTGAGAATTATGGGTTTTCACCATTAAGGTCTTACTGAGAAGCAGGCTTTTTCCACTTCAAATCTTACCGGTCATAATAATAGCATGAAAAGCTATATGTTTCATTTGGGTAGCGAGAAATTAGCTTTCATCTGCCATTTAGCAAGTGTTTCTCATTATCTGATTGACCAGTCACACACAGAATTAATGATTGAGGGTTATATGCCAAAAAGGCTGCATTAATACCACATTTTAAAATCATGCTCCGTATAAACTCATTTATTTCCTAACAACGGGTCCTAAGTGTTATGGTGAATTTAGAATGGTTGTATAATTAGCATTTTGTTAAAAAGAGCTAGGTAACAGGATTGTTACAAAATAATAATAATAATATTGCTCCCCTGTCTCTGTGTGGTAGGAAATTCAGGGCAGCCTTTGCAGAAAAAGAGCAAACACTCACGAGGAATGGAGCAATCAGACTAAGAGCTTGTCCAGAGTTTTCTGCCATGTTTCTAGACAGGTCTAGGTTTTAAAGCTTAAAGACCAAGCGGTTTTTGTTTGTTTGGTTGGTTGGTTGGTTGGTTTTGGCCCCAGCAGTTTCCCCAGGAAAACCTGCGTTTCCACGGAAAGCAGTTCATAAATCTAATTATTATTGTTAATAATAATAATAATAATAATGATAATAATAATAATAATAATAAAAATAATAATAATAAACCATGTAGCCCACTGGATATTGTAGTCTGGATATAAAGTAGTTGCTTCCCCAATTTTGAGTTTCTTAAGTCCTATATTATATGTAAATGATAACATATAAATATAATAATATTGGTACCTAACAGCTTGTTACTTTTTAATACCTCACCAGCAAACAAATGCTGACTGCATATAATACCAGCACGATAGGAGTATTGCTCCATATGGTGAACTGATGAGGAAATAATGATTTCTTTTAAAGTCAACCAGATATTTCATGCTGCTTTCTTGAGACCATCTCTTTTGATGGTACCTTTAAAAAATATACATTTCAGAATTTATTTTTAAGGGAAATAGTCCAACAGACATTCATCTGAATGTTCATTATATATATCTACAAATATCTATCTGATACAACATATAGAGTAGCCATGTTTTTATGCTTGTCATCAATATGAAAGTTTCTGACCTCAAACAAGGAAAAGAATAAACCATTTCATACATAATAATATTTTATGATTTTCAGTTACAAGGCAATTGAAAATTTCAAGTCCATTGTACCTTTCCAGCTGAATTTAATATACTATAATAGCAAATCCCAGGCATTATCCATTAAGGCACCAAAATATTAAAAGTAATGGAAGTAGCATACTCCTACCATAAACAATGTATGTGTGATTACATTTTTTAAAAAAATATTGTAGCATTTCCAGTGGGGACATCATGATTGTGGCCTCCTTAGGGATGCCAGGAGATTGCCAGAAAGCTATTTGGCAAGCAATCCAGACACACATTTAGGAAACAAGATGGATGATGGTGAGGCCTACTTGGCTGACTGTGAAGGCCCATGAGAGGTAGATAGCCTTTAGGCGAGAGATCGTGTTTTATGAGCTATCAATGTAGATTTTTCCTTTAACCTCGGATCTCTGAAACATACTCTGACACTTATTGTTTTTATGGGGACCTTTCTGCTTCCAGTAAGACATACAATTATTCAAGTGCTCGTTTCTATTTATTTATGGGACTTGTCTGGTAGCATCAGCAAAGCATAAATATAAACAGAAGTGGGGAAATAGTTCTTAGTCTGTCCAAATGTAATTTTGGAACTCAGTTCCAAAATTATCAGGGGGGGAAATGCAGCTCAGTGTATTCATTGTTATTTACTGGAAAGCAAAGCAAAGCAAGAAAGTAAAAAGCTTCATCAAGTGTCTTTGTGTACATGAAAGCTTTCACTCATACAGTGTGAGTTTCATGATAATTTGCCATAAATCACAACTTTTTTGACCACTGGTGTATAGAAGCACTTTTATTGTGTGGTTATACATAGGCGTATTCAGAAATAAGTTAAATGGGACTTAGCCACAGGAAAGTGTATATAGGATAATGTATCATGTTGTACAAGAAGGAGTAGGAGATAGAATTTCTCCCCAGAGCCAAAGACCTGTGTTCACCACTTTCCCAATTCATGGATGGTTATGTTTGGATGCAACCCAACAGATAGAGTAATATAGACAAACAAACTGGCAATGATAAGGAGCAGCCAATATGGTGCACGCCAGGTGCTGTTAGATAACGTTAGATAACTCCCTTCACCTCCGACCTTTGGCCATACTGACTGATGGATCGGCACATCTGGAAGTCACCACCACATTGACTACCCCAAAATATAGCTAGGTTTAGCAGGCCTTCCTTCCGTTTAGAGGCAATAATATATACAAGAAATGGTTCTCATTTCTCCAAGAAAATCCTTGAAATTAGGGTGAAAAGCAGCCCTAATTTGTATAGCTATGTTGTCCTCTCCAAGCAATGCTTATACTTTATCAAACCACCAAGGGATACAATGAAAAGTTTCTCAACTCAAAACTGTAAATATTAAGGCTGACAAACCAACCAGAAAATCTGATCACATTGAGGAGCCGAAGACAAATATCAGATTACCTGCAGAAGATTCATTGTGCAATTTCAAATTAATGATAAGGGACTATATTTATCATAGTGATCTTACATTTTCTGCATCGCTGTGATGCTGTGAGGTGATACATTTTATCTTGCAGCAAACATTCATGTCAGCAAATAAACACAGTAAATCAAAACTCAATAAAATATAAAAATTGAACAGTGTTGTCACGTCCAGTTCACTTTCCCTAATACGATTTCTTTAGTCAATATACAAGAAGTAATATTTGTTAACCCATTGTATCTCAGACTGAGTTTGTCAATTCAAATGTTGTCAACTGTCGTGGAACCTCTTCACTCTGCTGTGCTCAGAAATTGTCTGCCATTTCTGTGATCTTTTAAAGTGCTTACAGCTCAGTCCTATACATGTTAATAAGGGACAGTCTAACCCCTTTACTAATACAGAACAAATATCACTTGACCTTCAAAATTGTCCTTTGAAATCCCCCTCCCATCATAGAATCATAGAATTGCAGCATTGGAAGGGACCCCGAGAGTCATCTAGTCCAAATCCCTGCAATGCAGGAATCTCAACACATGGTCTCCCATCCACTTTTAAACCACACTAGCCCCTGCTTATCTTTGCAAATGTGCTAGCAGTTTTATTGCTGCGCCACTATGAACATCTTAATTTTTGTGCCTGCGTGAAGAATATCTGAAATAAAAATGTATGTATTTATGTTCTTTTCAGACCTCAGGAAATAAGACACTTACTGGGGAGTAAATCCAACTGAAGACAGTGGGACAGGCACAGGACTTGATTCTTGGAATTCTTTCCTGACAAAATGTTTCCTGGAAAACTTTTTAAAGATTTCTATAGCAACTCAGAAGGCAACAGAGAAAGGGTACAATTATAAGATGTGCCAAATGAATGATGAAGGAACAGTTAAATCCAGAATATTTAGGGAAACCTTTGTATGCGTGGCAGAGCCCTGGAAATATTTTATTGACGTTTCACATGTCTTCTTTCTATTGAATTTCCAGTATAAGAGGTGAACCTTAATGTCCAAGTTGGCTCCTCAGCTGGAAGTAAAACAAAGCAAGTCTCTCTGCAGTGCATCTCTGGGAGACGCCCGAGACCTTTCACCATATGAATGTGATGATGTCAATAAAAAGTGATCACTACTGGAGATCTCAACATGAGTTTCTCCTTTTCCTTTCATTTCTCTGAACTGCTTGATCCACGAGCTTCATTGAATGTGAAAGGGGAGGAACGGGTTGCTAGTTTACGGCACTGAGAGATCCTTAGGGACTCCTTTATAAAACCAGGTTCTCTACAATGCCCTGAGGAGGCCATTGTGAATTGAGATGAGTGGGTTTTGCACTTCTTCTTTTTTACTTTTCATCACACCCTGCAACTGTTTACAGAATTTGCCTCCAGTGGAGTGTGATGGGAAGCAGCGTCCTACCCCCTTAGCTTTTGCTTCGCTCTTGTTCTGGGAAATTGGAGTTCCCTGTTTAACTAAGCTGCCCCTTGTCTATAAACGGAAGGGCATATTGAGCAATGATCATTTTCAAATTACATGGCTGGCAGTTTCTAGTTCTGCTGGATTTATAACTGCTTTCAGATTCAGTGAACTGCACTTGATAATGCTGCATTTTGCCCAGAACCTTTCTTTAAATGCGTAATTGAAATTGTTCTACCAAATCTGTTCCATTTAGACATACTTCACTTCTATCCATCTCTCAGCCACTCATAGATATTGATCTTGCCATGAAGAGTTAGCAGGGATTATAAAACACCTTTTCTCTTCTCCTACCCCTTTCTAATTTTTGCTTTGTTTTTGAAGCACTGGCACACACCACACCAGTGATGCTTCATGATAATCAGAGAGACATCCCTGCAGATAAATTGGCTACATCAGTATCTGTGAAGCTTCATGGTGTTGTGATAATAAATTTAAAGGCACAGATGCCACATAAAGAGATAGTCTGGCCTATCTGCTACCATTTAGAGAGTGGCAGGTGTCTGATAAAGCACTCAGCAAGACTTTTTTCCATCTGTCTGACCATCTACAGCTCCTACCATCCTCTTCCAACAGCAATGCTATAAAAAAAAAATCTGAGATTTTAAAACAGCAATATAAATGCATATGACGTCAAAGGAACTTTGCGAGAGAAACACTTGCATGTTAGGCCCACCATGTGATTTACTTATTCTGTGGCTTGGTCACACTAAAATAATGAAACCAGCTTCAGAATTTATTGCTCTGCAGTATTGGAGACATTGGCTCCCGTCAGTAATTTTCAGTTTCCTTCAGCAACAGATGTTAGACGAAAAGGGAGGGGGGTGCAGAAACAAGGAAATAGCTAAGCTTCTATTCACCATATTTCAGAGGAATTAATAATAATGAAGTCCTTACTAGGTGGGATTTTGCTTGTTTATTTTTACAGCTCCCTTATCAAGGTGTACAAGCAGAAAAGTGGATTATGGTATTACAGGCCGACAAATTAAATGACTTAAAGATAGGCAGAGCACTATCTTTAGATCAGAGCTATTAGAAATGTCATGGCAGAACAAGCAGCAGCCTTCTCAAATGAAAATGTGAGTCCTGGAAGTCTAATTCCGCTTTCTATATAAAGAACATCACTGTGACTTTTATTCAATTGCAGAATGTATTATGCTCATTAAGTATAAAAATGTTCTATCTGTTCAGCGGATGGCACAAGGCAACAGAAGAGTTAAGGAAGGAAAAGATCCTATATAAGGACTTTGAGTTTCTTCTCTTTTCCATGATACTCCAACTCAGTATTTCTTAGTATTGAACTGATATTGCTCCTGCTCAGTTGTGTATGACAAGACAAATTTTTTGGGAGAGATCACTTGAAATACGTGGAGAAGCTTATGGGCTGTCTGAGATAGGAGGATAGATATCCTCCTAAACAGACAGTGAATTCATTTAAAGATCTATGTTAGTTGTTCACTGCATAAAAGTTCCTAGGCAGTTAGTCACTAGCCATGTGCCAGCCACTTGGGAATTGTGGTTTCCTATTGACTAGCCCTCAGTGTCCATGGCTACTGTTGTTGAATGCCAGGTCAGCTCTGAATGAGACCTCCCTCATACATGATCCGGTTGTGGATGAGGAAGCTGTCTCACTGAGACCTCGGAGGAAAATTCCAGTTGAATGCAGTCGAACACTGGTGAGGGCTAATCACTGAGCCTGCCTAGTGGCACTGTGAAGGCAAAAAAGAAGGCATACATTGGTGCCTCCATTGCATCCTCACTGTTCTATCCAGCAAAGCCCGAAGGAGGTGGTAGAACTGTTGGTAGCTCACTATGACTTGTTTGCAAAGCATTTCAGGGGGGGGGGGAATCATTTGCATCCACTTGAGTTCACTATTATAGCAGGCGAGTCTCAAGGGATGTTCAGAGCACTGTCTAGTTCTGTTGTGTTGGATGAGTTTCAGTTAGTAAGGCTCGAGGATGTGGACAAGGTGTTTGGATCAGAAAGGGTGGCCACTTGCCCCTCTTGGCTGATAAAAACTAGCAGAGAGAGGGCAGCTGGCTGGGCCAGGGAGGTGATTAATGCCTCCTTGCATGAGGGGGTGGCCTGGTCTACTTGAAATAGGCAGTGGTAAAGCCAATCCTCAAGAAACCGTCCCTGGATTTAGAAACTCTAAGTAATTAATGGCCAGTTGTGAATCTCCCCTTCTTGGGCAAGGCTCTTGACTAGATCTGTTCATGGACCAGATGCAGACACTCTTGGAGAAAACTACTTTGCTAGATCCATTTCAGTTGGGGTTTAGGCCCAGCTTTAGCAGAGAAACTGCTTTGGTCTCCCTGTATGATGACCTCTGTCAGGAGACTGGGGAAACGTGTCCTTGTTGTTTCTCCTTGGCTTTCAACACCATCAACAATGGTATTCTTCTGCAGTGGCTGTCCAAGGTGGCACCTTTGGGGTGATTCTGGTCCTACTTGGATGATCATTTCCAGAGGGTGATGATTGGGAAGTGCTCTTCTACCCTGTAGAGTTTCATCTACATGAAGCTGCTGTGTGGGGTTATTCAGAGGTCTGGAGTTATATTGTCTGCAATATGCTGATGACACACAGCTCAACTTCTCCATTGCATTTGCAGGTATGGCAGCAGATGTGCTGGATCTGGTAATGGCCTGGATGAGAGCCAACAAACTAAAGATCAATCCATATAAGACTGAGGGACTGTTAGTGGGAGGTTCCCCAGACCAGATGGAAGGGAGATTGCTTCCCTCTGAAGGAGCAGGTAGCTTGGGGATACTTTGGTATCTGAAGAAGTGTGCATGCACACAAAAGCTCATACCAAGAACAAACTTAGTTGGTCTCTAAGGTGCTACTGGACAATTTTTTATTTTTTTAAATATATTTCTACTGCATCAGACCAACACGGCTACCTACCTAAATCTTTGAGGCTCAGGTAGCCTCAGTGGCCTGGAATGCCTTTCATAAGCTTTGACTGGTGCCCAGATGTGCGGCTATCTGGACAGTGATAGCTTAATACCTGTTAATAAATAAATAAATTTCACCGCTTCTTTTCCCATGCTCAGATCAGCAGTGAACCGACTATTAGATTCTGACTCTTAAAATCTCTTAAATTTAAAGACTCTTAAAGTTCTCTCTTGTTGTTCTCATGTAGCACACACACAAAGAAGCAACATTTGCAAAAACATCTGTATCAGTCATATTTTTTTTCTTTTTCTTTTTTTACACTTCTCTGATATATTCAACAGACAAGGCAAAGACTGCTGGAAAAATATACAATCTTTCCATTTTCTTTCAATGAATATTCATGAATCTGAGCTTCAACCTGATTGTCGTTTATCTTACGACAGATGAGCTCAGTACTTTAAATGTTAGTAAAAAGCGAACATGAGAAAGTTACAAATGGGATGATATCTGGATTTTACTTTCTAATGTGTTTCTGCAAATACTTTTCTATTGCACTCAGGGGGATGGGTAACAGAGGTCACAAAGGCATGTGTGTTGACAATCTAAACCAACAATATTCATGCCAGCTAACAACAAGAAACTTAGCCAAGAAGACTACAAAGACAATAAGGTAAAGGTAAAGGTACCCCTGGGCAGTTAAGTCCAGTCAAAGGCAGCTATGGGATTGTGGCACATATCTCGCTTTCAGGCTGAGGGAGCCGGCGTTTGTCCACAGACAGCTTTCCAGGTCATGTGGCCAGCATCACTAAACTGCTTCTGGTGCAACGGAACACCATGACAGAAACCAGAGCGCACAGAAATGCTGTTAACCTTCCCGCCGCATCAGTACCTATTTATCTACTGGTGTTCTTTCAAACTGCTAGGTTGGCAGGAGCTGAGGACTAAATGGAGCTGAGGACTAGACAGACAATGACTTGTTTGGGTATCTAAAATAAGAGTAAAAGTAAACCTCTTGATGTGTTGGATTTAGAAGGTTTTAACAATGCATTTGGTTGGCATGCATATTTGTGGTATGATAAGGTAAAAGTACATAAAGCGTTTAAAAACCATATTGTTAGAAAAGCACTGTTTAACGTTTGGATAAGATATAAGGATTTGTTAGAAAAGAGAACTCCAAGATGGCTGTCACCAATGGAAGCGAAAAAACTCAATATGGAGGCCAAATGGCCGAAATATTGGGAAATTTTGGAACAAGATGGAGACAGAATAAAATTTCAGAGCTTTGAAAAATTGAAAAACAAAGTGTGAGATTGGCTCCATTATTATCAAATAATGGAGGCATATAATTTGGACAAAAAAGTTGGTTTCCAGGTGGAAAAATCAAAATTGGAAACAGAATTGCTGGATCCAAAAATTAAGAATTTGTCAAGAATGTATAACTTGCTGTTAAAATGGAACACTCAGGATGAAACAGTGAAATCAGCTATGATTAAATGGGCACAAGATGTTGGACATAACATAATGATGGCTGACTGGGAACAGTTATGGACCACAGGTATGAAATTCATGGCATGTAATGCCTTAAGAGAAAATCTAATGAAAATGATTTACAGGTGGTACATGACACCAGTCAAGCTTGCAAAAAATTACCATTTGCCTGACTATAAATGTTGGAAATGTAATGAGACTGAAGGTACATTCTTTCACCTTTGGTGGACGTGCCCAAGGATTAAGACATTCTGGGAGATGATTTATAACGAAATGAAAAAGATATTTAAATATACTTTTTTGAAGAAACCAGAGGCCTTTCTCCTGGGCATGGTCGGCCAAATGGTGCCAAAGAAGGATAGAATTTTATTTATGTATGCAACAACAGCAGCAAGAATACTCATGGCGAAGTACTGGAAGACACAAGATTTACCCACCCAGGAAGAATGGCAGATGAAGTTGATGGACTATATGGAAATAGCGGAAATGACTGGCAGAATCCGAGACCAGGGAGAAGAATCGGTGGAAGAAGACTGGAAAAAGTTTAAAGACTACTTACAGAAATACTGTAAAATTAATGAATGTTAGAAAAATGTTGGAATGAAGTTATATGGCTTTAGTAGAAATGTTATAAGGAATTAAGTATAAATAGATTAATAGAGTATTAAAGGGAAAAATAAGGTTAGAATGTGTTAAGATAATTATAGGATAGAAAACAGAGGAAGATGAAAAGGAATTGCTGAAACAATTAATAGAAGTGGAAGACAAAAAGGGAGGTGTGAGGAGGTCGTGGAAATAAGTGAAAGAAAGATAAGATATTGAAATTGGACTGTGTTTTAAATGGTTTTTGTTTTGTTTTGTTAGTTGTATGTGTTAGTGTTTTGTAGTGTTTTTTGTACTGTATTGTATGTTTTTTTTTGTAGTGTTGTGTTTAATTTGTTGGAAAATTAATAATTTTTTTTTAAAAAAGTAAACCTCTTGTTGCTTCCTACCGCTAAGAATCTAAGAAGGCATCATCTCCCAGTTCATCCTTTATCTGTCACTGTATACAGCGCAGAGCATCTTGTGCCAAAATGCATGGCTGCATTCACACAGCTGTTTATTCTGTTTCCCCAATATCTCCCTTTTCTATTTCAGCTTTCACATGACTGAAAGCAACAACAGTGAACACTGGTTATATTTGCTGGACCGATTTCCCATCTGGACATGGGGCAGATAAGCAAACACTGGGAATTTCCACTCCTGTTTCTGTTTTCATCAGATTTCTCTGACATACCTAGCTGCCACTTATAGAGAAAGCCTACCAATCAGGGCCAGCTGAAGATGTGTTGTTGCCCAACGTCAGCTACAAAATGGTGCCCATCCCCATTCCATGTACAGACGTTGACTGGATAGGCAACTGAATAGCAACAGGACAACATCCTCCAGTGAACCCAAGGGCAGCAAGCTTATTTAGGAGATATATAAGAGGCCTGTGACACACTTAGCTCTGATTTTCAACGGTATGGATTGCCAGTGCTGTCCTCCAGTTTTCTGCTACCAACCTATGTAATGGGTGAAATAAGTGGCACAAAACCAAGCAGAACAACAGCCTCAAAGAATCAGAGTCTAAAGGCAGATGTGTCATTGATTGCATAATTAATCTAAAACCCCCTTGCAATAGTTGCTTCTTGGGGGTGGGGGGTGGGGACAGGATCTTGCCTATCTATTTTCCTGCACCATTGTCTTTATTAAAATTGCCTTTCTTCCCAATACCTATATCATTTTTGGTGCCTAGGGGGAGTAGACAAGTTTTCGTTGGGTTTGTAACAGGGAGAAAAGAGTTTTAGCTTTCCCTTCCCACCTGCCCTGGCTCTAATGCTACTCCCATCTCACGCTGGCTCTGTAAATTGTTATTATTTTCTAAAGAGCAAGCTTCGGGCACTTAAGATCACATCAGATCCTCAGATGCTGGTGATCTGACTATTACCCTTGTTTCAACATTATGCACTTCCAGATGGGGCAATGCTAGCTCTTTACTCTGATTTTTAAGTTAGATGGATGACACTCTTCCAAACCACAAAATAGCTCGAGCGCTGATTGGAAAGAAGAAGATCAAAACCCACCATCAAATGGCTGCTTTGCATATTTGTCACATGAAAATGTATTACACAAACATCGCTTTGATCGTGTTTTCCGATATTCCAGGAGAAAGTGAAGCAAAGAACAGAGGGTGGAGATTTATTGAGCAGCTGGAAACCATGGGATAGCGTTTGATTGTTTTATTTGAGGGAAGGTCATAAGGTTATGAGGCAGGCAGAGAAAGACGCAAAAAAAGAAAGGGAGTCACCGAGTCAATGAAATGCAGACATCAGCTTGCAGATGGTGGGATCGGCATGGGAGACTAGCCTGAGTTTCTACAAATGGGAAAACAAGGGGCAGAGATCAAGGTGAGGTTAGCAGGCCAGCAGACAGAGGCACAGTACTGTAAATCATGGAAATGATTCGGTTTCAAGAGAGAAAATGGGGACCAAATGTAAAAGACAGTGATTACATCAGCAGCTACATCCTTACTTCGTGGTGAACACACATACCCTCCTTTAGCAAAGCCTGCACATCAACTGTAAGGAAGCCTCAGACAGGGCAAATCATTGGACACAGAACTTGTATTAATTGTCATTCCAATATCTGACACCATGCTACGTGTTTCTAGTCCTGTTTTTTTATCTCATAAATGTGCAATATGTTAGGCACACACACATACCAAACTGACCCCAAAGCATATGATGTATGCTTTTAGACTATCTTTACCTTGTTTGGGGATAAAAATCTGTACAAAGCTTGTCTGTGCACAATATTCATGCAATTTTTTTAAAAAAAACAAAACAATTCTTCCAAAACACAGTGCAGAAGCATGACACAAACCTAGATAAATAAATACAGCTCTGTAGCCATGATCACCTGCAGGAGTTATTGCCCCATGGGGAGAAAGTGCCTTTTTGGCAGAAAATCCAGATTGCTCCTTTTGTCTGCCAAACGTCCCCCTGCGGAGCTGTAACACATCCAGGTAGCCAAGAGTGTATCCAATAAAAACAAAGCAAAATCAACATTCGTTCTACAAATTAACCCTCAACCTGAGGCTACTCTGTAACTATCAAATATGATGGTGGTTATAAATGTCCTAACAGCCGATACATTTGATATACATACTAGGTTGCTTCTGTGTACGTTTGTATGTATAATTTATTGATATTTGTCCCCTAAAGCTTAGAGTCTATGTAATGCTTCATTTACAGCATGAAATCTCAGACTGAATAGCTGCTTGAGGCTCCATTTGTATGTATTGCCCTGCTTTTATCTAATCAGAGCAATGCTAAATCTTTCTGAAATCATAGCACACCCTCAGCTTAATTTTTAACACACTGAGCTGAGATGTGAGCACAGCCATAGTTCTCACTGAGGGATACATATTTCCATTCCATGGGAACCTTCGCATTATTCAGTGTAGCAGCTTTACAATCATCTGAGCCAAAGTGGGAGAAGGTTGGATGGAAAACCCAATGAGTTGTGCAAGTGAAAGCACCTCATACAGTGCAATCATTCCCTCTTAAAAGCTGTCCTTGAATATTGGAATAGCCTGCTGGAGAACTATAAACGTCTTCTGCTGTAGGAACATCAGTGGTGAAAGGGGTCAAAGGGTCCTATATCAGGCCCTTCCTGGCTAAAGGATGCCAATTTCTGGTGCCATGTACACCTCTTTCCAGCAATACCTTCAGCTAAGTTGGAGATGGGATCCTCATAACAGAGGGTCCTGGTTGCACGCGGGACCCAAGAGCTCACCTGACAGGGTTAAAATGGGGGGGGGAGCAAGAAGTCCTGGCCATTCCCCTGGGATCACACCAGGCGATTTTAGCCAATAGCCAGTGGGTGGCGCGATCCCAGGGGCTTTAAAAACGGCAGTGTGACGCAAGGAGGGGCACTTGCTTCGCACAGTTGAACACCCGCCCACCCTGCCTAGTTTAGGTAGAGTTGCTTGGCCTTGCTTTGGTTTGAGTCGCCTGTTTTGGAACAGGAGCTGGGTAGGAATTTTTCCATTTGGCAGATTGGCTTTAGCCATTTAGTTTTCACCTACCCCTTGGCAAATCATCACAACTTGTAAGGTGGCGGTTAGGCATTTGCTCAGTTGGATTGTGGGGAGGGGAGGTGCGGCCATCACCTGCCCCTCCAGGAACTGGGTATTCCGTTAAAGGAATCTGGGGGTCCTGGATCTCGTCCAAAGTCCGTTTGAGGGGCTAGGGCCATGCCAGGACCACAGGAACCCCAGGGTGAGCTTAGGTTGGTCCTCATTGACCTAGCTCCCTCGTTTGGTTTACCCCATTGGACGATCACCCTGAGAGGTGGAGTCAGTTATAGTGGGGAGTTAAAGCCTAAGCCAATACCGCTCAAGTGATTGTATTTCAATAAAGTTGTGGCCAAAATTTGCCCCAAAACTTAAACTAATATAAGTGTCCGTGTGTATTTATTTTTGGGGTGGGTCTTGGGGCCTCAAAACGCAACCATATCACTCTGCTTTCCTTTGGACCACATTAGTGAGGCCAAGAGTGGAGTCTTGTTGCCTGGGCAGACCAGGACCTCCATACACAGGTTATGCCCAGGTTTGCACCCCAGGGAGGTCACTTTGGTGCTGTTAATGCAGACATTTGACTTCACCCCCAGAGGCACACTCCATTGTCTCTCAAGACAGATGGATACCAACAATATTATAGCACTAAGGAACACAAAGACCAAACATTATTTTGAAACTGCATGTACATGTTTGGCCCAGGACACTGAAAGGACAATGTCCCCTCACCACCAGCTACATGTGTCTCACTCTGGGACAATCCTTTAAGACAGAGTGTAGAAAACACTTAACTGAATTAGTTCTAAACTATTCTACCAACCTTCTTAATGTTTGACTGTATCATTTAAATTGTATTTGCTTGGAATGTTTCTTGTGCAGATTATATGGGGGTTGTTTGTTATAAGTCTTTTCAGAATTTGAAAAATGTCTTTTTTATAAAAATAATAATTAAAAAAGGCCTGCATTTTCAGGCTTCTCACTTGTGCATGCATCCATGCTCTTAGAAGTCCCCTTTGAATCATTCTGTTCAGTGTAGGGAAGCTAAGGTAGTACACACCAAATGGGGTCCCACGCAGACTTTAGCCGCTCACATGTGTTGCTTGAACACTTGAATTGGGCCCAGGAGAGTATTTTAAAAGCATGCTGCTGTTCCGTGCACTGAACTGGGATAAATAAGACTTTCCCCTTAGATAAATGTGGGAGGATTGCAGTCTTATTTGAAAAGAAAGGGGAAATTGGAGCCATTGTGCATCATGTGAAGTAAGTCCTTGCTGGCGAACAAAGGATGGTGAACACAGCAGAGGCCGTGCACTAATATTATTCTAGTGTAAGTATGACTGTAGTCATGACTTTCTGTTCCATACCTGTAAATGTGCAGGATCTCCAAAGCTACCAGTCAAATAATGCCAACATATGTTTGTTTGTTTGTTTGTTTGTTTTGTCCCGATCAGCCTCTGTTAGCTGGCAAAGATTTCTTCTTAGGAATTATAGAATTGACCAGTGCTTTTTTTTCTTTAAAAATGTTTAGGGATACTCTGATTTTGACTCAAGAAAATCCCCATTTTATCGTTTAAATCAGGAAAAATAAATACAGTAAATAGACACAAGTACCAAGATTCACAAAATATTTAGGGGTATGCGTCCCCCCAGAAAAAAGCACTGGGACTGACATTTGTCTACACATGAAATTTTCAGTTATTGTATACCCAGCATATTGGGGGGGGGGGGGGACGGCACACTTTTTTTCCTATTTACTACTCATGAGAACCTAGAGTGCCAATAGATATGGAAGCCAAAATGCCAGTAGCGCTGACCCTTAGGTTTCAGTCAATTCCTTACACCTTACACAGACATCTACACCCCTTCTGTATGCCTTTTAGACGGACACTGTCTCTTAAGTGAGTACCTCCACACACATTTTTTTCTGCTGCATTCTGAGGTATTGTATTTTTACATAGGTAGTACATGATGGGTTTCAAGAAATGCAGAAAGCTAAACCAATTCACATTTTGCATCGTATAGGAATTTAGATTCATTGTATGACCTTTCCGATCGTTCACCCCCTAGTTAATGTATGACAGTGATTATGTTTCATAGCTTGCTAGATATGATTTGCAAAGGTTATGCAGATAGCACATTTGAAAGTAGCCCAGTTCATAGCACCCAGCATAGGTGACATTTTAATCAACTCCAGCCTCTTTAATGGAACTGCAGCACAGCCTGCCTCTTAGGCAGCTGGGCTCTGCAGGAGAAAGGCAGAAAGTGCTCAAGATGTCTTGCCATTAGGCAGCTGGGTCTCTGCTAATGCTCTTGAACCCTAACCTGAAGTAATCACAGAATGCACACTGAGAAAGTAATGTCGTTTTCACCTAGTTCAAGGTCGCCTTCACATTACATGACATAACAGGGATGCTGGCTTAACTGCCGCAGTCTAAATGAAGATGAGGTGAGTTTACTTTCTCCTAGTGGAAAGGAACATTTGGAAAGAAAAAGGCAGAGGAAGAAACAGGGCACACTAGTACATGCCAATTTCAGAATTAAAGCAGATGGAACTGTTGTATAACAAGTGGTCTAGCCCTCTCAAATCAGTCAGAGCATCTTCAGGTGACCTATTTATTGAGCATCCTGATTTGCTTGCATGAAGCTTACACAGAGGTTGGATTATATCTGGCATTCATTGAGCATTTGTTCTGATCTGTTGGTGGGGCAGTTATGGGAAAACAGTCAGAGGGCCTTCTCGGTAGTTGCACCCGCCCTTAGATGTCAAAGCATTAAACAATTATGAAACTTTTTGGGAAACTTTTAATGTTTGAGGTTTTGTCCTTTTGCATTTTGTTGGAAGTTGCCCAGATTGGCTGGGGTTTCCCAGTCAGATGGGTGGATTATAATAAATTATTATTATTATTATTATTATTATTATTATTATTATTATTATTATTATTATTATAGCATTCATCCTGTATTTATCCTGACCTGCTTGAAGAATGCTTATGTGTCTTTATGTGTCTTTCAGTTAGTTACTTAGTTATCATATGGTTTTGAATGCATTTCCCAGTCAATTTCCAAACCCCAATTAGTCTTGTGCTTTTTAAAAAGTGGATTTGTAGTGAGATAGAACACTTTAATCCACCTTAATTATATATACCTAAATTTATGGAATGTATTTGAATCCCTCCCACAAAATTGGGACAGTCTGGAGCCACTTTAAATGAATCAATCAATCAATCAATCAATCAATCAATGTATCTACAGAAGGAAAGAAAGTGCAGCCCTGAGTAACAAATCCATATAGCCAAAGGAAAATATATATCAACATCATCAATGCATATTTTATGATAGTTGGCTTGGCATTAAGCTTCTCAAAACAAGTTGCTCTTTGAAAATGATTTGGAAAACTAAATTATTATTATTTTGCCATATCATTTTTATTAATTTTACAATAATGCTTTCCATTACAATCTCCCCTCTTATATTTTACATTTTGGCTTTTTAGGGCCATGACTTCCTTCAAACCTTCCTTATGATTTTCTATCTTTCATTTCAAATTTCTGCATTTTCACTACTTAACCATTGCTTTCAAATCAAAAACATCAAAGCATCCTATTTTTTTATTCTTCTCTGCAGAGATTTTTGTACCTTTCCTTACAAAACTTCTTGCAATCCTACCAACGTGTTTGATTGACTACAGTTGTCTTTCAAATAATTTACAAATTTAGTCCAGTCCTTCATGAACTTCTGGTCCCGCTGTTCTCGGATTCTTCCCGTCATTTTGGCCAGTTCCGCATACTCCATTAACTTCAGTTGCCATTCTTCCTTTGTCGGTAATTCCTCTTGTTTCCACTTCTGTGCTAATAAAATTCTTGCTGCTGTTGTTGCATATAGGAAAAGCTTAATATCTTGTCTGTTAATGTCTGTGCCTACAATTCCCAGTAGAAATGTTTTTTTAATACATGTATATTTCAACATTTTCTTAATTTCATTATATATCATATCCCAGAAGCATTTCACTTTCTTACATTCCCACCACATATGAGGTACCTTCTTTTTCCTTACATTTCCAGCATTTGTTATTTACCTTATAGAGTTTGGCTAGCTTCACCGGTATAATATATTTTAACTAGCATTTTTGTCTTTTTTCTGTTGAGTTAAAAACCTGCTACTTGTCCAAATTCTTCTATTTCCTCTAGTGCTTTCTTAACACCGAGGAAAACTAAATTAAATTAATCTTTTGCAATCTATGAATGAAAAGTTTGGGGCTAACATTTCTTTTCTTTTCTGATTCATTCCTTGTTTTGCTGCAGAAAAAATCTACGTGCTTCCAAATAAAACAAGCTGCTGACGTGTGAGTTACTCTGCTCAGAATCTGCCTTCATCCTTTATTTCTGGAATAGATCACAGCAGGAAATAGATATGCACCCTGAAAATGGCTCAGTGAACTTTAGCTGTGGCATTTTAACAAGCCTAAATGATTTAAAGTTTGCACAGGGCTTGTTATTTGATTGGACACAATTAGTATGAAGGCAGCATTGCTGGAGTGCATTGAGTTGTGAACTCTTCTGGTCTGACCCATTAGAGGATGCACTATGTACTAGACACGGCATTATTGCAGGCAGATAAGGGCATTCATTACTTTTAGTGGTATCAGCAGAAAGAACAAGAGGTGGGAGGGTCTCAGGTAATGGCGCTCCCCTCCCCTGCTTTTCACTGTGACAGTCACCCAAGCTGAATGTTTTGCTAAGTCCATGAGCTGGGAGACAATGGAGAGATAATAGGTAACATGTTCATAATTAACGTATAAGAGGACAAGATGAATAGAGACTATTCATGCAGCTGCTACATTGTGCGGCATTACAATAATAGCATTATGCTGTTATATATTAAAAAATACTGCTTTCTCATGCCAAACATTAGCCTAATTTTAGACTTCAGGAAATTCAGATCTCCTTTGTTCCCAGTTGGGGTGAGAAAATGAATGCTTAAATTATGTCTAGCGATGAGCTTCGTGTCTGCACCCTAGAGAAAAGGGAGGAAAACACAGGCCTTTAATGAAGGGGCCTGTTTTTATCAGCTACCCAGCTCGAATTTGTTCTCTTCAGAGATCTGGCTCCATGGTGTTCTTATGTAAATCACTGTAACAAAAACTGCCTGAGATTCGTCTTGAAATTGGACGTGTTTTATCAGCAATTGGACAGCTGTCAGGTAATATTCAACTAAGTTTTACTCAAAGTTGACCCACTGACTTTGATGGCCCTAATTTAGTAATGTTAATAAATTTCAGTGGGCCTATTCTGAGTAAAACTTAGTTAAATACCACCCATCATAATACTTACAAAACCCCAGAACTGCCTCTTTCTTTGTTATTTGCATAAACCAGGGTTTGCCATTTGGTTGGACTACAACTCCTATCATGCTGACTGGTGCTGACAGGCATCGAAGTCCAACAACATCTGGAGGGAACAACAACAACAATATTTATACCCCGCCCATTTGTCTGGGTTGTCCCATCCAGTCTGGGCGACTTCCCACACATATAAAAACAGAATAAAATGTCAAACATTAAAAACTTCCTGATACAGGGCTGCCTTCAGGTGTCTTCTAAAAGTTATGTAGTTCTTTATCTCCTTGACATCTGATGGTAGGGCGTTCCACAGGAAGGGCACCACTTTTGAGAAGGCCCTCTGCCTGGTTCCCTGTAGCCTCACTTCTTGCCGTGAGGGAACTGCCATAAAGTCCTCAGAGTTGGACCTTGGTGTCCAGGCTGAACAATGGGAGTGGAGGTATCCGTCAGGTATACAGGGCTGAGGCCGTTCAGGGCTTTAAAGCTCAGCATCAGCACTGAATTGTGTTTGGAAATGTACTGGGAGCCGGTGTAGAACCTTTAGGACTGGTGTTCTATGGTCCCAATGGCTTGGCTGTTAATAGGCTGTGCCGAAGAAATCTTGCTACTAAAAGCCGTTGCACTGCGCATTTTGAGAAAAGTGCTTGCACATCCCCTGTAGCATTGCAGTGGATCTTGAGGTCCACCTCTCCCTCAATTTTCCACAGTTGTCAATTTTGAGCCCTTTTTGGGGTGGAGAGGGGGACCTTCTCTCAGTACAGACAAAAGAAAGCACCACTTCACACAGTCCTAGTTAAACTATGGCATTCACTCCCACAAGGTGTGATGGCCACCATCCTGGATGGTTTCAAAAGAAGATTAAACAAATTCATGGAGAACAGAGCTACCAGTGGCTACCAGCCATGATGGGTATGTTGGGCATCCTCTGTCAGAGGCAGTATGTCTTGGTAAACCAGTTGCTGGGAATCAGAAATGAGGAGAGTGCTGTTGCCCTCAGGTCCTGCTTGTGGGTGTCCTATAGGAATTGGGTCGGAAACTGTGAGAACAGAAAGTTGGGCTAGATGTGCCTCAAGCCTAATCCAGTATGGAATTTCTTACTTTCTTATCTTCAGAGATCATAGCAAATTCAAAACTGAATTCCCTGCATCCACAATTTATATGTTTTTCAGTTGGACAGGGGGCCACAGGGTCAGGGTCAATTTTTAAGATACTTTTGTCATGGAATTCTACTCAGTATTGATCCAGAGTAGATTCCAATGTATAGTTAGCAGAGTAAAAACTTAAATATGTTGCTGGATTCCCAGAAAGTAGATCAGAGTCAATTGGATTTCATCCTGCAGAGTTTTACTGCCACTGAAGGCAAATGAGCATAATGGTCACAAATCCCATACATTCAGGATTGGCACTGTCCATAAGAAATCCAGTTGCAGCAGACTTAACTTAAACTTACAATAACTTATAATAAGTCTAAACCTTAACACTAAGCATACTGTGTACAGAACACCATACCAGATGGAAGAGATAGAAAGAGTAAGTGAAACCCAAGCTCCTTCTGGCCCTACTTTTATAGTCAGTAGGACCTTAACCGATAGAGATAACAGAACCAGTTTAAGCCAGCTGTACACAGCTTATCTAAAGGAATAACCCAAACATCATGAACCTTCTGCTTGTTTCTTTCACACAGATAAGCTTCCAGAACCCTCTTGAACTAAGTAGAGTAGGAAACATCTCTATAAAGCAGATTAATACTTTCTGCACTAAGAAATGCAAACTGACAATTTTGTCCAGGAAACCAGAGTATCATAGCTACCTGTTATTGCTGCTTGCATGGTAAATCACACTTGCCCACCTTTAAGTTTCTACCAAGCCCAAAATGTGGGTGTGTAATTTCAAAAACAGTTCATCTTCCTTTAAGATCTAGTCTGCAAACATTGGGTGTTGGGTGAAAGAGGGGCACCCTAGGGATTCACATTCCCTTATGAATTAGCATGTCATCCAGTAGGCTTATGAACTCAGCCTTTAACTTTTCCTGAACAGAATGCTATCATGGTGATGACAATATATCCTGTTCACTGCATGATCCTGTTGGTGACATGTAGACAAAACAGCTATGACGTACTTCAAGATATATGCATCTAACCCCAAATTCTAAAGAGAAATATCCTGCTCTTTATTCAAGAACTGGAAAGATCTCACAGGCTTTAGTTTTCAGAGGGAGGATGGGTATTCTGTGGGCTACAGACCAACGGCTCTATTAATATTTGCTCTCCTTCAAATATATTCCTTCTCTATGATTGCTATGAATATCAGAGTGCCAAGGCAGTATATGAGAGACGAAAGCTCCTCAGAATTTGCAGGGGAGTGAATTATAAAATATTTCCCCTTCAGCATCGAAAGATAATCCACCAGGCAAACATGGGGTCAAGCAAGATTGCTCTTCATATTTCACTGTGCCCTGAAACCCTCTGAAAAAAAAGATTGCCCATTCCTTCATTAAAAGGGTGGACAATTCCACATTTGTTTTTGATCTTAGTTCTCTCTCAGTAATGGATAGTTCAGTGACTGCTATTGACTTAGGCTCCTGGTGCTTTCACTGATTTCGAATGCAAGGACCTACACAAATAATGGAACACTTGTAATTGCACTCAGTGATGGTTAACACACTCAGAAGTTAAACGTAGCAGCTTGACACTTTCTCTACAAAGCTACTTTTGCTACCTTGATCTCATGTTCCATTGAGGATGGTGGAGGGTCGGGGGAGAAAGCAGAGAACGGAGGCATGTGTGGCTTATTAAATAATAAATTTGCAAGCAGTAATTTTATAAGCCAAAATATTACAAATTTTAATACTTGCAGTGTCTAGCATACGTGATGTTTCCTACGTAACTGACAGAAACATGCTGATATTTGCTGTCGCTTGCTGTGCACACCTCTGTCTTTCATTTGTGATTTTTTCAGGAGAACTATTCTTCACCTATTTTAATAGAGTCGGGAGAATAGAAGGGTGGCAAGTTCATTGAAAACACCATTCACGGTGCAAAAGGTACAATTATGCTTTGCAACTCCACAGATATCCGACAGAAAGAACAAAATGTTATCCGCTTTATATAGGTGTAAGTAGTTCCCAGAGACAGCTGGTCTCTTTCTTATTTTCAGGTGCCTTTTTAGTAATACACTGATGTCGTCACCCAGCAACAAAGGGAACTTGAATGAGAGGCTATCAGTGGAAAGAGCCCCTCATGTTGACCTGCTCAGTGTTGTGGAAAAGCAAAATCTTTCCTGCCACTTTGCCACAGTGGGAACCTTCCTCTTTGATATACGAAGCAAAAGCAAATGGGTTTCACAATGAATCACTAGCTCTATTCAGCGAACTTAATCCAGCACTTCATCAGCAGAAATTCAGCTGATCTAACAGGCAATAAAGAGGATGCTCAGAACTGGTCAGATTTTCAGTTCTAGAAGCAGCAACCCTTTTCTCCAGATAAATACCCTGGTTGCTTGGTACTTGTAGATAATTATATGTCTTGGCCCCAACACCCACAAAGAAGACTCAAGCAATGATTGAGAAAATGGTTATACAGTGTTTATTTGTGAGTCGAGGCCCCGCCCCTGCTTGGTGATAAAATAAGACACATGGACACCAGTATTTTAGGTTAATGGGCTAAAAAAGGCCACAACTTTATTGGTTACAGAATGTGAGTGGTATTGGCTTAGGCATTGGATCTGAACCGACTATACTTGACTCCTGCCCACTCTGCAGGGAGTCACACAAGGGTTGACAACCTGTAGGGGGAGCTTGTTGATGCGAATCAACTGGAAGCTTTCCCCTAGAGTCACCGGGAGTTGTGCCATGGCCCTAGCCACTACCTGGGCATCGGACAGGAACCACAACCGCCGGATTCCTTTAACGGAATACCCTTCAAGGGGAGGAGTAGGTGATGGCCACAACCTCCCCTCTGACACACAATGCATTTTCTGATGCCTAACAGCTGAACCTTACAAAGTTGTGATGATTTGCTACGAGGTAGGCGAGAAACCAAGTGGCTGGTACCAATCTGTCAAGTGGCGAAACAAATTCCCACCAGGCCCCTTGGACAATCATGGCGACCAACCGAGGTCCATAGCAAGGTCAGGAGCTGAAGCAAAACCTAGAGGGAGGGAGGGTGGGTGATCTGAGGAGGCCTGGAACAACAGGGGAGAGTCCGTGTGTCCACAGCCATTTTAAAATGCGACTAAACCATGCCCCCCAGTCAGCCAGGTTGGCTGGCTGGGGGGCATGACGCGGGCCCAGGACTCAGTGATGCAGGGGGCTTGGCCAAGCCCCCTGAAAGCGAGGGAACCAATTCTCACTCACAGTCCCGCCCCACTGGGAAGAGGAGAACCTTAATATAACTGCAAAATAAAACAGCGTGATAAACCAAATTCAGAGAGTATGGCAAAAGAGGGGTTTAACATATCCCTCCATCCCCTGGGCAAATGATGCAGCTGTAGACTACCCAACAAAGGATGGGGGAAGAGATTACTCCCTTCTTGCCTTGGGTTAGGGCATTCCCAGGCCCGACCACCCAGTGTTCACTCCAAATGTACATGCCAGGCCTAAAGGCACCCTTAAAATCCCACCAGGCATAAATCACTGGAAGATTCCTAAAGGGTCTCCTTAACCCAATCATGCCTCAGTAGACTGGCTGTTTTCTCCCCAGCTTCCTCACAGCAAGGTCTCAGATGGATTAAGATGAACCAGAGGAACATGCTGCGTTATTATTTTCTGTTAATAAAATAACTAATTGCATTCCATGTTGTGTGTGTGTGTGTGTGCGCGCGCCTACCCTATGGTTGACCTGGCACACTTAACAGCTCCTTGACAGATGGTAAGGCAAATCCAGGAATCCCCACCTCAAAAAAATTCCTACTCAGCCCACTTATAACATGAGACTCACAAAAGCCAACGTTGCTTATAGGGAGGGAGGGAAAACTCAAGGTTGAAGAGCTCAGGGGAGCTTATAAGGCAAGCTCCAACCCCCTCTTCATTGGCCCTGGGCCACATGTGTTTTATACTACAACCTCCTCCCTTCATGAGCCATTCTCCTGAGTCATCTTTGAAGAAGGAGTTAAGACGACAGATATGCCCCCCCCCATTTCATACTCCTTTATGAAAGGGGTTGAGTATAATAAAATTACCTGCTTAATATCTTAGGTCAGTGATTTTCAAAGATACCCTTGAGAGTGGACACCGTTCTCTGCTTTGCAAATCTGCCTCTGGGACCACAAAAGGTTGGTGACCCCTGCTTTAATGCATGTGGTATGCATTACCCTCATACATAGTAAGGCATCTATATAGCCTCCTGTGCCATGGAGTGGTTTTCCTTCTAATCTACGGCATCTGGGAGCAGACAGCAGTGAAACACCAGAGAGGCAGTGGGTGGTGGGATCCCCCATTGCAAGCCCCAGCCCCAGTCCCCCAGCTCTTGCATCTAACTGCATTTGACCAACAATATTTTATCTACTCATTGCAAATCACTGTGCTACAGCAGAAATCTGTGTGACGCACTGATAGAAAATATGCTTATTCTGACAAGTTCGCTAAGGTCAATTTCTCTCTTTTTCTATTATGTATGGATGCACAATTGTGATACAAATGGTCCTTTAATACAAAGGAACAGTAGGATGGATTTGATCCTCAGCTCATAAAATTGACTAGTCAGATGCCTAGTAGTTGGTTGCTTTCATCCCTCCCAGATCTTTAAATGCCCATGGCATACTGTAGCGGTGCTTGCAAGGTCAAGCTGAGGAGAGGTGGAGCAAGAGGATGCATCCTTTTTGCTGTGCCAGTTCCTGAGTTGAAAGTCCCAATACAGGGACAAGGAACAATCCATGATCCCATGCACTGCTGTTTAAAATGCAGCGGCTCATGGGATTAGAACTCTGACAGCTAAGCCACCTTCAGCATGATGTATTGAGATGGTGGAGTCCAATTTTCTGCTTGAATAGCAAAACATTAGCAAATTTCAGGATGTCTGAGATGTTTGGAAGCAAATATTCTTGAAAACAAAGCACACATAGATGCTTGATTTTCCAAATTATAGAGGGATCCAGATGAGCAGTTAGTATTGTACAGGGTGATTCAAATATCGCAAACAGGTCATTGTCAACAGGCATTTGTCATTTATTGGATTGCTTCCAGAAATAGCAAGCCTGGATTAAATGGGGGAAAGGAAATATGGGCTGGCATTGTTACGCCAAGGATTTTGTGTGTTCACTCTCCAAAAACTGCATGCGTGAGGAGCACCCATCCCATAATCTGGAAGCCAACACAGTCAGTGGTGTGGGAGTGTGGAGACTGGGTGAAGCATCATCTTTTTCTAAGTAGTCATTTGCATGAACTGAATTCTCTATTTTGTCATGTGGAATGGATTTAATGTAGCTGATGTTCCTGTACTAGAGAAGGCATATGGTACCACTGTCAGCCGGAGGACTCCAGACCCTCCAAGTGTCTATATTTTCCAGGGACAGTCCCAGATTTACAGAAGCTGTCCCAGTTTCTGATCTGATTCTGAAATGGCCCGCTTTTCCTTCGGCCATCTCCATTTTCATCAGAGAAATGTTGGAGGGTATGGAGTTATACGATCCCCAAGTCAAGGAGATGAGTAGCTAAACAACCTTTAGAAGGCATCTGAAGGCAGCCTTGTATAGGGAAGGGTTTTTTAAAAAAAATGTTTAATGTTTTATTAGGTTTTTATATATGTTGGAAGCCACCCAGAGTAGCTGAGGCAACCCAGTCAGAGTGGAGAGGATATAAATAATAAATTTAGTAGTATGGAATAGGATGTCCTATAACATCAGAGAAATGTTGGAGGGTATGTTATTTCAAACCATAGGATATCCTCAAATAATTTTTTTGTTCAATGGAGCTGCAACAATCTACACCATCTCACGTTTTGTTCCCTTCTAGTTTTGCCCTATTTTTAGTTCCGTTGCCATTCCACAAGGGGGATAGAGGTGCTATCAACCAAAAACACATAACTAAATATTTGATCTGGATGATTACACCTGCAGTTCTAGATTAACAACTCATTTCCCCCTGATATATGTGCCCAAAAAACAAAGTCTATTTTATTATCGCATACCTGACAGCATTGAAGGTCACTTTTTATAACATTTAATGCCTCAATGAGCTAAGTGTTAAGTACTTCAGAGTTACTTACATTTGGGTTTTTGTTTTTTAAATCCCCAGGATGCATTACAGCCAAATAAGAATATAATCATAATGCTGTCTTTGATTTATCTCTCTAAAAACACTTAATCTAAATGTGTTGGTGAAGGATGTAATAAAAACATGTTGTATTATTGAAGAAGTTCAAGCTATTATTATTATTATAGTTAAGGTTGTGTCAGCATTTATGTTTCCATTATCTGTCCTGTTTACTTGGGGTGATATCTTAGCTATTAAAATTTCACTTCAGTTGAAATATGTGTGAGCTGCACAAAGCTTTGACACTCAGTTCCAAACGTAGTCTTTGTCCTTTGGATTCAACAAGTAAACAAAACTCAAGTTGATTCCAAAACTGAGTGGCAAATATTTTCACTTGGATATATGAACAAGTGGAGAAAGTTTAAAGAAAAATAGCCTCTTGCAGGGGAACAGTCCTTGACATTTTCAGGACTGTGGTTTATCATAAAAGAGAGACTGTAGCCACGAAAATGGCTATGGGTGCTAACCTACTATAAACAGCAAATTTCCACCCAACTACATGACTATGTGGGCAAAATAGGCACCATTTGCTCCTGCAAACAAACCTCAGTGCCTCAGTTTACAATGCATAGTTAAACTATAGAATTTGCTACTGCAAAGGAGATTAGACAAATTCATGGATGATAAGGCTATCAATAGTTGCTAATCGTGATGGTTCTATACTACCACTAGTATTGGAGGGATAATACCTCTGAAGTCTGAATGCAGTCACGGGGAATATGGGCTGGATTGTGCTATTGCACTCATATGTTGCTCGTGGGCTTCAGAACCTCCAAGTGTCCCTATTTTTCAGTTTCGGTCTCAGATTTACAGAAGCTGCCCTGGTTTCTCATTTGATCCTGGAATTTCCTTCTTTTCCTTAGGATGTCCCTATTTTCATCAGAGAAATGTTGGAGGGTATGGAGTTATGTCACCCCCTGAGCCAAGGAGATAAGAAACTATACAACATTTAGAAGACATCTGAAGCCCGCCCTGTATAGGGAAGTTTTATAATGTTTAATGTTTTATTGTGTTTTTATATATGTTGGAAGACACACAGAGTGACTGTGTAAACCCAGTCAGATATGTGGGATATATAAAAATTATTATTATTATTATTATTACTATTATTGACATCCCTACTTTCATTGAAGAAATGTTGGAGGGTATGCTAGTTTCTCGTAGCTCCACTATGTGAACAGAATAGTGAACTTGGTAGGCCTTCAGTCTGATCCAGCAAGGATTATTTTCCAATCTGCTCATTAGTCCAGTGTAAGGATTACAGATATCCCTCTCACACCAAGAACGCGGCAAGCTGGCGGTTTAATTGTACTTAGATTTATTAGTATCTACACAATAGTTTCAGTCTGAGCTCATAGCTCAATCATCTGCCGAAGACGACGTCGGGCTCACTAAAGGGCAGGTCCTCCTCACACAGGACATCCTCCATTGGCCGCCCTTCCTCCTGTAGGACTGACGCCAAGCTTGGACCCTACTTCTTCGCCATGTCCATGGTGACTCGGGGGCAGTTTGGCCACCCCACTGTGGAGCCATCTCCACCTCCCTTGGAGTAATGTCCAAAGGCTGCAGTTCCTCTGAACCTGTCTCTGTCTGACCTACGCTATCTTCGGAATTTACAGCCTGCATTCCAGGACTGCAGGGGCTTGCATCAGCCCCCAGTACAGTGGTACCTTGGGTTACAAACACTTCAGGTTACAAACGCTTCGGGTTACAAACTCCGCTAACCCGGAAGTAGTTACCTCGGGTTGCGAACTTCGCCCCAGGATGAGAACAGAAATCGCATGACGGCGGCGCTGCAGCAGCGGGAGGCCCCATTAGTGAAAGCGCACCTCGGGTTAAGAATAGTTTTGGGTTAAGAACGGACCTACGAAACGAATTAAGTTTGTAACCTGAGGTACCACTGTATGGGAAAGAAGGACGCCTCTGTTTTACCCAGCCTGCCACCCCTCCCATTCGGAGTCCTCACTGTTGCTCTGGGAAGGGACGTTTCTGACACCCAGGAGGAGTGGATTAGGTCAGTGCACACCAGAATTCACAGAAATCAGGTTCTTCTAGCATCCCTAGTCTCTAGACAACTACTGTGGCAACATCCTTTGCTTGCTTGGAGAGGCCTGATCTGACATTTGCTACACAGGTGTCCTGATTTCTTACATTTAGACCTACCATCTTAGGTCTTGTTAGCACCCTGAAGGGGCCCTTGTGTAATATAGAATCCTTAATGACTATTCCATCCAGTCCAATGGCAGGTTCAAGCTGCCTGTTGAGTGTTCCTGAAATGTTTTTTGTTAGACCTTTGTTAGGAGAAACAATGGCTTGAAAGTGGAAGAGCAACTTCGAACCTTCATCTTTTTATGACGTTCTGATGGTAGTTCAGAAACCTGTTTTGGACAATACTATGCAAATTGTATAAACCACACACACAGAGAGAGAGAGATAAATTTAGATGGCTCTCAAAAACATCCAAATAGTGATCTAGCCATCTGCTAATTAAGCCAATGCAGTAACACATTTCTGAAACAGCTTTATATCCTTTCCTTCTAAGCTTTTATGAGCTCAGCTGTTGGAGAATATAAGGAGTCCCTATGTTTGTGGTCTTATTTCTAATCAAGTGAGTTCATTCTTACTTTTTGTCTTCTGAGTACATCAGCAGCAGTTCACAAACAGGAGTAGGATAGTGTATATGTTTCTAAAAGAAACATCTGGAAGATGAAAAGCTGATTCGAAAGAATACCTTGTATGTGAAGAACATGCTGCAAATGCCATTCTTTCTTTCTCTTCTTCTTTTTTCCTTTTTCAGTAATATTTACAGTCTAAAGAAAGGTACAGTTTGAGCCATTGGTACTAGGCTGTTCCAGCTCCGTCTTTTAAAGAGAAAAAATATAACTTACAGCCTTCAACTTTTTATCATGAATAAAGTGATATTTTCACACACTGATCATGAATGCGTCTTTGTCAGATCAAATGAGAACTGCCTGCAAATATCAGCCCATAATAGAGCTCACCTTTTGATCTTGGCACCCATTTTGGGTGCTTGAAAGGAATCTTTTCTTAGAGAGGTCATTTTCATGAATTATTATTACAGCTTTTCTTTATTCTCCTGCTAACAGAGGAAGCCAATTTTCAACAAAAATGTGTTCCTTTTGATAGCCATGCACTATATTTAATATTCTCTTTATTAAATACACTTTCTCTAACATTAGAGACACTTCATTATGAATTTTTGGATGTGGAAGGCAGTGGAGGGTGAGAAAGCATCCGAAACTGTGGGGGGGGGGGGACCCAATCATTTATTGCATCCTCTGGGGCTTAACAACCTTGTTATAAATTCATTTTCCATGTAAATGTGCTTTTAAAAAGATTAAGCTCCATGCTGTAATTGTTATTCACTTCAACATCAAACAAATTTCATTCTTTCACTTCCCTTAGCGTTACTACTGCCATCCCTCTTCATTCCTGAATTTGAAACAAGCTAAGATTAGAGTTTAAGGGATTTGGATTACTGGTTTGCCTGACAAAGCATATTTCACATGCAGAGATTTAATGAGGTCACCTTCGTTTACTAAACACTTATGGCCAAAAAGGCCACTCAAGGCTGATGTCCTATGCCCAAATTTACCGGGGAGCAAGGGTGGCACTGTGGGTTAAATCACAGAGCCTAGGACTTGCTGATCAGAAGGTCAGCAGTTTGAATCCCCGCGACAGGGTGAGCTCCCGTTGCTCGGTCCCTGCTCCTGCCAACCTAGCAGTTCGAAAGCACATCAAAGTGTAAGTAGATGAATAGGTACCGCTCCAGCGGGAAGGTAAATAGCTTTTCCGTACGCTGCTCTGGTTTCACCAGAAGTGGCTTAGTCATGCTGGCCACATGACCTGGAAGCTGTACGCCGACTCCCTCAGCCAATAAAGCGTGATGAGCGCCACAACCCCAGAGTCGGTCACGACTGGACCTAATGGTCAGGGGTCCCTTTACCTTTAAGCCCCACTTAACTCAGTGGGACTTATTTCTCAGTAGACATAATAGGATTGCATTGCAAACCACTGTAAAACTTTAGGCGAGTCATTTCACAGAAGAAAAGAAAGAAAGGGAACGCAATAGACTTTATCTTCGAGAGCAGCTCATTTCTGCTTGCTGGTTCTTAAGCAGAAAACTCTATGTTATTTGTCCCCAACCTGCTGTCTTCCAGATGTTTTGAATTATAGTTCTGATCATTACTGACCATTGGCCATGATAGAAGGGGCTGATGGAAGCTGTAGCCTGGAGAACATCAGGTTAGGGATGGGTGCCCTATACTGACCAGCCCTACAAATCATACAAGCCACTCCCTCCTGTAATAGAAGCAGGTTCAAGGATTTCTTCAGCTTCTACTGGAACAAGTCATTATGGGCTATGCAGATTTGGAGCAGAATCTTTTCCGCTCTGTCAGGGGTTCAGGGACAGAGGCACAGGTGAGGGGGGAGACGGAGAGCGATGGGGAAGAATCCCAGGACTGTGAGGAAGAGGAGGACAATGACTTGAGGTCTTCCATGAGTCTCTCAAGTGAATCGGAGGATTCCCAGAAGGGGGCGCCCCTAGTCAGGCCAAGTGGGTTCACAGGGGGGACATGCCAGGGGCAGGGAAGCAGCAGGGAAACCCCGAGTGGGAGTGGGAGATCGGGGCCGGCTTCCCAGCAGGAACGAAGTGAAGAGAGTGGAGTTCCCAGTGTGACACACGGAGCAGAGCAGGAAGGAGACAGGGGAAGGAGATCGGGGCAGAACGTCCTGCCGGAAGAGGCGGAGAGTAGTACAGGGAGTAGCGTAAGTGTCAAGAGGAAGGTCAGGGGTAGCGAACGCGCGCCAAGTTCAAATGTGGAGGCGCGCAGAAATGGAGAGAGCCCGGAGGAGGAGCCTGGCCCCAAAGCACGAAGGAGGGGGGAACAGGCATCTGAGGAATCCGCTTCAGGAGAGAGCAGGAGAGAAGGGACCCAGGGGGGCAGAAAGACCCTGCGGAAAAGGAAAGACAGGAAGAGGTGGACTAGCACAAGCCTCTTAAGCTGGTGTAGGGGCGGGACCGATTCAGAGGGGACTTAAAACGTCTAGGCTAAGAGACGCGGGGCTGCGCGCCTCGGTTGTGAAAGCAATAATGAACTGCAATAAACATCCTTGTATATAAGAAGAACCTGGTGTTGGTCTTTTGTGAGCTGAGACCTGAGGCAGCCCTGACAGTAAGTCCCCTCCCAAAGATACGCAAAAATTTTTTTTGCAAAGCTCACGAAGTTTGGCAGCCATGAGTATGGAGCAGCAGATAGCTGAGCTACGCAACGCAGTCTCCCAGCTTACCACTGAGGTAGCGATCTCCCAGAAGAGGGGGGAAGAGGCGGAACAGCGGTGCCAAGATCTGCAAGCCAGGTGGGATCATGCATGCCAGGTGGGGTTCCCGGGGGCCAAAGCTGCTGGAGTAGCACTGGGCAGAAGAGGAGGCAACTTGGTAGCCCACTTCGATGGGAACCTACAGCAGTACCCCAGTTTTAGAGCAGACGTAGAATATGCGTTGCATTTGCTTCGCGACGACTTTAAAGATGAGGAAGAGAAAGTGGGTTTCATTGTGTCCCACTTGCATGGGGAAGCGAGGGCTTGGCTGCGCAATCTGTGGCGCGAGGATTGCCCTGCTCGAAGGGACTCTGATGAATTTATCAAATGCATGGACGCTTGCTTCCAGTCTAGCGTGGATGTGGATGTAGCACGCCAACAGATGCATGGTTTAAGGCAAGGCAAGGCTTCAGTACGTCAGTACCATGCTCGCTTTTTCGCCTTGCTGAATGTGCTGCGATGGGAGAAAGATTCTCTGGCAGTCAGAGACTTGTTTTGGGAGGGGCTCTCTGGCCCTGTGAAAGACGAACTGGCAAGGGGGGACAGACCTAAAACCCTGGCAGACGTGGTGCAGCGGGCGCTTGCCATTGGAGTACGCCATGAAGAACGCCCTTGGCGCAATGAGGGGGGTAGCCAGCTTCACGCACCGTCTAGAGTGCCTCCCTTCTTTCCCAGAGATCCAGGACGTACGCGTCCCTCCCCTCAGCTGCAGGCAGGGGAGGAGCCGATGGAACTGGGGACTGCAAAGGCTCAGTCAGCAACCGGAGCCCCAGCGTCCGGAGCAGTCAAGACAAAGCCTCCTAGAGGGAACAGGAAGTGTTACATCTGTGACAGTGGGATGCACATGGCCAAAGAGTGTCCCCAGAGTCTCCAAAAGCACACTGCAGCCTTAGCAACAGTAACTGCAGCAGCACAACATGAACAGCAGTTTCAGGGAAACGGCAATGCCTGGCTGGAAGCTCAAATGCTGGGGCACAGCCAGGCGAGTCAGTAGGGCAGTCCCCAGCGCTTTTGCAGCCTACAGACCCCCTGCCACCTAAGCCAGTGGTGCAGCTCACTGCAACTCTCCAGCTACCTAATGGACGCACCCTAGAAGTCCCCATTACAATTGACAGTGGGAGCAACGCAGACTTCGTAGGGGTGCACTTCGTCAAGCAGCATCGCATAGAGCTCCTACCAGCCACGCTGCCTTTGAACGTCGTCACGGTGGATGGCAGGAAGTTGCTAGGTGGGCAGGTGGTGCAACAGACGCCACCCATGGTGATGCAGATTGGCAATCACCGAGAAATCATCAGTTTCAACGTCACCCGCCTGTCAGACACGCCTATAGTGTTAGGCATGAGTTGGCTGGATAGGCACAGCCCGACCATGGCGTGGTACCAGCGGCAGCTCACCTTCGGCTCGTCCTATTGCGCACAGCATTGCATCCAGACCGGTCAGGAGGAGGAGGGCCAAGAGGAGGGGCAGCAGCTACGTCTCAGCATGGCGCAAGCAGTACCCCTCAAGTACAAGGAGTTTTTGGAGGTTTTCTGCGAAAAGGAGGCAGACCAGTTGCCACCTCACCGGCCCTACGATTGCGCTATTGACCTCTTGCCAGGGACAACGCTGCCGCCTGTGAAGCTGTATTCCATGTTCGAGGAGGAGCTGCGGGAGCTCAGGGAGTTCATAGATCACAACCTGCAGCGGGGATTCATCCGAGAATCAAAGGCTGTAGGGGGCAGTCCTGTGTTTTTCGTGAAGAAGAAGGACACGCCCCAAAAAAGACTGATAGTGGACTTTAGATTCATAAACTCTAAGACAAAGCCCGCGGCCTTTCCCATGCCCAAGATTGACGACCTGCTCGCGACGGTGCGGAAAGGAAAGATATTCACCAAGTTGGATCTCCGCGGAGCTTACAATCTCATACGCGTGCGAGAGGGTGATGAGTGGAAGACGGCCATGTTCACGCCGTTGGGCACCTACGAATACAGAGTTATGCCGTTTGGTCTCCAGAATGGCTCCCACTATTTCCAAGCTTTTATGCACCACGTGCTAGCGGGACTCCTCTACAAGAAGTGCGTATGTTTCCTCGACGACATTCTTATCTTCTCGGAATCGCCGGAGGCTCACGAGAGCGACGTTAAGGAAGTCCTGCAGCGGCTACGGGAGCACAGGCTCTACGCCAAACTGGAGAAGTGCCAATTCGACGTGACGGAGGTGGATTTTCTGGGCTATAGGCTGTCCGACAGGGGACTAGCCATGGACAGCGCCAAGGTCCGCGCGGTGTTGGACTGGAAGAGCCCGCGAACGCGGAAGGAGGTCCAGAGGTTCGTCGGTTTCGCCAACTTTTACCGCAAGTTCATCAGGGGTTTCGCCAGGGAGACGGCAGCTATCACGGACACTCTCAGCTCCAAGAAGAAGAAGTTCACCTGGACGGACCAGGCGGAGCAGTCCTTCAGGAGGCTTAAAAGTCTCTTTGCGTCTGAGGAACAGCTGTTACACGTGAATCCCGGCAGGCCCATGAGGGTGGAGACTGACGCATCTGACAGAGCGGTGGGGGCCGTCCTCTTGCAGGAGGACCCGCAGGGGTACTGGAGGCCCTGTGCTTTCTACTCCCGGAAGCTCAGCAAGTCGGAACAGAACTACACCATCTGGGACAGGGAGTTGCTGGCCATCCACGCAGCTTTCAAGGCATGGAGGCACTTTCTCATCGGAGCCAAGCACACCGTGCAGGTCTGCACGGACCACAAGAACCTAGAGCACTGGCGCACGGCGAAGCTACAGAGCCAGAGGCACATACGCTGGGCGGAGTTCTTTGCGGATTTCGATTTCAGAATCGAGTACATGCCAGGCAACAACAATGTCATAGCAGATGCGCTCTCCAGAAAACCGCAGTATCTCGAGGAAGCGGCACCGGCGGCAGCCAAGCACATTTTTGCACCACAGGCGTGGGCGTGCGCTTCAGCCGCCGTGGACCTGGAGGCGGTGCGGCGCGCGTTGCAGGCGGATCCGTTCGCACAGTCCAAAATGGAAGAGGTGCGGAGAGGCACAGCGAAGGATGACGAGTTCCAGATACGCAACGGCCTGCTGACGCGTAAAGGTGCTCTCTACGTTCCGGGAGACGATCTCCGCGCGAAGGTTCTGCAGCAGTTGCACGACGCACCCAGCGCTGGCCACTTCGGCAAGGAAAAGACGACGGAATTAGTGGCCAGAGACTTTTGGTGGCCCCAGATGCGAGGGGAGGTCGCAGAGTACGTCGCCAGGTGTGACACATGCCAAAGGTCCAAGCCAGTGCACCAGAAGCCAGCGGGACTGCTGGAACCGTTGGAGACGCCACTGCAACCGTGGGAGAGGGTGGCGCTGGACTTTGTCACTGATCTGCCCAGTTCGCGAGGCAAGACGGCGGTGCTTGTGGTTGTAGACCTGTTCACCAAGATGGCGCATTTCATTCCTTGCGCGAAGGTGGCGACAGCGGAGCAGACCGCCAAACTGTTCATCGACCACGTGTTCAAGGTGCATGGCTTGCCACGGTCCATTCTGTCCGACAGGGGGCGCCAGTTTGTGTCCAGCTTTTGGCAGAAGCTCCTAGGGATTCTGCACGTCAAAATCAACCTGTCGTCGGCGAGACATCCGCAGACCAACGGCCAAGCGGAGAGGGTCAACGCGATCATGCAGCAGTACCTGAGATGTTACGCCAATCAGCGACCCGCGGCTTGGGTGGATTACCTGCCGATGGCTGAGTTTGCTTACAACAACACGAAGCACGCGTCGACGGGGGTGACGCCGTTCTTCGCTAACAATGGACGGCATCCCAGGACCTTCCCGGGGCTCGTAACGACGGGGGAGGGGGCGCCACAGGAAGCCGACCATTTCGCAGCAGAATTGCAAGAGGTCCACGACGAGTTACGGAGACATTTGGAGCTAGCCAAACAGGCCTATAAGGTGCAGGCAGACAGACACAGGAGGGAGGGGGAAGACATCCAGGTGGGAGACTGGGTATGATTAGCGGCCCAAGCAATGCCGGCCAAGTCGTTAGCTAAAAAGAAGCTAGGACACAGGCAACTAGGGCCGTACCAAGTTGAGGCCAGGATCAATCCTGTAGCGTTTCGACTGGCCCTCCCCGAAGGTTCCAGAATGCACCCGGTCTTTCATAGGTCGGTGCTCACCCCTTACAGGGCCCCACACAGATTTCAGGAGTCAGGGACGGCACCAGAACCGAGCAGAGAGTCGCCCAAGAGGGGGAGGTCACCTAGGGACGAACCAATCAACGAGGTCACAGAGATTCTGGACTCGAGATGGGGGGAAGAGGGAGTAGAATATTTTCTCGCCAGGGAGGGCGCCCCGGCCAGCGCCAACAGTTGGGTGCCGGACTACGCTTTGGACGAACCCATCCTCAAGGACGAGTTCCATGCCCTTTTCCCACACAGGCCCATGCCAGCACAGTTTTTCGACGATTGGCTTTTTACGCCCACACTTTCCGCCAGCACGTTCCGAGGGTTCTCCTCCGCAGAGGAGACGACGCCAGAGTCGAGCCCTCCAAGGGGATCGTGTTCGGGGGTGGACACCGACACTCCTTACTGGTGGGACGACCAACCAGAAGAGGACTGGCGCACGAGGTGGCGGATGGGTCCTTGGCAAGCAGACCCCACCCAGGCAACAGGGGGAGGGGAGGACGTGAACATGTTGGGAGAGGACCATGGGTTTGAGCACACAAACAATGAACTGGAAGCAGAGGAGATCGACGTCGACGACCTGTGTCCGGCAGCGACCTCCGCAACGACGGAGCCCCCGGAACCTGCGCCCGAGCAGCGGGAGGGGGGAAGGGGGGGCTTCGAGGGGGGATGGATGTCAGGGGTTCAGGGACAGAGGCACAGGTGAGGGGGGAGACGGAGAGCGATGGGGAAGAATCCCAGGACTGTGAGGAAGAGGAGGACAATGACTTGAGGTCTTCCATGAGTCTCTCAAGTGAATCGGAGGATTCCCAGAAGGAGGTGCCCCTAGTCAGGCCAAGTGGGTTCACAGGGGGGACATGCCAGGGGCAGGGAAGCAGCAGGGAAACCCCGAGTGGGAGTGGGAGATCGGGGCCGGCTTCCCAGCAGGAACGAAGTGAAGAGAGTGGAGTTCCCAGTGTGACACACGGAGCAGAGCAGGAAGGAGACAGGGGAAGGAGATCGGGGCAGAACGTCCTGCCGGAAGAGGCGGAGAGTAGTACAGGGAGTAGCGTAAGTGTCAAGAGGAAGGTCAGGGGTAGCGAACGCGCGCCAAGTTCAAATGTGGAGGCGCGCGGAAATGGAGAGAGCCCGGAGGAGGAGCCTGGCCCCAAAGCACGAAGGAGGGGGGAACAGGCATCTGAGGAATCCGCTTCAGGAGAGAGCAGGAGAGAAGGGACCGAGGGGGGCAGAAAGACCCTGCGGAAAAGGAAAGACAGGAAGAGGTGGACTAGCACAAGCCTCTTAAGCTGGTGTAGGGGCGGGACCGATTCAGAGGGGACTTAAAACGTCTAGGCTAAGAGACGCGGGGCTGCGCGCCTCGGTTGTGAAAGCAATAATGAACTGCAATAAACATCCTTGTATATAAGAAGAACCTGGCGTTGGTCTTTTGTGAGTGGGGCCTGAGGCAGCCCTGACACGCTCTAACCAAATTTGCATTTTTTGGAAGCTTTCCATGGACGAAACAAGTCATCTTTAATTTCTTTTATTTGTGATTGTGATGTTGGCAAGGTTTTAATAATTAAATTTTATGCAATCTCATCTGGAGGTAATGTATGAACTGGGATGGTATGATAGCCTTTCTATGTTGACAGTTGTCTTCCCTACAAATCCTTTGCGATAGAAGGCATTATATGCATATTTAAACTACATACATACATTTTCATAAAGTTGTATTATTTTCAGTAGCCTACACTTCTGTAGGGTTAAACCACAGAGCCTACGACTTGCCGATCAGAAGATCGGCGGTTCGAATCCCCGCGACGGGGTGAGCTCCCGTTGCTCGGTCCCTGCTCCTGCCAACCTAGCAGTTCGAAAGCACCTCAAAGTGCAAGTAGATAAATAGGTATCGCTCTGGCGGGAAGGTAAACAGCATTTCCGTGTGCTGCTCTGGTTCGCCAGAAGCAGCTTAGTCATGCTGGCCACATGACCCGGAAGCTGTACGCTGGCTCCCTCGGCCAATAAAGCGAGATGAGTGCCGCAACCCCAGAGTTGGTCACGACTGGACCTAATGGTCAGGAGTTCCTTTACCTTTACCTTACACTTCTTCTTGATAAGGTAGAATAAGGATCAAATAACCTGCTGCAAGAATTGTCCATCAAGAAAACAGGGCTTCTCTAAACAGGGCACTTTTAAAAAACCAAGGAAGGCAAAAACTTTTTCTGGTTGGAAAACAAGTATTTCTCTCTCCTGCTGGTGACAAAATTGAAAATGAGTGGCCAACAACGCTGGATCTAATAAAAGTACAATTGTTGCTGATTTTGCCCTTTGGGCACCCTTGCTTAAGAAACCACATAGTGCAGGGTTTTAAGATGTTGAAAGTGAGAACAGAGCTTCCTTATTAACTTACAAAGCAGCCAGAGCGCTGCTGTGGAAAGCTTTCGTAAATTAAAGGAATATCTTACCACACAAAAGGTCTAATTGCTGTGGGAGGAAGAAAGAGGCAGACAGCAATAAATGAGATTACTCTGGCCACAGCTTTATTGGGGAACGTAACACAAAGCATCATTTACCAACCCAGTGCTCTCCAGATGTTTTTGGACTACAGTGCCCATCAGCCTGATGGGAGCTATCATCCAAAAACATCTGGAGAGCAGAGCACCAGGTTGGCAAAGGCTGGCATAAAGCAGCAGTTGAGACCTCTCTGAAAGAAATTATTCTAACCAGAGGCATCATCTCCTAGGGGGTCGAGCCCTTTTGGCCCCTCCAATATTTTTCGGGAGGGCCTCCCCCAATGTTCAAAGGGGGCAGAGAAGGTTGAGTCCAAAGCCAAGCATTCCACAGAGAGGAAGGAGCAGGGAAGCAGCCTTGGCTGGTAGCAGTGGCAGCAGGAGGAGGAGCTATAATAAATAATAATAAATATAATACATTTTTATTTGTATCCTGCCCTCCCTGGCCAAGTCCGGGCTCAGAAAGGCTAACATCATAAAAACAACGCAATAAGCATCAAAACAGACATCAATTAATTAAAATACAGTGGTATCTCAGGTTAAGTACTTAATTCATTCCAGAGGTCCGTACTTAACCTGAAACTGTTCTTAACCTGAAGCACCACTTTAGTTAATGGGGCCTCCTGCTGCTGCCGCACCGCTGGAGCACGATTTCTGTTCTCATCCTGAAGCAAAGTTCTTAACCTGAAGCACTATTTCTGGGTTAGTGGAGTCTGTAACCTGAAGCGTATGTAACCTGAAGCGTATGTAACCTGAGGTACCATGTGCATCTTAATTCAGACAAGTTGGCCACTGAAGCTGCGTTGCTGCCACATTGCCACTGCAATTGGCTCCGCCCCTAGCTCCTCCTGACGTCATGTGCAAATTATCACGTTTCCACACAACATCAGCCCTCCCCCTTCTCCCTCGGAAATTGGCGCCTCCAGTTCTAACCCTATATTTCAGAGGCTCAGGGAGACTGGCAAGGATAGCCAGAGACAATGACACCATTAAGAATGAACCTGCGCTATACCTGAGGGGTGGTATTATTAGCTAACTTTAGCTCCGCTTGGTTCAGCAAACTTCACAGCCCTAGGCAGAAGCACACTGAGAGATCTGCTCCAGCCGGGGGGGGGGGGTGGAGCAGGTAAGTATCTCCCAGACATCTTCCCTCTCTCGTTTTCCTTATCTACACATCCCTCCTTCTGCCAAGGGTGTGGCAAACAAGAAAAAGAACGAAGTCAATACAGGCGGATTGAATCAATGGGAGACACAAACCTCATCCATTAGAAGGAACACTGTAGGGAAGGCAAAATGCCACATCAACAGCCAATCAGGGATAGCAGGAAACAATCCATTTCAGCCACTGTGCTTTTCAGCAGATTGGTGGGTCATGCTGCTTCCTCCCCCTCTGGCTGGTTGTCGTTTATGGAGGAAACAGGCTTGCATAATGCTCATTCCTGCCTCTCATGCACAGAGACACTGGGCTAATGCAGCCCAAAGTATTGCCCTCTGTGAGCCATTAAGTGCTAGCTCTTTCTTACACCCCAGTAATCATTCCAATCCCACATGTTTTGCAGCAGTTGGGTAAGGGCTCTGGCTGAATTGACCAGTTCTTGGAACAATGAATTTAAGGCATGGGAAATAGAACGCTGTAGTTCTTCCCTTTTCTTTGCTGGGTTCTGAACTTACATGAATCAGTAACACTGATGTCACTATCTTTGGTTTCTCCATATATTCACAAGGCGTGTCCTGCAGATTTGGCCATGAATCCAGAACAGCAACACCCAAAATCTGAGTATAATCATGGATGTAATCATGGATTCTTGAAATTATGAACTGTGGATATGTTGCATTTGCAGAAGACTTTGTTTCTTTTCAATTTGGTTTGGGTTTTTTTTGCCAAAATAAAAATTAGAAAATGCTAGGATTTCAGGTGATGGTGGTGCAAAGCTTCTAGTGGGTCAAAGTAAGTTGGAATCGGAATTTTCTATATAATGTGAGGAAGGAGAGAGAGAGAGAGAGAGAGAGGACACAAAGCAATATGACTCAGTTGTTACCTCCTTGACTCCCTATCAATGAAGGCAAGACTGGATGCTATAAACATTTGCATACACAGCTGTAAATTCCATTGAACCAAGTAGGACTAAAAAAATGTAACAAACCCTGCAACATTCTTCACAGAACAAAAATGACTATTTGGCAAATATTCAGAAGATCTGTGAGATATTTGGGAAATAATGTCACCTCTCTGGAAATCTCATGTACTAGTAATTGCAAGCATTTGTTGCAGAATACCTAGGAATGACTTCTGGCTGTCAGTAGCCTCAGATTAAAAGGGAACCTTTATCACAAATATGTGAAAAGTTTTGAACACACACATCACTGTGACAGCAAATATCATGGACTGTATGTGGGGTTAAGATAGCAACACATTCCAAAATAGGTGGGATTATCTCATGAATTGTCTTTAGCGGCTATGCTAAAACTGGGTATTGTAAAACAGCATCTGTCGCTCTGCAAGTGGTACAAAAATAATAAAATATTCTGTTGTGCCAAACGGAAAAATGAGACTGGTAAATACAGGGCCATTTACTAGCCCCTTTATAAAAAGAGAGGAATGGTTACTGTATCATAACACAGTATAACTAAGCTTGGAAGAAGAAGAGTCATGCTAAGTGTAAGGCAGCCTTCACCTTGTAGATGTTGTGGGCCAGTTTCCATCACCTCCAACCAGCACATCTGTATTAGCTGAAGCTGATAGGAGTTCTAGTCCAAAATACTTGGGAGGGCACCAGGTTGCAGAGACTGGTGTAAGTCTGGTAGGTTGCAGAGTCGGGTAGCAGCACAAGCATTAAAAATACAAATTCTTTCCTCATTCTTGAACTGGGCTTTATATATACATTGCTATGAACTTACGATCTCAGTATAGCAACTCATAGGAACAGGCCACAAAGGGGCTATTAAGATGTTAATAAAGCAGTAACTTTACTAGTATTTGATTCTCAGGGTTGGCTAGCACTTTATTATCTCAACATCTTCCATTTCTCTTTTCTTGTTTTATGAAGTTCATTACTGGAGGGCAAAAGCTCTAATAATCTCCAAACTTTCAGAGAAAATATCATTCCTTGAAGTGATCACATTTTATAGCATCCAGTAGAAGGTCTAACTTAGAAGTTTTTCACAAAAGGCTATTGATCTATGTAAATCTATGTTTGTTATATACCACTAGAAAAATCTTAATAATTATCTGATGGAAACAATTTATGGACAGGAAAGGGTGCAGTAAACATAGCTTTCTTTCTGCTTATTGCTGCCACTATCCACAGATGAGCTAGCGAAACTTCGTGATCCATAGTGCAGAAGGTCATGGGTGGAAGCAATTACGTTAGCATAGCCATTTTTCATTTCTCCATAACAGAGAGGAGGAACATGCAGCAGAATCAAAATCACCATCTCTGCACCACCCATAACTCTCACTGAAACAGGAAGACATCTAAGATGACAAAAAATGAAACCATTATGCTGAGAAAGCAGCTTCAGTTCCACCGTAGCATGAAGGAACAACTAGAATTGATGCCTGACTGAGGCCCAATTCCTGTCTTCAGTTTGCCTGTTGGTAAGACATGGTTTGGGACTGGATACAGGAAACTAAAGCTGTATCTGTGGCAAATTGAACCTTTTGTAGGTAGGATCATCAGTTGTAGATAATAGACCTCTCTGGTGATTCAGGTCCTTCATATGAGAAGCTAAGTTGTAGCTATGGAGTCCTCACCCCTTCCTTTTACCTCTATGCCCAATCCAAAGCACAATACCTTTCCCTTGCATGACAGTGAAACTCCAAAGAGCAATCAAAATCAAGCATCTTCTGGAAGTATTTATTGGGATTCTGTTCCAGCGCTTTTGCCTGTTCTTCATGCCTGCCACACTTGTTCCTCTCAGACAGCAGTCTCTCCTAAGGGACCTTTAGCTCTTCCTTTCAAAAGATGGAATTGGATTTGTCAACCTGGAGTGAATAGAGGCTTGATTGGTGGAAACATCTCTGAGAATAGTGGAAGACCTTTTGGTTTGGTGTGTACGGACATAACATGACTGCAGTCTGTTGTGAGACGGAGTGTGGACAGATTTGCAAGGCACCTCTACACCAACTCTTCACATTCCAATCTTGGTCTCTCTCTGGATTGTCATTTAATGATTCGGCATTTTAGTTCAGTGTCCTTCAATGACAACATAGCTTCAGTGCAATAATCTTTCTGCCACATATTTCAGAACAATATTTTTTAAAAAACTTTTTCAATTGTATTACCTTGCAGAATGCCTTCTGTAAAATAGTCATGAATTTCTCACCCACTATTGAGCCAATGAAAAATATCTTAACATTCATTGCTATTCTCTCAGCCTTTTTGCACCCTGATCCCAGCCAGCCTTGGTACTGACCATTGGATATCTTAGAGATTTCAGTTCGGCAGAACTTGACCTACACCATCTGGCAATGCAAATCAAGTAGTTCTGCAGATGTTTCCTAACATACTGCAAATGTACTGCATATTTTTTTTCCAGATGATAGGTGTACTTGAATGCTGCAAGACAGGTATCACTCACTGAATTAGGTCTAGTGGAAATACAAGAGATTCCTTCACATCTTCTCTAACTACAACTGCAAGATATAATTAATTCCCACAGCTTCGAGTTCTTTCTCCAATCCTTCTTTATTCCTACACAGCATATTCCCTTAGCGGAGAGAAGCAATGCTGTTGTATAATTTAGAATCTAATGTAACATGTACATATTAAAGAGTCTGTGTCTGATTGAAGAATGTTTCTTCTATCTTCAGTACATTTATATACCCAAAATACAGCTGAATTTGTATATTAAAGCTCAGGTGCTAACTCTTCAAAAGTCTCACAGTTGACCTTCGCAGACATCCTTCATTGCGACAGCAACTTTATCTAGTGCTGTTTAGTGCTAAACAAACCATATCCCATGGCTTGGGGGCAGGGTATCTGAGAGACCATTTCCTTCAATTTGAACCTGACTGCAGGTTCAATCTTCTTCTTAGGCCCTGTTGTGTGTCCCACCACCTAAAAAGGTGAAGCTGTTGGGAATGTGGAACAGGGCCTTTTCTCTGTCTGCATCCTGACTATGGGACTGCTTCCATGGAAGTTTAGACTGAGGAGGTTAGCCTCATCTTTGTTGACTTTCAGGTGAGCATGAATAATGGTTCTATTTTGCACAGCTTTGGTGGTTTTTCGTTATGAAGGTATGATTCCATGCTTCCTTGTTTTAAGATGTTTTCCTTGGCTTGGAGAAGGGATTACTTGTACATCTAACCAACGAGGAGTTTATCAGTCCATTGCTGAAAACTATGGCCAGAAAAGCCACCTTGATTGGACTGTCACCCTCCCTTTTGTATCAACTGGGCTACAATACCACCCTTGTATCCCTGAGGTAAGGCTTTGGGACATCTCACATAGCGACCTGCGATCCAGATCCAATGTAATCTGTGGCCTGGTTGCAGCTGGAATCCAATACAGGCATGACTTTCAGTTAGCCTAATATCTTAGGAATTTGTCCGTACCCACCTATCGGTGTTTATTTATCAAAGGTAGATTAAATGTATTTCCATTGGAAGTTCTAAATGGTAGACTAAGAAGCATCCCCTATCAGAATAGGCTTTGTTTCTGTTCTCAGGACGTTGATTGCATGAACCATATCCTACTGCATTGTGGGCAGTATGAGCAAGCAAGGGATCAACTGATCAAACCCTTAGTAGCAAATTTGCCGGGAAAATCTGAAGCCTCCCATATTAAATACCTTCTGGAGAATAGGTCAAATGATATTACACTGACTGTGGCAAAGTTTCTTTTGGAGGTTGCAAGAAACAAAGACCATCATGCTCAAGACATAACAAAATGACTACCTCGGTCTCTTTCGACTGTTGTTTGGTTGTCTTAACTGTATCTTGTTTCAAAACAGTTTTGTGAGTCTATGGACTGCAGTAAAGATAGTGAGATAGATAGATAGATAGATAGATAGATAGATAGATAGATAGATAGATAGATAGATGATAGATAGATAGATAGATAATAGATGATAGATAGATAGATAGATGATAGATGATAGATAGATAGATAGATAGATAGATAGATAGATAGATAGATATAGATAGATAGATAAATATAAGATATTTTCCTCTTTCTTCTTATGCTGATTTATTATGATGATTTTTCAAACTGGTTTTAATGTTTTGTTTTGTTTTATGCTGTCTGGTGCTTTGTCACTGAGATGATTGGAAAGGCCTACTTCTTACCTTTGCTGATATCTAGTCATGGCTAGCTTGTTTCACTCGGCTTCAGTTTCAATAAAATCACATTACAAGCTGTTTTCATAAACATATTGCAAATGGAGCCACATGTAGCTGTTTCAGCAAAACTAATGGTGAAAGAAAGCTCCCACATACTTTAACTTCATATATAGGTGCTGTTAATATTCATGTTATGTGGCAGTAATTTATTTCAGCAAAACATATCATTTACATAGAAATGAAAAGGGACACATTTAAATCAGGGGATACCTAGTCGAATTGTCACACTAATGAAAAGGATCTGAGAGTTAAAGCTTTTGTAAATTGAATGTGAGTTGGCACAGTGCAACAATGTCACAAAGATAAGGTCCTGTGACACTTGATATACAGTGGTGCCTCGCGTTACAGACACTTCTGGTTACATACGCTTCAGGTTACAGACTCCGCTAACTCAGAAATAGTGCTTCAGGTTAAGAACTTTGCTTCAGGATGAGAACAGAAATCACGCGGCGGGAGGCCCCATTAAACTAAAGTGGTACCTCAGGTTAAGAACAGTTTCAGGTTAAGAACGGACCTCCGGAACGAATTAAGTTCTTAACCCGAGGTACCACTGTATTAACAAAGACTAACACGTTTATGACGGCATAAGTTTTTGTGGGTTTTGTTAGTCTTTAAGGTGCCACAAAATTCTTTGTTGGTTTTGCTGCAACACAAACTAGCCCAGCTTCCCTTCTGGAAATTGTTACAAACAGTAATTTTTAACACTTAAAAATAATAATTTCACCCATATTCTTGTCTTGTCTTGCTTGTCTTACTAGCTGCTGTAATTTTTAAGCTACTGCATTGTATTTCTAATTGTGGGTTTACAATGACACATTTTGATCCCTTGTCTGCTGTTTTATGCTTTCATTTTTATTGGTTTTGGAGCATTTATGAATTGTTGTTAAATCACTTTGAATGCCATTTATGCAGAAAGGTGGCTATAATTGTTTGAAACAAACAAATGATGTTCCTGACACTGGGGAGCTGTGAAAAAAGAGGAGGAGGAGGAAGCATGCCAGGCCTCCAGATTACCTTCTCCACTACTCCCAAAACCATAGTTTGATGCAGCTGTTGTTGCTGCCATCTCCAGGCCAATTCCCAAAGTCAAATTTGCTCAAAAAGGCATGCTGGGCTCTTTCTGAATTTTCAGGGCAAAAAGCTTAATTTATTTCTGACTAGGATGAGGGAGAAATTTGATGCAGTTCACATTTAAAGGCAAATTAAACTAACTTTCCCTTTCCAAACAACCAGGACAAAGCTATTCTTCAAAATTCACAATTCTCTGAATTCTGCAATGCTGTTCTACAGCCAAATAGTGTGCACACAAATTTGCAAATTTGCATGTGTCCGTAAAATGCATGTTTCAGTGTGGGGGGGGGTCATACAAAATGCATTACTTTAGGGGAAATTGCTTTCCAAAAATGTATAGGTAAGGAAAAATTACATAAAAACATGTATACATTAGGAGAAATTTGCAAAAGTGCTGATCAATTTACCTGAGGACACTTTTTAAAAAATAAGCAACCTGATTTGGAAATACAGAGAACCGAACTTACGACTGGAAAATTGAAAAATTAAGAGAAACCAAAATGGACATTCATCCATCCTGATCTCTGACCTAATCCAGTTGAAACTATGGGATCTTTAGCTCTGCTTACTGCATAGGCAACGTTTTGTCAAATATATATATTGCATGAAGGTAATTATTTTCACGTATTGCATAATCTTCTCTTGTGTTGTATTGTCATTCCTCTTTCTAACAGGTTACATAAAAAGTAAAAAGAACTGTGTCATTTTAGCTTTGAGATGATTAGAAAATGATTCAGCCCCTCTGAGAACTGAATGTTACTCTATAGTGCTGCCTCAATAGCATGGCCAATGATGATGGGATTTGTACTCTAAAACATCCTGGGGGTTACCAAGCTGAGAAAAGCTGCTACCATTATTAAAAAGCTGGGGAGCTGGTTAGTTTTCTTGCTTCTTGGTGAAATGATTATTGAAAGAACAGGCAATATTCTTTATACAATGAGCTGACAGGACTTGGGTGTTGTGGAACTGCCATCTTCAGACGTCTTCAAGGGGTAAATGAATGGGCCTCTGCCGCATGATTTTCTACTTCAGAACTCTTCTCAATTATCATGTCTGTTCTCTGTTTACATCAGTGATTCTATGATTCCATCAGTGGAAGAGTGGACCATATGGAGGAAATCTTTATGCTTTTGGTTCTTTCGAATGATTTGCTATGGTTTTACATAAAGGGACATCTGAGGAGCGATCAGAGACTGGATTAAAGGGCTGAATAATTACCTCATCAGTTTGGTGAGGTAAACGGCATGACAGCGAAAGCAGCTAGAAGCAGTTTGAATTAGGAACAGGCAGAACCCTTAAACTGACCTTAGCTAACCCTTGCTCTTATTGGGAATCTGACAAGACACCCTTCCTGTGCTGCTGAATGGATTTCCTTCCAGTATGTTCTGCTTGTGTATTTGTTGACTAAGAGATGCTATAAATATCCAATGCACTCTCTGATCAAAAGGAAACTTAACCCTGCAGAGCTACCCTGGACATCTCACTGCTTGAGGAAGCGGGAGACATATAACAACATTCTTAAATGTTTCCCATTAAAATCAATGGGACTAAAAATGCTTACAATTGGAACATGTCCCATGTTATTTATTCAATCTATATCCTTCTCATGCTACCTAAGCTGCGGCTTACCTGCAACAATAACATTCTGAGAAATACAATAAGACATTTTAACAGCAGGAAGGGAGTTAGCTGCCTTCCATTTAACATTTAAATGACTGGAGTGAAGATTTCTCCACTAAAGTACAAACTGCATTCCATAGGAGGCATAATTCAAAGGCATTTGGCTGAATTTGGCGACCATTTCTAGTCTTGTTTCTTAACTGAGTGAAAGGTTGTTTTTCATCTTCCAGAATAATTCTTTCTTTCTTTCTTTCTTTCTTTCTTTCTTTCTTTCTTTCTTTCTTTCTTTCATCATATTCAGCTGAGGGTGAATATGGGCAATGCTATTGGTATGTGAGGTGCTGTTTTCTTACTGGAACCTATTGTTTCTTACTAACTGCAGAGTGGTATTTTTAATGAAAAAAATGTTGAGTGTAAAGAGGGGAAATCTGTTCCAAGAGGAATGCTATAATTTTGCCCTGGGTCTCCACACTGTATTTTTCCAGTCAAAATGTTAATTGCTCTAAGTACAATGTTTAATATTTAAGCCTTAAAACTGTGAAATGCTCTTTTTCTCAAGTGCATTGCACTGCTAACAAAATTTTGAACTGATAACAAGTTCAGTAGCTTATTCTAAAGTTGGACTCATGGGTTCAAGCCCCACATTGGGAAAAAGATTCTTGCATTGCAGGGGGTTGGACTAGATGATCCTTGTGGGCTCTTCACACTCTACAATTTTAGGATTTTACGTTTCTTTCTTTCTGAATCCCACATAGGATCAGATTAGTTAACAAATGTAGATTTCACAATCCTAGTTGTTCCTAAAATAACTCGAAAAAATTACTCGTTTTATTATGACATGATCTTTATCTGTTGTTTAGTCTATCAATCAAAAGTGTCAAAATCTAAATTATTTCTTTGCCATTGTTACCTTTAAAAGTAGATCACAACATTGTCATGATAGTAACAATAACATTTTCCTGTCTACTCCATGCAGAGGACCTACTACTTGCTTGTTCTTATTGCTTTGAACATACGTAGCTGAAGAAACCTTTTAAAATTATTGTTAACCTCCCTTGTAAGCCTGCGCTCACTGTGAGCTTTGCATGACCTGACTTTCTCCCTGCAACTGTTAGCTACTCGTGTATACTCTTCCTTTGTTATTTCCCTTTTTCCCCATTACTTACACATGCCCTTCTTAAATCTCAGCTCATCTATCAGCTCCTTATGCAGCTAAACTAGTTTCTTTAGATACCTTCCACTTTTCTTTTCTGTTGGAATTGTCTCGATCTGTGCCTCCAATATTTTCCCTTTAAGAAACTCCCATCCATCTTGGACTCCCTTCTCTTTGAGTAATTTTGAGCATGGGATCTCACCCAGTAGATCCTTATACTGTTTGAAATCAGCCTTCATGAAATCAGCCTTCATAAAGTCCAGAGTGCTTGTCTGACAACACTCATCTTTCCCTTGCCTCTGTATCATGAAACCCAAGAGGATGTTATGACTTCCTTCAAAGCTTCCCACTACTTCCACTTTGTCAATCAGTTCCTCCCTGTTGGTGAGGACCGGGTCCAAAATAGATGACCAGGTTGCTGTACCTTCTCTTCCAGTAAGGCAACCAGCTTGCACTTGCTGCAGGTGTTGTTTTGAACACATTTTCAGGGAAGAAGGAAAGCATGGTACAGCTGTTGCAGGTTTCTGCACCAGCTCATTAAATGTTCATGTCTCTTGGCCCTACACACACTGTAAGACAGCACTCCAGGCCTCCCCTTCAAATTCCCTTACTAAACTCCCTCATAACACACCCATTTGCAAATCCTGTGGAAAAATGAGAGGCAGAAATTGACACCTTTGTCCATCCTTCACCCTGCCTAGGATTTGTTTGCTCTCCCAGTATGAATGGTTGTAGTCCCCTTCATCAGTCAAAAATACAGCAAATCTATCTTCTCCTTGCCCTCTTTACATTAAAATGTTGAAGGCTTTTAATCAATAAAGCAATGGCCCTACTTCCACCCCACTTTATGTGTGTAGCTCTTCCTCCCTGCCTCTCTGTGAACCTTCTTTATTTCTGAGTTCATCAAATTTACTTTCATGTGGGGGATGGGAGGAATAGGTCACCGGATGTGCAAGATAGCTGGGGGGGGGAGGCAGATGCTGAATACACATCCAAATTTATGCCAAGGTGTTCCAGTAATGCAAATCAGCCTTGACATGGCCAAAGGCACTTGTGACAGGTTTGGGTCAGTGTCAAACCCCTATGAAGGATGGAGGTTGAAGAGAGAGATTTTAAGTGCAGCATGGGCAGGTAGAAAGGAGAGGATTAAACTTCCCCCAGAGCCATTTGCCTTTCCTCAAACACACATTGAAAGCTTTTCCCAGCGAGGACTGATGAAGAGAACTCACCATAGGGTTTTGTAACTGGGACTAACCTCCACCGGTAGAAAAACTGATGGGGTTTTTCTTTTAAGGCAAAGGAGATTCAACCTTCCCCAGCTACCCATTATGCAATTTAACTCCACCCTGCCCATTTTATAGGTATTTGGCATGACTTGGTTTGGACCATATAGTTCCAGACTTGGACTAAGGTGGAGCCAACCTCAAAGGAAAATCATTCTCAAGATGCCCTGTTCAATCACTCTTGGGCAGTCTGCAAAATGAGAATAGTGTAGCCTGCCCCACAGAGTTGTTGTAAAGAAGAAGAAGAGTTTGGATTTGATATCCCGCTTTATCACTACCCGAAGGAGTCTCAAAGCGGCTAACATTCTCCTTTCTCCTCCTCCCCCACAACAAACACTCTGTGAGGTGAGTGGGGCTGCAAGACTTCAAAGAAGTGTGACTAGCCCAAGGTCACCCAGCAGCTGCATGTGAAGAAGCGGGGACGCGAACACAGTTCCCCAGATTACGAGTCTACCGCTCTTTACCACTACACCACACTGGCTGTGCGAGATTTTGAACTTCCGTGCGCCCTTAGGATCAAGTAAAGAGCGTTAAAGAAAGAAGGTCATTCAGAGCGATAATTAAAATTTTACCACTAATAAATATCAGCATTTCAGCTTGCAATTTCAATGGAAATGATTGTAGGTAGGCTTGTCAGGCTGGAATCCTATTCAAACTTACCTGGGAGTAAATACCATCAAAGCATGCATGCAAAGGATTGCATGGTTAGAGGACAGAGAAATCTCCTCTCTCCCAGTTGTGTGGAAAGATGTGGCTCACGCCTTTCTTTGATCAGTGCAGCATGGTGTAAACTCACATGCCATGTTCTAGGTTATCCATGAATTTCAAAGATACATAGGGGTGAGATCCCCCCATGCCTTGATGCCTTTAGCTGTACCCATTTGTTGGCGAGCTATGTGATCGTTTTTCAGTATTCATCACAGTGCCAGCAGGCAAAACTAAGATGAAATAATTTTCATTTTCAGACAGGTTGAGAGAAGCATTTAAAACTTAGCTGCACTTTCATGTTTGGGAAATACAGAGGGAGGGTTAATACTTTTTTTTTTTTAAAAAAAAAAAGCAAGCAAAATTAGCCTGAGGCTGTGAACGGAAGTAGCTTTTCAAAGAGAAGCTGACCCAGTGGATGAGATGATCATAAATATATCCAACCAACCTTGAGGTTATTGTTCTCCCCACCACCACCCTGCTGTTTTGCAACTGTGAAAAATTACAGTATGGGGAAACTTTGCCTGCTGATATTAAAGCTCTGTACAAATCGTAATGCCTCTTGATTCTTCTCTAACAAGCCGTAGGCACCAGTTCACGATTCAAAAGCAAATCAAGATGTTGTTCCTTAGCAGTTAAAAAAGAGCAATTGCTACTTTATTAACACCTTGAATTCCGAAGCATAACTTTCCTAAGTATGCTTTGGAATTTAATGTCAAACGGATATGCTAAAAACACAAGCTGGACAAACAGAATCACTTAGTAATCTCTTTCATGCATGCTTAATTGTTCTACTGAAATTGATAGAACTTTAGCTGTGTTGTGTTCATAATCCAGGAATGGGAAGGAAGAAAGAAGCTTAAACTTGAAAGCCTCTTTCTCAACTATGAAAGATGGAGGAGCTTTGTTCTGTAGCGCCTCTGGTTGCCCTATCATCAGTCAAGGTGTCACAGAGCCTTAATGCTGGTGTTGCCAATAAAAGGAGTTATTGAGTGCAGAATGAACCTGTGAAAGGTATGCAAAAAGAAGAAGAAATAATTGAGAAATTTCATGCATTCGCACAGGAACTAGATTTCCAGTAGGGCCCACTATAATAGCAAAATAATACTCTGGGGGGAAAGAAGGTTGTTTATACTGATTGAAGGGGAAAGTATACATTTCCTATGTATTCAGATACCAAAGGGTTTGTAGTAGAAGGAGATGTACAAAGCAAACTTTAAATGCCATTAGTTGCTTCCTGTTTCCAGGGAATTAATTTTTTGAACTAAATGAAACATTCTGAAATTTATCATAGGCAATATCAGCTGTTTGATGGATTGGTATTCCTCTTTTGGTAAATCAGTCATTCAGATACATAAGCCATGTGGATTTTTAAAAAGCCCACGCTCCATTTCCTCACAGCAGTGCCTTCAACTCACAGCTAGACTGTCCCCTCTCTCTGGCTGGGACGGGGGGCCTCACAAGCTAAGGTTACCAGATTTTTTTCAATGAATCCAGGGACACTTTTCAACTTCAGTAGGAATGATAGGATTTTGTCAGGGGACTGATTTGTAAATCCGGGGACTGTCCCCAGGAAATGGGGACGTCTGGTAATCTTATCATAAGGTTTCAACACCCAGTGCTGCCTCAGTACAGCTGTGCTTCCATCACTGGGCTCTGTTGAAAACAGCTTCTCCATGTGAACCAGGAAGTGACCTCTCCAGACAATGGAACGACTCTTCCTGTCTTTGCGGCTGTGATCTCCTGGGTGGTACAGATGCTGTTAGACAGTGGAATGTGTATTTCCCTCCATTCTACCCACCCCACTGCAGAACCCTAGTCTCCGACAACCCACGTACACCACTGGTCATAAGGATGTCTTGTCTTCTCCAGCTACCTTTGAGCTTTCTTGGACTATATAGCTATACAGCAGCAGCGGGAGGCCCCATTAGCTAAAGTGGTACCTCTGGTTATGAACTTAATTCATTCTGAAAGTCCATTCTTAACTTGAAACCATTCTTAACCTGAGGTACCACTTTAGCTAATGGGGCCTCCCGCTGCTGCCATGCTGCTGGCACGCAACTTCTCTTCTCGTTCTGAGGTAAAGTTCTTAACCTGAGGTACTACTTCCGGGTTAGCAAATTCTGTAACCCAAAGTGTTTGTAACTTGAGGTGTTTGTAACCCAAGGTACCACTGTACTTTACACACACACACATACCTGGAAACCTGTGTCCTATGCACTTTTGGTCTGTTTCTTTCAAACTGTTCTTGTATGAGGGCTCCATGTGATCAGGACACATGCACAACTGGGTGTCCGGATCACAAAGACCCTTACATGCGAGCAGGAACACACACGCTGAAGAGAGCAGATGCCATCAGTGCTCCCCAGTGAGGGCAACAGTGCCTGAGTAGCACATGCGAAGTGCTTTTGCCGCTGAACATTAGGGAGTCTCCAGCATTTCTTCTGGCTCCATTAACTATCTCTTGCCCCAACCCCCAGCCTTCCAACAGTATATGCTAAAAGACACCATAAAGGCTATACGACGCATGCATTTTGGAAGAGTGTGAAGTCACATTTCCGTACGTGTTAAATTGCTGCAATTCACAAAAGTCAGTGATATAACATGTAATGGCTGAATCTATTTCAGAATTAATCACGGTGTGAAAATTGCATGAGTACGGAGTCAAAATACCAACAGCGGAAGTGGTAGGCCTAATTTTATCCCATTTCCCACTTTCACATTTTATAGCGACAGTCATACCTCATTAATTGAGCTATAATAATAGAATGCAGTGAGAAGGTAGAAAGGTGGGGGGGAGCATAGTAAATACTCTTTTATAAGATACCCACCTCCGGTTTCCTGAGCTCTCCTTTCCCAATGTGGAGGTAAAGAATCACTTGCTCCACACAGAAAACACAGCTGCAGGCTCCTCTGGGATGAAGAGGTGGCAGACAGAAATTATTTTGGTCAAACACATGAGAAAGCAAGAGATCAAAGCGCAGGAAATCACTTTGGCTGTGACTTTCTCCTCGTCTTTCTCCCACTCCTCCATTTCCCTCAGCAGGCTGTTTTTCTTCAAAGTGGAAAAGGGTCCCAGTGTTATCCTCCTGCCTTTCCTGCCTCTCCGGAATGGCTTCCAGCCATTTGTATGTTTGCTTGTTTTGCTTCCCCTGGCTCCTCTCTCATCTTCAAGCAACGGTCAAAATGGAAAGAGAATGGCAGGTTCTTGTTCAATACACTGCCTCCTCCACAGCACCATCCCCACTCATTTTGCTAGGACTGAGCTATTTGGAATAGTTAAACATGCAGAGATGCTGCTGCCACTAAAGAAATATCGAAGCCATATTATCATCGTACGATACAAATGGTGCCAGTGTTCAGAATTAGGCTGCCATTTGTTCTGTTTCTTTGTCAAGGAAATAAACAGCTAACTGACTTTTAGAAGACATCTGAAGGCAGCCCTGTTGAGGGAAGTTTTTATTGTTTGGTGTTTTGTCACTTTATTGTTATTAATAATAATATTCTGTTGGGAACCACCCAGAGTGGCTGGGGAAACTCAAACAGATGGGCGGGGTATAAATAATAAATGATGATGCTGATGATGACAATCAGGCTGCCATTTGCCTGTGAAGTGTCGTGAACTGGTGTTTGGATTTTGCATATCCTCCAAGATTTCTCCTATGAAAATAGGGACATCCTATTCCATAATAGTAATAATAATACCATAATTTTATTATTTATACCTTGCCCATCTGACTGGGTTGCCCCAGCCACTCTGAGCAACTTCCAATATAGAGTGGTACATCGGGTTACATACGCTTCGGGTTACAGACACTTCAGATTACAGACTCCGCTAACCCAGAAATACTACCTCGGGTTAAGAACTTTGCTTCAGGATGAGAACAGAAATCGTGCTCCAGCGGCTCAGCAGCAGCAGGAGGCCCCATTAGCTAAAGTGGTGCTTCTGGTTAAGAACAGTTTCAGGTTAAGAACGGACCTCCGGAATGAATTAAGTTCTTAACCCGAGGTACCACTGTATATAAAAACATAACGATATCTTCTAAAGGTTATTTCCTTGGCTTAGGGGTCACATAACTCCATAGTCTCCAACATTTCTCAGATGAAAATAGGGACATCCTAAGGAAATGTGGAACATTCTAGGATCAAAACAGAATCCAGGATGGCTTCTGAAAATCTGTGAAAATCTGTGACTGTCCCTGGAAAATAGGGACACTTGCAGGGTCTGATTTTGTTATCATGAACATAGGTCATTAACATTTCAATAGGTAATCATGTAAATAATTATTTCAAAAATAATTGCCAATTAACAAAACAAAACTATTAATTCATTATCACCATTTTGCTATGCAACCTTTTGTAAACTTTTTTGAAATGTTGTGGATCCTTTTTCTGGTAGATCACCATTTATTTGTTTTATCTTGTTTTATTGCATTTGCCCTTTGTCACTTGGACCTTAATATTTAGTTCATTTATCAGTTCAGTAATAAATTAAAAATGAGATCAACTCAGAAGGCAATCAGAAGATAAGTCAGTTACCTAATTTGCATCTAGATTAAGCTCCTGCTCCCATGGTGTCTTGAATTACAACCCTAACTCTTTATTAGTGAACAGTTATCATTTGCTCCTATGACTAGTGAAATATCAAACCACCTCATTTTGAGACAGCATAGTGCTATTGGCAACATCTGTAACACTGATAATAAATTGTATGCAGAACACACAAATATTTATTATACTGCCACCTCCCTGCCTATATAGTACAGCCCTGTTTTTACACACACACACACACACACACACACACACACACACACACACACAGAGTTAAATGATGAACATTTTACTAGTCAGGAATAAAGCTCACTCATAATGTAAAATCCATAATTAAAGCAATCCTGAGATTCAGGCTTTGCCTATAAGAAAAACTTGGGAAATTGAAGCAATCAGGAGCATAAAATTAGAGCACTCTCCTAAAGGCGTTATTTTCTATAATTCCATTCCACAACAAATTACAGACCTGATGAATAAGAATTACTTTATCTAAACCATAAAACCATTGACAAAATAAGATCCACAAACCATTGAGTATTATAGCTTTCAATTACTTTTGCCAATTTACATAATGTTCTTTTTTTAAAAAAAAGTGTTCCAACATTATTATTTTTAGTACTTGTTATTACTTTCACTTTCTGCAGTACTAGCCTTATATAATGGCTTAGAAACATAAATTTGAACAGAATCATTTATGTGGGGTTTCTCTGTGAATCAACTAACTCTATAGTCTGCCTAATTTAAAAAAAAAAAGGAAGCTACGTTACTTGAAACTGATGTTGGTTCCTACAATGGCTTTCCCGTATAATTTCGTATTTCAAGCAGGAAAATCATGATAGCAAGAGAATTCAGATGGTGAGTTCTCTATAGACAAAATTGGGCTACTGAGAAACATAAAGGTGATATCACAGCATGCTTAGGAGAAGGCTTTTCGTGTTTTTGGGTGTTCATGCATATTCGCTCAAAAAAATGCAAAAAAGAAGTGAAGTAAGTCAAAACAAAGGAAAACACATGTTGTTTGGGTGAATATGCATAGAAAGTAGACAAAAAAGCTTTGTTTGGGCTCATTTCACTTCGTTCCGTGTCTTTGCAGTATGAATGCATATTCACCCAAAAGAGGAGAAACGAAGTGAAATAAGCCCAAACAAAGAAAAACACGTGTTGTTTGAGTGAATATGCATAGAAAGAGTACGAAAAAGCTTTGTTTGGGCTTATTTCACTTCGTTTCATGTTTATGGGTGTTCATGCATATTCGCTCAAAAAACGCAAAACAAAGTGACGTAAGTCAAAAGGAAGGAAAATACGTGTTGTTTGGGTGAATATGCATAGAAAGAGGACAGAAATGACACAAAAAAAACGCAAAACGAAGTGAAGTAAGTCAAAACTATGGTTCATAGAAAGATGATGAATAAGCTTTCTTTTGTCTTATTTCACTTCGTTTTGTGTCTTTGGGTTGTGAATGCATATTCACCCAAAAGAGGAGAAACGAACTGAAATAAGCCCAAACAGCAGAAGGCTGAACTTTGAAAAAGTATTAAAAAACCTTTGGGGGGTGGAACATATAAGGGGTCCAACTCCCTTTTCCCCAAAATAACAGCACAATGAAGACATAACATGCTCAATAGACACCAAATGATGAGTGTCGGGGGGGGGGGGGAGAGATAGAAAAATGGATGGGGAGGGAGGAATGAAGCCCATTGGAAGCACTTCCGGTGCCAGACTATTTTGTACCCTAGACAAGGCTAACTACTTGCACCCTTGCAAAATAAAATAAAATAAAACTTCAATTTTCAAAAACAGATGTCTTGTTACAGTAGGTCCATTGCAATCAGCAGGCTAACCCAAGTCATTGATTGCAATGGCCCTACTCTGAGTATGACCTAGTCAAGTATCACCATTGGAAACAGACAGGTATTTTATCTGCTCACACCACCCTAAAGCAGAACTCTCATTGCATTTCCAGCTCCAGCCTTTCATTCTCTCTACTTCTTGTTGTTCTCTAATGCCGTCGTTGCCAAGCAGCTCTTTTCAATGGTGAGAAATTATTTTAGATTTTTGCAGGCCACCTTCTCCATCAAACCATAGTCACATTATCTCAGACAGAATACTGGACTAAATAGATGACTGGTCTGATGTTGTAAGCCTTTTCTCATTTACATTTGCTTTTAAAAAGACCTAATAATAAAGCTTGAATGCACTGAAACAGATCTTACAATATGCTTCTTTTACAACATTATACTAATAAGACAATTTTATTAACTTGAAATGTAACATGAGCAGACTACTGTTGATTCCCCCACCCTTGGAGCTCCCCTCTTGGGTTTCTACCAATTTAAGCCTTGATGAGCACCATTCTGTAGGTTACTGATTGTTTCACTTGAGAATGATCATAAATCAGCTTTGAAAATAAGAGAAGGGCTTGATGGGATTTAAATGAGACTCACTAAAAGCAGAGATAATGAAACAGTTTTCCAACAGTGTAACAAAAGGACTTAAAAACCAATAAGGTGATCATTTGAGAAGTGGTTTGTAGAAAGCCCACATCTGCAAGCCAGCTGCTCATTGCAATGCAGAGTGATTATAAACCTAATACCTTGCATTTTGATATCTTGTTCCTGGAGGGATTCCTTTATCCTTTAAGAATATATACATTGCACTTTGATGTGTTGTGTGGTGCATCAGTAAATTGTAGGTGCCTGGAGGACAAGTTAATTACTTAATAACAACATTTTTTGTTGTTGTTCATGACAGTTCCCTTTATTTTTTTCCAGAAAATTGCACAGATTAACCTCAAAGCACCCAGTTCTATTAATCTGTGCTATGATCTTCTGGAGGACAACGCTACCAGTTGTTTATTGGGTTATAACTAGAATATACAGCTAAGCACCTAAAGTCTCTCAACCAGATTAAAGTGATTAAAGAAGTCTAATTTTGTAATTTTCCAAAGAGTGGGCACTTTGGCACTAAGCAATAGAGATTGTTCCTCTTTTAAGTGTTTCACTTTAAAGATTGTTCCAAACCCTTTATCTCAAGAGTTCAGTGAAAGTAATAATCATCTGGACCTTGTCTCAACTATTTTTTTTAACATTGTTAAAATTGAAATTAATTTCTTTCTTATTTTCTCAGCCCAAGTTAAGCACAATGCAATCCCATTGATTTCATTTGGAGAGCAGAACACAGAAATTTGCCTTATGCTTCAGTCATACCATTTGGTCTATCTAGTTCCGTATTTTCAGCATTGAATGGAAGCAGCTCCTCAACATTTCACACAACTCTTTTTCAGATGCTGGAGACCTTCTGCATGCAAAACCACTGAGCTCTGGCCATTTTACATTCTTCCAATAAAAACAATGGGACTTACACTGATTGAATTTCCTTGTCATTTTTATCCTTTCTACTTTATTGTGATCTCAGAAGAATCTTGCTATCCCAATTTCATTCCTCCTCCTAAAGGACTCACAATATTTATTTGTATTACATAATCTATCCGTATCATGAACTTTAAACCAGCGGTTGTCCTCCCTAAGTTTAGGATTTGGATGGTTTTACACTCGCTGCAAAAAAAGAACAAAAACTGGCATTCCTAATTCATGCACAAGATATTTCAAGACTGGAAGAAACATCATGTAGTGAATTATAAAGTTTTCCCTAGCTATGAAGGGTCAAAATGTGATAAAAACTCCATTTGGGATTTTAGTTCAAAGCCTTTGGATGTAAGTATTTTTATAAAGCCACCCTACTATGAACAGAAAGGAAGCACCTGTGGCAAGGAACTGTGGCGATCACACAGGGTCCCTGGACGTTTCACCGTCTCTTGATCCCTGTGCCACCACTTTAATTAATTTTTATAATGAATGATTTTAGAATGTTGTTTATGTTGTACTTTTGTACTGTTTTATTGTTGTTAGCCGCCCTGAGCCCGGCTTCGGCTGGGGAGGGCGGGATATAAATAAAATTTATATTATTATTATTATTATTATTATTATTATTATTATTATTATTATTTATTTCTCGCTGCCACCACCCAGGCCCTACCTGGTACAATACTGAGTCCAATCAGGGTTAAATTGGAACATAAACTTTTCTTTATTTATTGGAGTTTAAAGCCATGGTTTTCCCAGTAGTGATGTATGGAAGTGAGAGCTGGACCATAAAGAAGGCTGATCGCCGAAGAATTGATGCTTTTGAATTATGGTGCTGGAGGAGACTCTTGAGAGTCCCATGAACTGCAAGAAGATCAAACCTATCCATTCTTAAGGAAATCAGCCCTGAGGGCTCACTGGAAGGACAGATCCTGAAGCTGAGGCTCCAATACTTTGGCCACCTCATGAGAAGAGAATACTCCCTGGAAAGACCCTGATGTTCGGAAAGATGGATGGCACAAGGAGAAGGGGATGACAGAGGACGAGATGGTTGGACAGTGTTCTCAAAGCTACAAACATGAGTCTGACCAAACTGCGGGAGGCAGTGGAAGACAGGAGTGCCTGGTGTGCTCTGGTGCATGGGGTCACGAAGAGTCAGACACGACTAAATAACAACAAAACAAGCGTGTGGTTTCATAAACAGTATCAGTCAATTACATTCATGGGGTGCCTATCCAGACTTATAACTTCCGCTACCTGCTCTCACTCACTAAACCACCTATCAGATATTTACTTGTCTTCCTAGCCCCTAACTATTCCTGACTCAGCTTATTTTGCTACACTAACTCAACCTACCCACAAACTCTATCCCAATTCATTCCCTCTCCAACCAACCACCCAACTCCCAACAAACTCCCCAACAAACTCCTTTGCCCCTCCCAGAGCTGGTTTTATAGTCCCTCTGACTTCACCCCCCTGGGTTCTGATTGGGTAACCTCCAGCAACTCTCATATGTTAACGTCACAGGAACTGCCACAATTAAGTCCTGCCAACTTCCCACCGACCAGGACACAAACTGGAGAGGGGCAACATTTCCCCAGGCAATTTCTTTCCCATTGGTTCTTAGGGGAGGAGAATTCACTATTCCAGCACTGACCTAGTTTTTCCCCTGGATTTTTTTTGGGGGGGGGCAGACAAGAAAATGGGGAAATTTATGGTTAATCCACTCAGACACACACCATTGGTCTCCCTTGTGCCATTGGAGA